>NC_132918.1:35472403-36116403 GCF_047675955.1 Chlorocebus sabaeus | reverse complement strand
CAACTGTAGCTCTATTCTCCATAAATAAAATTGCTTTAACTTTTAATCATTTCTGGCATGAAAGGTTCTAGATTTCTCCAAATAAACTCTATAGGTCCACAGTACTAGAGGGATCCACCGCACACAAGCTTTATCCTGCTTCCCAGTTGCTATATTGAATAACCTTCTTATTTCCTCGAACTTACAGGTATTCTCCCAAAAATGTAACCTTTATAATTTTGTTTAATAAAATATTCTAGGAAATAAAATACACTCAGATACATTTCCTTTTATCTTGCTGTCTCTGAAATATGTTCATCATTTAACTGCCTTAAAAATCTTTAAGTGAATCTCCTGAACACTTTTTCAGGTCTTCCAGAACAAATGTCAAATCATTTATTGCTTTAAGTGAATTTATCTCACTTACATAGGCATATTTCTATTTTTTATGTTTATTTTTGTGGGTACATAGTAGATGCATATATTTATGGAGTACATGAGATGTTTGATAAAACATCCTTTTGATAAAAGGATGCAGTGTGAAATAAGCACATCATGGAGAATGGGATATCCATCCACTCAAGCATTTATACTTTGAGTTACAAGCAATCCATTACACTATTGCTTTAAATATAAAATTTCATTATTATTGACCATAGTCACCCTGTTGAGCTATCAAATAGTAAATTTTATACATTCTTTCCATTTTTTTATACCCAGTAATCATCCCCACCCCCTATTCTGACTCCCCGCCTCTAGTAACCATCCTTCTACTCTCTATGTCCATGAGTTCAATTGTTTTGATTTTTATGTCCCACAAATAAGTGAGAACATGCAAAGTTGCCTTTCTGTGCCTGGCTTATTTCACTTAATGATCTCCAGTTCTATCCATGTTGTTGCAAATGACTGGATCTCATTCTTTTTTTTAATGACTGACTAGTACTCCATTGTGTATATATGTATCACATTTTCTTTATTCATTCATCTGCTGATGGACACTTAGGTTGCTTCCAAATCTTAGATATGCTTCAATAAACATAGAAGTGAAGATATCTCTTTGATATACTGATTTCCTCTCTTTTGGGTATATATTCAGCAGTGGGATTGCTGGATCATATAGTAGCTCTATTTTAATTTCTCGAGGAACCTCCAAACTCTTCATCATAGTGATAGTATGAATTTACATTCCTACTGACAGTGTTCAAGGTTTCCCTTTTTCCACATCCTCACCAGCATTTAGTATTGCCTGTCTTTTAGATATAAGCCCTTTTAATTGAATAAGATGATATCTCATTGTAGTTTTGATTTGCATTTCTCTGATGATCAATGATGTTGATAGGCCTGTTTGCCATTTGTATGTCTTCTTTTAACAAAATGTCTATTCAGCCGGGCAAGGTGGCTCACGCCTGTAATTCCAGCACTTTGGGAGGTCAAGGCAGGTGGATCACTTGAGGTCAGGAGTTCGAGACCAGCCTTGCCAACATGGTGAAGCCCTGTCTGTACTAAAAATACAAAAATTAGCCAAATGTGGTGGCAGGCGCCTGTAATCCCAGCTACTCAGAAGCCTGAGGCAGGAGAATCACTTGAAGCCAGGAGGCAGAGGTTGCAGTGAGCTGAGATCATGACACCACACCCCAACCTGGACAACAGAGTGAGACTTCGTCTCAAAAAAAATAAGAAAGAAAAAAGAAGAAAAAGAAATGTCTGTTCAACTCTTTTGCTCATTTCTTCATCGAATTATCAGATTTTTTTCCTATAAAGTTATTTGAGCTCCTTATATATTCTGGTTATTAATTCCTTGTCAGATGGATAGTTGGCAAATACTTTCTCCCATTCTTTGCATTGTCTCTTCATTTTATTGTTTCTTTTGCTGTGTGGAAGCTTTTTAACTTGATGTGATCCCATTTGTCTATTTTTGCTTTCATTGCCCATGCCTGTGGGGTCTTTCTCAAGAAATTTTTGCTGAGATCAATGTCCTAGAGATTTTCTCCAATGTTTTATTGTAGTATTTTCATAGTCTGATGTCTTAGATTTAAATTTTTAATACATTTTGATTTGACTTTTGTGTATGACGAGATACAGGTGTCTAGTTTCACTCTTCTGCATATGGATACCCAGTTTTCCCAGCTCCATTTAATGAAGAGACTGTTTTTTCCCCAGTGTATGTTCTTGGCACCTTTGTTGAAAATGAGTTCACAGTAGACGTGGGGATTTGTTCCTGGCTTCTCTGTTCTGTTTCATTGGTCTATGTGTCTGTTTTTATGCCTGTACCACACTGTTTTGTTTACTATAGCCCTGTAATATAAGTTGAAGTCAGATAATATGATTCCCCTAGTTTTGTTCCTTTTACTTAAGATAGCTTTGGCTATTCTGGGTCTTTTGTGGTTTCATGTAAATATCAGGAATTTTTTTTCTATTTCTGTTTCTATTTCTTTTTTTTCTACTTGTAAGAAGAATGTCATTGGTCTGTTGATAGGAGTTGCATTATATCTGTATAGGCATATTTCTACACATAAAGAATCTGTCATTACAAAAATACTATTTTCTAACCATGGGAGTTATAATGATTCCATCAGTCCATTACTCCATTATACAGCTAGACAAGACTGACATTTCTAAGGTACCAATGCCAACCTCCTTTTTAGCCAACTTTAGATTTAACTTGAACTAGCATTTGTTAAATGCCTACTATATGTGAGTTACCCTGCTTTGTGTTTGCACACACAAGTATATAAATAGTCCTGAATGAGATTACATTACATAATAAGAGTATTTACTACAATTTTATGAATGACACCAAAGCACAAGAAGGGACAAGTACTAGCTTATGTAAAAATTTGCATGCATCCAAATACCCTGCTGACTTTGGGTTTGAAAATATCCTTTATTCCAAGTACTAATAAATCCAAATGATATAAAAACTACAGTCGATATTAATTAATGCTCAACAAAAAGGCATTTTCAGAGCAGCTTGCAAAACTCTCCAATAAAGAAGTCAGGTGGAGGTTTAATGAGTAAGCCTGAAGACCAACATACAAAATATTAAAATATGCTTGAATATGGCCAAAACACAGAAAACAGTTGAGGAGGCCACTTAGAAAAATGCCCGTTGATTGTTTAAACTTTTTTCAATTAAGGGGATATGATAATGTATATAGGCTGCGGCATCAAGCTTACATGTTAGAAATCACTCACATCTTTCCACATATAATACTAAATTTAAAATCACCAAAAAAAGTAAATATAAATGCCCCCATGTTACTAAACCATGTAGATGAAAAGTGAAAATTCAAGTCACTTTTTAGGTAGTTTAGGTGTATAAAACATCCATATCTTTTCATGTGTGCTAGTAGTTAAATCATTAAATATTTTGACTATCTTCTCTTTTTTCCTCCTTTCTCTCAACATATACTCTCTTAACAATCACTAGGTTTCTGTTATTACTGCTGTAGAACTCCTAGGTCTATGATTCCATCCTGATATCAGCCCAGCACTAATGAAAACCCTGCTCCACCTTTCCATTTTGATAGTCTACCTACACTTCAAGCTCAATATGCATCAAATTGAATATATTCTCGTCCCTCGAGCACATGCTTTCACATGACATACGAATTTGGTTTATGGCGCCATGAAAATCATCAATACTCACATTCAAATTGAATGCCAGCTAACACTGATTCTACAATTGGCAGATCTAGAATACATGTCCTTTCCTAACTTCATTCTCGTGATATTAATCCAAACCTTAATTATCATCCCTTGCCTTCACCAGTGCAAAATTTCCTACTTCTTTTTCTTTGGCCTACTGTTAATCCTTAATTTAACATTTACAGCTCCAGCTACCTTTACAACCTACATCTCAGACTATTCTTTAATGGATACCAATTTTATGAGGCAATCCCTTCTCACATTCTGGGGTAAGTGTCCCACTCTTTTTCCCTTTCCAGTCTAACCAAAAACGTTCCTACCATATTCCGATTATATAATTTGAATGGAAATCATCATGTTCTAATGGATTGTGCCTTCCCTTCTCTCCTATATCCTCGTTTAAGTCTTACTTGTGTTTTCTGCATTTTTTACAGTCAAAGTGTCTCTGTTATATGGCCTAAACTCCAGCTAGAATGAACACATTCACTTTAAAGCTCAACTCAATGTCATCTTGTCCAGAAGGCATTCCTGAATCTTCCAGCTACGTTTAAGTAAACTGCTTAAGCGTAAGAGTTTGTTTACATCTCTTTTGTGGCACTCTCTAATATCTTTATAACTTCCATAACAATTGTAGTATATTTGCATAAGTTTCTCCCCTTTTAAATTCTAAGTTCCTTGGTGATAAGGCCACATGTATTATAAACAACCAGTAAATGTTGAATAAATGAATGACTGGATGGATGAACAGAAAAAAATTTTTGCAAAGGATTTTCTAATGCTTTTTATTTTTCGTTCAGATGTTTGGCATCACAGAAACACTTCCAAAAAGGAAATAAATTAATTGGTCGTAAACAATGTTTTCTCTTAGCTCCCATTCAAATCATTGTGAACCACAATGTTCTAACTGCATGTTTGTGCTTCCTCAACTTTCATAGCCAAACACCTGCAGTTAACCAACCACACATACCAAAGTATTTTTAACATGACTCAAACTGATCTGGGGAATTGACAACTTCTCAACCACCAGCTGAATACCAAGCTGAATGTCAGTAGTTTCACAGACTCTTTTAGTGACATGGGAAAACCTGAGATTTCTCTTTTTTCATGAAGTGACACACTTGCCTGAGAAAGCTCTATCATATCTCTTCCACTGGATTAACAGTGCAGACATTTCTATTGTGGATAAAACAAAAGGATCTAGAAGTTCTTGAAGGCTTTATTTTCAAATGCTGTACACCTATTATTGTACCAGACAACCAGGCTGAGAGAAAACGCAAGTGATTCTTAGCTATTAGAGTCACTCTCACAGACTCTCCTTCCATTTCAATGTATTTCAAGCAAAAAAGTGCTACTAAAATTCTTTTTTCCTTTACAGCAGCAGTAATACCAACTACGCCATTACATATCATTTTTAAACAAGGCTCCATGACTTTCAAAATCCAGGTCAACGTATCAGAAATATTTCCTCTAATAACTTTATGTTTTAAGACACACTAAGCTAGCTATATTCTTAGCTATATACTTCAAGATTACCTCTCTACAAGGAATAATACAAGGCCAAATTTTTGTCCTGTATAACACTGTTTTATAAGGTTTGTAGTTACTAATTTTTTTAGTGAGCAAATAGAATAGTACTTTATTGCAGGATTTGAATACCTTAAGAAACAATAGGAGGGAACTTATTATTTATATTATACCTCATATATTAATGAATGCATTTTATGTGTGGGGTTATTAATAACCATGTAATGGAAAGGAAAAATGTAATTTATTTTGATCTGAAAAAATACATATACATTTTCCTACTGAGCAAAAAGTTCAAAACCACATGATTTTTAAGAGATCTGCATATAAGCATAACCAATATCAAAATCTAACTTCAAAAGTACTGAATATTTGCCATGCACATTAATATCCCACTGAGTTTTAGACAACAAAATATGTTGGACTTTTGCTTCTTCAGAGGCTGGCTGCACACTTTGGGGTTTGTGTAAAAATAATTATGTGTATTCTCAACCAATTCCTTTAGTCACCTTTCTACAGCCCTTAAAACCAAAAAGTGGATGCTTTATATGAAAACATCCTACCTTACCTGATCTAGGTGTTATTTGCTGACTTGTTTCTAAGGCTACACATGCTTGAGATTGTTGCTTATATGGTATCTCAAATGATAGCAGAAATATTTCATCCCAAATCTGTGTTCTACCAGCCTGATACAAGATACAAAATTTCAGTCATTTTTGTTTTATTGGGTCTTTTTTTTTTTTTTTTTTTTTAATATTATGGGCACATTTGACAAACTGAAGGAAAAGAAAGAAATACCAAATACTCAAAATTCATTTGTAGGAGGATCTTCAAGCCACCTGAATGGAACATTCCTCTTTAATCTTCCACTCACAGAAACTGCATTACAACTTGCTGCTACCTTCCATTTCTGAGTTTTTCTGTAATATATTACTCTATATTTTCTCTAATTTTGATATTGAATTGCAGAAAAAAGATTTTCACAAGGTGTATGAGAGGGATTCAGGCTACTCTGAACACATCTAGGGAGACAACAAGGTTATTTTGCCTAGAAATCTTTTGAACTTCTCCCTAGGATCCCATGCAGCATGGTACAAGTTGAGTTTCCTGGGGACTTGGCTTTATCCAGGTACTTTTGGTCATCTGCACTCGAAGCACTGTGCTGCTTCAGGCTGGAATTAGCCAAGCACATGAAAGTCACCATTCCTTGAAACCTGGATGAAAATAAAACAAAAACTGGTAGTCAAGCAATTGCCACAATTTAGATTCATAGCATTTAATTCAATACGCATTTACTAAAACGTTATGAGACACTGAACCTGATCTCAAGGAGTTTCACACATCAAGATAAGGAAGAATCTCAAAGAAACCTAGATGCCACATCTTTCTTGTCTATAGGGGAGAGAAGCTGGGATATGTATTCTTGATTTTGTGTTTTGAGAGTTAGAAGCAAGATCTTCATAGCTTTGAAAATAAATATAGGAGACTAGAAATAATATTGATAATTTTTTGAAGTCAGTGTAATAATTTAAGGACTAAAATATTCTTAATAAATTTGAATTATTATTATTTATCATTACTATTACTTTCTACTTTACAACTAAAACCAGTTTTTACCCCACCTGTGGGTATTTCAGAGCTCAAAGAACAAACATGTATTGGGCAATTAATTCATGTCAGGCATTACACTAGGAATTAGACATACATCTTTTTGCTTAGCACAGAGCTCAGATTGATCTTGGCCTTGCAAAATATTGACAGAAAAACTAGAATATATTTTAATTTCTTTAGGTCTCCACGAAGTAACTTCTAGCTTAGTATGAAGGAAATTCCCAGAACATGAACCACATCCATCTTGAAACCAAAAAGCAAATGCTGATGAATTCTGAATTTCCAGCTGCCTGGGACTCACTTATTGAACTCCATTATCAGGGTTAAATGAAACCATGTTGAAGCCTGAGGTAAAAAGAAAAAAATTAGAAGTGTGACTCTACATACACCTAACAAAACATCCTCTTATATTTTGAACCTAGTGGGAAAGTTAACAAAAGTTCTACAATTAAAACAGCTTACACACCATTGTCAGCCTTCATAGATCCTCCTGGCAGAGGCCAAGAGGTTTGCACTGGCTGAGAATTGTGAGCTGATTGGAAACAACTGTTTCTGTTGCACAATAACGGAGGACTGTCAGGCAAACAAACAACAAGATGTCTTTATTTACACTTTTGTTAGTTTTTTAATCATGAATTTTTGCATTAATTTTGATTTTAAAAAATATTATATAAAAATATTATTTTCATTTCTGAGTTTTTTGGTGCCTTCTTAAATTTTTCTCTGAGGTAGTGATGCTAATCACAGCTCAGTCTTATTCATTATTATAATTTATCTAACGTTGACTTCAGTTTCAAAACTTCTTTCTCATCCAGCCTGTTCTTTGAACCAAGACTGGTTCTTGAGGCAGAGTCGGGTGATTAAAAAGTCAGACAATGAATGGAAAAGAAACTTAAAAGATGAACACTGTCACGCCTGTAATCCCAGCACTTTGGGAGGCCGAGGCGGATGAATCATCTGAGGTCAGGAGTTCAAGACCAGTCTGGCCAACATGGTGAAACCTGCATCTCTACTAAAAATACAAAAATTAGCCCGGCGTGGTAGTGGGCATTTGTAATCCCAACTACTTGGAGGCTGAGGCAGGAGAATCGCTTGAACTCAGGAGGCAGAGGTTGCAGTGAGCCAAGATCATGCCACTGTACTCTAGCCTGGGTGACAAGAACAAAACTCCGTCTCAAAAAAAAAAAAAAAAGAGATGAACACTGATAATGCAAAAAGTTTTTTAAAAAACCTACAATGTACTAAATACTTAAGAGTTAACTTCATTTTCTTTGCAATTATTTATTGGTGGCATTTTGAATTGTTTAATCTTAATTTAAGAGGTTGCTGTTAGTGATGCTGTAACTCTTTCATATTTTCAGAAAGACTTTTATAACCATTATTTTGTTTAAAGCCTACTTGAGTATATTGAATCCCTACTGTAGATTTAAAGGAAATAATTTTTTTAATTGAGTCATTAAAAATGACAACAGTAATAGATTTTTTAATAAATGTTTTTCATTCTACCTTCAGAGTTCACTGAGTGATACAGAGACCCCGGTTAACCTCACTTCTAGATTGTGCCAAGTGGAACTTGTCACATCTTAAGTGACTAACTGAACACATTTTACTCAACTAAGTGGCCTGGATCAATTATGCAGAGATATAGTAAAGTTTGCCTTTCAGTGAATGTTTCCTTTTTTAAAAAAAGTTCAATGTTTATTATATATACATACTAGTCTCAAAGACAGAAAACCACCTTTTTTCAGCATATTTGGTCTAAATCTCAGAGTGAAGGAACTACCCATAATAAACTAACTGGCTGAATGAATTCCTCTCAGCCCCTTTAGAGGGTGGAGCAAACATTTGGGGTTGCAAAAAGTATGACCTGGCTACATCTGCACATGGATAAGTGAGCTCAGAAAGCTCATGTCATGTATTTATGTGCTACGGCTGATTAAAAAAAAAAAATCTTAGAATTATAACTTGGGTCTGATTTGTTAGACACTATTAAAGGGTTCTAATACTGTTTTTTAATCAACAGCTTGTATTCTCCAGTTTCTAAATTTCCTTTTGTACGCCAAGTACCATTGCATTTATATAGCACATTTTGCTATTATTTATTAAGAGGCAAATTACTGTTTTATTTTGTCCCAGTCATATGTCTTGTACACAGTTAACTCTGTCCTTCATCACAGTAATGAATTTTTAATTTAATCCTTTACATTTATTAATAGCTTTCCCCCATTTTTTTCCCCTTTCTCTTTCCAAGGAGAGTAGACCCCCTCTTTACCTTAACTCGTAGTGAAACACTTTTAATTCTGGCCATCCAAAAAAAAGAAAACATTTCAGGAATGTCTCTATAACTTTTCGTTTCCTGATAAACTAACTCATCACTAGCTTTAGAGTCAGATCTTGTTTGAACCCAACTCCAACACTGACAAGCCAAGTGACCCTATCCTAGACAAATAACTTTACCTCCCTGACCTCCTTTCTCATCAGATTTATGTGAATGGTAGTGCCTCTCTCAAAGCCAAATTGTAGGGATTACAGCAATAACTTATCTAATGTGCCTAGTACTTCTTACCAGCAATTTGAAATGGTTCAACTTAATTGTAAGGGTTCAGCAGATCCTGGCTTCTGTGTTTTCCCTGGAAAGAGTCTGGCTGGGCAGGGACTTCCAGGGCTTTTGGCTTATCTGAGATGAAATACAGCTTAACTCATGCAAAGCTCAAAAAAAATAAGGTGAGCACCTAAGTATAAGATGTTTATCTTGATGGTCAACTAAGATGGTTGGTTCTTTTTGCCTTTACTACAGGCTTTCATTAGTTTTGACAGATATTCAACCAAAAGCTGGCTCTGCCCTATCTTTTACAGAACTTTTTAGAAGAAGAGAAAATTCTTTTCTTTTCTTTTCTTTAGTCATTTTCCAGTTCTCCATGGGTTGTATTGCTAAAGTACACAGAAACTTTTTTTCCTTTTTCCCTTTAGGAAAGTCCAGGATGGAATCTTAATTTCTTAAACACTAAGTGTTTTGTTAAATTCCTATCATAAGTTTTCATGACCCATGATAAGAAAAGACACTTCAGAAAAGACTGCAGAGACCACAGGATGCTACTGCTTACAGATGACACTGTTTCTGAAAGGCAAATAAATAAAGTTAAATTGCTAACTTCAACATAGCCTTGGTTTGTATCTCAAACAACAAAGATATCTGAAACAGTTTTATTTTTTATTCCAACTTCTAGAGGCTTTTTTTGCTTTCTTTGACAGACTTGAACTTCCTTTTCTTTTACTCATTTCCAGTAGGACAAATCCTCGTTCTATTACTACAACCTTTTAGTTCCCTGCCTCAGGGCAAAGCTCCGTTTGACATTAATGGAAGCTCCAAGCCTGGCCCTGAAATGTGGGGACAAGACGCAAAGATGAAATCATGAATGAGGCCATGAAAGTTGATATTCATAAACTCAAAGGTACTTTCATGATGTTCAAATAAAGAAATAAAAATATATCAACATTTCAGCAAAACATTAGTTATTCCTGCAAGCTTTATTATTAATTTATTTAGAAAGACGGTTGGCAGAGATGCAAGGAAAAAGACTGTAGAAACTTGTACAAGGACTACAGATCCATTCCTGTTTTTCTCTCAAGGACTTAGCCTAATACTTCTCACATGTTTTCTTTTCACACAGTTTTTCAGTCATTCCTCATCAGGTTTCACCACTGTGTATATCATATTTTCATCAACCCAAAACATTATTGTGACACTCTGAAAACACTTTTTGAATCAAAGAGAAACTGGCACAGCTTACTAATGAAACTAGTAAGTTACATCAACTCTCATAAATATATTTAATCACAAATAATCTGTTGGTTAAATCCTTGTTCTTCTTATAACTCAGGAGTGATAGTTAACTTTTTAATTATCGAAGTTTTGTGCTCACATTGATTATATTTAATTTAAACCTTAAATGGAATAGATTTGGAGAAATTATTATGATTCCTCTTCAACATCTCAAATAAAAATTATTCTGGCCATGTGCTGTGACTCATGCCTGTAATCCCAGCACTTTGGGAGGCCAAGGTGGGTGGATCATTTGAGGTCAGGGGTTCGAGACGAGCCTGGCTAACATGGTGAAACCCTGTCTCTACCAAAACTACAAAAAAAAATTAGCCAGGCATGGTGGTGGGCACTCCTAATCCCAGCTACTCAGGAGGCTCAGGCAAGAGAATCACTGGAGTCTGGAGAGGGAGGTTGCAGTGAGCCAAGATTGTGCCACTGCACCCCAGCCTGGTCAACACAGCAAGACTCCATCTCAAAAAAAAAAAAAAATGTTTTTCTTTGGTCTTTGGAGGCAATTTCTACCTACCTAAAATGTTAATAGGAATAGATACCTCTGGTTGACATGGAGTACTTTTTTTTTCCTTTCCTTCTTTATACTATATTTCATTTTTTCCTCTGTACTTTTCAAACTTTCTACAAAACTGGTAATAAGTTAAAAAAAAAAAAAAAAACTGGTAATAAGTAAAAAAAAAAAAGATTTTAATCAAATAAGGTATAAACTAACTTTGTGTGTGTGTGTGATGGAATCTTGCTCTGTCGCCTAGGCTGGAGTGCAGTGGCCCAACCGCGGCTCACTGCAACCTCTACCTCAGGGTTCAAGCAATTCTCCTGCCTCAGCTTCCTGAGTAGCTGGGATTACAGGTGCCCACCACTACACCCAGCTAATTTTTATATTTTTTGTAGAGATGGAGTTTCACCATGTTGGCCAGGCCTGTCTTTAGGTATATAAAAAAGTGACTTCAGGTGATCCGCCTACTTTGGCCTCCCAAAGTGCTGGGATTATGGGCGTAAGCTACCGTGCCAGGTCTAACCCAAGTTTCTTTTAGGACAAAGTTTCTCACAGTTCTGTGGAAGAAGTATGTTTTGAACAAGATTCTGAATGGAAGTAATGCTGTGACTTGGCAGAGATGAGAGGAGAGAAGCAATGCTCAGAGAACGATGACAGAGAAGGGTTATTTCACAGGAAGCATCATTTTTGTGGCCAACTTTGAAGCACATTAGAAAGAGTTCAGAACTTATGGAGGATTGTATTCACTGTAATTTTCACAGCAAGGACACTGCAAGGTCACACTTGTGTGTTATAATTATGTCCTATAGCAATGTTTGCATAAACTAGATTCTGCTAATATATTTTCTTTGATTGCTAGTTACTGCTCTGTCTAGTTCACCAGATTTTGAACATTTTTGTTGAAAACTCACATATGAAATTTATTTTATATAAGGCAACCCAATATACATAAGCATGCACACAAACACATTCACATCATATTCCTAGACCTATACCAATACCTATATCCATATCAATACCCATATTTTTAGGTATATAAAAATGTTGTGCTGCAATATTTACCTTTACAACATGAATGCACTCCTGTTCTATTCTACTCTGTCCTTCTCTATTCTATTCTATCTTCCTCTATTCAGTTATTTCCATTCCACTGTATTCCACTTTAAAGGAAATAGTGACTGTGACCTACTGAGGCCCAACACTTGAAAAATGCTGGTTTAGCAAATGCTTGGGTGACAAAGTCCTTCTGCCTGAAAACAAAAGCATGGCAAATATTATAATATTTTGTTATTATAATATATTGTTGCAACAGTCCCAGCTTAATACAAAAAAAAAAAAAAAAAAAAAAAAAGCCCAGGCCTGTGGAAGTATAAAAGATAAAATAATATTCTATAATTAGAATCACCAGGGCTTGTCTTGCGACCTTTTGGTGAGGGCAAGAGAGAACTGAAAATGACTCGCGTTATGTACCTAAAGGATGTGAAGCCAGTGACTTTGTGGGGAGTATTGGAAACATTAGAAAAGGGTAATAGTTTGAGGGTATTATTTCAGACATAAATTTTTGTCCATTTATGTAGTTCAAAATGATCAAACTCTCAAAATGTCTTTTTCTCTGTCTTTTAAAAAATAACTTATTTTCTATTAATTCATAAGCATTACACAGTGAGTTATTTTTATTTATATGTCTTTCTTTATTTGCCACAGTACAGAATATGATGTTCTACAAGAACATGGATGACAGACATGTTAAAAAACAGTTTGTTTACTGAAGCATTCTTCTTTTTTTTTAGATGGAGTCTTGCTCTGTCGCCAGGCTGCAATGCTGTGGTGTGATCTCGGCTCACTGCAACCTCCAACTCCCTCGTTCAAGCAATTCTCCTACCTTAGCCTCCTGAGTAGCTGGGATTACAGGCATGTGCCACCATGCCCAGCTAATTTTTATAGTTTTAGTAGAGACAAAGTTTCACCATACTGGCCAGGATGGTCTCAATCTCCTGACCTCATGATCCACCTGCCTCGGCCTCCCAAAGTGCTGGGATTACAGGTGTGAACCACCACACCCGGCCTGAAACATTCTTCTTAAGAAGTTGCATGTGTGCAATTCTCTCCTTCTCTTTATTTGTCAGCACTTAGTACAATTGAGAGGCCTCTTCTATTTGCAAGAGATAAGAGTTTGGCCTAAGACAGAACTTAGTTTAAATTCCAGCTCCTGACACTTAACAGCCTTGGAATCTTGGAAAAGAGTGTAGTGTCTCAATTAGTCAGAATGTTTTCAGTGGCAAGTAACAGAATCTCAAATCAACCACTATTTCTTTTTAAGTGGAGTACAATGGAATGGAAATAACTGAATAGAGAAAGATAGAATAGAATAGAGAAGGATAGAGTGGAATAGAACAGGAGTGTATTCTAGGTTGCAAGGGTAAATATTGGGCAAAAAGGGAAATCTAAATCTAACATGACTGTGTCATTATCTTGCAAATAATGATTCCAGGCATCTATGACTCTTTCTTTCAGAACTCTCTTTCTCTGTTAGCTTTATTCTCAATCTCACTATAAGTCTCTTTGTGTTAGCCAAAAAAAGGCCTCTAACAGCTCCAAACTTGTATTCTACAGTTTAAGAACTCCAAGGGAAAGAGGACTACATTCCTAATTGTTCCAGAAAAATGCTCTGGGACTAATGCTGACTGGTTATGATTCATCTGAATTGAGTCATATGCCCATCTCTGAACCAATTGCTATAACAAAGAAGATGCATTGCCTTCATTTGCTAAGAATGGGTCGCGAACCCACCCCTACAACCTGGAGAGGATCCATCCATCTGAACTACATGGGTGGAGAGTCAGGGTTCTCCAAAGGAAACTTAGAAAACACAAGGAGAATAAGAGGCAAAAAATAATAGCTAGCCACTTCAACTCATAAAGCTTTAGTTTCTTTATATCTAAAATGCAGATGAATTTTAGATAAAGTTGTTCTGAAGATTAGAAATAGGGAGAAGATAAAAAACCTGGCAAAGGTTACTCAATGAGACAGCAAATGAAATTAATAAAGCAAACAGAGTAAAATGGTAACAACAGGGGAATCTAGGTTAAAGGATGCATTAGTTTTCCTTTTGCTATTTTTATTTTTTAAAGTGTGAAATTGTTTCCATATAAAATATATTTTTCCATATAAAAAAAGAGCATCTCTGACTTCTGGTTTCCTGTTCTGCATGTAAAGACTTTGGAAGCAGTGGCTGTGTCCTAACAGCAAGTAAAAAAAAAATTGAACAAACTGAAAAAGCAACAACTCTTCTTGAATCTCAAAGAAAGAGGAGGACATGAGGCAAACCACTGCCCTCAAAAGTGGAGAGACAGGTGGACACAGGGAGTACCAGAGAAGGTGTGTAAGCTGAGATGTCAGGAAGCAGCATCAGGGAAGGAAAACATAAACCACAGTGGACAAATTGATGGAGGCTCATTGTGGACACTTCTGAGAGAGAAAAACTCCAGGAGCACCCAGTCATAGGAAGGCTCCCACAATACTGTGAGATTTATGTTCAGCAGATCAAGCAAGTTACCACAGTAAACGCTGGGGGGAGAAAATCTCACATTTCTGGCAGGGGAGTGGGAAAAGGAACCATTTTGAAATATATTAGAGCATTTTGTTCTTAACGAGAGCCTCAGGAGAAACTAATTAACAAAAGTCTAACCTTCTGGGGCATTATCAGAGCCTAACTAACCTGGAGAAGGGAAATATCCAAATCCACTCAGCTCTAGCCTTTCACATAGGAGAAGGGAAATACCTAACTCTGCATCCTCTAGCTTTCCATATTGAGGAAAGGAAAACACCCAACTCCAGTCTCCTCTATCCATACTGTTCCACTTAAGTGAGGGGACTGGAAGGCACTGTGAAGTAACAGCCCAGAGGCACAGCCTCAATAAAAGATGTGAGACTGAATCATAGGACTACACAGAGCACTTCTTCTCCCCTCACACCTTATCACCACATGACTAAGGCCTACTTACCGAATTACTTTTTACCCAGTAAATCATGTCTTCCTCTAAACAAAAAATTACAAGTTATACTGTAAGGCAGAAAAACAGTTTGAAGAGGCTGAATAAGCATCTGAACCAACCACATATGGTGGGAATGTTGGAATTAAGCCAAGAATTTTTTTTAACCATAATTAATATGATAATGGCTTTCATGGAAAAATAGACAGCATGCAAAAAGAGGTAAATTATATAAGCAGAGAGATGGAAATTCTAGGAGTGAATCAATCAGAAATACTAGATATCAAAAATGCATCCACAGAAATAAAGTATGCCTTTAATGGTTTCATCAGCAAACTGGACAAGGCTGAGGAAAGACTCTCTTAGCCTGAGGATATGACCATAGAAAATTCCAAAATTGAAAAGCAAAGTGAAAAAAGAAAAAAAGTAGTACAGAATATCTAATCTCTGTGGGACAACTACAAAGCATGTAATCTATTCAAACTGAGGAATACCAGGAGAAGAAAGAGAGAAGCAGAACAAATATTTGAAACAATGACTAAAACTTTCCAAAGATTAATGTCAGACACCAAGTTATAAAATTAGGAAGCTCAGAGAACATTAAACAGGTTAAATGCCCAAAAAACAACAACTAGGCCTACTATATTCCAATTATAGAAAATGGAAGATAAAAACTTCTGAAAGAAGCCAGGGGAGAGGGAAGGGGCAATAGGGAGGGGTCAGGGAATCTTACCTATAAAGCAGGGATCCTCAGCCCTGGGCCAGAGACCTGTACTGATCTGCGGCCTGGACTGCGCAGCAGCAGGTGAGCAGCAGCAATGCAACATTACCACCTGAGCTCCGCCTTCCGTCAGATCAGCTGCAGCATTAGATTCTTATAGGAGCACGAATGCTATTGTGAACTGCCCATGCAAGGGATCTAGGTTGCATGCTCCTTATGAGAATCTAATTAATGCCTGATGATATGAGGTGGAACAGTTTCATCCCAAAACCAATCCCACCCCCTGACCCCATCTGTGGAAAAATTGTCTTCCATCAAACTGGTCCCTGATGTCAAAAAGTTGGGGATTGCTGCTTAGAAGAGCAAATTATATTTGACTTCTCAGAAACGATGCAAGCAAGAATAAAGTGGAATCAAATCTATACAGTATTGAGAGAAAAAAAAAAACCCACTAATCTAGAATCTTGTACCCTGTGAAATTATTCTTCAAAAAAGAAGAGGAAATAAAGATTTTCTTAGACAAATAAAAATTGAGAAAATTTGTTGCCAGTAAGCCTGCCTTGCAATAAATGTTAAAAAAAAGATCGTCAGAAAGGACAGTGACCTAGGTCAGAAACTCGCATCTACGTGAAGAAAATAAAACTAACAAAGACAAGATAAGTGAAAGTAAGAAAAAAACTTCTCTGATTGTTGATTGATCTAACAGATAATAATTTGTTCAAAATAACAACAGTAACAATGTTTTTGATTATATATGCTTATGTATGATTATACATGAGTGAAATGAATGACAGCAATGATACAAAGAATGTGCTGAAGAAATTCAAATTATTTTTTAAGTTATTCACACTATCTCTGAAATGCTATGGCATAATTTAAAAGTGGATTTGGATTAGGTATAAATGTTTATTGCAAACATTAGGAAAACCTTTTTTAAAAAATCAAAAAGAAAAGCAACAAATAAGCTAAGAAGGGAAAGAAAATGGATCTGTAAAATAATCAATTAAAACCACAAAAAGCAGAAGTAATGGGAGATAAAAATAGAAACAAAGAACAGAGGGGCCAGGCATGCTTGTAATACCAGTGCTTCTGGAGGCCAAGGCAAGAGGATTACTTGAGGTCAGGAGTCTGAGACCAGCCTGGGCAATATAGTGAGACAATATCTCTACCAAAAAATTAATAAATAAAATAAAAAACTTAAATTAGCTCAGCATGGTGGCACGTGCCTGTAGTCCTAGCTACTCAGGAGGCTGAGGCAGGAGGATCTCTTGAGCCCAGGAGTTTGAGGACACAGAGAGCTGTGATCATACTACTACACTTCACACTTGGTCACAGAGTGAGACATCTGAAGAAGAAAAGAAAGAAAAGAAGATCTTGGGGAGGGCCCAGTAAGATAGCCTAATAGGAACAGCTCCAGTCTGTAGCTCCCAGTGAGATTCATGCAGAAGGCAGTGATTTCTGCATTTCCAACTGAGGTACCTGGTTCACCTCACTGGGACTGGTTGGACAGTGGGTGCAGCCCACAGAAGGAGAGCCGAAGTAGGGTAGGGCATCGCCTCACCTGGGAAGTGCAAGGGGTCGGGGGATTTCCCTTTCCTAGCCAAGGGAAGCCATGAGAGACTGTACCGGGAGGAACAGTACACTCCTGCCCAGATACTGCACTTTTCCCACAGTCTTCACTTTTCCCACAGTCTTCACAACTAGTAGACCAGGAGATTCCCTCCAGTGCCTGGCTCAGCAGGTCCCATGCCCATGGAGCCCTGCAAAGTAAGATCCATTGGCTTGAAATCCTTCCTGCTAGTGCAGCAGTCTGAGATCGACCTGGGACACTTGAGCTTGGTAGGGTGAGGGGCATCCACCATTACTGAGGCTTGAGTAGGCAGTTTTATGCTTGCAGTATAAATAAAGCCACTGGGAAGTTTGAACTGGGTGGAGCCCACTACAGCTAAGCAAGGCTGACTGCCTCTCTAGATTCCACCTCTGTGGGAAGAGCATCTCTGAACAAAAGGCAGCAGCCCCAGTCAGGGACTTATAGATAAAACCCACATCTCCCTGGGACAGAGTACCTGGGGGAAGGGGGCAGCTGTGGGCAAAGCTTCAGCAGACTTAAATGTCCCTGATTGATAGCTCTGAAGAGAGCAGTGGTTCTCTAGCATAGCGTTCAAGCTCTGATAACGGAGAGACTGCCTCCTCAAGTGGGTCCATGACGCCCAAGTAACCTGACTGGGAGACAACTCCCAGTAGAGGCTGACAGACAATTCATAGAGGAGAGCTCTGACTGGCATCTGGTAGGTGCCCCTCTGGGATGAAGCTTCCAGAGGAAGGATCAGAGAGCAATAGTTGCTGTTCTGCAGCCTCCACTGGTGATACCCACACAGAGTCTGGAGTGGACCTCCAGCAAACTCCAACAGACCTGCAGCTGAGGGTCCTGACTGTTAGAAGGAAAATTAACAAACAGAAAGGAATAGCATAAACATCAACAAAAACGACATCCACATCAAAACTCCATCAGTAGGTCACCAATATCAAAGACCAAAGGTAGATAAAACCACAAAGATGGGGAGAAACCAGTGCAGAAACGCTGAAAATTCCAAAAACCAGAATGCCTCCTCCCCTCCAAAGGATCACAACTCCTCACCAGCAAGGGAACAAAACTGGATGGAGAATGAGTTTGATGAATTGACAGAAGTAGGCTTCAGAGGTGGGTAGTAATAAACTCCTCCAAGCTAAAAGATCATGTTCTAAACAATGCAAGGAAGCTAAGAACCTAGAAAAAAGGTTAGATGAAATGTTAACTAGAATAACCAGTGTAGAGAAGAACATAAATGACCTGATGGAGCTGAAAAACACAGCATGAGAACTTCATGAAGCATATACAAGTTTCAATAGCTGAATCTTTCAAGCGGAAGAAAGGATATCAGTGATTGAAGATCAACTTAATGAAATAAAGCAAGGACACAAGATTAGAGAAAAAAAAAATGAAAAGAAATGAACAAAGCCTCCAAGAAATATGGGACTATGTGAAATTACCAAATTAATGTTGGTATAACTGAAAGTGACAGGGAGAATGGAACCAAGCCAGAAAACACTCTTCCGGATTTATCCAGGAGAACCTCCCCAAACTAGCAAGGCAGTTCAACATTCACATTCAGGAAATACAGAGAACACCACAAAGATATTCCTTGAAAAGGGCAACCCCAAGACACATAATTGTCAGATTCACCAAGGCTGAAATGAAGGAAAAAATGTTAAGGGCAGCCAGAGAGAAAGGTCAGGTTACCCACGAAGGGAAACCCATCAGACTAGCAGTGGATTTCTCAGCAGAAATTCTACAAGCCAGAAGAGAGTGGGGGCCAATATTCAACATTGTTAAAGAAAAGAATTTTCAACCCAGAATTTCATATCCAGCCAAACTAAGCTTCATAAGTGAAGGAGAAATAAAATCCTTTACAGACAAGCAAATGATGAGAGATTTTGTCACCACCAGGCCTGCCTTACAAGAGCTCTTGAAGGAAGCATTAAACGTGGAAAGGAACAACCAGTACCAGCCACTGCAAAAACATGTCAGATTGTAAAGGCCATCGACACAATGAAGAAACTGTATTAACTAATGGGCAAAATAACCAGATAGCATCATCATGACAGGATCAAAATCACACATAACAATATTAACCTTAAATGTAACTGGGCTAAATGCCCCAGTTAAAAGACACAGACTGGCAAACCAGATAAAGAGTCAAGATCCATCAATGCGCTGTTTTCAGGAGACCCATCTCACATGCAAAGACACACATAGGCTCAAAATAAAGGGATGGAGGAAGATTACCAGGCAAATGGAAAACAAAACAAAACAAACAAACAAACAAACAAAAAACAGCAGGAGTTGCAATCCTAATCTCTGATAAAACAGACTTTAAACCAACAAAGGTCAAAAGAGACAAAGAAGGCCATTACATATTGGTAAAGGGATCAATGCAACAAGAATAGCTAACTATCCTAAATATATATGCACCCAATACAGGAGCACCCAGATTCATAAAGCAAGTTTTTAGAGACATACAAGGAGACTTAGACTCCCACATGATAATAGTGGGAGACTTTAACATCCTACTGTCAATATTAGACAGATCAAAGAGACAGAAAATTAACAAGGATATCCAGGACTTAATTCAGCTCTGGACCAAGTGGACCTAAGAGACATCTACAGAACTCTCCACCCCAAGTCAACAGAATATACATTCTTCTCAGCATCATATTGCACTTATTCTAAAATTGACCACATAATTGGAGTAAAACACTCCTTAGCAAATGTAAAAGAACAGAAATCACAATAAACTGTCTCTCAGACCACAGTGCAATCAAATCAGAGCTCAGGATTAAGAAACACTAAAAACCACAGAACCACAAGGAAACTGAACAATTTGCTCCTGAATGACTACTGGGTAAATAACAAAATGAAGACAGAAATAAAGATGTTCTTTGAAACCAATGAGAGCAAAGATACAACATACCAGAATCTCTGGGACACATTTAAAGTAGTGTGTAGAGGGAAATTTATAGCACTAAATGCCCACAAGAGAAAGCAGGAAAGATCTAAAATCGACACCTAACATCACAATGAAAAGAACTGAAGAAGCAAGAGCAAACAAATTCAAAATCTAGCAGAAGACAGGAAATAACTAAAATCAGAGCCAAAATGAAGGCACAAAATACCCTTCAAAAAATCAATAAATCCAGGAGCTGTTTTTTTGAAAAGATCAACAAAATAGATAGATGAATAAAGAAGAAAAGAGAGAAGAATCAAATAGATGCAATAAAAAATAATAAAGGGCGTATCACCGCCAATCCCAGAGAAACACAAACTACCATCAGAGAATACTATAAACACCTCTTTGGAAATAAGCTAGAAAATCTAGAAAAAATGGATAAATTCATGGACACATACACCCTCCAAAGACTAAACCAGGAAGAAGTCAAATCTCTGAATAGAACAATAACAGGTTCTGAAATTGAGGCAGTAATTAACAGCATACCAACCAAAAAAGTCCAGGACCAGATGGATTCACAGTCGAATTCTACCAGAGTTACAAAGAGGAATTGGTACCATTCCTTCTGAAACTATTCCAAATAATAGAAAAAGTGGGAATCCTCCCTAACTCATTTTATGAGGCCAACATTATCCTGATACCAAAACCTGGCAAAGACACAACAACAAAATAGAAAATTTTAGGTCAACATCCCTGAGGAATATTGATGCGAAAATTCTCAATAAAATATTGCCAAATGGAATCCAGCAGCACATCAAAAAGCTTATCCACCATGATCAAGTCAGCTTCATCCATGGGATGCAAGGCTGGTTCAACATACACAAATCAATAAACATAATCCATCACATAAACAGAACCAACGACAAAAACCACATGCTTATCTCAATAGATGCAGAAAAGGCCTCCAGCTTGATTCCATTCTCCCCATCACTTTCAGGTATACCAACAACCCTTCATGCTAAAAACTCTCAATAAACTAGGTATTGATGGAATGTATTTCAAAATAATAAGAACTATTTATGACAGAATCACAGTCAATATCATACTGAATGGGCAAAAACTGGAAGCATTCCCTTTGAAAACTGGCACAAAACAAGGATGCCCTCTCTTACCACTCCTATTCAACATAGTATTGGAAGCTCTGGCCAGGGCAATCAGGCAAGAGAAAGATATAAAGGGTATTCAATTAGGAAAAGAGGGAGTCAAATTGTCTCTGTTTGCAGATGACATGATTGTATATTTAGGAAACCCCATCATCTCAGCCCAAAATCTCTTTAAGCTGATAAGCAACTTCAGCAAAGTCTCAGGATACAAAATCAATGTGCAAAAATCACAAGCATTCTTATACACCAATAACAGACAGAGAGCCAAATCATGAATAAACCCTCATTCACAATTGCTACAAAGAGAATAAAATACCTAGGAATCCAACTTACAAGGGATGAGAAGGACCTCTTCATGGAGAACTACAAACCACTACTCAAGGAAATAAAAGAGGAAACAAACAAATGGAAGAATATTTCATGCTCATGGACAGGAAGAATCAATATCATGAAAATGACCATACTGCCCAAAGTAATTTAGAGATTCAATGCTATCCCCATCAAGCTACCACTGACTTTCTTCACAGAATTGGAAAAAACTACTTTTAATTTCATATGGAACCAAAAAAGAGCCTGCATAGCCAAGACAATCCTGGGCAAGAAGAACAAAGCTGGATGCATAACACTACCTGACTTCAAACTATACTACAAGACTACAGTAACCAAAACAGCATGGTACTGTCACGAAAACAGATATATAGACCAATGGAATAGAACAGAGACCTCAGAAATAACACCACACATCTACAACCATCTGATCTTTGACAATCCTGACAAAAACAAGCAATGGGGAAAGGATTCCCTATTTAATAAATGGTGTTGGGAAAACTGGCTAGCCATATGCAGAAAGCTGAAACTGGATCCCTTCCTTACACCTTATACAAAAATTAATTCAAGATGGAATAAAGACGTAAATGTAAGATCTAAAACCATAAAAACCCCAGGAAGAAAACGTAGGCAATAGCATTCAGGATATAGGCATGAGCAAAGACTTCATGACTAAAACACCAAAAGCAATGGCAACAAAAGCCAAAATAGACAAAAGGGATCTAATTAAACTAAAGAGCTTCTGCACAGCAAAAGAAACTACCGTCACAGTGAACAGGTAACCTACCGAATGGGAGAAAATGTTTGCAATCTATCCATCTGACAAAGGACTAATATCCAGAATCGGCAAAGAACAAATTTACAAGAAAAAAAGAAACAACCGCATCAAAAAATGGACAAAGGATATGAACAGACACTTCTCAAAGGAAGATATTTATGCAACCAAAAAACTTATGAAAAAATGCTCATCATTACTGGTCATTAGAGAAATGCAAATCAAAACCACAATGAGATACCATCTCACACCAGTTAGAATGGCAATCATTAAAAAGTTAGGAAACAACAGATGCTGGAGAGGATATGAAGAAATAAGAATACTTTTACACTGTTGGTGGGAGTGTAAATTAGCTCAACCATTGTGGAAGACAGTATGGTGATTTCTCAAGGATCTAGAACTAGAAATACCATTTGGTCCAGCAATCCTATCACTAGGTATATACCCAAAGGATTATAAATCATTCTACTGTAAAGACACATGCACACATATGTTTATTGCAGCACTGTTCACAATAGCAAAGTTTTGGAACCAACCCAAATGCCCATCAATGATAGACTGAATAAAGAAAATGTGGCACATATGCACCATGGAATACTATGCAGCCATAAAAAAGGAGTTCATGTCCTTTGTGGGGACATGGATGAAACTGGAATCCATCATTCTCAGCAAAGTCACAGAAGAAGAGAAAACCAAACACTGCATGTTCTCACTCATAAGTGGAAGTTGAACAATGAGAACAAAAGGACACAGGAAGGGGAGCATTACACACCGGGGCCTGTCAGGAAGTGGGGGGCTGGGAGAGGGATTTCAATAGGAGAAATACCTAATGTAAATGAAGAGTTGACGGGTGTAGCAAATCAACATGGCACACGAATACCTATGTAACAAACCTGTGCTTTCGGCACATGTGCCCCACAACTTAAAGTATAATAAAAAATAAAGAAAGAAAGAAAAGAAAAAAAGAAAAGAAAAGAAAGCTTTGAAGGGAAAACAGTACAAATATGGTAGATGTTAATCCAACCATCAGTAATCATTTTGAACATCAATAGTTTAAATGCACCATATAAGACAGAGACTGTCTGAGTAGATTTAAAAAAATACCAAACTATATATTGTCTGAAAGAAGCCCCTTTTAAGTATAAAGGCACATATAGTTTAGAATTAAATGAATAGAGAAAAATATGGCATGTTAACACTAATCAGAAGAAAATGGAATAGTTATATTAATTTCAGACAAAGATGACTTTAAAGCAAGGAAAGTTATCAGGGATATAGAAGAGCATTACATAATGATAAGGGGGTCAATTCTAATAACATATAACAATTCTTCATGTATACTCACCTAACGACAGTGTCAGAACAGGTGGGGCAAACACTGATAGCACTGCAAAGGAGAAATAGATGAATTCATCATTATAGCTAGAGACTTCAACATCTCTTTTTCAGAAATGGACACATCCAGCAAGCATAACATTAGTAAGGACCTAGTTGAAGTAAACAACACCATCAATCAACTGTGTATAACTGGCATCTACAGATTATTTTATCCAGCAACAGCTAATTACAAATTATTCTCAAACTCACATGAAACATGCATAGATATAGACCTTATTCAGGACCATATGTCACATCTTAACAAATTCAAAAGAATATAAATTAGGGAGTGTCTGCTTTCAAACCAAATGAAATTAAACTAGAAATCAAAAACAAAAAGATAATTGGAAACACCAAATCACAAAATGCACACAGATTAAGCCACATGCTTTTTAAAAAAGAAAATACAGGATCTCATTCTGTCACCCAGACTGAAGTTCAGTGGCATGATCATAGCTCACTGCATCCTCAAACTCCTGGGCTCAAGTAATCCTCCCGCTTCAGCCTCCTGAGTAGCTAGGACTACAGGCACACACCACCATACACGGCTAATTTTTTTTATAACTTTTATAGAGACAGGATCTTGCTGTTTTGCCCAGGCTGGTCAGCAACATGCTTTTAAATAACATGGGGGTCAAACAAGAAATCTCAAGAGAAAATTTAAAATATAAAATTTGTGAAATGCAGCAAAAGCAGTATTTAGAGGAAAATTTATAGGATTAAAATGCAAACATCAGTAAAAAGAAAATCTAAAATCAATATTCTAAGTTCCTATCTCAGAAAACTAGATAAAGAAGAGCAAATTAAATCCAAAGTAATCTGTAGGAAAAAAATAAGCATTAGAGCAAAAACCAAGTTAATAAAATTGAAAATAAGACATCAATAGAGAAAATCAATAAAATCAAAAGCTGGTTCTTTGAAAAGTTTGATAAAATTAATTAGCCTTTAGCCAGGTAAACTAGGAAAAAAAGAGAACAGAAACTACTAATATCAGAAAAGAAAGACGTGATATCATTATAGAGCCTATAAACATTAAAGGGATAATAAAGGAATACTGCAAACAACACTACACACACAAATGCGATAATCTAGATAAAATGGAACAATTTCTGGAAGAGCACAATTTGCCAAAACTCAGAGAAAAAGAATTAAACAATTTGAATAGAGCCATATTAAGGAAATTGAATTGATAATACACTTCCAAAACAGAAAGCACCAGGACCAAATAAGTTTACTGATGAATTCTACAAAATATTTAGAAAGAAATGATAGCAATTCTCTATAATTTCTTTCAGAGTAGAGGAGCAGAGGGAATATTTCCGAACTCATTTATGAGACCAATATTACTCTATACCCAACTGGAGAAAGACATTAGAAGAAATAAAAACTACAGATCAATCCATTTTATGACAACAGCTGTAAAAATTCTCAGTAAATTATATAAAACAATGTATATAAAATCCTACACCATGACCAAGTGGTATTTATCCTTGGTATACAAGTTTGGTTCAACATTTGAAAATCAATTTTTGTATTCTATCACATCAACAAGCTAATAAATAAAAACCACATGATCATATCAATAGATGCAAAAAACACATTTGACAAATTTTGACATTCATTCATAATAAAAAGGTTTAGTAAACTAGAAATGGAGGGGAACTTCCTCAACTTGAGAGAGAATATATACAAAAACCCTACAGCTAACCTACAGTTAGCATGATACCTAATGGTGAGA
The DNA here is from genome assembly GCF_047675955.1 of Chlorocebus sabaeus. Taxonomy (NCBI): domain Eukaryota; kingdom Metazoa; phylum Chordata; class Mammalia; order Primates; family Cercopithecidae; genus Chlorocebus; species Chlorocebus sabaeus. The sequence continues at coordinate 36,090,730 of NC_132918.1, read as the reverse complement.
AACATAAAACTTCCCCAGTAATTTCAAGAACAAGGCAAGGATGTCTCTTCTCATCACATTTTATCGACATTGTACTGGAAGTCTAGCTAATACAAGACAGAAAAAGGAAAGGAAATAATAAGTATACAAGTTAAGAAGGAAGAAATGTAACTCTTTATGTAAAGGCAATATGATTATCTCAAAGAATTGATTTAAAACAAATAAAAATTACTCCTGGAACTACTAAGCAATTTTAGCAAGGCTCCAGGATACAAAGTTAATGTAAAAAAGTCAATAGAGGTCAGGTATGGTGGCTCACACCTGTAATCCCAGCATTTTGGGAGGCCAAGGTGAGCAGATTGCTTGAGCCTAGGAGTTGGAGACCAGCCTGGTCAACATGGAGAAACTCTGTCTCTACTAAAAAAAAAAAAAAAAAAAAAAAAAAGAAAATGTTGCTAGGTGTGGTGGTGTCTGCTTGTAGCCCCAGCTACTCGAGAGGCTGAGGTGGGAGGATCACCTGAACCCAAGATGCAGAGGTTGCAGTGAGCTGAGATTGCATCACACCACTGCACTCCAGCCTAGACCATAGAGCAAGACTCTGTATCAAAAAAAAATGAATATATAAATGGTCAATAACTTTTCCATATACCAGCAATGAACAAGGGGAATTTGAAATTAAAAACGCAATAACATTTACATTAGCACACCCCAGAAAGTACTTAAGTATAAATCTTACAAAATATGTACAAGATTTATATGAGGGAACCTACAAAATTCTAATGAAAGCTATCAAAGAAGAACTAAATAAATGGAGAGATATTCCATATTCATGGATAGAAAGTATCAACATTTTCAAGATGTCAGTTCTTCGCAACTTGGTCTATAGATTTGAGATAATTACAATGAAAATCCAAGTTACTTTGTGGATATTGACAAATTGATTCTAAAGTTTATGGGGGGTGGGAAAAAAATCTAGAATAGTCAACATGACATTGAAGAAAAGAACAAAGTTAGAGACTGGCACTACCTGACTTTAAAACTTACTACAAAGCTACAGTAATCAACACAGTGTGATATTGATGAAAGAATATACAAGTAGATCAATAGAACAGAATAGAGATCCCAGAAACAGACTCATATAAATACAGTCAACTGATCTTTGTCAAAAGAGCAATGTAATGGATAAAAGATACTCTTTTCAACAAATGATGCTGGAATAACTGGACATCCAGCTGCAAAATAAATAAATAAATAAATAAATAAATAAATAAATAATAAAAATCTAAACAGAAATCTTACACCCTTCAGAAAAATCAAGTTAATATGAATCATACACCTAAATGTTAACCACAAAACTAGAAAACACCTAGAATATAACATAAGAGATAACCTAGATGACCTTGGATGAACAGTGACTTTTTAGATAAAACATCAAAAGCATCATCCATGATGGAAATCATTGATAAGATGGACTTCATCAAAATTAAAAACTGCTCTGTGAAAGACAATTTCAAGCGAATGGGAAGAGAAGTCACAGACTGGAGAAAATATTTGTTAAAGACACATCTGATAAAGGGCTGTTATGTAAAATATACAAAAACCCTTGAAACTCAAGAATAAGAAAACACACAATCTTTAAAACTGGACCAAAGACTCAGACACCTCACCAAGAAAAAACATGAATGCAAATAAGCATGTGAAAAGATGCTTCGCTTCATATGTCATCAGAGAAATGCAAATTAAATGATGAGATACCATTACACACATATTAGACTGTCCAAAACCTGGAACACCAGTAATACAAAATGTTGACAAGGAGACCAAGTAACAGGAACTTTCATTCATTGCGGTGGGGATGCAAAATGGTATAGCTACTGTTGAAGAGAGTTTGGCAGTGTCTACAAAACTGAACATACTCTTACATACAACTTAGCAAATGCATTTCTTGGCATTTACGCAAACGAGTTGGAAAGTTATGTCCGCGTGCGCGCGCGCACACACACACACACGCAAATGCACATGAATGTTTATAATAGCTTTATTCCTAGTTGCCAAAACTTGGAAACAATCAAGATATCTTCAGTGGATGAATAAATTAATAAACTGTGGTACACTCAGACATTAGAATATTATTCAGTGCTAAAAAATGAGCTATAAAGATATGGAGGAATGCATATTATATATATTATATTAAGTACATATTATTAAATGAAAGATGCCAATGTGAAAAATCTATATGCTGTATGATTCCAACACGGTCTTCTGGAAAGGCAAAACTATGTAGACTAAAAGATCAGTGGTTGCCAGGGAGTGCAGAAAGTAAGAAATAAATACATGGAGCACAGATGATTTTAAAGGCAGTGAAAATACTCCATATGGTACTGTAATTATGCATACGTATCTTCATATTTACGTTTGTCTAAACACATAGAATGTACAATACCAAGAACAAACTGTAATGTACACTACAGACTTTGGGTGATTATGATGTGTCAACGTAGGTTCATCAATTGCAACAAATGTACCACCCTGGTAAAGAATGTTGATAATACGGAAAGCTATGCATGTGTAGGGGCATGGAGTATGGGAAATCTATGTTCTTCCCTTTAATTTTGCTATGAACCTAAAAATACTCTAAAAAAAAAAGTAAACAAAAGAGTGGGTTCTCAGTAACTATTAATATTTCCCCCAAGCCTGGCTCAGCACTATGTATCATTATGAAGATGGCTTTGTTTTGATCTTCCTAAACGTGTAGAACTTTACATTATTTTCAAAGGCAATTTAATACAGATGTTGGTGCCAGGGCATTTAAACGAATATTTTAAAAAATTTCTATGAGGCTAAGGAAAGTTAGAGATTCCATCACATTCATAATATGTTATGAGCTACCATAAATATTATAAAATGTCAATCTAAAGAAATTCTACTTCTTTTCCAGAAATTTCCAGAGCTCACTTGGAAAAAATACTTTTTTCTAGATATGAAGCTCCTGATATTAGGTAAAGAAACCTAATCAGTTGCTTAAGCAATAAAAGAGAAAGTGAGAAACAGGACCTGAAGGGTATTCTAAGGATAAAGGAGCAAGGGTTTTTCATTTTTTCTCAAAAGAGAAAGACAAGGAATTACAAAATATCTAGGAACAATGAGACCCATTTAGGAATTCTTTTTAAATCACTCGTATTTGAATTTACAAGAAAAACGTTCCCATGAGTCATAAAAAATGAGTGTAATACTGTGTGGAATCTTGATTTGTCTATGGATTTAAATGAATTCCTGATGTGTCACGTAATCAAATGTGGTTTGTACTACGTGATGTAAACAGCCCTAGAATCCCCCTTCTTACTGAGAACTTAATGACTGAATCCTCAGCTCTGAGAAGACACAGGCTACACAAATCTTGAAAGCACCGGATTCACCAGCCCATGTTCAGAAAGCCATTTCTCATAGCTGGAAGTCAGCCAGCCATCCTGGGCTCTGGAAAACGTGGTGACACTTACAGTGAGATTTGAGCAACTTGTGCAGAAGTGGGACTCAGGATACAATGTCTATATGCTCAAGACTTACCATCCCCAAACACCATTTAGTTCACTTTTTACACTCATCATCTCACTAAGAGAGAAAATGGAAATGTGAAAAAACGGCATGAAGAAATAAGACAGCAGTGAATAGAAAGCCCCAGAATCAGACTTGACCTGTCTTCATCTTTTTACCTGGGCCAACCTGACTAAAAGTTAAAGTTTCTGAAGGGAAAACAAAGATGACCATGTCTAAATATCATAAATATTTAGACAAGCATTAAATATGGCAGCATTAACAATGATTGTATCTAGCTCCTGTTTTGTAGGTGGAAAAATGGAGACAAAAATGTTAAGTAATGTGGCTTTCATAGTACCTACAAAAATGAGGACTCCAAGGTGAGGAATTCACTTCTCTGAATTATGTGGACAAATAAATAAGTTTATACTTGGAAAAAATACAAAATACAGCCCAGATAAAAAGCAAATAGCCTTTAGATAACTACAGAACCCAAAGTGTTAATACCTGTTTTCGAATTCTGTGACTTACTGATTCTTAGTCTATCTACCTTGTTTGGTAGAACGTATCAGCAATGCATTTGTGGGCATTTATCTCCACATTCCTCCTGAATGAAGGCCAGAGGTAAATGAGAGGAATCAGGAAGCAGGAGAAAACGTAAAGTAAGGATTTCCATTTGAAATTCTAGAACTTAGACATAAAAGGTTTTTGTGTAGTGTTGCCATGTACAATGTATATTTGTTGTGTTTTAGCTGTCTGTATCTGTTGCTCTTTGATTTGGAAACACTTTCTCAATCCCTTGAGTGAATTTTCACTCCATTGCTGTGTGTGCTGGCTTCGCGGGATTATTAGTCCAGGTGTCACTATTCAAGTGGTGGGCCTATGACTCCAGTTAGGCTAATTGTATTCTCCCTTGAAGGACTTGGAATCTTGAGTCAAGATGCAAAGACCTAAAACTCTGACAGGTGTTTAATTTTAAGATGGATGAAATTGAGGCCGGGTGTGGCAGCTCATGCCCATAATCCTAGCACTTTTGGAGGCCAAGGTGGGTGGATCACCTGAGGTCAGAAGTTTGAGACCAGCCTGGCCAATGTGGTGAAACCCTGACTCCACTGAAAATACAAAAATTAGCCAGGCGTGGTGGTGCACACCTATAATCCCAGCTTCTCTGTAGACTGCGACGAGAGAATCGCTTGAACCCGTGACGTGGAGGTTGCAGTGAGCCAAAATGGTGCCACTGCACACCAGCCTGGGTGACAGAGCAGGACTCTGTTTCCAAAAAAAATTTTAAAGAGCTGGAAATTGCCCACCATATCCTGCCACTTGAACTCCTAGTGCCTATCTCTCTCTGGGTCTACACTTTCCCCTTTTGTTCTAGAAAGCTAGCCAGTATCATTTCAATTAATGTATTAATATTTTTCATTTAAATCTCAGTCTTCAAGTTGCTCACAACTTAGTAGGGAAGATGTTGGCTCTCAAGATCTTAGCACACTGTCTGACACTTAGAAGGCCTTCAGTAAATACTTTTTGAATGACTGTTACGATCAAGGTAAATGTTGGCTACCATTGAAGCATATAGATTATGATCTTACATCGTCCTGGGGTAGGCGTAGGGAAAGCTTACCAGAGGAGTGTGGTTGAAAAGTCATATTTTTAACCTCCCACAGTGCCTTATAGAGAATAGGTACTCAATAAATGTTTGAATTAAAAACACAAAATCCTCCAAAAATATGTTTCAGTAAATCTCAAACTGATACAGTTTTACTAAATTTTGTTGCAACTGCTATTTCAGAATGTTTGTATCTCTCCAAAATTCATACGTTGGAGTCTATTCCCCAATGTGGTAGAATTGAGGCTTTGTGGGGTTGATTAGGTTATGAGGGTTCAATCCTAATGAATGGGGTTAGTTCCTTTATAAAAGAGGCCTGAGGGAAATTGTTTGCCTCTCTGGCCACATGAGGACATAAACATGGCAACAAGGCACCATCTTTAAAGTAGAGAGCAAGCCTCACCAGACACTGAATCTGGAGGTGCCTTGATCTTGGACCTTCCAGCCTTAAGAACTGTGAGCAATAAATTTGTGCTACTCACAAATTACCTTGTCTAAGATATTTTGTTCTAGCAGCCCTAACAAAGACAACAACCTTCTAAGATTTGTTTTATTATACTGAATGAGACAACATAGATGGAGAAAAAAATTAAATCCTGCCAAAGTTGGGAGTTTTCATATCTTTTTCACTTTTGCCATCAAGTAATATTACCATCTCCTGAAAGCAACAGAGCTGAGTTCTTTCTCATCTAGGTCTAAGGAATAACAAACATCCCTGCTTTCTTTGAGTGCCAGAGTCAGTAACAGAAAAAACTGGTGCAAATTCTCAGGAGGAAATGCTAATTTGACCCCTCTCCACAAAATGTTGACACTTGACAGCTCTATGTTTTTAAAATCTGATACCAAGGGTATTATCAGGATATAAGAGGTCTTTTTGAGTTAAAAACAGGGCTTGGAGTTCTTTGATGAGAACCAAAAGGCGGTCTGGGAACTGGAAATGTTTACTGGACCTACATTAAGATTTGGAGAACTGTGCATGATACATATTTTTTTTTTTTTTTTTTTTTTGCCCATAACCTTCACAGTCTTTGTTTCTCGGCCTAAAATAACATTTTTCTTCTCTTTTGCTACCAAAGTGGAAGCATTTTGGGAAACTGTATATTTATGGAAGATATATCAATAAAGACTTTAGAGCAGAATATTGCCAAGACTGCCACTTTGGGATAGTGCAAATAAATTAAAATAGTATTCTTAACACAAGCAAAAAAAAAAAAAAATAAAGTAGAATTCCTTCTATTCTTCTTAGACATCTCTGAGTTTTATAAGCCTTGAGTATTAGACTGGCAAAGTATCCAAAGGAAGATTTAGATAATTTGGGACATGCCTTAATGGCATACAGTTTAAGCCTCAGGATTTTGTCATTTGGGACAATTGATGTGATAGGGTATGTCAGTTCTAGGACCAAACCAATGAACAAGAGTCAAAGCATATGAGTTTGACTTTTTTACATGAGAAAATCATGTCATTTCTAAGTTTTGATTTCTTCAACTGTAAAAAGCTAGTAATAACTTTACATAGGGTTATTGTAAGGATTAAATAAAATAATATATATGAAAGTATTTTATCCACTGTAAGTCACTATACAATGATAATGATGACAATGATACTGATAATAATGACAATGATACTGATAATAATGGTGATAAACTGAAAGCAGCAAAAGAAATCACTTCAGAAGAAAGGATGTCTTTACAAATAGGGGAAAGAATTCAATCCACATTAAAATCGTCACGTTTATCTAGAGAGTATCTGCTATCTTTGTTGAGCATCTCTTTGTTGTGCCTTTTCCTGCCAAAATTGAAGTTTTCTTCTACCATTCTTTGTTTCCTCTCCTACCTTCTAGATGAGAGCTTGAAGCCCAAGCACAAGAAAAGAGAACAGCGTATGGGAGAACATAGAGGCAGTGCTGTGGACATAAATCAGAACCAGGGTGGTCCCAGTTCTGCCCTTTGAACATGACAGTATCTATTCCAGGAAGGAAGGGGAGCAACAGGACAAGGGCTCTGGGATCCTGAGGAAGTTAAAGCTAGCAGTGGTTCTACAGCTTCCTAACTATCTTCTGACTCCACTTATTTTGCCTTAAGGTGTCATCCTGGATCTTCTCAGGCAGTGACGACAAAGCTGACGAGTCTACTCCTGAGATGCTATAGTAGATGCAGGCCAAATAACCTTTACCTCCCCTTTCTAGGTCCGTCCAATAGCAGAAATCTAGTATCTTTCACTCTCCAAGGGAATTTTCAGTGATCTTGGAAATTGCACAGCCCCCAAATGTCCTGGATGCTACCAATTACCAGTTTCAGGCCTTTTACTATCGCCTCTTATGGCTTCATCCTCACATTTTTCTCCCTCAGTACTTCAAAGTTTCTCTCTTGTTGCCATTACATCTGCTACTAGCTTTGTAAAAATACGCAATATACAGTGCACTGATTTTTGTCAGACCCAATAGTTTCATTTATAAATAATAAAAATAAAGAAAGAACCAGAAAAAAGATTCAGATGTATAATTAAGGACTCTTAATTTTTCCATTTGCTCTACTTGATATTACTAAAATTTAGATATCTGAAGATTTAGCCAACCAATCTCTAGATATGTCAACAATCACAAAACAGATGTTCACAGAGTACAAACCGTTTTATTAAGTGAAGAAGATTATTAAAAACAGGCAGCTCCCACCTTCAAATATTTTAGGAATCTCTTACCGACTTAACATAATTAAAATTCCCACTGGGTTTCAATATTCAAATGCCATTTTGTGAAACTTGGGGTTATCCATGTTAACATTTAAAAATACTTTTCATTCATATTATAAATTAATAAATTTGTTTCAATACAGATAAATAGAAAGACTACCCATAGTCTTCCCATCAAGAAAGAGTTAACTGCTCAGAAAAATTTGGTGCAATTATCTTCTTCTGTGTGTGTTATTTTTCAGAGTTTAGCACGTACAATATACACATTTTATTATCTTTTTTAACCTGTTTTGTCATAAATCTTTTCCATCTATTAGAGAATTTTTATAAATATAGTTTTAATGAATGTTTATTAAATAAGTTATACATTATTATATATTATTAATAAAATAATGGACTTTACAAATACATTTGTGGAAATTCTCTAATTTTATATAATATAAAAAATTTATGTAATATTTGTAAGTGAAAGTTACATCCAGAAGTGACTTTTTGCTCTTTTGAATAGTTAATATGATTAATATTTCTGTACCTAAGTATGTCTTCATCTTGAATTACTTTCTTAGAATATATTTCCCAAATTGAAATACTAGATGAAGTCATTAGAAGTTATGCTTTGTGTAATAATTTTTTGGTGATCTTAATACATAGAAACATAGCAAATTTTAAATCCTAGGCTAATTTCAAATCAATCCGTATTGAGGTCATCAAAGAATAGGACTTGCTTTTAATAATAGATAATATTATTGAGCATTTTATGTGACTCTTCTAAATCCTACTTATTCCTCCCAACAGTCCTGACATGAAGGCCCTATTATTAACCCAGTTTAGCAGAAGAGAACAGCAAAGCCCAGAGAGTTGAAATAACTGGCCCAAGGTCACAGCTAGGGATAGAGTTACATTTGAACCCATGCAACCTGATTCCAGGACCTTTATTCTTAACTACCACCTGCCCTCTAATAAGAAAGCAATTCTTCAGCTCTCAAGGCAGAAAAGTACCAAACCTTTCCCCTATAAAATGTGAACTTATTATTTATTATCTGCTTCCTTTCATTAAAAAGAATAATCTCCCTTGGAAGCCAGCAGAGTAAAATTAAAGCAATTACAAGAGTACACTGGCCAGAGAAGCTGTGTTAAAACGTTGCTAGAACAAGCTGATGTTTATGGGAAGAAAATTTCAGGGGAAATCCCATTTATTAGTCCATTCTCACACTGCTATAAAGAAATATCTGACACTTGGTAATTTATGAAGAGTTTTAATTGACTCACAGTTCTGCAGGCTGTACAGGAAGCATGGCCTCAGGAAACTTACGATCATGGCAGAAAGCGAAGGGGAAACAAGCATGTGTTACCATGGTGGAGTGGAAGACAGAGAGAAGAAGAAGGAAGTGCCACATACTTTTAAACAATCGTATCTCGTGAAAACTCACTCACTATCACGAGAACAACAAAGGGGAACTCCACCCCACAATGCAACCACCTCCCACCAGGTCCCTCACCCAACACTAGAAATTCAACATGAGATTTGGGTGGGTACACAGGGTCAAACCATATCACCCCATTTTCGAGGGACATGCTAGAGGAAACTCCAAAGTATTCAGACATTGCTCTCAGCTAATGTCTCTGAGCTTAACTGAATATAAGTGGCAAAAGAAAGAAAGGCTTAATTTGGAGTGAGTGTGGGAACCAGAAAATAAAAGAGTTAGTCAAGCCGGAAAAGTTCATCCGCTGACCTGTTGAGTGCCCCTATAACAAAGGCCTTGTCTTTTTAGTTATTATACCCCATTATCAAACACACTGTCTGGCACATAGAAATCCTTCAATAAATCATTGCTGAACAAAAATGAACTGTGCTAGGCTGAGTGCGGCATCTCACATCTGTAATCCCAGCACTTTGGGAGGTCGAGGCAGGTGGATCACCTGAAGTCAGGAGTTTGAGAGCAGCCTGGCCAACATGGGGAAACCCTGTCTCTACCAAAAATAAAACAATTAGGTGAGCATGGTGGCATACACCTGTAATCCCAGCTACTCAGGAGGTTGAGGCAGAAGAATCACTTGAACACAGGAGGTAGAGGTTGCAGTGAGCTGAGATCATGCCGCTGTACTCCAGCCTGGGCAACAGAGTGAGACTTTGTCTCAAAAAAAGTAATAAAATAAAAATAACTTTGCTGCTTGCCAAAGGGCCTCCAAGGTCAACTCTCCAATAGAGGACAAGTGAAAAACATTCCATGTAGACATTAACAGTATGAGAGTAAAGGAATGGGTTTGTAGAAGGATATTTCACCTGCAGGAGGAGTGAGTGAAAGTGGAAATAATGCACAAAAACCACATAATTATCTCAATAGATGCAGAAAAGGCCTTCAACAAAATTCAACACCCCTTCATGCTAAAAACTCACAATAAACTAGGTATCTATGGAACGTATCTCTATTTATGACAAACCCACAGCCAATATCGTACTGAATGGGCAAAAACTGGAAGCATTCCCTTTGAAAACCAGCACAAGACAAGGATGACCTCTCTCACCACTCCTATTCAACATAGTATTGGAAGTTGTGGCCAGAACAATTAGGCAAGAGAAATAAATAAAGGGTATTCAAATAGGAAGAAAGGAAGTCAAATCACCTCTGTTTGCAGATGACATGATTATATATTTAGAAAACCCCATTGTCTCAGCCTAAAATCTCCTTAAGCTGATAAGCAACTTCACCAAAGTCTCAGGATACAAAATCAATATGCAAAAATCACAAGCATTGCTATACACCAATAACAAACAAACAGAGAGCCTAATAATAAGTGAACTCCCATTCATAATTGCTACAAAGAGAATAAAATACCTAGGAATACAACTTACAAGGGATGTGAAGGACCTCTTCAAGCCGAACTACAAACCACTGCTCAAGGAAATAAAAGAGGACACAAGCAAATGGAAAAATATTCCATGCTCATCGACAGGAAGAATGAATATCATGAAAATGGCCATACTGCCCAAAGTAATTTATAGATTCAATGCTATCCTCATCAAGCTCCTTTTCACAGAATTGGAAAAAAAACTACTTTAAATTTCTTATAGAACCAAAAAAGAGCCCACGTAGCCAAGGTAATCCTAGGCAAGAAGAACAAAGCTGGAGACATCACGCTACCTGACTTCAAACTATACTACAAGACTACAGTAACCAAAACAGCATGGTACTGGTACCAAAACAGATCTATAGACCAGTGGAACAGAACAGAGACCTCAGAAATAACACCACACATCTACAACCATCTGACCTTTGACAAACCTGACAAAAACAAGCAATGGGGAAAAGATTCTCTATTTAATAAATGGTGTTGGGAAAACTGGCTAGCCATATGCAGAAAACTGAAACTGGACCCCTTCTTTACACCTTATACAAAAATCAACTCAAGATGGATCAAAGACTTAAACATAAGACCTAGGACCATAAAAATCCTGGAAGAAAACCTGGGCAATACTATTCAGGACGTAGGCATGGGCGAAGACTTCATGTCTAAAACACCAAAAGAAATGGCAACAAAAGACAAAATTTACAAATAGGATCTAATTAAACTAAAAAGCTTCTGCACAGCAAAAGAAACTTATCATCAGAGTGAACAAACAACCTACAGAATAGGAGAAAAATTTTGCAATCTGTCCATCTGACAAAGGGCTAATATCCAGAATCTACAAAGAACTTAAACAAATATACAAGAAAAAAACAAACAAACAACACCATCAAAAAGTGGGCAAAGGATATGAACAGACACTTCTCAAAAGAAGACATTTATGTAGCCAACAGACATATGAAAAAATGCTCATCATCACTGGTCATTAGAGAAATGCAAATTAAAACCACAATGAGATACCATCTCATGCCCGTTAAAACGGTGATCACTAAAAAGTCAGGACACAACAGATGCTGGAGAGGATGTGGAGAAATAGGAATGCTTTTACACTGTTCATGGGAGTGTAAATTAGTTCAACCATTGTGGAAGACAGTGTGGTGATTCTTCAAGGATCTAAAACTAGAAATACCATTTGACCCAGCAATCGCATTACTTGGTATATGCCCAAAGGATTATAAATCATTCTACTGTAAAGACACATGCACATGTATGTTTATTGCAGCACTATTCACAATAGCAAAGACTTGGAACCAACCCAAATGCCCATCAATGATAGACTAGATAAAGAAAATGTGGCGCATATACACCATGGAATACTATGCAGCCATAAAGATGGATGAGTTCATGTCTTTGCAGGGACATGGATGAAGCTGGGAACCATCATTATCAGCAAACTAACACAAGAACAGAAAACCAAACACTGCATGTTCTCACTCATAAGTGAGAGTTGAACAATGAGAACACATGGACATAGGGAGGGGAACATCACACCTGTCGGTGAGTGGCGGGCTAGGGGAGGGACAACGTTAAGAGAAATACCTAATGTAAGTGATGGGTTGATGGGTGCAGCAAGCCACCATGGCACGTGTATACCTATGTAACAAACCTGCACTTTCTGCACATGTACCCCAGAACTTAAAGTATATTAAAAAAAAAAAAAAAAAAAAAAAAAGAACTGTGCTGCTTGCCAAAGGGCCTGCAGGTCAACTCTGCAATAGAGGACAAGTGAAAACCATCCCATGTAGACATTAACAGTATGAGAGCAAAGGAATGGGTTTGCAGGATATTTCACCTGCAGGAGGAGTTAGTGAAAGTGGAAATAATGTACAGATAAGAAGAAGTAAGATCCCAAATAAAAGAGACATTTTCTTATGTTAGAGATATAAAAAAAAGAAGTAGCTAGAATTTGTTATCTGAAAACTGGAGGCTAACAGAAGAATCTCCTACCCTGCCCTTGAATCTGAGATTTTTACACAAAAAAATGTTTTGACTCTACTTATAGATTTAGGTATTTTAAATAAAAATATACTAATATTTTAAATTTTGTTTAAGAATTATTTCTTGAGCAATTTTCATTAAAGTAGAAGGAAACCATCATTCTTAGCAAACTATCACAAGAACAGAAAACCAAACACCGCATGTTCTCACTCATAGGTGGGAACTGAACAATGAGATCACTTGGACTCGGGAAGGGGAACATCACACACTGGGGCCTATCATTGGGAGGGGGGAGGGGGGAGGGATGGCATTGGGAGTTATACCTGATGTAAATGACGAGTTGATGGGTGCTGACGAGTTGATGGGTGTAGCACAGCAACATGGCACAAGTATACATATGTAACAAACCTGCACGTTATGCACATGTACCCTAGAACTTAAAGTATAATAATAATAATAAATAAATAAATAAAAGGAAAAAATAAATAAATAAATAAAGTAGAAGGAAAGAGAAAGACAAAAGAGGGCAAGGGGAAAGGTCAAGGAAAGAGAGACAGAACCTTAAAAATACTTAAGTCAGGGCTAGCCCTGAACCCTAAAGAAAAGTTATGCTTATGGATATTTAACCTCTTGTGATTTGTACATTTTTAGGATGATACATTACACCGTGTATAACTCTTACAGATTGAAATTTTTGGCTTTATAACTTGGTATTTTATATCCTTTGTGGTTAGTAACTATGGCTTCTATGCTGTCCTTGCCCATAGATCTTAAAATGGTACCATTTATCACTGAATTTTAAATGAAGCTAAAAATGACAATAAGGATGTTGAAGAATTTTTCCCAAATGTATCTTATATTAGTCCATTTTCACACTGCTTATAAAGACATATTCGAGACTGAGTAATTTATAAAGAAAAAGAGATTTAATAGACTTACAGTTCCACATGGCTGCAGAGGTCTCACAATCATGGCAGAAGGCGAAAGGCATGTCTTACATGGTGGCAGACAAGAGAGAATGAGAGCCAAGCAAAAGGGAAAACCCCTCGTAAAACCATCAGATCTCACGGGACTTATTCACGACCACGAGAACAGTATGGGGGAAACTGCCCCCATGATTCAATGATCTCCCACCAGGTCCTTCCCAACACACGTGGGAATTATAGGAGTGCAATTCAAGATGAGATTTGAGTGGGGACACAGCCAAACTATATCATATCTGCTCATCTCCCACGCAATTCAAGGTTAACTTGAAAATATTTAGCAATACAACTTTAAATGCCTGCTCCTCACAGAGTTTAAATAAACATTCAGGAAGTTGGGGGGCCGTATTAATTGATGGTTAAGAATATAGTCTTTAAGACCTGGATTCCAGTCCCAGCTCTGCCACTTACTGGCTGTGTGACCTTGAGGTAAGTTAACTGAGCTGTAGGGTTCTCATTATAAAATAGGGATAATAGTATTTATTTAATAGGATTGTCAGAAGACATTGATAACACGATATGTGTAAAGTGCTTAACACTGTGTCTGGCACTTACTGGGCAACAAATAAATAGTAGTTGCTGCTGACCCTAGTTCAACTTTTCAGAGTTTACAAAGTGGACTATAACTATTACAAGAACAGGATTCCTCATGAGACTCACATAACTTCCTGAATATGGGTAGGCCAGAAATTCTCTGGGAACTGTTGAACTGTTTCCTTCCAGATCTGATGAATTCCAGGACTTGCAAAAACTGCAGAAGCGAAAATCATTAACTAACATCTGCAAAAATCATTATATATGAATGGGTGAATTTTGTATTCATTCTCATTGAATCCCAACCATGTTCTAGTTCTTAGTAGGCAGTTTCCACCTTTATTTTGGGTGTTTGCCTTGGGCTTTGTTCACATCTCTTTTCTGTTAACATCAAGTTCCCCTCTGGCCTCACGAACATACTTGTTCTCCTATGTTATATATGGAGTTGAAGACAAAGACAACTGAATTAGAAGAAACTGTTAATTTCATTTTACAGTTGGAAGAAAATGTATGATTTGGTAGTGAATTTTCTTTTTCCTCTCTGTTTGTTTATTAAAGACTGGAGAGAATACTTTCTCCATTTTTCCTCTTGATCCTGTGCATTACTCCTTCTGCTCTAAAATAAGTGAAAGTAAAATTCAAATATATAAAACATGTTCAAACAAACCTTAGGTACAAGTCAATAGAAGTACACAAAGCCACTGATCAGAATGTATAAGAAAATTTCACTACCAGTAATACAAAAAGCAAGGCCTAAATTTACATATGTGTGATAATTTGAATCCTAAGATTGAATTGAATACTTTTATAAGTGAGGCTTACTGTTTTATTATTTAATTGACTTATAAAACATTTTATGCCAATTTAAACTGAGTGGGAAGTTGTTCATGTTTCAAAGGCCAGAAAGACATAGACAAATATCCTTAGTCTCCTTCCTGGGGCACAAATTAACTTTATAGCCTCCACTTTATAGCATAGACCATGATTCCTGCCCATTATTTAAAAAGCTAGGAGAGTAATAAAAATATTTTTATTGGGAGGGAGATATAAAACATTCACTTATAATTTTAAAAAATGAAGTAAGCTGAGAAAAGATACCAACACATAAGAATGCAAATAAGAAACCAGAATAAAAATAGACAAGATGAAGCAAAACCAAATTTATAAAAGAGAATTAGATAGACTGCATAAAAAGGCAAAAATAAATAAAAGCAATTGTATAAATTAGTAGGAAAAGGCAAAATAGGTTTTGAATGATTAAACTAAAGATTTAAATAAACTAGTAATATTTTAATGATATAATCAATACTTTAACAGAATAGAGATTAGGAGAGTATAAACCAAATATGGGTGCGTGTGTGGGGGTGGGGGGCGGTGTACTGTGTTCGCTATGTTAAGATGATGACACAAATTCAAAACAATCAGAGTTATATCAAACCAAATACATTGTTCTCAAAATTAAAAAGTCACAAAGTTCAGCATTCTATCTCTTTTTTGCCTTTCTGGGCATGATGTTGCTTTATGAGTCCTGTAGACTGACAGCTAGGTAGAACTGGATGGCTGAGAGGAATCCAGGTTTTTCCTCTGTGCCTCCCAGAAGAGTCTCCTGTCACTGTCCCAGCCTCTGAGAGACAACTGTATCAGGAGAAGCACCCTGCTCAGTGAATATGGGACCAAGAATTCCACCGCTTCAGCCACACTCAGCAGGGACAATCACACTGTGAGGTGTGACCAATTTTACATCTTTTTGACAACAGCAGAAGCCAGTCATTGCAGTGATAAAGAAATTCATTTTTCAGATTCCATTTCAACTAATTTGAACAAACATAATATTTTCCACCTGTTCATAGTCAAGGCTGTATTTTTTCCCTCAAATAATGTGGATGCAAAGCCTTTTGAAAATGTTTAGCTGTCATTTATTATTTTTTGTAATGTTCAAATGCTTTAAATTGTTCAAAGCTGAGTTAGTTAGATATGGTTCTTTCAGGTGCACTTTGGAAGTGGAAATTAACATCAAGTAGCTCAATTTTATAATAAATAGAAAAATATAAATGTCATTGATAATAGCTCTAATGCACAATCTCATGTTAATTTTTAATTTTATTGGAAAATTAACTGCACTTTTATATTCTTCATCTTGAAAATGTCTTATTACATTGTGACTCTAATCCTAGATTATTGTTTTGATTTAGTGTTTTTGTTCTGTTGTCATTTTGAATGCTGCTTATTTCTAAGTAAATGAACACAAGGAGAACATTAATTTTCAAAGCACTAATTATATATCACTGTCTTAATGTGTTTCGTTTATTAGACACCTCAACATTCCTTGCACATCTGAGACATCTCACCCTAAACTGCCTATCTAGATAGCTCTCAGTCTTCCACAGTGTCTGGAGTGTAATCAGTCACTAGGGAGGATGGCTTCCTACCTTCCTATTTTCTTCTAGATATTGCAATGTTACCAAGCCTTCCTTTAAAAATATTGCAAAGTTTGGTTTGGAAGAAAGTTGTATCACTTTTGGCTGTTACTGGAAAAGTTTGTCATCACCTCAGTAATATTCTTCCTGGTTATTTCATATCTTGGCATTGGTATGCCCTTCAAAAAACATAGTTAAGTAATGGAATTGAACTCTCCCCAGAAATTCCTTAAGAATGCATTTTTTGTTCTGAAAACTCTCTCCCTTAGATTTGCTCCTCAGTTCAAAGCCTATTCTTGCAAATATTCTGTCAGAGAATGCACAGAAAATGTTTTTCATGGTACAAATGTATTTAAGGACATTCACTGATGTGACAAAGATATTTAAGAGTCTCACAGAGATCCTAATAGGATGACCCTGTAGAAATTACTGGAGTACACAGTGTTGGAGAAAATTACAGTCAGTTTATCAACAGAATTTATTGGATGTCAGGCCATGAAATAAGTGCTGATCTTATTCAGACATGAGAGAAGGTAGAATCACGTAACAGTCACGCACAAGGAGTACTTTGGGGGAAAACACAAATTCTTTGTATGGGAGTCAGATTTCCATAACTCGAATTTTTTTCTGAACTTGTAAGATAAAATAAGTTCTGTGATATTTAAAGTCTCTCTAGCAACTCCTGGCATTGAAAGATTCTAAAATGTATTCTAGTACTTCTACAGAAACCACTCTTTCCTAACAAAACTATAATCTTTCAACTAAATGTCTTGGAACAGAGAATGACTATGCAAGATACAAGTCAAATTACAGGGAAAGAAAAAGTACATTGAGGAAAACAAAATTAAATTTGAAGTTATATAATAATAATCATTTACATAGCATTTACTATGGGTTAGCCACTGTTCTCAGCATCTCATATACTTTAACATATTTAATTCTTCCAAGAAGTTCATGAGCTGGATTTTAATACAGATCTCATTTTTATATGCAGAAAGCCAAACACACACATCAGCTTAAAGTCGCAAAGAAAAATGAATCAAACTTTGAAAGTCTGGTTCCAGAGCTCTGCATATAAGCATTACATTACACTATCTCTTAATGCCTCTGATGGTGTTTCTACATGTTTAAGAGCATAACATTTCAGTCTGATATCTCCAAGTATAACTAAAACAAGTTATTCATTGAATCAACATTGATTGACTAGACATATCAATGAGAATAGATAAAATCAATAAACAGTAGTGGGATGAGGAAAACCACAAGACAGCAAGCACTCATGATGTACTAACAAACAAAAATAGCAATTAAATTCAAAATGCATTTAAACTTATTATTAAAAAGTAAACACTTAAATAGAGCCAGAAAAAAATACCCAAGCAAAATATTAAAATGTAATTCTAAGGGGAATAATATCAGTGGGGGAATAAAACTGACTTTAGCTTTCTGGTGAAGGCCTTGGAGGTCAGGGTCATTATGCTGCATGGAAAAATAATTACTGAAGATGCCAACCAATTTGACTTAGGCCTACAGCACGTAGATTCAGCATTAGCCAATCATTGCAAATATATGTCTGTTCTGGCAAAGGTATAATTTTGTAGCAGATAAAATGCATTTTAATAATAAACTTTATTGTATTGTTAGAAATGATACCAATATAATAATTCTTATGTTTACTCACTGTATCCCTAAGACTGTTAAAATCACTGCTGTCATTTTCAACTGCAAAGCTGTCATAACTTGCTTTTACTCATATAGAATGAGGTATTTCCACCAACAGTGTAAAAGCATTCCTATTTCTCCACATCCTCTCCAGCATCTGTTGTGTCCTGACTTTTTAATGATCGCCATTCTAACTGGCATGAGATGGTATCTCATTGTGGTTTTGATTTGCATTTCTCTAGTGACCAGTAGTGATGAGCTTTTTTTCATATGTTTGTTGGCTGCATAAATGTCTTTTTTTGAGAACTGTCTGTTCATATCCTTTGCTCGCTTTTTGATGGGGTTGTTGTTGTTTTTTCTTGTAAATGTGTTTAATTTTTTGTAGATTCTGGATATTAGTCCTTTGTCAGATGGATAGATTGCAAAAATTTTCTCCCATTCTGTAAGTTGCCTGTTCACTCTGATGATAGTTTCCTTTGTTGTGCAGAAGTTCTGTTGTTTAATTAGATCCCATTTGTCAATTTTGGCTTTTGTTGCCACTGCTTTTGGTGTTTTAGTCATGAAGTCTTTTCCCATGCCTATGTCCTGAATGGTATTGCCTAGATTTTCTTATAGGATTTTTATGGTTTTAGGTCTTACGTTTAAGTCTTTAATAGTTCAAACATTGTGGAAGACAGTGTGGTGATTCCTCAAGGATCTACAACCAGAAATACCCTTTGACTCAGCATTCCCTTACTGGGTATATACCCAAAGGATTATAGATCATTCTTCTATAAAGACACATGCACATGTATGTTTATTGTGGCACTATTCACACTAGCAAAGATTTGGAAACAAACCAAATGCCCATCAACGATAGACTGGATAAAGAAAATGTGGCACATATACACCATGGAATACTATCCAGCCATAAAAAAAAAAAAATGAGGAATTCATGTCCTTTGCAGGGACATGGATGAAGCTGGAAACCATCATTCTCAGCAAACTAACACAAGAACAGAAAACCAAACACCACATGTTCTCACTCATAAGGGGGAGTTGAACAACGAGAACACGTGGACACACGGAGGGGAACATCACACTCTAGGGCCCCTTGGGGAGTAGGGGGCTAGGGGAGGGATAGCATTAGGAGAAATACCTAATGTAGATGATGGGTTGATGGGTGCAGCAAACCACCACGGCACGTGTATACCTATGTAACAAACCTGCACTTTCTGCACATGTACCCCAGAATTTAAAGTATTAAAAAAAGTATTTCACTAGACATTGGCTTAATCTGAATGTAGAAATCATATATTTTAAAAAATCAACACACGAATAAGCTATTTCACTACGTTGGAGATTAACCCTCTTATAATCAATATAGAAGGGAGTTGCTTTGACATCATGAATCCAAAACTCCTAGAAAAAGCTTGACATACACAGTAGGTGCTCAACCAATATTTCTTGCATGAATAAGTAAATAAAAGCATCGGGCCAATAAGCAGAAAAGCAGACAGAATGTGTTTCCCTTAAATGTGATAACATAGAAACTTGAGTTACTCTACCTCTTATTAAAGTGAAATAAAAATAGAAGAGACTTCTGGTTTCTGGTGCAGCATATAAAAAGTCACCATTGTGTCTTAAAAAACAAATAAAAAGCTAAACAAACTAAAAAATGAACAACTCTTCTTAGATCTGTCAGAGAAGCAAGATCACAAGATCGCTCCTCCCAAATTGAAGATATAGGTAGATGGAGAAAATAACAACTAACTGAAGCAAATGTCTCTTCAGAAACCAGCACTGAGGTAAGAAACATAACTAACAAATTACTGAAGAATCAGTGTGCACAAGGCTGAGAGTAAAAACTCCAGGTATGCCTAGTTGTAGGGAACACCTCATGCTTCTGGGAGTTTCACCTCCAGAAGCTCTACCAGGTCAGCGCCATGAATATTGGAGAAAAAATCCCTTCCTGCTTCCAGCAGCGGGAGATAAAAAGTAACCACTTTGAAATACCCCAAAGCATTCTGTTTTTCTCAGAGCCTAACCTACTAGGATGAAATCACAGCCTAACAAGCCCAAAAGAAGGGAATTCTTAACTCAAGGTAGTTCTAGCCTTCCATGTGGGAAAATGAAATACAGCCAACAGACACATGAAAAAATGCTCATCATCACTGGCCATCAGAGAAATGCAAATCAAAACCACAATGAGATACCATCTCCCACCAGTTAGAATGGCGATCATTAAAAAGTCAGGAAACGACAGGTGCTGGAGAGGATGTGGAGAAATAGGAACACTTTTACACTGTTGGTGGGACTGTAAACTAGTTCAACCATTATGGAAAACAGTATGGCGATTCCTCAAGGATCTAGAACTAGAAGTACCATATGACCCAGCCATCCCATTACTGGGTATATTACTGGGTATATACCCAAAGGATTATAAATCATGCTGCTATAAAGACACATGCACATGTATGTTTATTGCGGCACTATTCACAATAGCAAAGACTTGGAATCAACCCAAATGTCCATCAGTGACAGACTGGATTAAGAAAATGTGGCACATATACACCATGGAATACTATGCAGCCATAAAAAAGGATGAGTTTGTGTCCTTTGTAGGGACATGGATGCAGCTGGAAACCATCATTCTCAGCAAACTGTCACAAGAACAGAAAACCAAACACCGCATGTTCTCACTCATAGGTGGGAACTGAACAATGAGATCACTTGGACTCAGGAAGGGGAACATCACACACCGGGGCCTATCATGGGGAAGGGGGAGAGGAGAGGGATTGCAGTGGGAGTTATACCTGATGTAAATGATGAGTTGATGGGTGCTGACGAGTTGATGGGTGCAGCACACCAACATGGCACAAGTATACATCTGTAACAAACCTGCACGTTATGCACATGTACCCTAGAACTTAAAGTATAATAATAAAAAAAAAAAAAGAAAGAAAAGAACGTCCTTAACTTAATAAAGAACATCCACAGAAACCTACAGCTAATATATTTAATGGTGAGAAAATTGAAGCCTTCTCACTAAGATCAAGAACAAGGCAAGACTGTTGCCTCTCACTACTGCTTTTCAACATCATACTGAAAGTACTAACTAATGCAGTATAACAAACCAAAAAGGAAATAAAAAGTAGAGAGATTGGGAAAGAAGCAATAAAACTGTCTTTGTTTACAAATGACTTGGTTGTCTACACAGAGAATCCAAAAAAACTGCCTCACCACCCCCACAAAAAAGCCTCCTGAATCTAATAAGCAACTGTAGAAAGGTTGCAGGATACAGAGTTTATATGCCAAAGTCAGATACTTTCCTGCATAACATTAAACAAGTCAAATTTCAAATTAAAAACAAACTATTATTTACATTAGCACCCCAAAAATTAAATACTTAGATATAAAACTAACACAGTGTTACAAGATCTATATGAGAAAACCTACAAAACACTGATGAAACATATCAAATCAAATAAGATTTAAATGGCAAAGAGCATAGATAAAAATTTCAATATTATCAAGATGTCAGTTCTTCCAACTTGATCTATAAATTTAATGTAATTCCCATCACAATCCAACCAAGTTACTTTGTGGATACTGACAAACTGATCCTACAGTGTATATGAAGAAACAAACCCAGAATAATCACATAATATTAAAGCAGAAGAACAAAGTTGGAGGACAAACACTACCTGATCTCAAGACTTACTATAAAGCTACAGTAATCAAGACACTGTGGTATTGGTGAAAGAATTAGGCAGATCAATGGAACAGAATCGAAATCCCAAAAATAGACCCTCATAAATATACCCAACTTACCTTTGACCAAAAAAAAGCAAAGAAAATGCAATTGAGTAAAGATTGTCTTTTCAACAAATGGTAGTAGAACAACTAGACATGCACATGCAAAAAAATAAATTTAGATACCAACATACATCCTTCACAAAAATTAAATCAAAATGAATCCTATACCCAAATGTAAATATATATATCTTCCAGGATATATTGGAAGGATATATATTCCTTCCATATATATTCTATATGGAATTCCAGGATATATATTCCACATGGCATTCCAGGATATATATGGAAGATAACATAGGAGAAAATCTAGATGACCTTGGGTGTGACAATGACTTTTTAGATATAACACAAGAAACACTATCCATGAAAGAAATAATTTACAAAGAAAAGAGGTTTAATCAGCTCATGGTTCTGTAGGCTCCCTATAGAAAGCATGACTGGGGAAGCCTCAGGAAACTTCCAATCATGGTGAAAAGTGAAGGGGAAGCAAGCATGCCTTCACATTGCCAGAGATATATATTCCAGGAGATATATATATATCTCCTGGAAGATAACATAGGAGAAAATCTAGATGACCTTGGGTGTAACAATGACTTTTTAGATAGAACACAAGAAACACTATCCATGAAAGAAATAATTGATAAGCTGAACTTCATAAAAATTAAAAATTTCTGCCCAGTGAAAGACAATATAAAGAGGATGGAAAGACAAATCACAGATTGGGAGAAAATATTTGCAAAACACACATCTGAATAAGAACTGTTATCCAAAATATACAAAGAACTCTTAAAACTCAACAATAAGTAAACACACAACCTGACTTAAAAATGGGTTAAAGACTTAAACAGACATATCAACAAGATTATACAGATGGCAAATATGCATATTAAAAGATGTTCTGCATCATATGTCATCAGAGAAAAGCAAAGTAAAACAACAATGAGATACCATTACTTGTGTATTAGAATGGCCATAATTCAAAATACAACAAGAAACACTGATGAGGATGTGGAGCAACAGAAACTTTTATTCATTGTTGGTAGGAATGCAAAATAGTACAGTTACTTGGAAGACACTTTAGCAGTTTCTTACAAAACTAAACATATTCATACCATATTTTTCAGCAATTGCACATTTGGTATTTATCCAGATGAGTTGAAAACATATCCAAACAAAAACACACACATGGATATTTATAGCAACTTTATTTACAATTATCAAAACTTGGAAGCAACAAAGATGTCCCTCAGGAGATGAATGGATTAATAAACTACAGTACTTCCAGACAACAGAATATTATTCAGTGTTAAAAAGAAATAAACTATCAAGCCATGAAAAGGCCTGGAAGAAACTTAAACACATATTGCTAAGTAAAATAAATCAGTCTGAAAAGAAGGTAACATTAAAGAGAAGGCAGAAAAATAAATAGGATGAGGAAGGAGACCCATATGCCTGCATTTGAAAATTAATTTTAAAGTAGTAAGACAATCAACTAATATGATAGGATGAATCTCAAACTCTACAACTCAAAATCTCAAACTCAAACTCTAATCGGAGATTAGATTTAGTGTGGTAAGAATTAAGGAGATGTTATCAACTATAGAGATATTGACATTTTAAAAAACTTGTCTATTAGAATTCTTTACCAAGGAAAAATATTTGTTAAAACAAAGGTAAATAAAGACTTACTCAGATATACAAAATCTGAAATCATCACTAGCAGACTACTTATTACAATAAAAAAAAATTAAGGAAGTTTATCAGCAGAAAAAAATGATACCAGATGAAAATGGACATCTATTTAAAGGAATAAAAAGCACTAGAAATGGTAACTATATAAGTAATTAGAAAAACGTTTGTATTAGTCTGTTCTCACACTGCTATAAAGAAATATCTGAGACTGGGTAATTTATAAAGAAAAGAGGTTTAATCAGCTCATGGTTCTGTAGGCTCCCTATAGGAAGCATGACTGGGGAGGCCTCAGGAAACTTCCAATAATGGTGGAAAGTGAAGGGGAAGCAAGCATGCCTTCACATTGCCAGAGCAGGAGGAAGAGAGCAAGGTGCCACACACTTTTAAACAACCAAATCTCATGGGCATTCACTCACTATCATGACAACACCTAGGGGGAAATCTGCCCCACTTGATCCAGTCACCTCCTACCAGGCTCCACCTCCAACAACAGAGATAACAATTTGACATGATATTTTGGGAGGACACAGATCCAAACCATATTATTCTGCTAAAACCCTCCCAAATCTCATGTCCTCACATTTCAAATCACAATCATGCTTTCCCAACAGTCTTCCAAAGTATCAACTCATTCCAGTATTAATTCAAAAGTCCAAAGTCAAGTCTCATCTGAGACAAGGCTAGTACCTCCCACCTATGAGCCTGTAAAATCAAAAACAAGCTAGTTGCTTTCAAGTTACAAAAGGGGGTATAGGCACTGGGTAAATATTAATTTTCTAAAATGGATAAATCAGCCAAAAGAAAGGAGCAACAGGCCCTGTGCAAGTCCAAAACCCAGCAGGAAAGTCATTAAATCTTAATGCTCCAAAATAATCTCCTTCGACTCCATGTCCCAGATTCAGGGCATGCTGATGCAAGGGGTGGACTCCCAAGGCCTTGGGCAGCTCTTCACCATTGGCTCTGCAGGGCTGAGCCCTCACATCTGCTCTCAAGGGCTGGCATTGAGTGCCTGGAGCTTTTCCAGGCACTTGGGGCAAGTTGTAGGTGGATCTAGCATTCTGGGGTCTGAAAAAATGGTGATCCTCTTCTCACAGCTCTACTAGGCAGTCCCCAGTGGAGACTCTGTGTAGGGGCTCCAACCCCATATTTCCCCTCTGCACTGCCCTAGTAGAGGTTCTTCATGAGGGCTCTGCCTCCGCAGCAGACTTCTACCTGGACATTCAGGCTTTTTCACACATCTTCTGAATATAGGCAGGGGCTACCAAGCCTCAACTCTTGCACTCTGCACACCTGCAGGCTCAACACCATGTGAAAGCTACCAAGGCTTATGGCTTGCACCCTCTGAAGCAGTGGCTCAAATACCTGGGCCCCTTTGATCCATGGCTGGAGCCCCCAGGGATGCAGGGAGCAGCATCTCAAGGTTGTGCAGAGCAGTAGGGCCCTGGGCCTGCCCTACGAAACTATTTTGCCCTCCTAGGCCTGTGATGAGAGAGACTCCCATGAAAGTCTCTGAAATGCCTTCAGGGTCTTTTTTCCATTGTCTTGGCTGTTAGTACTTGCCTTCCTTTTAGTTATGCAAATTTATGCATCTGGCTTGAATTCCTCCCCCAGAAAATGGGATTTTTCTTTTCTACCATATGGCTAGGCTGCAAATTTTCCAAAGTTTTATGCTGTGCCTCCTTTTCAAATATAAGTTTTAGTTTCAGATAATTTCTTTGCTTATGCATATGTGCATAGACTTTTAGAAGTAGCCAGGCTACATCTTGAATGTTTTGCTTCTTAGAAATTTCTTCTGCCAGGTACCCTAAACAATCTCTCTCAAGTTTAAAATTTCGTAGATCCCTAGAACAGGGATAAAGTGTAGCAAGAGTGACCATTACTCCAGATCCCAATAAGCCACCTTTACTTATTAAAGTGACCTTTACTCCAATTCCTCATTTCCATCTGAGACCTCCTCAGCCTGGACTTCACTGTCCCTATTACTATCAGTAGTTTGATCACAACCATTCAAGTCTCTAGGAAGTTCCAAACATTCCCTCATCTATCTGTGTTCTTCTGAGCCCTCCAAACTATTCCAACGTCTGCTCATTACCCAGTTCCAAAGCTGCTTCCACATTTTCAGGTGTCTTTATAGCACCTCTTGGTACCAACTTTCTGTATTAGTTTGTTCTCGCCACTGCTATAAAGAAATACCTAATTATCATGAAAAGAGATTTAATTGGCTCACAGTTCTGCAGGCTGTACAGGAAGCAAGGCTAAGGAGACCTCAGGAAGCTTACAATCATGGTAGAAAGCAAAGGGGAAGCAGGCATATCTTCACATGGCCAGAGCCAAAGGAAAAGAGCAAGGAGGTAGGTGCCACACACTTTTAAACAACCAAATTTCGCTAACACTCACTCATTATCACAAGAGCAGCACCGAGGGGGAAATCTGCTTTCATGATTCAAGCCCCTCCCACCAGGCCCAACATTCAACACTGGGGATTACAATTTGACATGCGATTTGGTCAGGGATATAGATCCAAACTATATTCAATTTCTTATTTTTTAAATGTCTTTTAAAAACTGTTAAAAGGAAAAAAAAAAAACAGTGTATCATAGGATCTTAGGATCTATAATATATGTAAAAGTAAAATATATGACAATAATATTACAAACGCCAGGAGGGGAGATATGAAAGTATACTGACATGAGGTTCTTATTATATAGATGCTGTGGTATACAGATAAGAAAAACTGTGATAAGTTAAAAATTTATGCTTCAAAGTATACATAACATATACACATAACACTTAAATACATACACACAACAAAGAGTTATAATTAATAAACCAAAAAAGTAAATAAGATGAAGTAATTTTTAAAAAATCCAAAAGAAGCCAGAAAATACAGTAAAGGGGAACTAAGAGCACATGGAAAAATTGAAAACAAATAAGAATATGATAGGCCTACATTCACCTGTATCAGTAATTTCGTTAATTATTAATTAAGCACTCCAATTAAAAGGCAGAAGTTGTATTGAAAACAAACAAAAATATGCTACCAACAAGAAACCCACCTTAAATATAAAAACACAAATAGGCTACATGTTAAAGGATGGAAAAAGATATATCATGATACCATTAATCACTCATATTAATATTAGATAATGCAGATTTTAGAGCAAAGAATATTACCAGGGATAAAAAGGGCCATTTTATAATGATAAAAGGTTCCATTCATCAAATGGACCTACAATTCTAAATGGTTTTACACCTGATAACAGAGTTTCAAATTACATGAAGCAAAAACTGATAAATCTGCAAAGAAAAATAGACAAATTCTCAGTTATAGCTAGAAGTTTCAACATACCTCTCAAAAGTTTGTAGAAGAAATAGACAGAAAATCAGTAAGTATATTGGACATTTGGATAACACTACCAACCAACTCAACCTACTAGAAAGCTATTAGAATGATCCACCCAGAAACAACAAAATACACATTTTTTTTCAAGTGCACAGTAAGGATTTACCAAGATAGACCATATTCAGGGCGATAAAACAAGTCTTATTAAATTTGAAAGGTTTTATGGTATACAAAATATGTTGCATAAACATAGTAGAATTAAACTAAAATCAATAAAAGATATCTGACAAATCCCAAATATTTGGAAATTAAATAACACACTTCTAAATAACCCATACATCAAAGAAAGATTTTTTATACATCAGAAAATATTCTGAACTGAATGAAAATGTGGAATGCAGTTAAAGCAGTAGGTGAGGGGAAATTATAGTAACAATGGCTATATTAGAAAAGAAAAAGAAGGCCTCAAATCAATAATCTTAGCTTTTACATTTAAAAACTAAAAAAAAGTAAATTAAACTTCAATTAAGCAAAAGTTGTTTACAAAAATTTAATGCCAATGAACTGAACTTAGACTGAAGGGAAAAAATCATCGAATGTCCACCAACCCTCACTTATGAATAATGGGAATAGCCTAATATTTACTAAAACATTGAGTTTATAGTTAAAAATCTTCCTATAAAAATTCAGGCCCAAATAACTTATTTAGGGAATCATACCAAATACTTAAGAAAGAAATATCACCAATCCTAAACCAAGTCTCTGAAAAAAACGAAAAGGAAAGAATACTTCCCAACACATTGTATGGTGATAGCACTACCCTAATATCCAAATCTGACAAAGACACTACAAGAAAACTGCAAACTAATACCGCTCATGAACATATATGCGAAATTTCCAAACCTTCTAAAATTTTAGCCTGTTTCTTTGATGGTCAGAAAGTGCTTGCACCTTATGATCTCCCTTTATAATCGCAATTGGTATATATACAAATTAACTGCATTTATTCATTCAAAATTTGTAGGGGGATACATTTTCTAGTTTTAAAGCCATTTTTTAAAACTTTTTAGTGAAGCTTAATAAACATAGAGAAAAGAGGCTATTTATAGAACACAACTCAATGAACTTTAATGCACTGAACACGTCCATATAACCAAACCAAGCTCAAGTAACAAAACATCGGCAAAGCCAGAAACCCCTTTGAGAAGCCTTCTTGTCACTACTTGCTCCCTCTAATAGTATCAATTTTTCTGACTTCTAGCAGCAAAGATTGGTTTGAAGGCATTTGATGTTATCAGTTAGCTTTTTAAAATGTTTATTCTGCTTGACATTCATCTAAAATTAGTGTGTAAATGTGTTTAAATGATCACTTATTTTATTAAACCATATTTTGTACATATCCCTTGTTATTTATTTACAAATTACACAAATATCAGGTTTTAAAAACTTGAATTATTATTTCCTAGCACATTATATACCTGAGGCATGGTTCATTAATAACACAAATCTATTTTTCAAATGGATTTTCAGATAGTTACAATTTTATAATAGATCTCATAACAGATTTCTCATATGTAATTCAATAATGGTTTATTATTAGAATGCAGTTATGAAGTGTCTTGAGACTTATTTGTGCTGAATTTTAACATAATCTCAACTTGAGTTTTTCATATGAGAGAATCTTTAGACCACTTGTCTGTTTTGTGAGGACGAATGTAGTCAAAAACTGATTAATATTTTATCTAAGTCTGTATAGCTAAGGACACATAAATGCCAATACATCCCAGATTTCTAAGGGACAGAAAATAAGTGATGGCTCCACTCTCAGTCCTTCATGGGGTTGTATTAGTCAGAGTTCTTCAGAGAAATAGAATCAATAGGATCTCTCTCTCTCTCTCTCTCTCCATATATATATATATATAATTCATATATCATATATATCAAATATATATAGAATCATATATATGATTCATACATCATATATATATAGAGAGAGAGAGGAGAGAGAGATATTTTAAAGAATTGGTTCACACAATTGTGGGAGGCTTGGTAAATTCAAAATCTACAAGGTGGAGATTCTGTCAGGCCGAAGACCCAGGGGAGAGTTGCAGCTTGAATCTGAAGGCAATGTGCTGGCAGAATTCATTCTTCCTCTGAGGAAGGTCAGTCTCTGTTCTATTAAGGTCTTTGACTGGTTGGATGAGGCCT
This sequence comes from Chlorocebus sabaeus, assembly GCF_047675955.1. Taxonomy (NCBI): domain Eukaryota; kingdom Metazoa; phylum Chordata; class Mammalia; order Primates; family Cercopithecidae; genus Chlorocebus; species Chlorocebus sabaeus. Next base: position 36,061,435 of record NC_132918.1, on the reverse strand, counting down.
ATCCACACTATGGAAGGTAATCTGCTTTACTCAAATTCTACCAATTTAAGTGTTAATCTCATCCATAAAACACCTTCATGGAAACATCCAGAATAATGTTTGATGGATTGTCTGGTGCCTTGGCTCAACCAAGTTTACATATAAAATTACCCAACATAGGTTAGAGCTCATCCTTCTGATAGGATGGCCTCCACATCCTCACACATTGACCAAATAAGGGCTTCTAGGCCAATCCAAGTTTCAAAATGTAATAAAGTAAAACATCTTATTTGTTTAAGATTAAACACGATACATAATGAGTATATGAAAATAACAGTATAAATATTTTAAAATGCACATAAAAGATGTAATATTGTCTTCTAGCCACAACGGATTGTCCCTTAATATCTTCCAGTGTTTTCCTTCTAAATGATGCTGGGATTTTTAGAAAGCACTACTGCTATAAGTGAATAAGGTTTGTCTGAGTTTATATAATTTAGTAAAATCAAATATTTGGTATTAATTGTATTATAATTTCAAATAGTGTTTTTCTATTCAATTATTTTATTCATCTTAACTTGGCCATTACCTAAGCTTTACTTTAAACTTTCTTAGAACCCAAGAACTTAATCACACAATGATCTGGAAATTCATTTAACTCATGGGAAACTACATTGTCTATGAAATATAAATGTTATAACATGTATAATACCCTATTGTTTGAGTATTTCATGTATTGTATTTCCTAAACAAAGACTTTATTGGGCAAATGGACATTTTGGGGCTCTGTATTTTATGTAAGCAAGAATCTGCTGTTTAAATAACAAGAGGAAATGCATCTACTTCAGACAACTGAAGTTTAACAAACTCAGTTGCATTTTTATTAGGATTTCATTGTGAGAAATAGCTGATATCGTTACTTGCTTTGTCCTCCTTGGTGATTCAATTTCACTTTTATATATTCAATAGTGGAGAAATGTTGTAGCCTGGACCACAGTTTTGATTTACATTTGGTTTCCTAGAATTTCATTATAATAGTTTTGTTTGGCATCCAAAGTCTATGTAAGTCCCAGTTTATATTCCCCCTCAGCTGAATAATTACAAGTCACCACATTTCCATAATCTTTGCCAACATTTTTTCCTTTCAGTGGTAGTGGAAAGTAGTTTTTGTTCTGATTGTGTTTATTTGCCAAGGGCATTTATTACCAAGACTTAGTAAAGGCTCTGATCGGGCCACATCTTCCTCAGTTGGTTCCACTCACGCTCCCAGCCTCAACCAGTGCAGTTGGTTTGTTTGCTTAAATTCAGAGTTGTTGTTTATTCTCCCATTATGTGCTTTCATGATCTGGAAAGTTTTAGAAAATAATTTTTTAAATTAACTATGAGATCTTCTGAAAACTAAGTGTAGCCAAAATAATTTCACTTGTTGAAAAACAAAATAGCATACGTTAAAAGCTCAGTCTTTCGATCCTTGGGGTAGACATATGGTTTTGAGTCCTGGCCCCACAACTTATTAACCTCTCTGTGCTCTTGTTGCCTGCTCCTACAAATGGGAGAACTAGTATCATCCTAATTTAAAAGGTTGCTGTGAATAATGCCTTACACATTATAGGTGCTGTTTGTTATAATGTGCTAGATATACTCTGTCTTTGGAGTAAGTAGTTCAATAAATAAAACCACTTAACTATTTACTGAACTCTCTATTAGGTTAGTTGATTTAGTCAATGGAATGTTGCAATTTCCATACAGTTAAATAATTCCTTTACGTTCAAAGGATTTAAATTTAGAAGCATTAAGTTTAGTGATTCTCCTGGGAGTAAATATTAATCATGAACCTAGGTATCTTTAAGTTATAGGCAAAATGATAGCTCACTCTTAAAAGTCATTAATTCAAGGTTGGGTGTGGTGGCAACTGCCTATAGTCCCAGCTATTTGGGAGGCTCACTTGAGACCAGGAGTTTGAGGCCGCAGTACACTATTATTATTGTACCTCTGAATAGTCACTGCATCCTAGCCTGAACTACAAAGCGAGATCCCATCCCTGAAAAAATAAAATGAAGGGTTGTAAAGACAGCTCATGTTATTAGGATCCAGTTTCTAATCTGCGATTGCAATTACAGTCAGCCAGGCCTTGCCTAAGCATTCTCAAGCTCAGTCACAGTTTTCATATTCTCATCACTTCTATGGAATTAAATATCTTGTTAATAATATATGTGTTGGGTTTAATTGTCTTTTAAAAGGTATTTTAAAAGATTACAATGCAACTGAGCATTAACACAAAAAAGTTATTGTATTTGCAAAAAAGCGTGGAAACAGAACATTGAGTATACCTTTGCTACTGAAGAAACACATATTTGTTTTTGAAAAGATAGCCACGATTTCATTTTTTCTTGCAAAGCAACTATCAAGTCCTCTATGGAACCTAGGAAAGGACAGTACTTACAGGCATGAAAACTTATGATATAGTTTGCTCCTAAATTATACGTAACTGACTATAGACACTTTTTAGTAAGGCCAGTAATTTGGGGAGAAAAATCTGCAACTAATGTTCAAGAAATCTTTAAAGAAATACCATCTTCTAAGCTCTGGGGCAATATTGTGTTGAAAATACAGATATTAACAACGCTAAGTTGAAAAGTGAGTCAGAAGCATTGGACTTAGACTGTAAAGAAGTTTAGGAAATATCTTCTTCATTAATTTATTGCATTAGCATTTTCCTTTTGTACCAACGTAAGACTGATATGAAATTCTTTAAAGTTGTGTTAAGTCCAAAATTGTGTTTACTTTACTAAAAGAGCTCTTTCAGTAAATATAAGATTTTAAAAACTAAGTGCTATATAGGCCTTGTGGACAGCTTAATTGGTAGCATTGTTTTCTTCTTTTGTATTAATATATAAAAATAATAGCACATGTTAAATTGATGGAATCATATTTGATGAAATATAATAAGCATAAGTAACAGTATAAACCTATCTGTGGTAAAGGATCTAGTTTCAACTTTCAATTCATCACAGGTATTTTGTAAAGTACAAGAAAAATGAAATGTAAAAGATACAAATATATAATAAGTGAATTATTTAAATTATTAGATAAAACGAATGTAAAGTTACTTTATCAAATTGCTCTAAAATTTTCTAGGTGCTCGTTCGCACTTTCTCAACTTATCTTGCCCCAGATCAGTAACAATTCGTGGATCAGCAGTTTGTGGGCCACACTCTGTCACTCATCTGTGCTGCTATTGAAGTGACAACACTGAATGTCAGATGTTCTCAGGAATGACTGGTGAAGTTCAGAAAAAGATAAACCTCAGGTTTTCTTTCTTATACACATCAACATAATGTTTTATGTTTGTATAGAACTTTGCGGTTTATGAAATACTTGCACCAATAAAGCCTTCCAGCCAAGTTGTCTGGGTAAGTTGACTCAACATAGTATTGCCCCAGAGCTGAGAAGATAGCATTTCTTTAAAGATTTCTTGAACATTGAGTATGTTTCTTTGATGCATACTCTCCACTCTAAACACATATATAGGTTGACAACAGAGTGACCAAAAAGACATAGTCCATGTCAAAAACAAGATCAGCATTTTTCTTGGACAGAAATGCAAAACAAAAGCAGGGGCACAATGCAAGGTAGACAATAGCAATCAGGAGCTCAGCCCTTGTCAGTTAAAGACCAGACAGTGCTCCACGCAAGAAGGCAATAGAAATACTCTCCTGCTCTGCTAAAAGGTGGAGGACAAAACCACTTCTGACTCAAGTCTGTAAGAAGCTGTTAACCAGGAGGCAAGAGGGCAAAGACACCATTGTATGATTAGGTGCTGGGGCATAAGCATACCTCCTGCAGGTTCCAGATTGGAACACCAATATCTTCAGGTGTCAAAGGGCTTTTTTTGTCCATTGCTCCAGCAGTTTCCCCTCAACTACTCTGAGAGAAACTGGGTGTGTAGAATGATTCCTATCACACAAGTGAGAAAATTAAAGCTCAGAGAGTTTACCTAGGAGCACACAGGACTAATGCCCAGCTTACTGTGCTACCTCAAAAACACAATCTGAGTTGTGTAGTTGGAGTTAATGGAATTGATAGTAGAAAACTTGTTCTTTCCTTGAAAATTGTTGTTGTTGTTATTTGTTTGTTTGTTTGTTTGTTTGAGACAGACTCTCGCTGTGTCACCCAAGCTGAAGTGCAGTGGCACGATCTCAACTCACTGCAACCTCTGCCTCCTGGTTTCAAGCAATTCTTGTGCCTTAACCTCTCAAGTAGCTGAAATTACAGGCACACACCACCACATCTGGCTAATTTTGTATTTTTAGTAGAGACAGGGTGGGAGGTGGGGTTCACCATTTTGGACAGGCTGGTCCCGAACTCCTGACCTCAAGTGGTCCACCTGCCTCGGCCTCCCAAAGGGCTGGGGTTACAGGCGTGAGCCACTGCAAATGGCTGAAAATTCAGGTATTTTTAAATTACAACTGAATAGATGTTATAATGTATGGCTTTTATAATCATTTTCCCAAAGAATGTCAGTTTTTATGATAAAATTTCAACAGTAGGTGGAGTAAATAAACTTTTGTCTCTTACAAGTTAGTATATTGGTTTCTACATGGTAATATCAAATTCCAAGATACCAGCATTGTCCTCCAAAAGGTGGAGAGGGTCTTCATATTTTATTAGATGGGAGAAACCCCTGACAAGATGATCCACGGCCTGGACAGTAATTTTCAACGGGTTGAGAAAACAATTGAGAAACAGACACCAGCATACCTCCTGGAATTTTCAAAATAGTCCCAATTTCATATAACCTTATTTCTTCTACTTACCTTTTCTTAACAGATTTTGGATATGTGATTTAATTTCAATGGCTTTGTTAGATGCACTATATAAATCAAGGCAAACAAGTAGGAAAAAAAACTTTCATCAGATATCTTAACTTGATTTTTTTTTTATTCAGAAGCTCTAGGCTACATTTGAGAGAGACCCCTGAAACCAAGTAAAGTACCAATCAACAGGTGTGTGGATTCAGCTTGAACGGACATGGAAATTAGTACAGGAAGCACAGTCATAATATCGAACATCAGTAATCTTGCAAACTAAAGCCACCCTCACCTTGCCCCAGTTTCTTTTTTAAAATTCCCTCTGTATTTACTTACTCTTCTACTTACTCCTAGCATCTGCCCATTTGTCTGTTGACAAATAATAAAAATTTGGTTTTCTAGTCTCATCCTTCTTTATCCTCACCAACTGCTAAGTTCATCTTGAAATTATGTGTAGGATTTTGTTATGACTTATAGAAGATGTGGTTATGTTTTTTAATTTAAAAAGTAAATATAGGATTTTTCTTTATTCTTGTCCAATGCTTCCTTCTTATTCTGACATTAAAAGTCATATTATACAGTCAAACCTTTAGAGTGTTTAGATGTACACATTTCTTGCATACATGTATATTTTACATAGTCTTATACATCACTTGACATATAGTTTCTAGCTTGCACTTTGAGGAGCAGTCGTCATCATTTTCATGCATACAGTGGAAGGAAATGAGCACATCTTGCTTTCTTGCACAGTGGATCAGACATGCCCTTAACCCTGAAATCCATTAGGGAAAGGATTCCACAGATATTAGCTCACTTAAAAATAGTTCATGTGGACAGTTTGTTTCTTTCAAGGTTATATGACTGGATAAATAATGTAGAGACTTTTGAAATATTGAGTTTACATCTTAGCAATTAAGAGTAGTCAAAAATAAACCATAAACGTTTCTGATTTATATGTTTGGCAAAGCACTTATAAATTGAGGTTGGCATTTTTTTCTTCTTCTTAATCCCAAAATGGGAATTTTCTATCTCATTTAAGAAGTAGGAATATTTTTTCCTTTTTTTCCTCTACCTGTGTAGCTTTCCACAGAATTTTGGTGTGTGCAGCCTATTTTCAAATAACATCTGCCAATTGTTCTTATAGATCAGATTATTTTAGGAAAAAGAAAGAAAGAAAAAGGATTAGGCCAGTTATGACATCAGCTTATAACCAAAACTAATGGCTGAAATTAATGTGTTTCTAACTGTTTAAGCACCTAAGTGATGTTTAAAATCTCTCCCCATGTGTAACAGAAACTTACCAAAACTCGCTCAGTGCTAGTTTGTTCCTGATTTAAAATACTCCATGCTTGCAGAAGTTATCCAGTTTCAAATAAGCTATTAATTGCAGTAGGCAGATACTTATTTATAGTTTCGGGGTTGGCATATATGTCTGGATTGCGGACTCCCACTGCTTTGAAAAACACTTAGCAATGTCTGCAAACTGACATTCATAGATATATCATTATCTATTATTTCCCAGGTTTGAAAGATAAACTAAAAAAATCTTTTGTCAGGCCTTTTACCTAATTTTTTTTTAAATTCAGAAGCTCTAGGTTACATCAGAGGAAGAGCCCCTAACTCATATATAGGAGTTAATGAATTAAGGCATATTTGATAAGCACCATTAAATACCTCATACGTCATATAGTATTTTGGGTGCTGGTGATAAGACTAAGACACGATTCATATCCCCAAAGAGTATAAACAGTTTAAACAGAAGAGAAGGCTACATAAATAAGTAAGTGGAATGAAGCTTTATAGGTGCTGTGAGAGAAGTATTCACAGAATATGATGAGTTCATAAAGGAAGGAGTCATTGCCAACTAGGTGAGGCCATGGGAAATCAGGATGTTAATCAATGGAGAAGGTGGGGCTTGAATTAAGTCTGGAGAATGTACTCATATTCATCAGAAAGTAAAGGTGGTGTGAGTCTACAAAGAAGAATCATGGCACAGTTGTATGGTACATTTGGAGAACTCTGGATATTTCATTGTGACATGAATGTAAGATACAGTAAGAACTGGGTTCAGTTAGATATGAAGCTGAAGAGAAAAGTATGAACCAAAGTAGAGAAGACCTCATGTTCCAGTGCAGATGTTTAAATAAAACCTTACCAATAAAAGGCAAGCTTTGAAAAATTATAAAAGGGTAAAATCTAAAAGGGTAGGGACATCATCAGATTTGAAATTTAGAGCTAAAAGTCTGGGAGCAGTGTGAGAACAAACTGGAAGGGGTTAGATAAGAATCAGCGACCATATAACAAGAGGCTATGAAAAAGATGGCGAAAATCTAAATAAAGGCAGCAGTGGTTGGGAGCAGGAGGAGACACACAGGAGAGTAAGTAAAATATTTTGAGCATGTACAATTACATACACTCCACTTATTTATGTACTACATTATAAAATACACACTTAAAATAACGTAAGAGTATAAAAATGAAACAGCATTTTCTCATACCTGGAGTATAGAGTCATTCCTTGGTGTTTGTGAGGGACTGGTTCCAGGACCCCTGCAGATACCAAAATCCATGAATGCTCAAGTCCCTTATATAAAATGGCATAGTATTTTCAAATAACCGGCATATCCTGTGCACTTTAAATCATCTCTAGATTACTTAAAATAACTAATACAATGTAAATGCTATGGAAATAGTTTTAATATTGTATTTTTAAAATGTATATTACTTTTTATTGTATTTTTTTCCAAATACTTTTTATCTGAGGTTGGTTGAATTCATGCATAAGAAACCCATGTATACAGAGGGCCAACTGTATACTATCACTACAAATTTGAACATGAATAAAAATTTCATGTAGCTATTTCTTCCACTCTGTATTTTTTTCAAGGCTCCAGAGAACCTCTTTAAGCCGGAGGCACATGCAGTACAGTTTTTGTGACCCCTTTACCAGAGGACACATGACAGGGGAAAGAGAGGTACTTCCGCATCCCACAGGGTGGCCCTCAACACTCAGTGTGCATCAGAATCACCTGTATGTTTAAAAAAAATACCTATGCCCAGGCTCTAACCTCGGGATTTGGTTTCCAAAAGTCTGGTGAGAGCAGGGCCTAGGTATTGGTATTTTTAAAAATCGTCCCAGGAGAAGTTAGTGTACAGCAGGTGTTGAGAATCACTGCTCTAGACCCTCGCTGGGGGTCCAAAGAAAATTTCCAGCAGAATGTGGCTATGGTGTTCAGCCATACTGCCTGGTGGGGCAATGCAGTAGCTGCGAGGACACAGTGGAAGTAGTGATCTGTCCACATGGAGATGACTGCACTGCCCCAGGAAGGTGGTCACTGGAATCAGAAGCAGCAACTTCCATGCCCTCCAAGATGGTGGTGCTCAGCAGAAGAAGATGTACCACTAAGATTGAAGGCTGGACTGCTTTAAGAGCTCTGGCAAGTCATCAGGAGAATGTTGCAGGGACTGAAATCTTGACTGAACTGGTGGGAACAAGGACTATCTATTGCAACTTAAATTAATGTCATTCCAATGTCACTAAGGCTTCCACAGTTTGAAGATGCTTAGGGAAACTCAGGTTACAACATTCATACTGTAACAATAACCAACTTTTACAGAGAGATCATGGCAATTTACAAAGATCTTTTGTATATATATTACGTTACTTACAGGTATGTGGGGTCAAAATTTTATAGAAGACTGTTTTCCTTCTAGCATTTATGACATTCTATACTTTCTTACTTAATATTGGCAAATGTTTTCTCATCTAAAAAAACCCTACAACCCATTCAATAAATTATCTCATATATAGACTGTTAAAAACTCACAAAATGGTTGAAATTTCTAATACTGAAGGTACTAGTAAAAGCCATAAGTTGAAAGGGGATTTTTTTTTTTTTTTTTTTTTTTGGCAGATTGGTCTCCTGATTCCCAGAGATTTTTTCAAATATTTAATATTATGTGTTTAAATACTAAGTATTAGTGTATATAGATGGAAAACAAAGAAAATTTTGTCTGTGAATAACAATAACACAGTACACTTTAAAATTACAGAAAGAGACTTTCTGACATGTTTCTAATCTGACAGTAAAATAACAATCTGTGTTTTAGCCAGGTGGAAGGAGTCAACCATAATACTTTTCTTCTTTTTTTTTTTTTTTTTTTTGAGACGGAGTCTTGCTCTGTCGCCCAGGCTGGAGTGCAGTGGCCGGATCTCAGCTCACTGCAAGCTCCGCCTCCCGGGTTTATGCCATTCTCCTGCCTCAGCCTCCCAAGTAGCTGGGACTACAGGCGCCCGCCACCTCGCCCAGCTAGTTTTTTGTATTTTTAGTAGAGACGGGGTTTCACCGTGTTAGCCAGGATGGTCTCGATGTCCTGACCTCGTGATCCGCCCGTATCGGCCTCCCAAAGTGCTGGGATTACAGGCTTGAGCCACCGCGCCCAGCCAATACTTTTCTTCTTTCAGGATAATTTTGTAAACAGCATGCTTCTTAATTAAGCAGCATCAAAATGTACATCTAAGTGACTCATCTCTACTATATTTTTGAAGGATTGAAAAAGGATCATAATTACTAGTATCAGTTCCCTGCAAATAGTTTACACACACACACCCCCCCCACACACACACCCCTTTTTCATTCTCCACTGTGAATTATTTACCTCATTATACAACATAAGTTATTAAATCAAAATAGTTATAGAAAGACTGAGTGGTCATGTTAAAAAAAAAAACTTGGAATTTTATTGAAAAGTGGAAAAAACATTTCCTGTGATTCTCAGATCAAAGCTCCCTTGGGCCTCATTACAAGGCCTTTCAAAAGCAGCAGTTGAAATTGAGGTAAGGAAATTTTGCCTGCATAAGAAACTCCGCTCTGCTTTGTTTAGGAAGTGATGACTGAAGTTTAATTCATTGGATCCCAGGGCCCGGAAATGCTGTGCCAGCTTGGATCTACTTTGAGTTTCCTTAAGAAGCCTGGTATGTTTTAATTCAAAGATGTGGAGACCTGTTGGCAACCCTTTGGAAGCATTTAGCAAACTATATTAAGGCTACCTTCAGGCACTTCATTTATAAGCTATAAGAATTCCAGCTGTCTTCCCTTGAGTCTGTTTTTCTAAAAAACACTTTTCTTCCATTAAATTCTATGTCACAGATAAAATAATTATCTATAAAACATATGTAAAACATATGCATTAATTTCCTTTTATCTAAATATCTATGCAAAGAAAGTTGTCTAAACTCTTCAAGCAGCTACTTGTATTAGAATGTCAAGTTCTTTTCTAGATTTAGCTAATGGGTTGGGAATGTAAACTTGATTTTGGTTGCTAATATTACTCGTTTTAGATCTTTCCAATCACATAATTTTATTCTAAGCTAAGTTTTCCCTTTTCCTTCTCATCCTATTTTCCTTGGTCATCTTAGAAGGTGGACTTTCTGTTAAATTCCTCCTGCTTATGCATTACAAATAACAGACATTTTTTTTTTACATTGTAATCACCATTGGCCAACAAAGTCACTCCAGATCTTCCTTATATATGCACCCCGCCCCTTAGTAACAAAAGAAGAGCATCAAAGACTGTGCTTTTAGTAAACAATGAATTCAGATTCAAATAATCTATTAATGAAGAAATATAAGTAACTTTAAATTTCCTTACAGTGAATTATTTCAGTCTGTTTCTGTTTTTAAAAAATGGAATTTTTCAAGAGTTAGTCCCATGAAAATCACTCTGTGGTAAGTCTATGAATAAATAGGTCTGATTTCTTTTAGTCTAGGAACTGTTCACTCCCTTTATTAAGTTTTCCAAATTTGTTAGCACTTAAGCAGTAACACTAGGGAGGTCAGTCTATAGAAAGGCAGAGTATAAATATGGAGTCAAACAAATACTGCAAAGATATAATTAATTTCAGTATTAAACAACCTGCAATAGTCAAGAACTATGACAAAAGTTCCAAGAATAGGCCAAGATAAAAGAAGGAAAGATAAAAGAAGAGAAGGCATCTTACAGCATTTTAGTCAAAGGTATACAGAAAAAAACAAAGCAACAGCCTTTGCAAATAGCTACTTATTACTCATAAGGCTGGTTCTGCATAGAGAAAAGTAATTTGAGCTATAATTTTCTATTTTCACTGATCCTTTTTTACATCAAAAACATATGTATACATGACATAACAATGTGTAACTTTGGAAACTTATGGAAATAATATATATATATTATATATAATATATATAACATATATATAAATAATATATATATATAAATTTTCTAAGAAAATCATATATGAAGAATGACATGGTTTGAATGTTTGTCCCCTCAAAAATCTCACATTGAAATTTGATTCCCAGTGTTGGAGATTGGGCCTGGTGGAAGGTGTTTGGGTCATGAGGGCGGATCCTTCATGCATATTGTGGTGCCACCCTCATAGTAATGAGCGAGTTCTCGCTCTGTGAATTCCTATGAGAACTGATTGTTAAAAAGAGCCTGATGCCTCCTCCCCTCTCTCTCTTGATTCTAACCTCTTACCTTGCGATGCTTGCTCCTCTTTACCTTTTGCCATAAGTGGAAGCAGACTGAGGCCCTCACCAGCAGCAGATGGTAGTACCATGCTTCTTGTACATCCTAGAGAACCTTGAACCAAATAACCTATTTGTGAATTACCCAGCCTCAGGTGTTCCTTTATAGCAATGCAAATTGACTAAGAAAAAGAAGAAAATTACCAAAATAAATATTAGGCAGTTGTTACAGATATATTAAATACCATTTATTAAATGAAAAAACAAGCTAAATAATATCCAACTGTATAGTTTTAAAACTGTGGTATTATTTAAATTAATTATTTTTATTTATAAAAGTAAGATATTATCATTAATGAAAATTCAACAAACATAAATAAACGAGAAAGGAGAAATATTATCTATTGTTTCAACAGATGAGCATATAAGAGAAGAGAAAAAAATACATCAGGGTTAATTTGGGTAACAAAGAAAAACTGAAGAAAACTTCACAGATTCTACAAATACGTGGAGGATGATGGCAACAAATTAAACCATTGTTATAAAAAATTTGGTTTATTATTTTGTATCTAGCTTCAAGCAAGGAGAGGAATAGAAATAATCTTTGCTGAGAATCTACTATCCTCTGCTATCTCAATTTAATGTCACAATAACTTTGCAAGCTAAGCACTGGTACCACCATTATTTAACAGATAAAGAAGACAGATCTTACATGGGCTAACAACTTATCCAATGTTACTTAGCTAGAAAGCAATGAAAGCAAGATTCAATTCCAGTTCTCTCTGGTAAATGTCAATTCTGGAGCTTTCAGTTGCATTTGGTAAAGGCCTATGTATTCTCAAATGTGCCAAAGTGTAAGAGAGAAGAAGGCCAAGGAATTTGGTCTTAGATCACTGATCCCTCTTTAAATAAAATAGCTATAACTGAAACTTGTTTTTTATTAGACATTTGTGTAATATTTCAATAAAAACAAACAAAAACTCACCTGAAAAAGTTTAAAAAACAATCCACCCCACAATGTTGCCTTACAACATAGCTTTCAGAAGTTCTGGCCAAAAAAAAACCTGTGATAGAAGTTGGGGGAGTGACATCAGCAAGATGGCTAGCTACAGACACTTGGCATTCATCCGCCCTACAAGAATGAACCAAGGCAAAGAAACAATAGCTGATTTGACTGGACTGTTGAAGGGAGATTGTTAGAGTGCAATAGGAGAGTAGAGACACATTTGTGGTGATTGGAAGCCCAGGAGGGCAGTGTGGAGGAACCCAGCCTCTGCAGCCCCATCTCTCTCACCCGGATCAGATTTGTCTAGAGTCAGGAGGGACGTCCTGTTTCAGGGAAAAGATATGCAGAAGATCCCCACCAGCCCCCATTGCCACAGTAAACACCTAGTCCTTACAACAGGAAAATCTTATGTTCTCATAAGCCCTAAGCCCAATTTTGAAATCTGCTGGGAATTCACACAGTTGTATTCCCCAGATTAGAAGCACAAGGTGTGTACTCCTCTCATCCAGCCATGGTGAGCCAACCTGCCGCAGCATGATGCCATCTTGAGACCAGACACTTCTGGAGTGTACCCTCTTCTGGGGCACAGTAGCTACTGCACCTCTCTTGCATTAGGGCTCCATCTTCATTACACTAAGTCCACAAATATGACAGAAGGCCGCAATCTTAGCTGTGTGAAGTCTGGGCCTAGGATTGGCTGTGACTCTGGTCCAGCACAGCAGGATAACCAACCCCTGCCTCCCTCACTTCCAGTCAAAGGAACAGTCTAGCAGTCCTGCCTAGGACAAACCTATCCTAAAGCCTGCCAAACCACTGCATGCCCTCCCTGAGGTCAGAGAAGCCCCTGAGTCTTCAAGCAGCTAACATGCCCCTGAGCCAGCAAAGTAGCTACATACCTGTACTCAGAACCTGAGAAACAGCCCCATAGCATCCCTGATAGCCCTAGACACATCCTTGGCTTGCCCAGTGGCCCTGTAACCCTAATAAGAGCCTGAGAAATAGTCTTGTAAGCCATCATTGGTAGGCATGCTCCCAGATCAGCCAGGCAGCCAAGAGACCATGACCTGGACCTGAGAAACAATTCCATGGATCACCCCTGTTGAGTGCACCCCTGAGCCAGCCAAGCAGCCTTACACCTTCATCTCAAACCTGAAAAATAGCCCATGGTCCATCCAGAGAAGACATGGCCCTAGCCTGATCAAGCAGCTTTGTGCCCCTGAGAAAGAGCCCTGTGGGCTGCTTCTGGTAAGCATGCCCTCGGGTCAACCAAGCATCCCTGTGTCGGTATCCCAGGCCTGTGCAACAGTACCATGGACCACCTCCCACAGAAATTCCCCAGCTGAGCAGCCATGCAGCTTTAAAGCTTGAGAAATTGTGTCGTGGATCAGCTGCAGCAGGCACACACACAGCCAGCCCTGCACCCACATACCAGGCCTGAGAAATAACCCCATGGACTACCACTGGCCAGCACAACCCCCAGTCCAGTCAAGCAGCCTTTAGCCCATGCCCCAGACCTGAGAAGCAGCCCAGTGGGTCAACCCTGGAAAACACATTTCCAGGTGGCTGAGCAGTAGTGTACATACCTTCCAGGCCTGAGAAATCACCCCACAAGCTGCTCCTGAGAGGCCAACCCCCAGCCTAGCCAAGCAACTGTGTGCCTTAGTTTGTGGCCAGAGTAACAGCCCTGTACCCCCCAACCCTGGAGAGCCAAAGCTCACATTGGCCAACTCCTTATGTGCATACAGATACTCTCAACATAAGAAATAGCCCAGTGGGCTCACCCATGGCAAAGCACACCACCATAGCCACAAACATTCTCAGCCTAAGCTGCTAAGAAACTCACAAATGCCACTGGCATGGATTACAACTGAAGAAACTACGCAGAGACTATACTAGAACAAAGATCAAAACACACAACACACTGATACCACCAAGACCTATTCATTGAATAAGTCTTTCCCTAGGAAACCTACTCCATAAATTTGGAAGAGGTGAATTTTCTACTAGATGCATAGAAATCAACGTAAGGACACATCAACCATGAAAAAGCAAGGAAACATGACACTTCCAAAGGAAAATAATAATTCTGCAGTAATATACCCCCAATCAAAAGGAAATACAGGAAGTGCTAGAGTAATAATTCAAAATAATAATCTTAAAGAAATTCATTGAGATACAAGCAAATACAGATAGACAATTCAATAAAATTAGGAAACAATTCATCATTTGAATGAGAAATTCAACAACCAGATAGATGTGATAAATAGATATTATATCATTAAAAAAACAAACAGAAATCCTAGAACTGAAGAATTTAATCAGTGAAACAAAAAAATATAATTGAGAACTTTAACAACATGCTAGACCAACCAGAAGAAAGAATTTATGAACTAGAAGATAAATATTTTGAAATAATACAGGCAGACAAAAAAAAGAAAACAGAATAAAGAAACATACTGGATTTACAAGATATGATTAAGCAAATATTTATATTATGGGCATTACAGAAAGGAGAAGAGACAAGGAAAGGTAAGAAAAATATATTTAATGAAATAATAACAAAAAATGTCTCAAGTCTATGGAGAGAGAAGGACATCCAGGTTCAGGAAGCTCAAAGAAACCTAAATAGATTCAACCTAATCTTCAATCTTCAAGAAATATCATGGTCAAATTGTCAAAAGTCAAGAACATAGAAAGAATTTTAAAAGCAGCAAGAGAAAAGTGTAAAGTCGCATATAAGGGAATCCTCATTAGAATAATAGTGTATTGCCAGGTGCAGAGGCTCATGCCTGTAATCCCAGCACTTTGGGAGGTCGGGGTGGCTGGATCACGAGGTCAGGTGTTCGAGAACAGCCTGGTCAATATGGTGAAATTTCATCTCTACTAAAAATACAAAATTTGGCCGGGTGTGGTGGCAGATGCCTGTAATCCCAATGACTTGGGAGGCTGAGGCAGGAGAATTGCTTGAACCCAGGAGGTGAAGGTTGCAGTGAGCCAAGATCACGCCACTGTACTCCAGCCTGGGTGACAGAGCCAGACTCCATCTAAAAAAAAAAAAAAAACATATTTCTCAGCAGACAGCTTATAGGCCAAGAGACAATGAAAGAATATAGTCAAGATGCTGAAAGAAAAAAACTTGCCAGTCAATAATAATATACCCAGCCAAATTATCCCTCAGAAATGAAGGATAAATAAAATCTTTCATAAAGAAGCAAAAACTCAGAAAATTTATCACCATTAGACCAGCATTACAAGGGAGTCTTATGTTTGGAAATAAAAAGACGATAATCACTACTATGAAAACATGCAAAACTATAATACTCATTGGTACAGCTGACACACAAGGGAGAAAGAGAAAGAAATCAAACTTTATCACTACAGAAAACCACCCAAATCTTTAAAAAATAATAAGAAGAAGGGATATAAGGAACAAACAATATACAAGATAACCCCAAAATAAACAATAAACATGATAGGAATAAAACCTCACCTATCAAAAATAATCTTGAATATTAATGGATTAAATTCCTCATTTAAACAACATAGACTGACTGAATGGATACAAAAACAAGACCTATCTCCATACTCCTTACAAGAAACTGGTCTTGTTATTAAAGACACAAATAGGCTGAAAGAGAAGAGATAGAAAAAGATATTCTATGCTGACAAACACCAAAAATGAGCAGGAAAAGCTATACTTGTATCAGACAAAAGAGATTTCATTTTAAAAACTATAAGAAGAGACAAAGAAGGACATTATATAATAATGAAATTAATTCAGTCAGAAAATATAACAATTGTAAAAATATATTCAACCAGTACTAGAGCACTCAGATATGTAAAGCATATATTGTTAAATCTAAATAGAGAAATAAACCCCAAACAATGATATCTGGGGACTTCAAAACCTCACTGTCAGCACTAGACAAATCATCTAGACAGAAAATCAACAAGGAAACATTGAATTTAATCTGCACTAGACCAAATAGACCTAAAAGACATTTACAGAACACTTTGCTCTATGGCTGCTTGGGTGACCATATGTTAACTAAGCATTAACATATGGTCATTTCTCCAGGACTGGTCATATATTAGAACACAAAACAAGTCTTCAAAATTTAAAAAAATTGTGACCATACCAAGAATCTTACCTGATCACAATGGAATAAAACTAGACACCAATAACAAGAGTAACATTCAAAACTATACCAATATGTAGAAAGTAAACAGCATGCTCCTAATGACCAATAGGTGAAGAAAGAAATTAAGACTAACATTTAAAACTTCCTTGAAATCAATGAAAATTTAAGCACAACATACCAAAACTTACGGAGCAAAAGCAATATTAAGAGGTAAATAGCAATATATGCCTACATCAAAAAACTAGAAAGATTTTAAATAAACAATGTAACAGTGCACCTTGAAGTACTAGAAAAGCAAGAACAAACCAACCCCAGAATTAATAGAAGGAAAAATATAATATAAAT
Organism: Chlorocebus sabaeus; assembly: GCF_047675955.1. Lineage (NCBI taxonomy): Eukaryota > Metazoa > Chordata > Mammalia > Primates > Cercopithecidae > Chlorocebus > Chlorocebus sabaeus. The sequence continues at coordinate 36,044,643 of NC_132918.1, read as the reverse complement.
CAGAGCATACATAAATAAAACTGAGAGTAAAAAAATACTAAAGATTCATGAAACAAAAGGGTAGTTTTTGAAAATAGAAACAAAATTGACAAACCATTAACTAGACTAAGAAAAAAGAGAAATGGTTCAAATAAAGAAAATCAGAAACAAAAAATGACACATCTCAATAGACAACAGAAATAGAAAGGAGCATTAAAGATTACTATACACCAGTAAATTTAAAAATCAAGAGAAAATGGATAACTTATGGGACATATACAACATACAAAAATTGAAACAAGACAAATAGAACACCTAAACATATAATATTAATAGCAATTAATGAGATTAAATGAATAATAAAGTCTTCCAACAAACGAAAGTTGAGGACTGGATGGCTTTACCATTGGAGTCTACTAAACATTTAAAGAATTAACACTAATTCTTCTCAAACTATTTTAAAATGGAGGGAATTTTTCCTAACTCATTCTATAAGGCCTACATAACCCTGTTAGCAGCACAAGACTAGGATCCAACATAAAAAGAAAACTACAAGCCAGTGTCCCTGATGAACATAGAAACAAAAATTCTCAACAAAATCTTAGCAAACTAAATACAACAACACATCAAATTAATCATACACCATAATCAAGTGGGATTTATCCCAGGAATTCAAGCATGAGTTAACATATGCAAATCAATACACATCATACATCACGTTAATGGAATGAAGAACGAAAGTCATATGATCATCTTAATAGATGTAGAAAAGGCTTTTGATAACATTCAAAATCCCTTCATAATAAAAACTAATAAATTAGGAAGAGAAGTGTTGAGAAAACCAGCCCCACACCACCCAGCGGGTACCCTGAGTCCAGTGGAGACAAAGGAGTTAGAAAGAGACACAATAAGCATTTAAAAGGCGGTCCAGGCGATTGGAGAGTCAGAGGCTTGCACACGGCCCAGAGCTCTCAGACGCTGCTCAATTTATTGGTTTACAAGCTCTTTGTTCTTAGGGCAGTTTGGAGGGGGAGGAAGGGATGAGGAAAAGGATTAATCAGTGAAGGAGAACTCGTGAGTCATTCGATAAAATGTGTAGCAGTGGCAGTTTCTGTGAATTTCCTTAAGTAAAGGCGTGTGTCTAAACTACTTAAGATCTTTACTTATTGGGACTGAAACGGGTGGCAGCGGGTTTCAGGAGGAGCTAAGATGTTTTATTATACTCCACTGCTTCAAGGGAGTGTTATCTCCCTGAGCAACCTGTGGAATGCCACTGAGTGGTTATGCTCTCGAAGCATGAAGTCATGAATGCAATAAGGAGACTTTTCTCCTCAGAGGCTGCCCATGGCTCCCCATGGGTGTCTCACACAGGGGAGACCAATTCAACTGGCACCCCAGAAACTCTCTTTCCCACAAGAAGGAAAGCAGCTCAACATACTAAAGGCCATATATGGAAAATCCGCAGCTAACATCTTACTGAATAGAGAAAAGCTAAATCTTTTCCTATAAAACTGATAGAACAAAACATAGAACTGGAAACCCTAGCCAGCGCAATTAGCAAGAGAAAGAAAAAAGGGCATCCAAATTGTAAAGAAAGAAGTCAAATTGTCCCTGTTTGCAGATGACATGATCTTATATACAGAAAAACCTAAAGACAGGGAGTCTGTTCCAAGATGGCCAAATGGGAACTCCTCCAGTCTGCAGCTCCCAGTGTGATTGACACAGAAGATGGGTGATTTCTGCATTTCCAACTGACGTACCTGGTTCATCTCACTGGAACTGGTTGGACAGTGGGTGCAGCCCACAGAGGGCGAGCGGAAACGGGGCAGGACGTTGTCTCACCTGGGAAGCACAAGGAGTGGGGGGATTTCCCTTTCCTAGTCAAAGGAAGCCATGAGAGATTGTACCTGGAAAATTGGGGCACTCCTGCCCCAATACTACACTTTTCCAATGGCCTTAGCAAACGGCATACCAGGACATTATATCCCACACCTAGCTTGGAAGGTCCCATGCTCACAGAGCCTTGCTCACTGCTAGCACAGCAGTCTGAGATGAAACTGCGAGGCAGCAGCCTGGCTGAGGGAGGGGTATCTGCCATTGATGAGGCTTGAGTAGGTAAACAAAGCAGCCAGGGAAGCTCAAACTGGGCAGAGCCCACCGCAGCTCAGCAAGACCTATTGCCTCTGTAGCTTCCACCTCTGGCAGCAGGGCATAGCTGAACAAAAGGCAGCAGAAACTTCTGCAGACTTAAATTTCCCTGTCTGACAGCTCTGAAGAGAGCAGTGGTTCTCCCAGCACAGCATTTGAGCTCTGAGAACAGACAGCCTGGCTCCTCAAGTGGGTTCCTGACCACCATGTAGCCTAACTAGGAGACACGTCCCAGTAGGGGCCAACTGACACCTCAGACAGGCAGGTACCCCTCTGGGACAAAACTTCTGGAGGAAGGATCAGGCAGCAATATTTGCTGTTCTGCAGCCTCCACTGGTGATACCCAGGCAAACAGGGTCTGGAGTGGACCTCCAGCAAACTCCAACAGACCTGCAGCTGACAGACATGACTGTTAGAAGGAAAACTAACAAACAGAAAGGAATAGCATCAATGTCAACAAAAAGGACATCCACACCAAAACCCCATCAGTAGGTCACCAACATCAAAGACCAGAGGTAGATAAAACCACAAAGATGAGGAGAAACCAGAGCAGAAAAGCTGAAAATTCTAAAAACCAGAGCACTTCTTCTCCTCCAAATGATCGCAGCTCCTCGCCACCAAGGGAACAAAGCTGGATGGAGAATGACTTTGATGAGCTGACAGAAGTAGGCTTCAGAAGGTTGGTAATAACAAATTTCTCCAAGGTAAAGGAGGATGTTTGAACCCATTACAAGGAAGCTAAAAACCTTGAAAAAAGATTAGATGAATGACTAACTAGATTAAGCAGTGTAAAGACAGCCTTAAATGACCTGATGGAGCTGAAAACCATAGCACGAGAACTATGTAACATATGTATAAGTTTCAATAGCCAATTTGATCAGGTGGAAGAAAGGGTATCAGTGATTGAAGATCAAATGAATGAAATAAAGTGAGAAGAGAAGTTGAGAGAAAAAAGAAAAAAAAGTCACAAACAAAACCTCCAAGTAATATGGGACTATGTGAAAAGACCAAATCTACATTTGATTGGTATACCTGAAAGTGACGGGGAGAATGGAATCAAGTAGGAAAACACTTTTCTGGATATTAACCATGAGAACTTCCCCAACCTAGCAAAGTAGGCCAACATTCAAATTCAGGAAATACAGAGAACATCACAAAGATACTCCTTAAGAAGAGCAGTCCCAAGACACATAATTGTCAGATTCACCAAGGTTGAAATGAAGGAAAAAATGTTAAGGGTAACCAGAGAGAAAGGTTGGGTTACCCACAAAGGGAAGCCCATCACACTAACAGCAGATTTATCGGCAGAAACTCTACAAGCCAGAAGAGAATGTGGGCCAATATTCAACATTGCTAAAGAGAAGAATTTTCAACCCAAATTTCACATCCAGTCAAACTAAGCTTCATAAGTGAAGGAGAAATAAAATCCTTTACAGACAAGCAAATGCTGAGAGATTTTTGTCACCACCAGGCCTATCTTACAAGAGCTCCTGAAGGAAACACTGAACATGTAAAGGAACAACTGGTACCAGCCATTGCAAAAACGTGCCAAATTGTAAGCACCGTTGATGCTAGGAAGAAACTGCATCAACTAACAGGCAAAATAACCAGCTAACATCATAATGACAGGATCAAATTCACACATAACAATATTAACCTTAAATGTAAATGGGCTAAATGCACCAATTAAAAGATATAGACTGGCAAATTGGATAAAGAGTCAAGACCCATCAGTGTGCTGTATTCAGAAGACACATCTCACATGCAGAAACACACATAGGTTTAAAATAAAGGGATGGAGGAAGATCTACCAAGCAAATGGAAAGAAAAAAAAAAAAAAAAAACAAGAGTTGCAATCTTAGTCTCTGATAAAACAGACTTTAAACTAACAAAAGAGACACGGAAGGTCATTACATATTGGTAAAGAGATCAATTCAATAAGAAGAGTTAACTATCCTAAATTTATATGCACCCAATACAGGAGCACCTAGATTCATAAAGCAAGTTTTTAGAGACCTACAAAGAGACTTAGACTACCACACAATAATATTAGGAGACTTTACCATCCCACTGTCAATATTAGATGGATCAATGAGACAGAAGGTTAACAAGGATATCCAGGACCTGACTTCAGTTCTGCACCAAGCAGACCTAATAGACATCTACAGAACTCTCCACCCCAAAACAACAAAATACACATTCTTCTCAGCACCACATTTGCACTTATTCCAAAATTGACTACACAGTTGGAAGTAAAGAACTTCTCAGCAAATGTGAAAGAACAGAAATCACAACAAACTGTCTCTCAGACCACAGTGCAATCAAATTAGAACTTAGGATTAAGATACTCACTCTAAACCCCACAAATACATGGAAACTGAACAACCTTCTCCTGAATGACTACTGGGTACATAACGAAATGAAGGCAGAAATAAAGATGTTCTTTGAAACCAATGAGAACAAAGACACAGCATACCAGAATCTCTGGGCCACATTTAAAGCAATGTGTGGAGGGAAATTTATAGCACTAAATGCCCACAAGAGAAAGCAGGAAAGATCTAAAATCAACACCCTAACATCACAATTAAAAGAACTAGAGAAGCAAGAGCAAACACATTCAAAAGCTAGCAGAAGGCAAGAAATAACTAAGATCAGAGCAGAACTGAAGGAGATAGAGACGCAAAAACACCCTTCAAAAAAATCAATGGATCCAGGAGCTGGTTTTTTGAAAAGATCAACAAAATTGATAGACTACTAGCAAGTCAAATAAAAAAGAAAAGAGAGAAGAATCAAATAGATGTAATAAAAAAATGATAAAGGGGATATCACCACTGATCCCACAGAAATACAAACTACCATCAGAGAATGTTATAAAAACCTCTATGCAAATATAGAAAATCTAGAAGAAATGGGTAAATTCCTGGACACATACACCCTCCCAAGACAATACCAGGAAGAAACTGAATCTCTGAATAGACCAATAATAGGCTCAGAAATAAATTAATAGCCTATCAAGCAAGAAAAGTCAAGGACCAGGCAGATTCACGCCAAATTCTACCAGAGGTACAAAGAGGAGCTGGTACGCTTCCTTCTGATTCTATTCCAAACAACAGAAAAAGAGGGAATCCTCCTTAACTCATTTTGTGAGGCCAGCATCGTCCTGATACCAAAGCCTAGCAGAGACACACACACACACACAAAAGAGGATTTTAGACCAATATCCCTGATGAACATCAATGCAAAAATCCTTAATAAAATACTGGCAAACCAAATCCAGCAGCACATCAAAAAGCTTATCCACCATGATCAAGTGGGCTTCATCCTGGGATGGAAGGCTGATTCAACATATGCAAGTCAACAAATATAATCCATCACATGAACAGAACCATCGACACAAACCACAAGATTATCTCAACAGATTCAGAAAAGGCCTTTGACAAAATTCGACAGCCCTTTGTGCTAAAAATTCTCAATAAGTTAGGTATTGATGGAATGTATCTCAAAATAATAAGAGCAATTTATGACAAACCCACAGCCAATATCATATTGAATGGACAAAAACTGGAAGCATTCCCTTTGAAATCTGGCACAAGACACGTATGCCCTCTCTCGCCACTCCTATTCAACATAGTGTTGAAAGTTCTGGCCAGGACAATCAGGCAAGAGAAATAAATAAAGATATTCAATTAGGAAAAGAGGGAGTCAAATTGTCTCTGTTTACAGATGACATGATTGTAAATTTCGAAAACCCCATCTTCTTAGCCCAAAATCTCCTTAAGCTGATAAGCAACTTCAGCAAAGTCTCAGGATACAAAATCAATGTGCAAAAATCACAAGCATTTCTATACACCAATAACAGACAAACAGAGAGCGAAATCATGAGCAAACTCCTATTCACAATTGCTACAAAGAGAATAAAACACCTAGGAATCCAACTTACAAGGGATGTGAAGGAACTCTTCAAGGAGAACTACAAACCACTGCTCAATGAAATAGAAGAAGACACAAACAAATGGAAGAACATTCCATGCTCATGGATAGGAAGAATCAATATCATGAAAATGGCCATACTGCTCAAGGTAATTTGTAGATTCAATGCCATCCCCATCAAGCTACCAATGACTTTCTTCACAGAATTGGAAAAAACTACTTTAAACTTCATATGGAACCAAAACAAAAAGGCCACATTGCCAAGTCAATCTTAAGCAAAAAGAACAAAGCTGGAGGTATCACTACCTGACTTCAAACTGTACTACAAGGCTACATTAACCAAAACAGCATGGTACCAGTACCAAAACAGATATGTAGACCAATGGAACAGAACAGAGGCCTCAGAAATAACACCACACATCTACAACCATCTGATCTTTGACAAACCTGACAAAAACAAGCAATAGGGAAAGGATTCCCTATTTAATAAAGGTGCTGGGAAAACTGGCTAGTCATATGTAGAAAGCTGAAACTGGATCCCTTCCTTACATCTTATACAAAAATTAATTCAAGATGGAGTAAAGACTTAAATGTTAGACATAAAACCATAAAAACCCTAGAAGAAAACGTAGGCAATACCATTCAGGACATAGGCATGGACAAGGAATTCATGACTAAAATACCAAAAACAATGGCAACAAAAACAAAAATTGACAAATGGGATCTAATTAAACTAAAGAGCTCCTGCACAGCAAAAGAAACTACCATCAGAGTGAAAAGGCAACCTACAGAATGGGAGAAAATTTTTGCAATCTACCCATCTGACAGAGGGCTAATATCCAGAATCTACAAAGAATTTAAACAAATTTACAAGAAAAAAACAACCCCATCAAAAAGTGGGCAAAAGATATGAACAGATACTTCTCAAAAGAAGGCATTTATTCCACCAAAAGACACATGAAGAAATGCTTCCCATCACTGGTCATTAGATAAATGCAAATCAAAACCACAGTGAAATACCATCTCATGCCAGTTAGAATGGCGATCATTAAAAAGTCAGAAAACAACAGGTACTGGAGAGGATGTGGAGAAATAGGAACACTTTTACACTGTTGGTGGGACTGTAAACTAGTTCAACCATTGTGGAAGACAGTGTGGCAATTCCTCAAGGATCTAGAGCTAGAAATACCATTAGACCCAGTGATCCCATTACTGGGTATATATCCAAAGGATTATAATTCATGCTACTCTAAAGACACATGCACACATATGTTTATTGAGGCACTATTCACAATAGGAAAGACTTGAAACCAACCCAAATGTCCATCAACGACAGACTAGATTAAGAAAATGTGGCACATACATGTCATGGAATATTATGCAGCCATGAAAAAGGATGAGTTCATGTCCTTTGCAGGGACATGGATGAAGCTGGAAACCATCATTCTGAGCAAACTGTCACATGGACAGAAAACCAAACACTGCATGTTCTCACTCATAGGTGGGAATTGAACAATGAGCACACTTGGACACAAGGTGGGGAACATCACACACTGGGGCCTGTTGTGGGGTAGAGGGCCGGGGGCAGATATAGCATTGGGAGAAATACCTAAAGTAAATGATGGGTTTATGGGTGCAGCAGGCCAGCCTGGCACATGTATACCTATGTAACGAGCCTGCACTTTGTGCACATGTACCCTAGAACTTAAAGTATAATAAAAAATAAATAAATAAAATAAAGTGAAGCAAAAAAAAGAAAAGAAAACCCTAAAGACTCTACACACACACACACATACAAACTTAAAACCAATAAGCACACTGAATAAAGTTGCAAGGTACAAAATTAACATACAAATCTGCAGTATTTTTGTATGCAAACAATGAACTAGCTGAAAAAGAGATCAAGAAGGCAATCCCATTTGCAATAGCTACAGAAAAATAAAATACCTAGGAATATATTTAACAAGTGAGGTGAAAGACATATGCAAGGATAACTACAAGATGCTGATAAAATAAATTAAAGAGAATATAAACAAATGGAAAGGCATCCCATGCTCAAGGATCAGAGGAATCAATATTGTTGAAATGACACCACTACCCAGAGCAATCTACAGATTTAATGTAATCTCCATCAAAATGTCAATGACATTCTTCACAGATATAGAAAAAATTCTAAAATTTGTAAAAAACCACAAAAGATCTCAAAGAGCCAAAGCAATCCTGACCAAAGAGAACAAAGTTGGAGATATCACACTACCAGATCGGAAATACACTACAAAACTATAGTAACCAAAACAGCATGGTACTGGCATAAAAACAGGCACAGAGACCAATGGAACAAAATAGAGAACCCAGAAATTAATCCACGTATCTACAATCAAATGATATTTGATAAAGGTCCCAAAAACACCTACTGGGGAATGGTCAGTCTCTTCAATAAATGGTGCTGAGAAATGGATATTTATAGGCAGAAAAACTAGAACCACAACTCTCACCCTACAAAAAAAACAACTCAAATGGCCCAAAGATCTAAATGTAAGACCTGAAACAATAAAACTACTAGAAGAAAACATATTGGAAATGATTCAGAACATCAGTCTGTAAAATATTTTGGGAAGAAGGCCTCAGAAGCATAGGCAACAAAAACAAAAATAAACAAGTAGTATTATGTCAAACTAAAAAGCTTCTGCACTGCAAAGGAAACAATCAACAAAGTAAAAAGGCAATCCACACAATGGCAGAAAGTATTTGCAAACTACTCATCTGACAAGGGATTCATATCCAGAATATACCACAAGCTCCAACATTGCAACACCAAGAAAAGCAAACAATCTGATTTTTAAATGGGCAACTGTTCTGAATAGATATTTCTCAAAATAAAACAAACAAATGGTCAACAAATATATTTTAAAATGTTTAACATCACCAGTCATCAGGGAAATGGAAATCAAAACCTCAATGAGGTATTATTTCACCCCAGTTAGAATGGCTATTATCAAAACAACAAAAAAATTAAAAAAAAAAAAAAAAAAATACTGGTGAGGATGCAGAAAATAGGGAACTCTTAAACACTGTGTGTGGGAATCTAAGCTAGTACAACTGCTATGGTGAGCAGTATGAAAGTTCCTCAGAAATGACAAATAGAACTGCCATATGATCCAGCAATCCCAGGACTGGGCATTTATCCAAAAGAAAGGTAATAATTATAATGGTTGGGGATCCACTGGCTCATCTTGCAACCACAAAAAATATGATTTATAAGTACCTATTAAATATTTATCTCTGAGAAAATGATAATTATATCAGAGAGACATCTAAATTCCCATGTTGTGTCAGCACTATGTTCATAATAGCCGAGATTAGAAATCTACATAAGTGTCCAGTAACAGACGAATGGATAAAGAAAATGTGGTATGTATGCACAATGGAATACTTTTCAGCCATAGAAATTAATGAAATTCTGTTATTCATTACAACGTGGATAAAGTGGGAGGACATTATGTTAAATGAAATGTATTGAAATATTACTATGTACTCCATGGATAGGTACAGTTATAATTTGTCAATTTAAAACAAAATTTTAAAAACCTGTAAGAAATGAGCATGTCCAATGCCCAGAGAGCTCCTTCTCTGAAGACTTTAAAGTGAAAAATATTATATTTTGAGAAAAAAATATATATTCCCTTTTCTTCTTTAAAGTATAAGAATATAAGAGATTATTACTTACATACTTCCTAGAACAAGGATACCAAATTTAAAGCTTCTAAGCCCTAGGCCATCATGGCCATTCTGTCACCACTGAGCCAAAATAGAGCCCCAGAATATTTTCTAGTTGAGCATTCCCAGCCATTTAACCTGTCAATAAGAGATATAGGAACTATTCCATTTTATTTATACACCAGCCTTTTCCAGAATTAAAAAAAAAAAAAAAGAAGCCTTGTGCTTCATAAAAGGGGACTATTGAAACAAAACTAAACTAAACTCAAACCATAAAGGAATGAATAACATATCCTGAAGAAATTTCCTCTTTCTCAGAATTAAAGAAGCCTCAACTTTGAATTTTCAAAATAAACTCATCTCAGAGCTGCCACTGTGGTTAGTGAAAACTATTAAGCTACAGACTATGTACTGATGCTACTCCTTCTGTATTCATTACCTGTGACCCATAATCCTACCCTGTTTCTCTTCTGCTCTCTGCTTTCATTGGTCTCTGTTGGGTCACTTAGCTCAAGCTAAATAGAAAGAGTAGAAAAAAAGGCTTTCTTTAGCCTTCCTGTCAGCATGAAGGCATATAACCCCCCTGGAATCACAAAACCGACAGATTATCACACTCCAGCTGTCACAAATGACATCAGAACGGACTTCATGTGAATACCAATTCTAATAGCATTTTTTAAAAAATCAGGGCATGGTTTGTGCCCTCAGTAGAAAATGTTAGAAAAAGCACCTGTTGTTACCCCAATCCCTATCCCCATCTTACTTTCACCTTCTCTAGGTGAAAGGACATGTCAGGTATCAAGATCAAAGTCACACTGATAGATAGCTAACAGAAATAAAAAGACTGAAGGAAGAAGAAAGGGTGTTTATTAAATTTGGAGTCAAAAAAGGAGATAAATATTATTCTCTCCTCTCCTGTTTCAAGAAAAGGTAAAACAGACTGGAATTTTAGAAATTTTTGTTAGGTAAAAGGAGAGGATTTTGAAAATAAAAAAAAAAAAAAAACCAAAAGTTGATGGTGGGGGCAGAATTTCTCCATTGTACTTCTTTAGGTATAGAGTTTTAGATGATGGGCATTTGTCTAAGACATTTTCAAGATTTCAGGAGACTTTATAAACCTGTGGAAATGGACAGAAAGGTAGGCCGGCAGGTTAGGTGTGCTTTCAAATATACCAAAGAAGACCAAGATGGAGCCTCTAGACTACTGGCTAAAGAATCAGTGGGGGCCTTCAGATGATCTTCTTACTTGTCCAAACAAATTTACCATTAGGAGACAAGGCAGATTTCTGAAGAATTACTTTGCAGAAACAAAGATATTACCAGGCAAGAAAAGCCACATTATGCTGCAGTGACAAAATCGTATTGACTTACAGTAATCAAGTCTTGTTTCTTGTTCAATCTATACATTCACCTACTCTGCTCGTAATATTCATTCAGGGAACACTTACCATCACAAACATTAAAATGAGAGAAAAGAGAATTCTGAAGGTTCTCACCTTGGCTATTAAATGACTGCCCTGGAAATATCATATAGTACTTTTTGATTATAACTTATTATTCAGAACCAATCACAGGGCCTCACTTAGCCACAATGAGGATGAAAAGTATGATACTATGTGCCCAGGGAAAACATTTAAGAGTACAGCACTAATAACTACCTCAAGAGGGCATCCTCCTGTTTCTCAAGAACCTAAGCAAGTATAATGGAGTCTCAGAGTCAGAAGAAGAAAATTTATAACATGTCTTCTGCTTGTAAGTATGCATATAAAACAGAAGTGACATAGAGCATAAATAACCTCTAAACTACCTGATTCCCCCACTTCTGGCATGCAAGATAAAGTTTATAAATACTTGAAGCATCTAGGAAATTGATTCCTTGACATATGATTGATTGATAGCTAGCTAGCTAGCTAGAAATAAAGAAGGCTAGACTAAGGGTTAAGAGAAAATTATTTTTCCTTATTCTACAGATAGATATAGCAAAGACATAATAGAATTTCATTAATATGGGCTGGACTGGGAGAAATCCACACTGATTTAGTCAAAGGTATATATTATGAAATATATTCAAATTAATTTAATGTTATTATTTTAAGACAATGATAATATTGTCAATATTACAAAATATTTAAGAGAAAATATTACACATAAAACCTCAAACAATCAGATTTAGTTCATATATATTGACTTAAATAATAAGGAATGCAATACATACCAAAAATTTGGCATATGCAGTCACAGACTTATAGACCCATTGATGTCTCTGCTACCAAATTACTGGTTTCATGGCCATCCGACTTTCCTTTGGACTAAAAAACGATTCCATTAGCTTGCCATAACATTTTATGATAAATTCATGGTTAGACTATACTTTTAGAAGATAACTACTAATTTTAGTTTGAAAACTAATGCACACTTTACGGTCATAAAAGACATGTTGGTCATTGTTATTTATTCTTGCTTTACTCATTGTTGTTTTCTATTGAGAATGATCAATTAAGATTATAGAAAAAACTCTGAATAATATAATGAGAAAGGGAATATATTGAGAGAATCACAGCCAGAACAGGTGGCTAAGTTATAGGAACCTAATGTAAGAAAATGTCAGTAGAGCTAGAAAAAAGGGATTTGTATCAATTAGCATTTTGCATACAAAAAAGCACCTCCAAACTTATAGATTTAAAACAACTACCATTATTTAGCTGATTGGTCCTCAACCAGTGAAGTGGGGAAGTGGGTGATATATTTGGAAATGTCTAAAGACATTTTTGGTTGTCACAGTAGGGGTGAGGATGCTGTAGTCATCTAGTTATTAGAAGTCAGGGATGCTGCTAAACATTTTATGGTGCACAGGAAAGTACCCCTCCTCCCCAAGAATTATTCAGTACAAAATGTCAATATTACCAAGGTTGAGAAACCCTGATTTAGCTTAAGACTCTGCAGGCCATCAGTATGGTCTGGGTTGGAATTCTGCTGATCTGGGCCAGGCTCACCTGATCTCAACTTGCTGATTCACATATCTGTGGTTGACTATTAATAGCTGGTCAGGTGGGAGCTGGCTAAGCTAAAGGGCTCAGCTGGAACAGCTCCTTTTTGATCCCTGTGGTTTCTCATCCTCTAGAAGAATGATCAGGCATTGTTCATACAGTGGAGGCTACAAGAGATCAAGAAGAAATATCCAAGGTCTCTTGAGATCCAGCCTCAGAATGCACACTGTTGTATGTGTCAGTCTCATTCTATGAGCCAAAGCAAGTCACAAGTCCAGCCCAGAATTAAAGAGTGGAGAAATAGACTGTATCTCTTGATGAAAGGGCTACCAAAAAAAAAGTGATCATTTTTATAACCTACCAAAGAGATAATTTTAAAATAACTAGAATATAGAATCAAAAATAGTTGGTGGCTGTGGGTAAAAGGAGAAAGATAGTGGAATTAGCATTATACTGGTCAGAGATCCATGATTAATTGAATCCTATTTTTGCCACTTAGCTCTCCACATGGTTCCCAGAAAAAAATATAGACACAGAAAACAAAGTAAAATTGACACATTTTATTTCTATCTGAAGAATTTGAGTCAAAAACCAGTAGAGATGTGAATTAGTCCATTTCCACACTGCTATAAAGAACTACCTGAGACTGGGTAATTTATGAAGAAAAGAAATTTAATTGACTCAACGTTCCACAGCCTGTACAGGAGGCATGGGTACAGAGGCCTCAGGAAACTTACGATTACGGTGGAAGGTGAAGGGGAAGCAAGCATGTCTTACATGACTGGAGCAGGAGAGAGACAGATCAAAGGGGGAAGTACTACACACTTTTAAACAACCAGATCTCATGAGTACATATTATCACAAGAACAGCAAGGGGGAAGTTTGCCCCCATGATCCAATCACTTCCCACCAGGTCCTTCCCCCAATACTGGGGATTACAATTCAACTACATGAGATTTAGGTGGGAATGTAGAGCCAAACAATATCATTCTGCTCCTGACCCCTCCCAAATCTCGTGTCCTTTTCACACTTCAAAACACAATCATGCGTTCTCAACAGTCCTCCAAAGTAATACCTCATTCCAGCATTAACTCAAAAGTCCAAGTCCAAAGTTTCATCTGAGACAAGGCAAGTCCCTTCTGCCTATGAGCCTGTAAAATCAAAAAGAAGTTAGTTACTTCCAAGATAAAATGTACATACACATTAGGGTAAATGACCCCATTCCAAAAGGGAGAAATTGGCCAAAGCAAAGATTCTATAGGTCCCGCACAAGTCTGAAACCCAGCAGGAGAGTCAAAAATCTTTTTTTTTTTTTTTTTTTTTTTTTTTTTTTTTTTAATTTATTTATTATTATTAAACTTCAAGTTGTAGGGTACATGTGCACAACGTGCAGGTTTGCTACATATGTATACTTGTGCCATGTTGGTGTGCTGCACCCATCAACTCGTCATTTACATCAGGTATAACTCCCAATGCAATCCCTCCCCCCTCCCCCCTCCCCATGATAGGCCCCGGTGTGTGATGTTCCCCTTCCCGAGTCCAAGTGATCTCATTGTTCAGTTCCCACCTATGAGTGAGAACATGCGGTGTTTGGTTTTCTGTTCTTGTGATAGTTTGCTAAGAATGATGGTTTCCAGCTGCATCCATGTCCCTACAAAGGACACAAACTCATCCTTTTTTATGGCTGCATAGTATTCCATGGTGTATATGTGCCACATTTTCTTAATCCAATCTGTCACTGATGGACATTTGGGTTGATTCCAAGTCTTTGCTATTGTGAATAGTGCTGCAATAAACATACGTGTGCATGTGTCCTTATAACAGCATAATTTATAATCCTTTGGGTATATACCCAGTAATGGGATGGCTGGGTCATATGGTACATCTAGTTCTAGATCCTTGAGGAATCGCCATACTGTTTTCCATAATGGTTGAACTAGTTTACACTCCCACCAACAGTGTAAAAGTGTTCCTATTTCTCCACATCCTCTCCAGCACCTGTTGTTTCCTGACTTTTGAATGATCGCCATTCTAACTGGTGTGAGATGGTATCTCATTGTGGTTTTGATTTGCATTTCTCTGATGGCCAGTGATGATGAGCATTTTTTCATGTGTCTGTTGGCTGTATGAATGTCTTCTTTTGAGAAATGTCTGTTCAAATCCTTTGCCCACTTTTGGATGGGGTTGTTTGTTTTTTTCTTGTAAATTTGTTTGAGTTCTTTGTAGGTTCTGGATATTAGCCCTTTGTCAGATGAGTAGATTGCAAAAATTTTCTCCCATTCTGTAGGTTGCCTGCTCACTCTGATGGTAGTTTCTTTTGCTGTGCAGAAGCTCTTTAGTTTGATGAGATCCCATTTGTCAATTTTGGCTTTTGTTGCCGTTGCTTTTGGTGTTTTAGACATGAAGTCTTTGCCCATGCCTATGTCCTGAATGGTACTACCTAGGTTTTCCTCTAGGATTTTTATGGTATTAGGTCTAACATTTAAGTCTCTAATCCATCTTGAATTAATTTTCGTATAAGGAGTAAGGAAAGGATCCAGTTTCAGCTTTCTACTTATGGCTAGCCAGTTTTCCCAGCACCATTTATTAAATAGGGAATCCTTTCCCCATTTCTTGTTTCTCTCAGGTTTGTCAAAGATCAGATGGCTGTAGATGTGTGGTATTATTTCTGAGGACTCTGTTCTGTTCCATTGGTCTATATCTCTGTTTTGGTACCAGTACCATGCTGTTTTGGTTACTGTAGCCTTGTAGTATAGTTTGAAGTCAGGTAGCGTGATGCCTCCAGCTTTGTTCTTTTGACTTAGGATTGTCTTGGAGATGCGGGCTCTTTTTTGGTTCCATATGAACTTTAAAGCAGTTTTTTCCAATTCTGTGAAGAAGCTCATTGGTAGCTTGATGGGGATGGCATTGAATCTATAAATTACCTTGGGCAGTATGGCCATTTTCACGATATTGATTCTTCCTATCCATGAGCATGGTATGTTCTTCCATTTGTTTGTGTCTTCTTTGATTTCACTGAGAAGTGGTTTGTAGTTCTCCTTGAAGAGGTCCTTTACATCCCTTGTAAGTTGGATTCCTAGGTATTTTATTCTCTTTGAAGCAATTGTGAATGGAAGTTCATTCCTGATTTGGCTCTCTGTTTGACTGTCACTGGTGTATAAGAATGCTTGTGATTTTTGCACATTAATTTTGTATCCTGAGACTTTGCTGAAGTTGCTTATCAGCTTAAGGAGATTTTGGGCTGAGACAATGGGGTTTTCTAAATATACAATCATGTCGTCTGCAAACAGGGACAATTTGACTTCTTCTTTTCCTAACTGAATCCCCTTGATTTCTTTCTCTTGCCTGATTGCCCTAGCCAGAACTTCCAACACTATGTTGAATAGGAGTGGTGAGAGAGGGCATCCCTGTCTTGTGCCAGTTTTCAAAGGGAATTTTTCCAGTTTTTGCCCATTCAGTATGATATTGGCTGTGGGTTTGTCATAAATAGCTCTTATGATTTTGAGGTACGTTCCATCAATACCGAATTTATTGAGCGTTTTTAGCATGAAGGGCTGTTGAATTTTGTCAAAAGCCTTTTCTGCATCTATTGAGATAATGATGTGGTTCTTGTCTTTGGTTCTGTTTATATGCTGGATTATGTTTATTGATTTGCGAATGTTGAACCAGCCTTGCATCCCAGGGATGAAGCCCACTTGATCATGGTGGATAAGCTTTTTGATGTGCTGCTGAATCCGGTTTGCCAGTATTTTATTGAGGATTTTTGCATCGATGTTCATCAGGGATATTGGTCTAAAATTCTCTTTTTTTGTTGTGTCTCTGCCAGGCTTTGGTATCAGGATGATGTTGGCCTCATAAAATGAGTTAGGGAGGATTCCCTCTTTTTCTATTGATTGGAATAGTTTCAGAAGGAATGGTACCAGCTCCTCCTTGTACCTCTGGTAGAATTCAGCTGTGAATCCATCTGGTCCTGGACTTTTTTTGGTTGGTAGGCTATTAATTATTGCCTCAATTTCAGAGCCTACTATTGGTCTATTCAGGGATTCAACTTCTTCCTGGTTTAGTCTTGGAAGAGTGTAAGCGTCCAGGAAATTATCCATTTCTTCTAGATTTTCCAGTTTATTTGCGTAGAGGTGTTTATAGTATTCTCTGATGGTAGTTTGTATTTCTGTGGGGTCGGTGGTGATATCCCCTTTATCATTTTTAATTGCGTCGATTTGATTCTTCTCTCTTTTCTTCTTTATTAGTCTTGCTAGTGGTCTGTCAATTTTGTTGATCTTTTCAAAAAACCAACTCCTGGATTCATTGATTTTTTGGAGGGTTTTTTGTGTCTCTATCTCCTGCAGTTCTGCTCTGATCTTAGTTATTTCTTGCCTTCTGCTAGCTTTCGAATGTGTTTGCTCTTGCTTCTCTAGTTCTTTTAATTGCGATGTTAGAGTGTCAATTTTAGATCTTTCCTGCTTTCTCTTGTGGGCATTTAGTGCTATAAATTTCCCTCTACACACTGCTTTAAATGTGTCCCAGAGATTCTGGTATGTTGTATCTTTGTTCTCATTTCAAAAATCTTAAGGCTCCAAAATTATCTCCTTAGACTGACTGTCTCACATCCAGGCCACAGTGATGCAAAGGGTGGGCTCCCAAGGCTTTATGCAGCTCTGCCCCATTGGCTCTGCAGGGTATAGCCCTCATGGCTGCTTTCACAGGCTGGCATTGAGTGCCTGCAGCTTTTCCAGTTGCACAGTACAAGCTGTCAGTGGATCTACTATCCTGGGGTCTGGAGGATGGCAGCCTTCTCAAAGTTCCACTAGGCAGTGCCTCAGTGGGGACTCTGTATGAGGGCTCCAACCCCACATTTCCCATCCACACTGCCCTAGTAGAGGTTCTCCATGAGGGCTCCACCCCTGCAGCAGATTTCTGCCTGGTCATCCAGGCATTTTCATACATCTTCTGAAATCTAGGCAGAGGCTCCTAAAGTTCAATTTTTGTCTTCTGCACAGCTGCAGGCCCAACACCACATAGAAGCTTCCAAGGCTTGGGGTTTACACCCTCTGAAGCAACAGTCCAAGCTGTACCTTGGCCCCTTTTAGCTACTGCTGGAGCTGAAGCAGCCACAATGGAGGGCACCGTGTCCAGAGGCTGCCCAGAGCAGCGAGACCCTGGGCCTGGCCCATGAAACCATTTTTTACCTCCTAGGCCTCCAGGGCTGTGATGGAAGAGGCTGCCATGAAGGTCTCTGAAATGTCTTGAGGCATTTTCCCCATTGTTTTGGCTATTAACTTTCTGCTCATCTTTAACTTGAATTTGTCCCCAGAAAATGGGTTTTCTTTCCTACCAAATGGTCGGGCTGCAAATTTTTCAAACTTTCCCTCGTCTTCTTGTCTTCTTCTGAGCCTTCCAAACTATTTCAACCTCTACCCATTACCCAGTTCCAAAGTTGCTTCCACATTTTCAGGTATCTTTATAGCAATGCCTCACTTCTCTGGTACCAGTTTTCAGTATTCATCTGCTCTCACTCTGCTATAAAGAACTACCTGAGACTGGGTAATTTATGAAGAAAAGAGGTTTAATTGACTCACCATGCTGCAGGCTGTTCAGGAAGCATGGCTTGGAGGTCTCAGGAGACTTACAATCATGGCAGAAGGTGAAAGGGAAGCAATCATGTCTTACCATGGCCAGAGCAGGAGAAAGAGAGTGAAGGGGGAAGTGCTACATACCTTTAAACAACCAGATCTTGTGAAAACTCATTCACTATGGCAAGAACAGTAGGGAGGAAATCTACCCCCATGATCCAATCACTTCCCACCAGGTCCCTCCCCCAACATTGGGAATTACAATTCGACATGAGATTTGGCTGGGGCACAGTGCCAAACCATATCAAGAGGTCTTATGAATTACCCGTTTTCAAAAGAAGTTTCTTTTGCTAGGCAAGATCAATCTTAAAAATCGACAAGAAAAGTAGAATGAAAGATCTGTCTAGTCCCCCCAAAAATATAAATCTTTCTTCAAAATGCAGAAAGTTCATACCTATGGGGATGGGAGAAGGGAGGAAAAGAAGGAAAGAGAAGAAAGAGGAAAGGTATGGGAGTGCAAAGCAGAGGAGAGAAGACAAGACAAAATAGGGATATATGGGGGATCTCCCAGGGAGTCTATAGTCCTGAGGGAAAAATGCATTCTCAAAAGACTTTACTGATGTACACTGGCCTCACAAGGCCAATGCCAAATATATCCTCCTGAACCAGAGCAACTTTTGGCAATATTTATCCCGCAAGGGAGTACACAAGAGAATGCTCTTCAATTTTCCTTGGGGAGGAAAAAGTAGGGAGAAAGAAACTATTTGGCTTCAGCTTCCATCTCCTCATCAGCTGTGAAACATTAGATATGAGAGATGAAAAAAGGGAAAGGTCAGGAATGACTCCCAAGTCACATATTGGGCACTTGGGAATGTAGAGTTTTATTTGGACTGGATGCAGGTATTTGGGCATACCAACTTCAGCACCAGCTTCAGCACAGTTGGTAGTTGATGTCCTGTATATGAAGAAAATTACCTGTGGAGGATATGCAAAGTGAGAAGAGAAGAAAGCCAAGAATAGAACCTTGGAAAATATTAACACTTAAGCAGCAAATAGGAAAAGAGGAACTCATAGAGTTGACTCAAAAGATTGGATGGCAATTTTTAAGTAGAAAATCACGAAGAGACATGGATGTATAAAACATCCAGGAGGAAGAAAGTTCCAAAAATAAGGCCATGCCCACAATAGTCAAATGCAGCTGAGAGTAAAAGTAAGATTAAAGACTGAAATGAATATTGGCCTTAGCAATGATCATAGGTGATACATTAGTTTCAGGAGTCAATAGAAAGTGAGATTAAGGCTGTGGGTAATGATTATTTTATTGCATAAAGAAGGAGGAAGAACAGAGATATTGGAACATGTGTGGGTTAAGAGATAGCTTTTTTATTTAAAGAGATTTGAGATGTATCTACCTACCGAGGGGAAGAATTCACTAGAGTGACTGAAGATACAGAAAGGAGGAGAAACTCGGCGCAATAGTAGCCCAATATATACAGAATGAATGAGATGACGGGCATGTTGAAAAAAGAATCTCTTGTAACGTAGAGAGAAGTAGAACCTGGTCAGTGAAAGAGGTTATGAGTTGTGGGTTTTCAAGTGGATAAGGAAGATAAGGAAGGGGCATGGGGTAGCATGGATTGGAGGATTGGAGGACAGTGATTAATATAATATTATACTACACATATAATTTTTATTTTATAAAGAATGTGACAAACTAATAGAAAAAAAGCATAACTAAAAATTAAACAAAAAATTAGAAGTATTTAAATGGAAGATGATCTAGCAATGTTTAACTTCAAATACAGAAGATAAACAATTTGGGAAACACACAAGAGCAAGAACTGCAATGCATTTATTCTGCATTTATTGAATAACTTTGCCAGGTCCTCTAGAAAGTAATATAGGATCCTATGCTAGCTCAGAATATGGCAAGGAAGAGACCCAAACAAATCATCGTAAGAAAAGCTAACCACAACAGAGACACACATGATGCTCTGTAAGGAGATATGCAAACACTCCTTCCAGAAGGGAGGAAATGAATCAGTCAGAGAAGATTTCAAGAAACAAGCAGCATTTGAGCTGAAATTCGAAGATAGAAGTTCATTAGGAAGCTGGGGCATGGGTCAGAAAGGGCATTCTGAGAAACGGAACCAATATGGAGAGGTACAGAAAAGTATCCAGAAGAATTGAGTCCGATGGACAGACAAGGAGGCTTCATCTCTCTAATAGTTGTATAAGTAAAAATAAGAGGCTGGGCATGGTGGCTCATACTTGTAATCTCATCTCAGCACTTTAGGAGGCTGAGGAGGGAGGATCACTTGAGCTCAGGAGTCGGAGACCAGCCTGGGCAATATAGTGAGACCTTGTCTCTACTAAAAATAAAATAAAATAGAAAATTAGCTGGGCATGGTTGCTCATGCCTCTGGTCTCAGCTACTGAGGATGCTGAAGCAGGAGGATAGCTTGAACCAAGGAGGTTGAGGCTGCAGTGATCACGCCAGTGCACTCCAGCCTGGGTGACAGAGCAAGACCCTGTCTCAATAAATATACAAATAAATGAACAGATAAACACATAAAAAGAGTTTCATGCTTTACCAACTAAGTTTGCCAGGCACTTAAATAATCCTTGTGTCCCTTTAAAGCTCTCCAACTCCTCATACACATTATGGATAAGAAAATTGGAGCAAGAAAATCAGGGCTTTTTCCTCCTCCACTATCTCGTAAATACTTGGTAATATTTTCCCCCCATCCCCAAGTTCTTGCTAGGTAATCTGATAAATACATTTACCCAGAAGAATCACAGTTTAATCGTTGCCTTGCATTTAACCCCTTAAACAGGTATTTGCATTCTGCCCTCATACTTCTAGACACAAAGCCTTTCTTAGAGAGAAAGTTTAGGCCCTGAGGAGGAAGAAAAGGAAAGTAAATGGAAAAGGGTGTCTCTCAGCATTTCTCCTCAAATCATATGTCACATCATTTACTCTGCTTATACCTTAATGCTGGTCCTGAATAACTGAAAAAGTTGCATTGTGTCTTGAATTTTAAAAAGTAACGTAATGCACAATCCATTCACCACATTAATTCAGGCGCAACCTTGGACAAATTGCTTTGAACAATTTCAGCCACTAGGCAAGTTTAACAGCAAAATGCTCCATTCTCCGTGAGGTAAACCTCTGGGAAATATAGTGAATTTGAAATTTTAAGAGTAATTCAAATGTGTACAAAAAAGATAGAACAAAAATATGGTTTCTAAAAATATTGGTTAAAAATGCTATCCAAGTTCAATTTGAAGTACTATTATTCTAATCTTTCCATTAAAAGATAAAACATGAGAGAAAATATTACATACTTTTCTAACCTTTGCTGATGCATAGAAATGCAATTTATTTTTTAAAGAACACAAACACTACTATAATTCTTGAAAATACCAAGCTTTGAAATCATCTTAGTTAAAAATAAAGTTCTGGGAGGGGACTGCCTAGGGATGCAAAGAAAAGTATAGAATTTTGCATTTTTAAGTAATTATAAAATCTATTTTATAATGCCCTCACTTGTCAGAGCTAGCAGCAAAAAACACTAGCTCTGTCCTTGGTTCCACTTATAAAGGTGAGGGGACAGATGCCAAGAAGATTTTAAAATCTCGAATCATGTTTTTCTCAGAATATGAAAGGGAAGTTTGACTATATCACATGGTTTCAGGTGACACTAAATGAGTTCCGCTGCATTTTGTTTTTCACTCCTAAAGCCCCAGGTATGCTGAGGGGTCTAAAAATAGGAACAATAAGATCCATGGGGCAACCCACGGCACACCTGGATCATTTGTTCTCTTCAAAAAACACAATCTCTCTGTATCTGTCTCGGTTTCCATCTATTTCTCTCCCTTGCGCGCGCTCGCGCTCTCTCTCTCTCTCACACACACACACACATACACACAGAGAGAGAGAGAGAGAGAGAGTTCCAGAACTTATGTTATGGTTTTTAAGCCCATAGTGTTTTAAATTTCTTTTTATTTGAAAACATCAATATTGTTAAAATTTTTCCAGCCACAAAGTAAATAACATTTGTAGAGACTTCCCAGTCCTCATCAGAAAGGACCAGTCAAGATGACTGAGTACTATTACTATTATTCCCTTATTACTACTGTAATAAGGGAATTATGGCTTATTCCCTTACATCTCTGTTAAAATGAAAAAAGACACAGTGCACACACATAAATATTCTTTAAAAATTGACATATAAATCAATACACTTGATAAGGAAAAAGCTTTTTTGGCATAGATCTCAATTTTCTAGACTAAAGGGCATGACTACATAAAAATCTCATCAACGCAGACTTTTTACTAAGTTGGAATTTGTGATCACTCAGAGTAAAACTAAGCCAAAGTATATCTAATCGTGTACAATTATTACAAAGTTGTTTTTCTAGGCATGTAAATTCCTTTTAGATATTTTCATCTATGAGAATGCATAAAATTAGAAAGAGCTGTTAGACAGCATTCCCCTCTCCATCCCACTCCCCAAGCCTGGTTCCCTTTTTATTCATTTCCTCCGCCTCCTTAGGCAAGAATCTTAGAAGCACCATGTACCCTAGAACTTAAAGTATAATAATAATAATAATTAATAAATAAATAAATAAAAAGAGAATTCAGTTTCAGCTTTCTACATATGGCCAGCCATGGGGTGGGGGGAAGGGGGAGAGGGGAGGGATAGCAGGGTGGGGGGAGAGTGGAGGGGAGGAGGCATGGATAGCATTAGGAGATATACCTAAAGTTAATGGGTGCAGCACAGCAAAATGGCACATGTATACATATGTAACAAACCTGCACGTTGTGCACATGTACCCTAGAACTTAAAGCACAATAAAATAAAATAAAATAAAATAAAATAAAATAAAATAAAATAAAATAAAATAAAATAAAATAAAGATTACTGGTGCCTGCTCTCAAGGACTCTTTGCAAAACCACCTCACCTCATGACATGGCCCCACATCCCTCTACCCTTTCCAGACAGTTACACATGCCTGTACTTCCAAAGCAGTTTATACTTTCTTTTCTCTTATCATTTATCTCTTCTCATTGTCATTACGTGTCATTACTCCTTCACCCTCCATCTCCTTTCTCTCTCCGGAATACAGGTTATTTGTTTTGGACTCTAGACCTTTTTACCACCTGGAATACTTTTCTTCCAGATCATCACATGACTTGATCCTTCTTATCATTCAAGTCTCATTGGTGTTGTCACCCAATTAAGAAATGCCTTATCTGAACACGCTGTTCCATTACCCTGATTTTTTAGTATTTTTACTGACGCTATGTCATTTGCTTGTTTACTTGATTATTATCTATCTTCTCTCTCTCCCCTATCCCTACCACCACTACTAAAAGTTAAGTTCCTTAGTGCTTAGAACAGTGGTGGGGGCATGATAGAAATTCAGTGTACATTCTTGGAATGAGTGAATGAAAATGAATGCTTATCTCCCCTACTAAACAGTGAATTTCTGCAGGGCAGGGGCCATGCCTCATTCATTTTCTTTGTGTCTAACATTTTGGGTACAGGGAAACCTAGTAGGGTTCAATAAATTCACGAAATGAATAATCTATTAATCACAGAATAAATAATTAATAAAAATTTTTATTATACACACAGGAAAATGTTGAACTTAAAGAGGTTATCTGCCTAGATTTGGTTAGACAGTTTTAGAAAGGGCAACAAAGGCAGGACAGTTGTAGGGACTCAGATTTAGGGAGTGGATTTGAGTCTCCTAAACTTTCATTGTCTGTTTCAAGTTGAAAGGGGTGAAGTGATTTACCCATGGTGTTTAAAAGTAATAAAATTATATCCTTTTAAAACAAAATGTATTTAATTCTTTGCAACACTACAGGCTAGCCTTCTTTCCAAGGTCACAAATATTGTGGCTTTTATATGCTGTGAGGCTCAGAAAGGTTGCCAAGTGCTCAAGTCTAAAGCTTGAAGTCCTCAAAGAGAGTGGGCAGTTCAGCGCAGAGGCCAAAGCCAGGAGAGCTGGCTAGACAATCTATCACAGCTCTGTCATATCACCAGGGGACCGTGACTCTCCAGGGACAAAGGTTGCTGCCCTTGGGAAGAACTCTGTAGTTATGTTGATTATATTTACCAAACCAAAAACTGTGACATGCAGTCTAAGCAGATCTGTGTACAATACATAGAATGTTTGAATCTAATGCCAGCTTAGAAAATCTGGGGCTAACATTTGCAACATTCATAGCAGAACGAATTAATTTGCATACTCTTCCATAGTTGGGTGAAATGTCCCACAAAACTTCTCATCCCTTCCAACACTATTTGATTTTATTGATTCCAAATTTTAGTTCAGTTTTGAGGTGTCTTAATACTCCTCAAAGGATCCTCATATTTTGAATGTGTTCTGATATCTAGGAGATATTGTCTTAGAGATGGATTATGAAACTATCTACTTTGAGTTTCATGAGGGCTGAATCACAGTTTCAGAGTAGAAAAAGCCAGAAGGTTCTTCTCAACTCTGAGATTCTGTGGTTCTGTGATTCAATTCCTTGGAGCCTAATGACCCCAATTTGAACTGATGTACACTGGTAGGTGAAGTGATAGGACAGAGGAATCGATGCTGGAAACTGATGACAGAAGTGTGAGGTCCTCCTATGACACTTGGTCTCATGAAACTGAAAGACTTCCACTTTCTTACCTCAAAAGTCTGTGCTAGACAAGTTAGCTACTGTGTATGGGTAATTGCCCCCACCCTGGACTCTAAACCTCTACCTAGGCCACACCCTATTTCTAGAAAACTGTTATCATCACCAGATAAACAAGGTCATCTCCTTCCTTCCCTTACACAGTCTTTAGAATCCACTCCTACCGTGTTGCCTCTCCTAAGCAACTAGACAGCAAGTAGCATACCTGCCCTGGGTTTTGTGTCCTAGGTAAATTACTTGTCTACTCTGCATATGAGTAAAGAATTAAATCTCAAGGAGTAAAGATGTGTTGTTTCCAGTTTCTATTTCTGAGCATGCAATTGAAAACATATCAAACCGGGCCTCAGCAACATTGGGAGGTGGAAAGTATAGGTCAAATTGGTCATATTTTCTGAGTGAGAGAACCATGAGCCAAGTTACATTAAAAAGCCTGGCAATCAGTTTCAAGGCATTCAACATTCAATAGAGAAACTGCAAGAAAGTGGGGAAAGTCATGTATATTTTTTAAATTACCTTTATCTTTTAATCAGAAAATCCCTAAATTGTCAAACAACTAAAATACACTATACATTGAAACACACTTGATACTCAAAGTGTGGCCCGTGGACCAGCAACATCTCTCAGGAGATTGTCAAAATGCAGAATCTTCCCTTGAGCCCAGGAGTTCAATGTAACAGTGAGCCATGATCATGCCACTGTACTCCAACCTGGGCAGCAGAGCAAGACTCCGTCTAAAAAAACAAAAAACAAAAAAACGGCAGACTCTTGAGCACCACCCAGGACCTACTGGATCTGAATCTGTATTTTCAAAAGATATCTAGGTGATTGATATGTGACTTAAATCTTGTAAAAGACTTTCCAAGAACAGCAATCCTCAAAGTGTGCTCCCCAGACTAGAAGCATCAATTGGCATCAACTGAAAACTTATTAAAAATGCAGAACCATGTGCCCATTCCAGACCTATTCAGTCTAAAATTTTGGAGTAAGGTCCAGTAATCTGTGTTTGGTTTTCTGGTTTTTTTGGTTTGTTTTGTTTTTTTGTTTTTTTGTTTTTTTAAGACAGAGTCTCTCTCTGTCGCCCAGGCTAGAGTGCAGTGGCTCAATCTCAGCTAACTGCAACCTCTGCCCACTGGATTCAAGTGATTCTCCTGCCTCCGCCTCCTGAGTGGCTGGGACTACAGGTGCCCGCCACCGCACCTGGCTAATTTTTGTATTTTTAGTAGAGACGGGATTTCACCATGTTGGTCAGGCTGGTCTTGAACTCCTGACCTCAGGTGATCCATCTGGGCCTCCCAAAGTCCTGGGATTCAAGGCATGAGCCACAGCGCCTGGCCTCAGTAATCTGCGTTTTAACATACCCTCAGTGATTCTGATATATCCTCAATTTGGAGAATTTCTGCCTCTGGCCTTTTTCAATTTGTGTTAAAGAAGAGCCATCTTTTGACAAAAGTTAATATAATTCTGAATGTTTTAAGTGACTAAGAGAATAATATACCTATCTGGACAATTTTTAAAATATTGTCAATGCCCACCAGTATTTTCCAAACATATGTCCTTATGATTTTATTTAAGCACTAGTCAGAACCGATGAACGTGTATGTTGAATAACATTTGCTAATTCATCTGGCATCTGGCAAAACCATATCACGTTAATATGATGGATGATCCTGCTTCTTTGGAATGAGAAAGCTTCCACATGGAGGCACAATAATTATTCCTGAAGGAATGAACAAAATGTAAACTGTCATTATGGATATGTTTTGTGGGCAAAGGATGCCCAGGAGAAAGGCATTATGTTAAACCTTTATTCTCAGCAATGGTGCTCTGCAGCCTTGCTCCCACTTAAAGTCATTACCAGAGCTGCCTAGACCTTTCTGTCCTTTGTGGCTTTGGGCTTCATTTAGCGGGTTATGGGATGTTTCAAACCTCTACTTAACACATTTGAAATGTTTTCTACTTTGAAACTTTTTCTCCCTTCAAAGGCAAGGCAGCTATTAGCATCAAGAAGAAACCAAA
This sequence comes from Chlorocebus sabaeus, assembly GCF_047675955.1. NCBI lineage: Eukaryota > Metazoa > Chordata > Mammalia > Primates > Cercopithecidae > Chlorocebus > Chlorocebus sabaeus. The sequence goes on along the minus strand of NC_132918.1, from coordinate 36,017,592 downwards.
ATGAGCACAACAAATACATAAGTGTCTTTCACAAATGTAGCTTTGCCCAGATGAATTTTTAAAGGTACTTTGTGAAGAATGTTAAAATCCATGAAGTTATTTTCTAAGTTAACCCACCTAGCAATTTTATTTCTAGAAATGTATATTAAAATATATCCCCAGATGAATATATAGACATATGTACAAGAACATTCATTACAGCATAGATTACTGAAAACAAGCAAAATGTCCACAGTCACATGGAGTAACCAACCAGAGTAAGTTCGCTTGGGGAGGCCTCTGGTGTGTGCCAGGAACCAGCTCTTTAGTTTCCAGATTATGAGAGAAACAAGTGTATCAGTCTCCTAGGGATGCCATAATAAAATACTGCAGACTGGGTGGCTTAAACAACATAAATTTATTTTCTCACAGTTCTGGAGGTTAGAAGTCCAAGATCAAGGTGTCTACAGGTTTGATTTCTCCTCAGAACTCCCTCCTCGGCTTGCAGACAGCTGCCTTCTGACTGTGTCCTCATACGATCTTTCCTCTGTTGGTACACATTCCTGGTATATCTTCCTCTTCTTATAAGGATATCAGTCATATTGGATTAGGATACGTCCCTAACAGTCTCATTTTAACCTCTTTAAAGATCTATGTCCAAATATGCTCACATTCTGAGGTCCTGGGGAATGGAATTTTAACATACAAAATTTGGGGATACCATTCAATCCACGACAACCAGTCAGTCTTAGAGAGTAGCTGCGTCATAGAGGGTTATTTACTACATGGTTCAGAAGTACTTTAATATTTTCAAAACTGGTACAGTTTTCAGTAAGTAGTGGCTGATTATTAACCCTGGCATGGGCTCTGCAACAATTGTAAAAACATGTTGTGAAAAACCTTAAAGGTTGGAGGAGCCCCTTCAGGGACCTCCAAGATTGAAGATTGAGGCTAAGTAGGTGAGTTCTGAGACTATTTCTGGAATTTAGTTATTTTAGTAAATCTAGTAGACAAAATAATGTGCTGTAGTTATAAACACGAGATTTGGAATCAGAAAGAGTTTGCGTTTCTGTTTCCCACCTATAAAATAAAAATGATAAGAGTACCTATCCCTAAGATTGTAAGCAATAAGATAACAATATAAAATGTTGATGATATGCCAGACTCAAAGTAGATACTCAATAAACAAGACATTATTGTATCTTTATGCAAGCTTACTTTTCTAAATAGTCTTACACACACACTCACAAACACACACACACACACAGTGTTCCTTACAACTACTGTACTCGACCTCTAAAGACACTTTTAGTTCTAGAATTCTTATTTTAAGTGATACTTGGCCACAAGTGATTCACAATAAGGGACTGAAATTTTTAAATACATTTATTGCTTTTAATATAAAAATAAATTGTACTTTCCTACTCTATGGGAATTCTACTTGTAGCAGTCACATTGCTTGATTTAACTGTCTAGTGTTTAAATAACAGTGTAGTGCTCACCTGGTAAAACATTGCAACTTCTGTTAGATTACTCGTTCTATGATTATTATATTGTTAAACTGCCATTTATGTGTTACAAATCAAATTAAGTAACATGTAATCATTAAAATAATGAAATATGTATTTTATGTACCAATATGGAATAATCTTAAAGATATATTAGTGATGAAAGCAAAGTACACAGAAATACTCAGAGTATATGTTTTTTAAAAATAGTTTTTATATTGTTTAAATTTTTATCACGTGTATGAATTACCTTTTAAAAAAAATAGATTTTCTCTCACAGTAAAATATAAAAGGAGAGAACAGATGCTCAAGATTTCATTTTCAATCAGAAATTGCAATCAACAGCACCAGTAGCAGCTGCTATTTATCTGTATTTGATAAGAGCAAAGCAACAGATAAAAATGAAAAATAAACTAAATGAAAAGGCTTCTACAGAGATCAAATTCCAGGCAACTCCTTTCCCAGTTGCCTTTGTTGTGAGTTCCAGAATAGTTTCTAAGTACTAAGAGATTCTGTGATTTAATGGAAACAACAAAGGATGTGGCATCAGACTGAGCTGGGTTCCAATTTTACTCTTCTGACTTTCTAGTTCTGCAAACACAGAAATATCCTTTCACCCTCTGAACCTCATTTTCATCAGCAGACAAGCATCAAAATGTCTGTCCTTCCACCATTTAGAGTCATTTTGAGGCTTAACTGAAATTACATGTACACAAGCACAAGACAAAGAATGTAGACCAATATGCTTCTTTATCGCATTCATAAATTTCTCTTTAGCTTGTGGGATACAGGTATGCATTCATTAATTTATTCAACAATAACAAATAGACCCTTCTAAATACTGGGACTAAAATAGATAGCAGAATACACTCATCCTCTGCCCTTTTGAAGCATAGACTCTTGTAGGAAGCTAGAAGACAGAACAGACATCCATCACATAAAATTTGACAAATGCTATGATACAGATAGACAGGACACTCTAGAAATGCATATAAGGCACAAATGCTCACCAAAGATGTCTGGAAAGGCTTGTGGAGGAAGTCGTGTTCAAGTGAGGCCTGATGAAAGAGTAGGAGTTCACTAAGTGACCCAAAGGAATGTCGTAGGCTTCCCACTGACTTGGCTGACCCCTGGAAGATAAAACCTGACAGGTGAACAGTGCATGTTGAGGGCCCTCAAAGCAACTCCCTTTGCATTTGACTTGTCACAGCCAATCTCTTCCATTCCTTTCATGAAAGTAGTTGTTGGACACAATTAAGAAATGTGAAAACGGCAGCTCAAGAAAAGAAGCTGAAGGTCACATAGCTACTGAGGGGCAAAGTCAAGATTTTGATTGTCTCTCACACATTTGAAATACTTAATCGATGGAATTTTTTATTTTTATTTATTCTTTATTACTATATATTGATCAGTGGAGTGTGTCTTATAATATTGAAATTCTGACTCAGCACTGGGTATGTCTAGGATTTCAGCCACACTGCAATACCTAGAAGAGTGCTTGGTGCAAAATAAGCATTCAGTAAACATCTCTTGAATTAATTAATAAATCCCAAATTTGAAGGATCACTTAGAGGCATCCTTTGTCTTTTGAATAATTAATTCATGCTGCCATCCTTGAATGGAAATTGAAGCATTTTAAAGATCTTAGGAAACTTCAGAATCTTCCCAAACCAGGGTGTTTTGAAACTGGATTGGATCTTATTTCTTTCCACAAAATGCTAAGGAGGCATCATGGCATGTAAAATCCAGTTCCATCAGGAAGTCCACTTGGGCTCTGAAATGTGTGAGAAATAACACTGCACAACAGTCCAACTGAATAATTCAAGAGATAGGCCAAAGGATTAAAAACAGTATCGTGTAAGGATTAGGAATTTAGCTTAAGACATGACTTCCTAGTATGATGTCAACATGACTCATTCATTTTGAGTTGGCTGAAGAAATTTTAGATGCATTTTGAAAGATCATCTGGTTTTCCTCTTACAACATAGATTTGATCCTTGCACCATTCAAACCAAACAATCTAATGCATTGAAAAATGTGCCTGAGAAGGAAAAAGAATCATCGCGACTTTTTCCTTTTCCTTTTACCTGAAACCAAGGTGTGAGGTTCTTGAGAAATTAGTCTTAGTACATTGACCAAACACGAATGCTTTCTGGAAAACTTTGTTCATCTGGAATTGCACGGAGTATACTTTTAAACATGGCATCTGCATCTTAGATGCCCTATTTTAAGTCTGAGTAATCTAATCCAGGGAGGGAAATTAGGCCCTTTTAATAGTCTATTAACTTTCTCCTACCCCGAATGGAAAATTTATTAAATTATCTTTATGTGTTCCAAGAAAGCAAACTTTGAAACTGGCCAGTAAGCTTGCAAGAGCCTAATGACGATCACGGAATGAGTTTCCATCAGCTTTCAGTGTATTTTAATACATTCCAAATGTAGACTTAAGCTATTAGTCTGTGCTCACATTCTCTCTCTCCCCATGCCCGTCTCTTTCTCTTCCATAACATACAAACACATGCACACACTGCCACTTTCTCTTTCTCAATACACACAGGCTTGAATAATTTATATTTATTTCCCAGTTCACCTTTCCTCTCGAATTCCTTTCCTGACCCCCAAATCCAGGTTCAGGTGTTCCGCTAATGCGCTCTTACTGCAACAGCTAACTTGTCCATCTCTACACTAGTCTGCAAACAATATGACAGAGACTGTTTTTGTAACTGACCTCTGTATCCCCTGGGCCCTGGCAAAGTACCTGGTATGTGGAAAGCACTCAATATATTTTTGTTAAATAAGGAAATGAATGAGTGCATTAATCTAGCCCTTGTGTGCTTAGATCTGTCAAAAGACAAAGCTACAACAAATTTATCTTAAAGATCTCAATTGGCTTTATTGCAATTTTAGAATTGGGCAACACTTCATTCCATAAAATAGAATAAGTGTTCTAATAAGCTGAGAGGAAGAGGTTGGTTTTATAGACAAAGAAGAAACGAAGAAAGCAGAAATATGGAACAAAATGTGACTGGTCATTTCAAAGCTATTTCCCTTGTACGGCAGGAACAGGGAAACAATAGAGAAATAACTGGTTGCTTAACATCAGGGTACTAGAGGTTACCTTCCCTTTAAAGATTAAAGGTAGAGGGAACTTCATTATCCTGTAGATTGAAACCAATCTGGGAAATTAAGCTGTTATCTCTTCTTTTGGGCTTCTCCAAAGGTTAGATAACAACTCAGTTTTGGTTTGTTAATGTGGAACCGCAGCGTGAGGGACTCCATTTTGATTTTTAGTCTGATCTGTTGGTGTCTAGTGTAGGAGTGTAGTTCAAAACAATGGCCTCTTATAATTTGGTGTTTACCAGAAATAAAAGGAAATATACAAATTCAATCCATTCCTTGATGATCCTCTATCAAGAAATAAGTCATTAATTTCCCCAGTAAAAAAAAAAAAAAAAATTCTTCTCTTGGAATATGAAAACTTTCCTCCTAGGACCTCTGGAATGAACAGTTTTAGACCCCGAACTAAAAAATACATACAGTCAAGCTAACTCTGTTTAACTAAACGTTTTCCATAAGTATGAAAAACAACTTTTGAGCAATGTGAATAGCTATTGTGTGCAAAAGTTAGGTAGAAGATAACATTATCCTTATTTTTCAGCAATTATATATTTACAGTATATACTTGTTTCACAAAACAAGAGAGAAACACGCAATTTTTTTTTTTTACTCCCAGTATAATGGCTCTTCAATATAACATGTCACTAACAAAAAGGTGTTAGAAAGAACCAAAAGAAAATTCAAAATTCAGAAATGGCACAAAAAGACGATCTTTGTTGTAAATAAGAAAAAAACAGAAGCCAATTTCTACAAGTATGCACTAAAACATATAGGGAAAATACTGTACGTCATGATTTGGTCCCTAGGACCAGTTTTGAAAGTCAAAACTTCATTTTATACCTCTGCATTTCACAAGATCGCATACCAAGGAACATATGAGGTCTTCAATTCTTGGGAACTAAGTCTGTGGTTTACCTCCCAAGGTCTCTCCTTGGTTTTTGTTATCACTGGCAACAGAACCACTGTTGGAAGCCCACTGCAGAATTAAAAATTCACACAATCTGAAACTGCTTATCTCAAGCCTTTCGTAAGGGTGAAAATAATATTCAACAACTTTCAGCATGTGCTTACCACATCTGCACCCATTTTGGGTCAATCAGAAAAAAAAAAAATGCTGGAAAGAAATAAGCCACCCATTCAAAAGTAAAAACAGGGAAAGCCAGCTGCATACAAACCCTGCAGATTGTGCTGATGAGATCCATGGATGGGCAGAAAGAGCTGCTTCAGGAAAAGAAAATCTAACTTCTGAGCAAAAAGGCTCAGAACATAGATAGGACAAAAATGCTCTCCATTAAATGCAATTCCTAAGAATGCAGGGAAGGTATTTTATTCTATCCCAAAAGTAATCATAAAATAGTCTTTCTTTCTCATATGTACTGATTGATTCATTGATTGACTGTCCCCCTCATCATATTTTTTATTGAAAGAAATATGGAGAAGCACAAAGAACTAAAGATTTAAAAATTCACTCACAATATCATCACTCAGTAATACCTCTGTTATATTCCCACTGATGGCTAAAATCTCACCCACAATTCCTCACAGCCATCAATAAATTAGGGAGACAACTTTTTCTATTAAACTTTCTTCCAAAGAATTCATGTCAGTTCTTTCTACAATCAAACTTCTCTTTCAGTATGGGTTTTTAATCAGCAAGACAAAACTCAAGATGGAATCTAGTGTATTCCATAGTTGTTCAAATTGTTTAATAGCTTAAGTTTCTTGCCTTTGCACTAAGTGAGTGAATTGAATCACAATTATGCTGCAATATGAATAGATCTGAATGTTTAGAGGGGTCCAAGCTCACACTGGTGTCTCGAAGATATGAGGGAGAGAGTTGAGTCCCAAGACACACCTCTAGGATCTAAATGATGAATCACCTCACATCTGCAATTGATCTGCCTTCTTTGCTGTTTGTTCATTAGGTTAGAGTTCCAGGTTTAATTTTGGCATAAACCAGTTACTTTTATCTTTCCCGAAGGCCACAGAGAGCAACATTAACTGGTTATCTCTCAAAAGGTGCCATTCATTAACGAAGAGATTGGGAAAGACCATCTAGATGCATTTGTACAAAATAATCTGGGTAGGAAATGGCCTCTTCTGATGGTTATTCCATCTCAGGCACATTATCTACATTATGTAATGTACTCCTAAGAGTAGAACAATTATTATTATTAGATGAGAAAATGAGATGCAGGGAGATTAGTAACTAATGCAAGACCATACTGCTAATATGATAGAATCAGGATTTTAAATGCCAAATCCATGCTTTTCCCATGATATTACCTTACCTGGCTGGGGAGAACAAACCTCAAATATGCCTATTTGGTGATAAATGTGTGAGAATATATATATACACACACACAAACATATATATATGTGCACATATATATATATAATGTAGGTATATATATATATGTATGTATGTATATCTCACAATGACTCCAAATTTTTATTTTTATTTTTTGGAGACAGACTTGCACTATCTCCCAGACTGGAGTACAGTGGTGCAATCTCGGCTCACTGCAACCTCTGCCCCACGGGTTCAAGTGATTGTCCTGCCTCAGCCACCCAAGTAGCGGGATTATAAGTGCATGCCACTATACCTGGCTAGTTTTTGTATTTTTAGTAGAAACGGAGTTTACCATGTTGGCCAGGCTGCTCTCGAACTCCTGACCTCAAGTGATCTGCCTGCCTCAGCCTCCCAAAGTGCTGAGATTACAGGTGTGAGCCACCATGCCCAGCCAAGTCAAGTCCAAAATTCTTAAGGTCCTATAATACAAAAGTCAAAATTCCCTGGGGAATTTTTAGTAAAACACATCCATCTCATATCTGTATGTTATTCATGTAAAAATGGCACCTCTATTTATATGGTTTTCATGATAATTAAACAAGAAAGTGGGGATGTGATGTATAAACTATAAAGCACCATGAACACAAAATGTTATTGTTTGGAGAGTCTTCGAGGTCTCAGCTGACCAAAAAAAAAAAAAAAGACTCTGCAAACAGTAAATCAATCAATATTGACAGTGAAGTTCAAAAACGTTTGTATTTCTTCTAAACCATCTGGTGAACATGCCTTTTAAATCCTTGTTCAAGTCACTCAGTCCATAACAATTTATGGAATTCTTTTGTATTTTGACAACAAGTCTATACACATACAAACCCGTTTTCCTTTTGTAAGGTTTAGATAAGTCATCTGTCTCTAAACCTATCTAGGAATGGAAGTAGAATATATCCAGCACTTCAAGTTGTCATTAGTCAGTGCTATGTGATGTGGGATAATGCCTACTCCAGTCTCTCTACAAGCTAAGAAAATCGTTTTCTACATTCTCCTTGCTGGACCTCTGGATGTACAGAGGGAGAACAGATGTGACTGGCTTGCTCAGTAGAAATATTTACTTATCTGATGGCATGACTAGCCAAATGAGCTAAAATTGGCCATGAAAACTGGTTGCTATCAATAATACTAACACATTTCCTTAACTCTAAAAGGCTGAGCTTTATAAAGGCTCACTGACATTTTCTTAAAAATTGCTCAACATGACACGTACTGAACCTGTGAAATTGCTGGGAAAATTACAAAAAATAAATTTTAGGGTGATTGGCAAAATGGCTTTGGGAAGGTGATTTATTATTTCCAATAAGGAATGAGGAGGTGAAAATTGACATACAAAAAGACAAGGAGAAGGACAAGAAAGGAAAATGGGAAAGAAGAAAAGAGAGAGAGAGAATGAATCCCATGCCAACTTAATTCGACCATCCACTATCGTACACAAAGGCCCAAGTAGGGTACTTGGGAGGCTACAAAGAAACATAAAATGCATCCATGCAACCAATTCAACAATTATTTATGGAGCTAGGAAAGGAGCAACTATCTAACATGCCACGGCAACTGGAAATATATCTAAGATTACCTGAATGAAAAGTAAATCAGAAGTGTACTTGCAAAGTAATCTGTTTATTTAAACAATTGTTAAAAGATGATATTTTCTTAAAGAAGCAATCTTGGTCTTTTCCTGAAACAGAACTGGGTGATGGCTGTTACCTGTGGCTAATCAGATTGACCCAGACCCACCACGCACAGAGAACATTCCATCATCTTTTAACAGGGCCAATGTCATATAGACAATTTAGTGGGGATAGTAACTTTCCAGGGGGTTTCTGATTTTAGCATCATGCAGTGCAGGGATAAAGGAGCTATAGTTTCCCACATTTAAGTTCTAAATTCAGTCATGTCACTAATTACCCTTGAGATGATTAGAGTCGATGACCCAGCATTTATTTTTTTATCGTAACAAGATTTTGACTCAATACATTGTATTTTCAAATATTATTTTGAAAAAAAAATCTGAAATAATTATATAATGAACATTCAATTCTTAGATCTTTCTATTTTGAATAAGTAAATATAAATGTATTTCAGTTAAAAGCCTTAAGAGTGGGATGAGTCAAGAATAACTATAGTCATGAATCACTTAAGGACAAGAATACATTCTAAGAAATGTATTATTAGGTGATTTTGTTGGTGTACAAACATCATAGAGTATACTTACACAAACCTAGATGGTATAGCCTACTACACACCTAGGCTGTATTACGCCTTAGCTATAAACCTATACAGCAGGTTACTGTACTGAATACTCGAGGCAATTGTAACACAATGATAACTATTTGATAACTATTTGTGTATTTAATTCTATCTACACATATGAAAGGTACGGTAAAAATACCATAACATAATCTTATGGGACCATAGTTGTATATGTGGTTCATTGCTTGTCAAAATGCCATTGGTGGCACCTGCCTGTTTTGTGAACGTGAAAGAGTAACTGGCCTACAAAACCTCATTAAATTGTTCCTGTATCTTCTTGACCATATCCAAAAATCTGTCAGCTAAGCTTCAAATTTAAGTATACGCATTGTTTTAAAGAATTGCTGCCGGGTGCAGCGGCTCACGCCTGTAATCCCAGAACTTCGGGAGGCCAAGGTGGGCAGATCATCTGAGGTCAGGAATTCAAGACCAGCTTGGCCAACATGATGAAACCCTGTCTTTACTAAAAATACAAAGATTAGCCGGGCATGGTGGTACACGCCTGTGATTATAGCTACTAGGGAGGCTAAGGCAGGAGAATTGTTTGAATCCAGAAGGCGGAGGTTGCAGTGAGCCAACATTGCGCCACTGCACTCCAGCCTGGTGACAGAGCAAGACTCCATCTCAAAAAAAAAAAAAAAAAAAAAAATTCAGGCCAGGTGCTCTGGCTCACACGTGTCATCTCAGCGCTTTGGGAGACCGAGATGGGCAGATCACGAGGTCCGGAGTTCAAGACCAGCCTGGCCCACACAGTCAAAACCTGTCTCTATTAAATATACGAAAAATTAGCTGGGCATAGTGGTGGGCACCTGTAATCACAGCTACTCAGAAGGCTGAGGCAGGAGAATCACTTGAACCCGGGAGGCAGAGGTTACAGTAAGCCAAGATCATGCCATTGTAATCCAGCCTGGGTGACAGAGTGAGACTCTGTCTCAAAAAAAGGCCGGGCACGGTGGCTCACGCCTGTAATCCCAGCACTTTGGGAGGCCGAGGTGGGCGGATCACCTGAGGTTGGGAGTTCGAGACCAGCCTGACGAACAAGGGGAAACCCCGTCTCCACTAAAAATACAAAATTAGCTGGGCATGGTGGTACATGCCTATAATCCCAGCTACTCGGGAGGCTGAGACAGGAGAATTGTTTGAACCCGGGACGGAGGTTGCAGTGAGCTGAGATTGTGCCGTTGCACTCCAGCCTGGGCAACGAGAGTGAAACTCCATCTCAAAAAAAAAAAAAAAAAAAAAAAAAGAATCACTACTATAAAATCACAGGAGTAATATCAAAAAACATGAAGCTGCTCCTATGCACTGGTTTCCAAATGAAGCATACAGCTATGTTTTGGCTGAACAAAGTTCAAATGTTTCTGCCTTTATTTCTGCCAAGATTTATTCAAAACATGTTTCTAGTGCCACTGGGAAAGAAATTGTATCTGAAAACGACAATAACTGGCACTATAAATAATGAATAAATGAGTACAAATTCCCAGGAAACACCTCAAATTATTCTCTGTAAATCAAAAGGACATGTGGTTGAATTCATAACATGTATGTTTTAACTTGCTTCATTAAAAAGCATATTTTCTCAAAAAATGCTTTATACAGTCTAAATGGTCACTTTAGTTCAATGTTATTTGCATCTAACATCAGTTATGTGATATCAGTTTATGTTTTTCTAAATATCAAAGGGAACAAAATGTTATTTCAAGGGTTAAAACAAAAGCAGAATTTGCCCAGATCCACCATGCACAGAGAGCATACATCACATGGTAATAGGGCCAACATCACATAGATTACAAAGATCCTCTTTATGCACGAAGAGAGAGGGGAAGTGAATTATTGTAGAAATGATTTCTGTTCATTAAGAATATTATTTTTAATTTTTATTTATTAATTTTTTTTTTAGATGAAGTGTCGCTCTTGTTGTCCAGGTTGAAGGGCAATGGTGCAATCTCGACTCAACGCAGTCTCCGCCTCCTGGGTTCAAGCAATTCTCCTTCCTCAGCCTCCTGAGCAGCTGGGATTACAATCAAACGTAGAATTAAATAAGCACACACACACACACAAATTGATCCTTTCCATTTAATAGCAAGCTATATGACAGCTGCCAAATATTCTAGAGCAAATAAATATTGGAGAAATAAGGAATGGAGGGGCTATTTGCCCCCTTGTGTGTGCTTTCACATATGTTTGGCTTTAGCCACATGGAAAGCCCAGTTTCTCATTTAATCTAATATATTTGCACCCAACAAGTCCCATAACCTTGGAGGCAGATCAAGAACCTACTACTGGCACCCCTCTAGAAATTTGAGCATCACTCCAGTCTCCCAGTGAGTTTTCTTGAGAGGAAAAAGAGAAAATATTAAATACCAGCATCATCACCTGTAAAGGCTATGTTATTTGTTTGTTTGTTTGTTTGTTTGTGACGGAGTCTAGCTCTGTCGCCAGGCTGGAGTTCAGTGGTGCAATCTCGACTCATTACAACCTCTGCCTCCCAGGTTCAAGCGATTCTCCTGCCTCAGCCTCCTGAGTAGCTGGGATTACAGGCAAGCACCCCCACGCCCAGCTAATTTTTGTATTTTTAGTAGAGATGGGTTTCACCTTGTTAGCCAACATGATCTCGATCTCCTGACCTTGTGATCCACCCACTTCAGCCTCCCAAAGTATTGGGATTACAGGCATGAGCCACCGCACCCAGCCAAGGGTATGTTTTTAATCAAGTTTTAATCACTTTAAATAACAGATAACAGCCTTATTTGGATTATGATGATGATAGAAGAATGTTTTGTGGGATTTTTTTGACTATTTTACTTTTTAAATGGGTCTGTTACAATTTTATTTTAGTTTAATTCTCTTGAAATGTTTTTATGAAGCATCTCTTTTGTTCCAGGTACCATGAAAAGACACAGCCATTAACATATGTATTCAACTAAACACAGAGCATTGACTTCAAACCATACACTATCAGAATGAAGACAATACTATAAGGAACTATAGGGGGAACTAATATTATCAGGGTGGAGAGGATAATGGAGAAAACAAAGAAGGAGGCATTATCCCTAGGACTTTAGGGAGAGAAGGAAATGGGCATAGAAGCACATGAACATGAAAGTGCAGGTGTGTTGACACATGGGTAAGTGAAAAGACATTAGATTAAAAATATAGTTATGGGCCACATTATGAAAATCCTTGAATGTCATGTTGAGAAATTCAGACCTTATCCTCCCTACAGTTAAATTTGTGGGGAATGGATAGAAACACGTAAAACTTTTACTACATTTTATATATTCTAAAATAAACATTTTTCACTTTTTTACAATTCTGACATTGCAATACATCTTTCAATGGATAGTTCTACAGTAGGGGTTGTGACATAATTGTCATTGCCTACACTTGCAACTTATATTTTCCCTTTTATGCATACACAGGAATGATACATGATAAACATCCGACAAAATAAATCTAAAAGAGATTACAGGTATAAAATGAAAAAGTCTAAGTGATAAGAATTATTTTGTAGCTTGGTTGGTAGCACTTTTTTTCTTGTTTGGCGGTACATAAAATGAGTATGTGGTAGATTGCTCTAAATACATACCGGTCATATTGTCAAATGCTTAAACAGGGAATGGCATGACCAAATTTGTTTACAAATAATATTTCTGTGAAATGTTAGTGGATATACTGGAAAAGGGAGATGTGAAGTCCAGTGACAAAGCTGAAAGCTATTCTAAGTCTAGACAAGAAAAGATGGAGTATGAACTGTAGTCTTGGCAGTAGGGATTCCAGCGAAAGAGTCAAGATCCATTTTAACAGTATAGTTGATAAGAGTCAGTGCCCATCTTGATGTCATCTGATAACGGAGATAGACTCAACAGTAACTTCTTTAAGATTTTGTGATGTTGTTGTTTGTTTTTGTTTGTTTACTATTGTCTGAATTCTTTATTCATTGAAATCAAAGTTTTTGTGTAGGGAAGCAATCTTGTAAATAGTCGTGCTGTCAGAAAAAGGAAACGAAATGTCTTTCTCCCTCTGGTTTTGTCAACAGGTCATTTTATAAGAGCTGTCATTTTGGTCCATCCACATAGTCTTTATGACTTTGAGGATGACCTGTGGCTAACACTAATAATCTGACCCATAAAACCACTCATCCAGACAACTAGCTGAGCCACCAGCTTAAATTTCCCAGGAGATTGACCTTTGCACTAAAATTACTGGGGAGATCTTTGGAACATCTGTTTTATTTCCAGGGTCATTGGTATTTATTTGAGGAACTAAAGTCATGATCTTCAACATCCATAACTTTCTGACACCAAATAAGCCTCCTGATGGGGCCACAATATGGACCAAAAAGGAAGGACAGCATGCCCAGAGGAATTTAGTTTTGGAAAACTGCTGTCGTCCTACACATTTAATGGCTGTCTTTAAGCATGATTAAAATAAAGCACCATAACCAATGTGTGAGAGTTTCTCTAATGTTTATTTTTTCTTTGGTGTACTTTTAATAAAATTAAAAGGCAAGACAGATCTCTCAGAGAAGAGTTTGATTTTTCAGGAAAACAAAGAGGTTGACTAGGAATGGAATGATCCCCGAAAAGACTCACAGAATCTAATTGCATGGTGATTATCGCTTTTGGCAAAGAAATGATCTTATTAACCAGCCTTGTAACTCCTAGGTAACTAGGACATTGGAATCCAGAACTCTCAAGAACAAAGGCTGTGTAACATGATGGATCATGCCAATCTCCAGCCCACCTGAATAAATGGTAATTCTCTGGAGTTAAGAAAAGGTTAAGTCATTTACTTTTTAATACAAGTTCATAAATTCAAATTCAAGAGATATGTTGTGTTTAGACAGACACATTTCAAAGTATACTGAACAAACATACAAGCTTAGCTTTGAATCCTTCCCACTACCCCCACCCCCATTTTGTTAGCTCTTTAACTAAAAACATCTTAATTTACCTAAACTTCTGCATAATTATTTTAATTATCATTTGACTATTTATTGCTTCACAGTGGAATTTAACTTGGCAACATTCTCAGTAATTCTCAAAGTTTTCTTTATAGGTCCCAGTATTCTAGGCTAACTCTTACCCTAGCCTCACTGCACCCCATAGGGAGAGTATCAAAATCCTGTGCATATGATGAACTCGTCAAATTTTTTAGTGGCATGTAAGTAGGTGGACCACAGAATTTATTATCTACACCAAGACATTTCTTAGAGTGAAGGAGAACATTGTTAATAATTATACAGGAATAATGGTGCAATCCAGGTCAGGAAGAATGGTCATATTACTTAAAAGGCTCTGAGTGATCTGGCCTCTGGCTAGTTCCCCAGCATCATTTCCCTATCTATGTATTTTTTAAAAAAAATACTGTGTATGGAAACATTCTTTCTCTGATTTAATAATTTCAGAATTGAGCCAAATATTTCTTCAGAAAATTAAATTTTAATAACTACTTTCCAATCGGTTATGTTTTGACCAAAAGCCCCTTGCATTGAAAAGGAAATATTTTGTTAAACTAACTTAGTATTATGACCTAATAGTCCTAAAATAGAGTTGACAGATAAGGTTGAAATAGTATTTCCTTAGACATGATCCAAAGGGTATTGATAGTAGGATTTCAAAAAAGTTCTGTGCCCTAAGAATATTAAAAAACTCAAGTTAAACGATGTTAAAAGGATTTCCTTACTGCAGACCATCTTAAAACCTCTGACTGTGAACCTCCAAGAGAGGGATGACAAGCTGTATTTTCCTAATCTATGAAAGCCTGAAAAGCTCTTTTCAGGAGATAAATGTTTCTCCTGTTTCATGGAACACTTTTTAAGAAACGCTGGTCAAGAAAAAAATTGTAGAGAGTGACGTCAGCAAGATGGCTGAGACACTTCGCACTCATCCTCCCAATAAGAAGTTAGGTAACTAGGACACTGGAATCCAGAACTCTCAAGAACAAAGACTCTGTAACATGCTGGATCATGCCAATCTCCAGACCAAGGCAATGAATCAACAGCTAAGATTTGACTGGAGTGTCAAAGGGCAAGTGCTAGAGTGCAGCAGGGGAGTGGAGACACACTGGTGGTGATTGAAAGGCCAGGAGGACAGGATGGAGGCACTGGGCCTCAGTAGCCCTGTTTCTTCCACCCAGGGTAGGATCTGCCTAGAGTTAGGAGGGACTTCCCATTTCAGAGAAAAGGTAAGAAGATCCTCGCCAGCTCCCATTGTCACCACAAACACCTACAATAGGATAATTTCGAAGTCTTGTAATTTCAAAGTCTTGTAATTTGTAGAGCTGCCAAGAATTCACACAGCCACATTGCCCCAAATTAGGAGCACAAGGTGGGCACTCTCCACCCTCCATCCACCTGCAGTGAGCCAAGCTGTGCAGCACGGTGCCATCTTGAAACCAGAGCCACCTCTGGTGTGTGCCCTTCTCTGGGGAACAGTAGCTACTGCACCTCTCCAGCACTGGGGCTCCATCTTCATTATACCAAGCCCATACCAGGGGCTGTATGCCACAACCCCAGCAGCACAGAGACGGGGCACAAGATCAGCTGTGACTCCGATCCTACACATCAGGGAAACCAACTTCTGCTGCCCTCACTTCCAGCCAGAGAAACAGTTTAATAATAGTCCCGCCCCAGGTGAACCCACACTTAAGCCTGCCAAACCATTGCACTCCATCCTCCATATGAGAGAAGCCCTCAAGCCTCCAAACCTCCAACCCTCCAAGCATTCCTGAGCTGGTGTAGCAACTAGGCACCTGCACGCAGGGCCTGAGAAAGAGCCCTGAGGTGCCCCTCCTCCTGCAGACAAGACCCTCACCTGCTCAATGGACCTGCATTCACAATCAGAGTCTGAGAAATAACTCTGTGGGATGTCCCTGGCAGAGACTCCCCCAGGTTGGCCTAACAACTACACACCCAATTCCCAGAACTGAGCAAGAGCTCCACATGCTGTTCCAAGGAGGCATGCCTCTGTGCTGGCCAAGGAACTATGTGCCCTCATCCTGGGCCTGAGAAAAACACCTTAGGAGATTCCTAACAGATACATTCCCAGAACAGCCAAGAAGCTGTGTGCCTGCACCCTGAGCCTGAGAAATATCCCTGTGGGCCACAGCAAGCAGACAAACCCCTAGGAGAGATGAGAAGCTTTGGTCCTGTGTCCCAGGCCTGAGAAGCAGCCCCATGGGCTGCTCCTGGCAGACATGCCCCCAGGTTGGTCAAACAGCCTTGCGCCCACATCCTAGGCCTGAATTTCTGAACTTGAAGGCAAGTTTTTTGACATAACACAGTCAGACCAAAAATAAAAGATTAAAGATGAAAAAGAATAAAGGTCTGTCTACAGGATTTATGAGATACTGTTAAGCAAACCAATAGTTATATTACAGGCAATTCAGAAGAACAGACAGGAAAGGGTGAAGAAAACATATTTAATAAAATAATCACAGAAAACCTCAAATTTTGGGAGGGAGATGAACAATCGGGTTAAGGAGGCTCAAAGGATTCCAAATAGATTTAACTGAAGCAAATCCTCTTCAAGGCATAATATACCCAAATTGTCAAAAGAGAAAAAAAGAAGTATTTTAAAAGGAGCATAAGAACATTAAACATATGGAAATCCCCATTAGACTAACAGCAGATTTCTCAGCAAAAACCTTACAGGCTTGGGGAGAATTGGATCATATATTCAAAATATTGAGAGAAAAAATCTACCAATCTACATTATTATAGCCAGTAACACTCTCCTCCGGAAAGGAAGGACAAAATAAAATTTTTCACATGTAAGCAAAAGATAAAAGAATTCATTACCACTCAACTGGAATTACAAGAAATGCTCAAGGGAGCCTTACATTTTGAAGCAAAAAGAAAATAACCACTATCCATTGCAGTTAGACTATATATTAAGGCACAAAATGAGTCTCAAAAAGTTAAAAATATTTAAAGTCTTATTAAGGATCTTATCTTACCACAATAGAATGAAACCAGACATTAATAACACGATAAACACTCAAAACTATACAAATACATGGAAATTAAAAGGCATTATTTTGAAAAAGTAATAGGTAAAGAAAAAATTAAGAATGAAACTTCCAAATTTCTTAACACAAATATAAATGGAAACACAGCATACCAAAACCTAAGGGACACACCAAAAGGAGTAGTAAGGGGAAATTTTCAGCATAAAATGCCTACATCAAAAAACTGGAAAGAGTTCAGACAAAAAACCTAATGGTACACTTTAAGGAACTAGAAAAGTAAGAACAAGCCAAACTCAAAATTAGTAGAATGAAAGAAATAAGAAAAAATAAAAGAAAGAGCAAAAGTAAATAAAATTGAGACTAAAAAAGTACAAAAGATCAATAAAATAAAAATTTCGTTTTTTGCAAAAGGTAAACAAAATTGACAAACATTTATAAATTCCATTTATAATAACTACAATTGACTAAGAAGTAAATAGAGATGACCCAAATATATAAAATCAGAAATGAAAAAGGAGACAACACAACAGATAGTCTCCAAAAAAAGTCCAAGAATGGATGGTTTCACTGCTGAATTCTATCGAACCTTTAAAGAAAAATTAATACTAACTATTCTCAAACTATTGAAAAAAAGTGAAGCAGAGGGAATTCTTCCTAACCCATTCTATAAGCCAACCCTAACCCTGATACCCAAATAAGACTAGGACACAACAACAACAAAAAAGAAAGCTACAGGCCAATATCCCCAACGAACATAGAAAACAAAATCCTCAACAAAATTCTAGCAAACTGAATTCAACAACACATCAAGATGATAATATACTGTGATCAAGTGGGATTTACCTAGGAAGGCAAGCCTGGTTCAACATATGCAAATCAATACACATCAAATATCACACCAATAGAATGAAGGACAAACACTATAAAATCATCTTAATAGATGCAGGAAAAAGCCTTTGATAACATTCAACAACACTTGGTAATAAAAATTCTAATAAATTAGGTAGAGAAGGAAAGTAGCTCCACATGATAAAGGTTACATATGACAAATCCACAGCTAACATCTTACTGAACAGAGAAAAATTGAAAGCTTTTCCTCTAAGAACTGGAAGAAGACGAGGATTCCTATTCTCACCACTCTTATTCAACATAGTACTGGAAGTCCTAGCCAGAGCAATTAGGCAAAAGAAATAAAGGGCAGCCAAATCGGAAAGGAGAAAGTCAAATTGTCACTGTTTGCAGATGACATGATCTTAGATACAGAAAATCCTAAAGTGTCTACCATAAAATTATTAGAACTGATAAATGAATTTATCAGTTGCAGGATATAAAATTAATATATACAAATCAGTAGTGGGCCAGGCACGGAGGCTCATGCCTGTAATCCCAGCAATTTGGGAGACTGAGGTGGGAGGATCACTTGAGGACAGGAGTTCAAGACCAGCCTGGCCAACATGATGAAACCCCATCTCTGCTAAAAATACAAAAATTAGCTGGGTGTGGTGGCAGGTGCCTGTAATCCCAGCTACTCAGGCTAAGGCAGGAGAATTGCTTGAACTCGGGAGGCGGAGGTTGCAGTGAACTGAGATTGTGCCACTGCACTCCAGTCTGGGCAACAGAGTGAGACTCCATCTCAAAAAACAAAACAAAACAAAACAAAAATCAGTAATGTTTCTATACATGAACAAAAAAATAGCTGAAAAAGTAATCAAAAATGCAATTTCGCACTTTGGGAGGCCAAGGTGAGTGAATCACCTGAGGTCAGGAGTTCAAGACCAGCCTGGCCAACATGGTGAAACCCCACCTCTATAAAAATACAAAAAAAAAATTATCCAGGCATGATGGCAGTGCCTGTAATCCCAGCTACTTGGGAGGTTGAGGCGGAAGAATCGCTTGAACCCAGGAGGCGGAGGTTGCAGTGAGCCAAGATCGTGCCATTGCACTCCAGCCTGGGTGACAAGAGTGAAACTCCGTCTCAAAAAAAAAAAAAAAAAAAATGCAATTCCATTTATAATAACTACAATTTAAAAAATAAAATACCTAGGAATAAATTTTACCAAGGAGCTGAAAGACCTCTGCAAGAAAAACTAAAAAAAATAAAAATAAAAATAAATAAATAAATAAATAAATAAATAAATAAATAAAAATAAAAAAATAATAATAATAAAGAAATTAAAGAGGATACAAACAAATGAAAAGACATCCCATGATTATGGATCAGAAGAATCAATACTGTTAAAATGACAATACTACTCAAAGAAATCTACAGATTCAATGAAATCCCTATGAAAATACCAATGACATTCTTTGCAGAAATAGAAAAAAAAATCCTAAAATGTGTATGGAAGCACAAAAGACCCCAAAGATCCAAAGCAACCCTGAGGAAAGATAGCAAAGCTGAAGTTATCATGCTCCCAGACCTCAAAATGTACTACAAAGTATAGCAACCAAACCAGCATTCTACTGACATAAAAACAGATACATAGACCAAAAGAACAGAGTAGAAAACCCAGAGATTAAACCAGTGCTTATAGCCAACTGATATTTGAAAAAGGTGCTAAGAGCCCTCACTTGGGAAAGGACAGTCTGCAAATATATAATGCTGGGAAAACTGGATATTTATATATCTATATATATCTATATATATCAGAAGAATGAAACTAGACCTTCACATTTTACCCTATGCAAAATTCAACTCAAATTGGATCAAAAACTTAAATGTGAGACCCAAAATGATAAAACTCTGGAAGAATACATAGGAGAAATGTTTCAGAACATCGGTCATGGAAAAGATTTTATGAAAAAGACTTCAAAAGCATAGGCAACAAAAGCAAAAATAAACAAATGAGATTATATTAAACCGAAAACCTTCTGCACAGCACAAGGAGCCACCAAAGGAGTGAAAAGACAACCTACAGAATGAGAAAAATATTTGGAAACTACTCATCTGACAGGAGATTGATATTCAGAATATTCAAGGAACACATCTCACCAGGAAAAAAAAGAAAATCCAGTTAACAAATGGGCAAATGATCTGAATAGACATTTCTCAAAAGAAGACAAATGGCCCACAAATATATGAAAAATACTTAACATCACAAATCATCAAGGAAATGCAAATCAAACTATAGTGCAGTATAATCTCATTCCAGTTGGTATGGCTACTATCAAAAAGACAAAAAAAGTGTTGATGAGGATGCAAGGAAAAGGAAACTCTTATATGCTGCTGGTAGGAATGTAAGCTAGTACAACCACTATGGGAACAGTATGGAAGTTCCTCAAGAAACTATAGAACTACCATATCATCCAGCAATTCCACTGCTAGACATTTATGCAAAGGAAAAAAATATTATATCAGTGACATCTGCAGCCCTATGTTTATTGCAGCACTATTCACAATAGTGAAGATATGGAATCAAGCTAGGTGTCCAACAACAGATAAATAAATAAACAATATGTGATATGTGCACAATGGAATAGTATTCCTCCATAAAAAATAATGAAATCTTGTCATTTGCAGAAGTACGAATGGACTGGAAGACATTATGCTAATTGAAATAACCCACGAAGAGACAGTGAGACATTACATGTTCTCAACTCATATGTAGATGCTGAAAAGTTGATTTCATAGAAGTAAAAAAAGTAGAACAGAGGACATCAGAGGTGGGGACAAGTAGGGGAAGGAAGGAATAGAAAAGAGCTGTTAAAGGATAGGTAGGAGAAATATGTTCTAGTGTTCTATAGCATTGTAGGATGACTATAGTTAACAATAACATATTACAAAGTTTCAAATAGCTAGAAGGAGGATATTCACTATTCCCAACATAAAGAAAAAATAAATATTTGAGATGATGGATATGCTAATTACCTTGATCTGATCACTATACATTGCATGTATCAAAATATTGCTATGTACTCCAAAAATATGTATAATTATTATTTGTTAATTTAAAAAATACAATGTCTTTTACAGGGTTAAAGGAATTAAAAGACCTTTAAATAAACATAATTATATTTATAAAAACAAAAAAAAAGAAAAATATTATACCTTATCTCCATTTAAGTGGCCAAAGGGCTTGTTTTTTGGTTTTTTTTCTTTGTTTGTATTTATTGCTTCAATATTTATTTACAAGCCTGAAGTGACACTTGAGGGTAATTATTTCCAGTCACTTGAGGGTAATTATTTCCTTTGTCAATTTACTCTTTTCCTTGATATCGTTTATGAATAGGTCTGAGAAAATACGTAAATGCAGCTATGAGGCTTGGGGCATATAAACTTTATTAATATCGTGTTTTTGTGGGGATTAGTTTCTCCAATTCCATAAGCAACCTTTTAAAGTGTAAGAATGTATAGCATTCCACTCAATGTTTAATGATCAGTTTCCACATTCTTTTTAACAACATATTTGCAATGAAATGAAACCAACCCAGATGTTTTCTTTATGGATAATCAGTAGACAGGCCATGCTCCCTCTTGTTTGATAATACTATCAGGATGTGAAAAATAAATCTTGGCAGAGCTATTGAGATAAATCCTCAAATGAAACTCAGATAAAGGCACATGTAAACTTAGTAACTTTATATCCTTTGCAGGGAAAATAAAACAAATGTAAAAGGATCCAACAAAAAATTTAAGACCAACCATTAAATACAATTTTTTTAAATGAAATTTCAGAAACACTGTCTTCCCAAGTGATTTCTGAAGAAAACGTAATTTAAACATAAATCTCTTTTGATAAGTGGGTAAGTTATAACACTCAGCACTGGAGTTTTAAAATGTTTTTCCACACGTCCTCTGATAAAACAGTTAAGCCTGAAAAAGACCCTATGAGATTTTTTATTGTCAGGTTTATTTATGTATTTATTTATTTATTCATTTATTTATTTTGCTTTGTAGATCCAACACTTACCAAATGTTTTTCTTATAATTAATTTTTAATTATAATTCTTTTACAATGTATTTCTGAAAAGGAAAAGAAGCATCAACCACTAAATACCTGTATTAGTACTCAGGCTGCACACTGGGCCTGGCCCATGAAATCATTTTTTCTCCTAGACCTCTGGGTTTGCGATGGGAGGGGCTGCTATGAAAGTCTCTGACATGACCTGGAGACATCTTCCCCATTGTCTTTGTGATTAACATTTGGCTCCTTGTTACTTATGCAAATTTCTATAGCAGGCTTGAATTTCTCTCCAGAAAATAGATTGTTCTTTTCCATCGCGTTGTCGCTGGGCTGCAAATTTTCAAAAGGTTTATGCTCTACTTCCTCTTGAATTCTATGCCGCTTAGAAATTTCTTCTGCCAGATACCCTAAATCATCCCTCTCAAGTTCGAAGTTCCACAGATCTCTAGGCCAGGGGCAAAATGCTACCCATCTCCTTGCAAAAGCATAACAAGAGCCACCTTTGGTCCAGTTCCCAAGAAGTTTCTCATCCGCATCTGAGACCACCTCAGCCTGGACTTCATTGTCCATATCACTGTCAGCATTCTGGTCAAAACCATTCAACAAGTCTCTAGGAAGTTCCAAACTTTCCAACATTTTCCTGTGTTCTTCTAAGCCCTCCAAATCATTCCAGCCTCTTCCTGTTACCCTGTTCCAAAGTCAATTCCACATTTTTGGGTATTTTTTCAGCAGCTCCCCACTCTCTGTGGTACTAATTCACTGTATTAGCCCATTCGCACACTGCTAATAAAGACATACCCAAGACTGAATAATTTATAAAGGAAAGAGATTTACTTGACTCACAGTTCCGCACAGCTGGGGAGTCCTCAGAAAACTTACAATCATGGCAGAAGGGAAGGCAAACACATCTTTCTTCATGTGGCGGCAGCAAGGAGAAGTAGAAAGAGAAGTCAGGGGAAAGCTTCTTATAAAACCATCAGATCTCATGAGCACTCACTCACTAACATAAGAACAGCATGGACGTAACTGCCCCATGATTCAATTACCTCCAACCGGGTCCCTCCCATGACATGTGGTGATTATGGGAACTACAATTCAAGATGAGATTTGGGTGGGGACACAGACAAACCATATAAATATCATAATTATCCAAATATATCAAAAATACTCAGCTTAAGTCATGGAATGGAGAATTAATGGGTAATATGCCAAATGTCGCCACTTTGTTTGAAGAAGAAGGATTAGATCACCAGTCTATTCCTCATTTCTGTATATTTCTTGAAAAATAAATATTGCAGTGGCTCAGACCTCAGACTTCAAGTCAGACAGCTGTAGATGTAAGTCCTACCTCTGTCACTGAGTACTGTGACATTGGATGAATGTCTACACATCTCCAAGCCTCATCTGCAAATGGAATGCTAATTATAACTCACTTATGAGTTTCTTATAAAAATTTAAAAAACAGAAACATGTAAAATATTTGACCCAAGTTCTGGCATATAGTTCAATAAACTGGCATAAACATTCAATACATGTCACTACTAAAGAGATTTAGTATTTATAAATGCTTTACATGAAGGATAGTTTGAATTGTCTGGGTATGTTCCAAGACTCTAGGTTTCATTCATTAAGAAATATTTAGCATGTCTACTATATATACTAGGTATGTATCTGTGTTGCTATACATCTTTTGTCTAAGTCATTATACATCAAGAATAAAGTTTTTACCAATTTCGCCTTTCTCTTCTCCTCTTTCTTTCACTAGCTTGTGCTTTCCTTTTCTTCTCCTCTTTCTTGGGATAGCAGTTCTGAAAATGCAACACTTGTTGCTATTGAAGAAAAATTTATAGAGAAAAGAAGTCTAAATACAATAACTGTTAGATTCTACCCATCAATGTTTCCAGGAGTCAAAGATTGTTACCCACCCTACCCCCCATACCTTACCATCACTCCAGAAAAATAAACCAATACAAACTGTTATTACCAGTCTGGGCCCTTATGTTAGTCTGCTAGAGCTGCCATAACAAAATACCAAAGACTGAGCAGATTATACCACAGAAAGTTATTTTCTCACAGCTGTGGAGGCTACAAGTCCAAGATTAAAGTACCATCAGTGTTGATTCCTGATGAGGACTCTCTTCATGGTTGATAAACAGCTGCCTTCTCACTGTGCTTTTCCATGATCGTTCTTTGTGAGTGTTTGGTGAGAGAGATCTCTGGTGTCTCTTTCACTTCTTTTTTTTTTGAGACAGACTCTCGCTGTGTTGCCCAGGCTGGAGTGCAATGTCATGATCTTGGCTCACTGCAACCTCTGCATCCCGGGTTCAAGTGATTCTTCTGCCTCAGCCTCCCTAGTAGCTGGGATTACAGGCACACACCACCATGGCTGGCTAATTTTTGTACTTTTAGTAGAGACAGACTTTTGCTGTGTTGGACAGGCTGGTCTTGAATTCCTGACCTCAGGTTATTCACTCGCCTCGACCTCCCAAAGTGGTGAGATTACAGGCATGAGCCACCATGCTGGGCCTTCTCTTTCACTTCTTTTGAGGACGTTAGACCTATCAGATTAAACTACCACACTTACCACTTCATTTAACCTTAATTACTTCTGTAAAGGCCCCATCTCCCAAATACAGTAACATTGAGAGTTAGGGCTTCAACGTATGAATTTGAGGGCAAAACAGTTCAGTTCATAACAGCTTGCTTTTTCCCATTACCAAGAGACCATATAAGTCCTTTCTCCCCCTATATGCAGGCATCTTTTTCGGAAAAGGTGCAGAGGAGGAAAAGGCTCATTCAGGGGAAGAAAGCGATGATAGATGTCTGAAGTGGTTCAAATAACAAATTTATTTTTTGCACCTTTTTAAACAAAAGGTCAGGATATTTTTGGAAACTAAGGCATAACACTGATTTCTCAACTGCTTTCTTTCCCTCTGTCTTAGTCAGTTTGGACTGCTCTAACAAATATACCATAGACTGTGTGTGTGACTTAAACAATAAACATTTATTTCTCATGGTTCTAGGGGCTGGAAGTCCAAGATCAGGATGACAAGTTCTGGCTTGCAGACTGCCTACTTCTCCATGGATACTTACATGGCAAACACAGGGAGCTAGCTAGCTCTCTGGCCTCTTCTTAATATTGCCTCTAAGGACTCCACTTTCATGGCCTAATTACCTCCTTAAAGCCCCATCTCCAAACACCATTACCTTGGGATTAGTCAACATACGACTTTTGAGGGGACACAAACATTCAGTCCATTGCATCCTCTAATGAACTCTTATAGCACTTTCCTGTTTCATAACACCTGTGGTCTCCTACTTTGCAATATTTAGTTGTTTACATGTTTCATTTTTTTTCTAAATATGCAAGTGTCTTGAAAATGAAATCTGTATCCAGTATTTTGTTCCTCATAGTAATTAACAGTGTTACAGAAAGCAACCATCCTGATTCGATGCACTTTGAGTCAGTGGCTACCATATGCCACACCACTGCAGTTTGATGAAAATTTCCTAATAAATACATAAATGAACTTATAAATAAATTATAAAACATTTAAGGATACTTGAAAAGCTGGATGTAATAATATTCTGATCTACCTTTTAGATATTTGTAAAGTATATTTAAATTCATCGTCACTCCTGCCATATATATGAGCAAACATATGGCTCAAAAATATTTTATTTTTGGCTCTACATTACACAGAAGTTTTGCCTGTAAAAATTCTAAATAGTCTCTTTCACAATGAGGGAAGAATTAAATTTAAATTGCCCAGCACTATGCCTGACACATACCCATTGCATGGTAAATATAGTAATTCTATGTACCACTGGATAGCAGATTCCTTGAGGGCAGGAACTGTTTTGTTTTGTTTTGTTTTAGTCTTTGTGGTGGTTGATTTAATGTGTCAACTTGACTGGATCAAGCAATGGGCTAAGCAGATAGCTGGTAAAACATTATTTCTGGGTGTGTATGCGAGGGTATTTCTGGAAGAAATTAGCATTTGAGGCCAGGTGCTGTGGCTCATGCCTGTAATCCCAGCACTTTGGGAGGCTGAGATGGGTGGATCACGAGGTCAAGAGATCGAGACCATCCTGGCCAACATGGTGAAACCCCATCTCTATAAAAAAACAAAAATTAGCTGGGCGTGGTGGCAGGCACCTGTAGTCCCAGCTACTCAGGAGGCTGAGGCAGGAGAATTGCTTGAACCTGGGATGCAGAGGCTGCAGTGAGCCGAGATTGTGCCACTGTACCCCAGCCTGGGCAATAGAGCAAGATTTCGTCTCAAAAAAAAAAAAAAAAAAAAAAAAGAAAGAAAGAAAGAAAAAAGAAAAGAAAAGAAAGAAAGAAATTAACATTTGAATAAGTAGTTTAAGTAAGAAAATTCACCCTCACCAAAGTGGGTGGGCATCTCTTGAGGGACCAAATAAAACAAAAGGATGTCCAGGCACGTTGACTCGTGCCTGTAATCCCAACATTTTGGGAGGCCAAGGCAGGTGGATTACAAGGTCAGGAGATCGAGACCATCCTGGCTAACATGGTGAAAATCTGTCTCTACTAAAAAAATATAAAAAATTGGCCGGGCATGGTGGTGGGTGCCTGTGGTCCCAGCTACTAGGGAGGCTGAGGCAGGAGAATGGCGTGAATTTGGGAGACAGAGCTTGCAGTGAGCTGAGATCACGCCACTGCACTCCAGCCTGGGCGACGGAGCGAAACTCCATCTCAAAAAAAAAAAAAAAAAAAAAAAAAAAGGACAAAAGAAGGGTGATTTTTCTCTCTCTTGGGAAGCTGGGACATTCACCTTCTCATTCCCTTGAACGTCAGTGCTCCTGGTTCTCAGGCCTTCTGACTCTGACTCGGACTTACATTTATGGCTCCCCTGGTTCTCAGGTCTTTGGGCTTGCATCAGAAGTATTTCCTGTTCTTCAATTTCCCAGATGACAAATCGTGGGACTTAGCTTTCATATCCCGTGAGCCAGTCTCATAATAAATTTCTTTCTCTATATCTATTCATGTCCTATTGGTCCTGTTTCTCTGTAGAAACCTAATATAATCCTCATAGCCCCAGAAGTTTGTCTCTAATTTAGCAGTTGTTCAAGAAATATTTATGGAATAGAATAAAACAGAACTGCCATCTGCCTGATTTCTCCTTTTAGAGTAGGAAAACACCACCTGAGTAGAGGATAACTGTGAATATAAAATGAAGCAATTGAAAGAAGCAATTAGGATGACTTGAGCCCAGGAGTTCGAGACCAGCCTGAGCAACATAATGAGACCCCAACTCAACAAAAACAATGTTTTAAATCAGCCAGGTGTGGTGGTGCACACCTGTAGTCCCAGCTACTCAGGAGGCTAAGGTGGGAGGATTGCTTGCTTGAGGAGAGAGGATTGCTTGAGCCTGGGAGGTCAAGGCTATAGTGAGCCATGATTGTGCCACTGCACTCCAGCCTGGGTGACAGAGCAAGACCCTGTCTCAAAAAGAAAAAAGAAGTAATTATTCTTTCTTTGGATGAGAACTGTGTATTCTATACTAGACTCTTACATATTGTCATTTACAAGCTGTCTCTTACGGTCCCAAAGAAATACCAGTTTTCTCTTTCAGAGCCGGGGTTAGCTCTCAAAAGTAGGAGCTAGGTTCCTCAGTGGATCTTCTGGATTTGAGGATAAAGTTTGGAAGTGCTTGGGACCATAGGTACAGGTCTGACTTGAGGACAGTAAACCAAGACAGGGAAGCAGCAACTGCTGTGGGGTGGGGAGAGGGGAGGAAAACAGGACACAGGAAAAACAAGCATAAACCACGAGAGTGGAGTCAGTGATTTAGCAGGACCCAAAGTTTTTATTGAGAAGATTTCCCTAGTTTTGGTTTTGGACAGATTATGTAGGGGCTTGGGGATGCTTAATTAATTATATAGTTCCATTTCCTTTTCATCATCTCACGTTTTTCAAAAGAATGTTTTATGTGTGTCTTTAGAATTGGTGAATGAACGAATCTTATTTTTTTAATACCTGAGATTGTCACTGAAGCATTGTCACACAATTTAGGCTTAAAAGTCTGACAGTGAATTGATCCTAGGTAAGGTGCAGGGCTTTTGTCTTTGAGAAAGCATCAATCAAGAAAACGTCCAGGAGTCACTGGACACAGCACTCTCCTGGAAGCCAGGGGTATAGGAAGATGCTGAGGCCCAGCATGGTCCCAGCAGCATACATTCTACAAGAGGCCAGAGATTTTTTACTTGGCAAAGCTTTAGTCCAGCTTCTTAATCTTCTGTTAGATCCTTCAGTGCACTTCATTGTGAAATCCAGTTTTAGCAAAAACAAACAAACAAACAAAAAAACAAAAAACCCTGCTAAGTCTATTTAGCAAGAACCCCTCAACCTCCATATCTGATCAGGTTCATCATCCTCCACCATCTCCCAGGTGACGTCTGATCACCCTGGCTTGTCTTAAGCAAGAGCCCTGTTGGGCAAGTTTAGCCAAAATCCCCCTTACTTCTGATGTTTCCTGTTAGTAATTTTCTATCCACGGACCTCCACACAGTTCCTTGCCTGTAAATTTCTATTCATTCCTGCTCTATTCAGAGTTGAGCCTAATTGCTCTCCATGACTGCAAGCCCTCATTGCAGTGGTTCCCTACACCTATGGCAATGGTCTTGAATAAATTCTTCCTTACCGTGCTGTTAAAAAAGAGAGAGAGAGAAAATAAAACGGAACTGAATATACTGAAAATATTGCTTAATATACAGCAACCTCTGTGTAACTATTCTCACTTCCTTTTAACAGATTTCCTCACTATTAGCATAATCTTGGACTGATCACAACAGTAGCTGCTTGTATGTATTTAGTCCTTGAAGTACGGCCAGCCTAAATCGAGAAGTACCATAAGTATAAAATACACACAAAATGTCAAAGATTTAGTTCAAAAAATAAACTCAATAGTTTTTAATATTGATTGCATGTTGAAATGACAATATTTTGTATATATTGGGTTAGAGAAAATGCTATTTAATTTTATGTTTCCTTCTCTTTTTTAATGTGGCTACTAGAAAATTTTGAATCTAAGAAGTAGCTAACATGGTATTTACATTGTACAGCACTACTTTGACCTCTTCACAGATGCAGATTATTTTGCCTAAAATTATATTCTACTATCATAGCATGGTTACAATTGTTGTAACCTACTAAAATGTTTAAAACTATATTTATATAGAAATCCTTTGCCTCTTAAACGCTTCTTCACAGGAGTAGAATGGGAATACCAGGTGCAGTTCAAACAATATATTATTTTAGCACCTATTTAAACAAATTATTGAATATTTTAGAAATTCACGGTGTGACATAAAATAGTCCAATTATTGTCACGTGATTTCTGAACAATTACTTCCTTAAAAAGCACCCAGTTGTGGGCCAGAAAAATTATAAATTCTGGCTCAGTGGCCTTAATATGGCATGCATGAATTAGAAACCAGGTATTTTATAATAACTATCTCTAAGAAAAATGAAATTTGGGTTCCTGTAGCAGCAAATTCTTAAGGAATTAAAGAAATAATGTTAAAATAATAAATTTTTATTTAATAAGCTTTTAGATACTGTTTTAGTAAGTTGATATCCACATGAATGGCATTTCAAGGTTGCTGTAAGCACTTGGGTGAAGAAAAAATTAGAATCTTGTATATTTGTTCATTAGAGATAGTGATATGTTTAGGCTTTGTGTCTCCGCCCAAATCTAATCTTAAATTGAAATCCCCATAATTTCTGTGTGTCAAGGAAGAGACCAGATAGGGTGAATTGAATCATGGGGGCAGTTTCGCCCATGCTATTCTCATGATAGTGAGTGAGTTCTCATGAGATCTGATGGTTTTAAAAGGGGCTCTTCATCCTTCACTTGGCACTTCTCCTTCCTGTTGCCTTGTGAAGAAGGTGCCTTGCTTCACCTCCATCTTCCACCATGATTGTAAGTTTCCTGAGGCTTCACTAGCCATGCTGAACTGTGAGTCAATATTTTAAACCTCTTTCCTTTATAAATTACTCACTCTCAGGCAGTTCTTTATAGCAGTATGAAAACAAAATAATACAGTAAATTGGTACCAAGAAAGTGGAGCATAGCTTTAAAGATACTTGAAAATGTGGATGCAACTTTGGAACTGAGTAACAGGCAGAGGTTGGAACAGTTTGGAGGGTTCAAAGGAAGACAGGAACATGTGGGAAAGTTTGGAACTTCGTAGAGACTTGTTGAAGGACTTTGACCAAAATGCTGACAGTAATATGGACAATGAAGTCCAGGCTGAAGTGGTCTCAGATGGAGATGAGAAACTTGTTGGGAAGCAGAGCAAAAGTGACTCTTGCTATGCTATAGCAAAGAGACTGGCAGCAGTTTGCCCCTGCCCTATAGATCTGTGGAACTTTAAATTTGAGAGAGATGATTTAAGGTATCTGGCAGAAGAAATTTCTAAGCGGCAAAGCATTCAAGAGGTGACTTGGGTCCAGCTCTGTCGCCCAGGCTGGAGTGCAGTGGTGCCATCTCAGCTCACTGAGACAACCTCTGTCTCCCAGGTTCAAGAAATTATCCTGCCTCAGCCTCCTGAGGAGCTAGGATTACAGGCACCTGCCACCATACCCAGCTAATTTTTTTATTTATAGTAGAGACAAGGTTTCATCACATTGGCCAGGCTGGTCTTCAACTCCTGGTCTCAACCAATCCACCCACCTCAGTCTCCCAAAGTACTGGGATTACAGGCATGAGCCATTGTGCCCAGCCAACTTGGGTGCTCTTAAAAGTGTTCAGTTTTATGCATTCACAAAGAGACAGTTTGGAATTGGAACTTATGTTTAAAAGGGAAGCAGAGCATAAAAGTTTGGGAAATTTGCAGTGTGATGATACCATAGAAGAAAAAAAAAATCTGAGGAGAAATCCAAGCCACTGCAGAAATTTGCATAAGTAACAAGGAGCCAAATATTATTTGTCAATACATTTGGGGAAAATGTTTCCAGGACAGATCTTCACTATAGCCCCTCTCATCATAGGCCAGGAGGCCCAGGACTAAAAAATGATTTCATGGGCCAGGTCCAGGGACTTGCTGCTTTGTGCAGTCTGGAGACTCAGTTCCCTATGTCCAAGCTGTGGCTAAAAGGGGCCAACATACAGCTCAGGCCATTGCTTCAGAGGGTGTGAGTCCCAAGCCTTGGCAGCTTATAAATGGTATCGGGCCTGTGGGTGCACAGAAGTAAAAAATTGAGTTTTGGGAACATCTGCCTAGATTTCAGAGGATGTACGGAAATGCTTGGATTTCCAGGTAGAGGTGTGCTGCAGGGGTGAAGCCCTCATGGAGAACCTCTGCTAGGGCAGTATGGAAGGGAAATGTGGGGTCAGAGTTCCCACACAGAGTCCCCACTGGGGCACTGCTTAGTGGAGTGGTGAGAAGAGGCCACCATCCTCCAGACCCCAGAATGGCAGATCCACTGACTGCTTGCACTGTGTGCCTGGAAAATCCACAGACACTCAACACCAGCCATGAAAACAGCTGGCACTGGGGCTTGTACCCTGAAAAGCTGCCCAAGGCTGTGGGAACCCACCTCTCACATCAGTGTAACCAGGATGTGAGACATGGAATCAAAGAAGACTATTTTGGAGCTTTAAGATTTGACTGCCCCACTGGATTTCAGACTTGAATATCCCCTTTGTTTTAGTCAATTTCTCCCATTTAAATAGGTGTATTTATCCAACAGCTGTGCCCCCAGTGTATCTAGGAAGTAACTAACTTGCTTTTGATTTTACAGGCTCATAGGTGGAAGGGACTTCCCTTGTCTCAGATGAAACTTTGGACTTGGATTTTTGAGTTAATGCTGGAATGGATTAAGACTTTGGAAGACTGTTGGGAAGGTATGATTGGTTTTGAAATGTGAAAGGGACATGAGATTTTGGAGGGGTCAGAGCAGAATGATAGGGTTAGGCTTTATATCTCCAACCAAATCTCATCTTTAATTGTAATCCCCATAATCCCCACATGTCAAGGGAGAGACCATATAATCCCCACGTGTCAAGGGAGAGACCAGGTGGAGGTAATTGAATCATGGGGACAGTTTTCCCTATGTTGTTCTGGTGACAGTGAGTGAGTTGTCACAAGATCTGATGGTTTTATAAGGGGCTGTTTCTCCTTCACTAGACACTTCTCTTTCCTGCTGCCTTGTGAAGAAGGCACCTTGCTTCCACTTTGCCTTCTGCCACGATAGTAAGTTTCCTGATGCCTCCTCAGCCATGTTGAACCATGAGTCAATTAAACCTCTTTTTTTTTTTTTCATAAATTACCCAGTCTCAGGCAGTTCTTTATAACAGTATGAAAATTGACTAACACAGAGAGTGACCTTCAAAACTCCCTTTATTTACTAAATATATTTCCATATATGTGATGGCTTTCTTTTTAATTTCTGCTGTCAACACTCTGAAAACCACTGACATCAGTTAACCTCAATCATTAGATAAGTAATCTGCATTAAGCACTTCATAATACATTTTTATATTAAATGCAGGAGTCATTTCTTCTTCCATCAGTACTAGTAGGCCACCCACTCCAATTAAATGCAATAATCAAGAAATATTTCTAAGTGGTAATATATATCTCTCTAACAGAGATATAATGATATCTCTTCCTGTGTCATCTGAAAAGGCTTAGATGGAATAAGAAGTTATTCTGTCATGGTTAAAAATGGAAGTTAAGTCTGAGAGGAGTACAAAAGTGAAGATACTAGTGAGACAAAATAATAAGTGCAGGGACCATTTCAAAGTAGAGCAATCATTAGAAGGGCAGAATAAAAGAAGGCACACTTGTCTTTTTTAAAAGAGAATGAAAAAGCATGGGTTCTCAGAGATGAGTTCTTTAACCCCAGACAGCTGTGAGCAATTTGTCAACCACTCTGAAGTGCAGTGTGGAGTCAACCCCAGGGTCTCAGCCACATGCTCCAGGTACTGTTTCCATGAGGCTAAAAGCACAAGAGGATATTCTGTCTCAAGGACATCCTAGCTGTCATTGCAGTCCAAAGAATATCAAAACAACTTAAAAGTAATTCTTACAAATTAAATAAGCTACATTAATAGGGATGCTCGGTGGATAGGAAAAAAATAGATCAGCAAAAGCTACCAAATAAAAGTGTCTACAGTGCAAAAATCACTGACTTTTGCCCTGGCTCTGAATCCTGGCTCCACAATTTACCTTCTCACCTTGGGCAATTCTTTTCACCTCTATTAACCTCAGTTTTCATTCTATAAAATGAAAGTAATATACAGTTTGTCCTCCATATTTGTGGGTTTGCCATCTGTGGATTCAAACAACCACAGATTGACAATATTTGGAGAAAAATAATAATTCCACAAAGTTCCAGAAAGCAAAACTTGAGTTTACCTCATACCAACTACTACAATGAATCCATGGGAATGAAGTGATGTATAGGCATTGTATTAGTTATTATAATTAATCTAGAGATGATTTAAAGTATGAGAGAATACGTGTAGGTTATATGCAAATATTGTGTCATTTTGTATAAGATACTTGAGCATCTGCAAATTTTGATATCTAAGAGCGGTCCTGGAACAAATCCCCCATGAATACCGAGAGATGATTGTACCTAGGATTTAAAGAAATCATGCTACTTAAAGGTTCTAGACTATAATAAGTTCCCCTTTTTTTTCAAGAGGAAGTCTTGTTCTGTCATCCAGGCTGGAGTGCAATGGTACGATCTCAACTGACTGCAACCTCTGAATTCAAGTGACTCTCCTGCCTCAGCCTACCAAGCAACTGGGACTACAGGCACACCCTATCACACCCAGCTAATTTTTGTATTTTTAGTAGAGATGGGTTTTCACCGCGTTGGCCAGGCTTTCAAACCCCTGACCTCAAGTGATCCACCTGCCTCAGCCTTTCAAAGTGCTGGGATTTCAGGCATGAGTCACGGTGCCTGACCACTAGACTATAACAGGTTCTTAATGTATTTATTAGTATCTTGCTACAAAAGGAAACCATATCAATAAATACATTGATTAAGAACTTAGGGAATTGTTTTGCATTCACTCTGACAGTCTTCATGATTTGGTATGGGAGAAATATAATCATCTAGAAACCTTCTGGATTTGTTCTTTGCTCCTCATGTTTCCTTCAATGTCAGTCAGACAAGGACCTGGAACTGGCAGAGCTAGCCAGGAAGGTCAATGTGATATATATATAACAGATATATATATATATATATATATATATATATATATAATGTTCTGAGATTGCCAAGATTTATGGTAAGAACAAATCTTCTATCCATTAAACTGTAAAAAACAAAAAATAAATTTGTGCTGTTGTACCTCAGACTGTAAAAGTTATAGCCACAGTGCATAATAAGTTCTTGGTTAAGATGGAAAAGGCACTAAATTTGTGGTTGGAAGACACTAACAGAAATGTGTTCTGATTTACAGCAACTGGGTTTGGTACTATCTGAGATTGTACCAACTGGGGTTCTTAGAATCCCCGGTGGATGTGGGGCAACTACTATATGAGCAAAAGTCTGAAGTATCCACTAGACTCCAAGCTCCTGGTAGAAACCTGTATTGGTCCATTTTCATACTGGTATAAAGAACTGTGCAAGACTGGGTAATTTATAAAGGAGAGAGATTTAGCTGACTCACAGTTCAGCATGGCTGGGGAAACTTCTAATCATGGCAGAAGGCGAAGAGGAAGCAAGGCACCTTCTTCACAGGGTGGCAGGAAAGAGAAGTGCTTGGCAAAGGAGAAAGGGTCTCTTATAAAACCATCAGATCTTGTGAGAACTCACTCACTATCACGAGAACAGTATGGGGGAAACTGCCCCCATGATTCAATTACCTCCATCTTGTCCCTCCCTTGACACATGGAGATTACGGGGATTATAATTCAAGATGAGGTTTTGAGGGGACACAAAGCCTAACCATATCAGAATCCCAGAGCAGTGTCTGGCTTCAATCACAGATAAGCTAGCTACACCCTTAGAATGCTGGGCTTCACCTCAGCCTCACTTCTGGTGCCAGTTCTGTTGCCCCTGGTTCCACCTAACTCCAATACCTACCCTGTTCATCCAATGCTATCAAGGATAGCCAGCCTTAGAAAATGAAGCTCCAAGGGCCGGGCGCGGTGGCTCAAGCCTGTAATTCCAGCACTTTGGGAGGCCGAGACGGGCGGATCACGAGGTCAGGAGATCGAGACCATCCTGGCTAATACGGTGAAACCCCATCTCTACTAAAAAAAATACAAAAAACTAGCCGGGCGAGGTGGCGGGCGCCTGTAGTCCCAGCTACTCGGGAGGCTCTGAGGCAGGAGAATGGCGTGAACCCGGGAGGCAGAGCTTGCAGTGAGCCGAGATCCGGCCACTGCACTCCAGCCTGGGCGATAGAACAAGACTCCGTCTCAAAAAAAAAAAAAAAAAAAAAAAAGAAAGAAAATGAAGCTCCAGAACACATACTATATTTACTTCAGTTTTTGTTATAAAAGAAGGGGGTGGGAGGGTGTTTAAGAACAGCAATGAAAAAAAAATGCCTTCCTTTATAACTCTGGGTTACATGTCTAAAAATTTGCTAGCAATGAGGAATTAATCTGTGAGAAAGTAACAAAAATACACATTTAACGGAATCTAGTGACATGCACAAAAGCATAATTGTTGCTGATTTATGAGTTTGAGGTCCTTTCTCTTTTCAGCCAGGAAAAACAGTCTCAACAGTTTCTGCCACCCTCCCATACCAAGGTGATTTTTCTGTATCTTCTTTGAAAATGTCAGTAAAATGCTGTAAACTGTTTGTTATATGCAATTGTGTGGAAACTAGATGTGCTGATTATAAAAATGAATAAGCATTTTCTATATGTACATGTGACAAAATGAAGACAAAACCACCTTGGAGTATCTTACACTTTCTCTGATTCTAACAGCCCTGAAAAAGCTCTCAAAGCTCCACAGTTGGTTTT
Source organism: Chlorocebus sabaeus (assembly GCF_047675955.1). Taxonomy (NCBI): domain Eukaryota; kingdom Metazoa; phylum Chordata; class Mammalia; order Primates; family Cercopithecidae; genus Chlorocebus; species Chlorocebus sabaeus. The sequence continues at coordinate 35,981,551 of NC_132918.1, read as the reverse complement.
GAATGTCTCCATTATTATTGTGCTATTGGGAGGCACACGTATCAGTTTATCAAGAGTTCTTAGGGCCGGGCATGGTGGCTCCTGCCTATAATTCCAGCACTTTGGGAGGCTGAGGCAGGCGGACCACCTGAGGTCAGGAGTTCCAGATCAGCCTGGCCAAACATGGCAAAACCCCATCTCTACTAAAAATACAAAACAACAACAACAAAAAAAAGTTAGTCGGGTGTGGCGGTGGGTGCCTGTAATCCAGCTACTAGGCTGAAGCAGGACAATCACTTGAACTGGGGAGGCGGAGGTTACAGTGAGTGGAGATCATGCCATTGCACTCCAGCCTGGGCAACAAGAGCACAACTCCTTCTCAAAAAAAAAAAAAAAAAAAAAAAAGGTTCTCATTGCTAGAATGTCAAGAAACAACAGCTATATTGTAGTCTTGATTGTGTGTTTTTTTTGTCACCATCTTTACAAGGCATATGGTAACATTCCTCAAGTTATCCAAACAAAGTCTGATATTGATTAAATACTAAAGTTCCTTACAATTAATGTTCATGAAGCGTGTGGATAAATGATATACATAGTGTGTTCTATGAAAACAAAATCAACAATTTAAGGGGTTTTACTTTTTTTTTAATTTTGAGTTTTGTTTTGCTTTATTGTCTCCATAGGTTAAATTCTTCCCCTCTATGACTTTTATCATAGTTATGCACGAATAACTATGGGTGGAAAGTGGCTTAGTGGAGGAGGGGAGTGATCAAAGGAAATCGAGTAAGCTATGTTGACTTATTTCATTTTAATCTTATTATCTGAAACCTCAAATGGGTAATCAGTAGGACCCTAAAATTTCTTCCAGGTTTCTGTAGAATGTTGTCTCCCAAACTCCCAAGAAAAGTCTTTCAGACCTTCTCTTTTTAAACCTTCCTGATCCTTCCTTCACTGTCAGCTGCTGAGCATACATCATACATCACTCACAGAATGCTTCCTCCAGGTAAATGTCCCCACCAGACCTTCAGACTCCATGCAGGGACTCCCAGCCTCTCCCTCTTCCTTCCGACCTTGTGAAAGGTCAACCCCTCCTCGTGTGCCTGGATTCCATTCCCTCTCACTTCACAGGAATGCTGTTCCTTCATTATCTGTCCTATCTCTGTCCTCACAAGCCTTTCCCTTTCTACCAGCTTATTTTCTTTAGCATAAGAACTTGTCCTAGTGACTCTTTGCTAAAAAACAAACAATCTTTCCCCCCAAAACCCTCCCTTATCTTTGATCTTGGTCTTCAAATCCTCTCCATTCCTGGGCTCCTCTCCTCTCAGTTGCTGACGAGAAATTAGAAGGTAATAACAGGATGATAAGCCTCATCACATTTTGCTGCTCTCCTTCATAACTAAATGTTCTTCTCTTTCCCGCCTCCTTCCATTTGCTTACACACTCACTACCCTACAGAACCTGGCCAATTAGTATAGGTGTCCTTACTGCCAAAACATATAATGGCCATGGCAAAATATATGACTTCTTTTGACGAAAAGAGTCAAACTGTATAAAATATTTGAAGAGATTTATTCTGAGCCAAATATGAGTGACCAATGGCCCATGACAGACCTCAGGAGATCCTGAGAACGTGTGCCCAAAGTGGTTGGGGCTCAGCCTAGTTTTATACATTTAGGGATACATGAGACATCAATCAAATACATGTAAGATATAACATTGGTTTAGTCTGGAAAAGTAGGACAAATCGAGGGGGCAGGAGGGACTCCCAGGTTATAGGTAAATTTTAAAAAGTTCTGATTAGCAATTAGTTTAAAGAGTTAATAAAAAGGAATGCCTGGATTACAATAAGGGGTTGTAGTGACCAAAATTTTATCATGCAGATGAAGTGTCCAGGTAGCAGGCTTCAGAGAATAGATTGTAAATGTTTCTTTTTTTCTTTCTTTCTTTTCTTTTTTTTTTTTTTTTTTTTTTTTTGTGACGGAATCTTGCTGTGTTGCCCAGGCTGGAGTCAGTGGTGTGATCTTGGTTTACTGCAACCTCCACCTCCCAGGTCAGCCTCTGGAGTAGCTGGGACTACAGGCACGCACCACCACACCTGGCTAATTTTTGTATTTTTAGTAACGATGGGGTTTCACCATGTTGACCAAGCTGTTCTCAAACACCTGACCTCGTGATCTGCCCGCCTCAACTTCCCAAAGTGATGGGATTACAGGCGTGAGCCACCATGCCCGGCCCTTGTAAATGTTTCTTACCAGACTTAAGGTCTGTGTTGATGTTAAATGCTGGTGTTTCATGAATTACAAAGGGAGTAGGTTAAAATGAGGCATGTCTGACCCTCCCTTCCTGTCTTGGCCTGAACCAATTTTTCAGGTTCGGAATGCCCTTGCTGAGAGAAGGTGTTCATTCAGATGGTTAGGGGCCATAGAATTTTATTTTTGGTTTACACTTCCCTTCGGTTTACATTTCCTCACCTCCTGACCTAGGCCACAGTAGCACCAAGACTTCCCTGTCCTTTGTGGGGTTTTTTAGTTTTGTTTTTTAGTTGCTTAAAACAACAGTTTATTACTTTCTTTTACAGTTCTGGGGCTAATGGACTCAACTAGGCAGTCCTTGTTCACTATATTTCATGAAGTTGTAAGTAAATCATGACTGTGGCTGGAGTCAGATGAAGGCTTCTTTACTCATACTTTTGGTGCCTGGGCTAGGATGGCAGGGACAGTTAGGGGTTTGTGGGCATCTCTCTCCCTCCCCTGGCCATCTCCTATAACACTCTCGCCTCCAGTGTCCCCAGGTGCCTTCTCCACACGGCTAGCTTGGGCTTCCTCATAGCCCTGGCAGTCTCAGGATAGCTAGGCTTCTTACATGGCAGTCGACTTCCAAGTTGCCTGAATAGAAGCTGCCAGGCTTTTGCTGAGCTAGCGTCCCAAGTCTAAGAATGTCACCATATCACACACTGTTGGCCAAGCAGGTCACTGAAGTTGAGAGAAGGGGAGTTAGACCCTGCCTCCCAAGGAGTCTCCTGCCTCTTCCCACAGTGGGGCTGCTCTTCACTCCAGATACCTGTGGGTTTCACTCCTTGTCACCCCAACACTATTTAAAATGATTCACCCACCTGTGCTCTCCTCCTCCTTCTGCATTTATTTTTCTCCACAATGTTTGTCCCTTCTTCCCACTTGTTGTCCAGTTCCCTCCCCTGGTGTGGACAGACTTTTGTTCATGACAATATGCCAGCACCTAGCAATGTGTCTGCCACACAGTGACTGCTCAGTGAATATGTGTTGAATGAAATGTGTCAGGCATACTTCTAAGGCTTTTATGTATATAGAGTTATTCAATCCTTGCAAAACGCCTATTGAGATAAAGAATACTGTTATTCATGTGATGTTTTTGTTTCTTTTTTGTTTGTTTTTTGATATGGAGTTTCTCTCTTGTTGCCTAGGCTGGAGTGCAACGACACGATCTCGGCTCACTGCAACCTCCGCCTCCCGGGTTCGAGCGATTCTCCTGTTTCAGCCTCCCGAGTGGCTGGGATTACAGGCACATGCCACCACGCCCAGCTAATTTTTGTATTTTTAGTAGATACAAAGTTTCATCATATTGGTCAGGCTGCTCTCGAACTGCTGACCTCAGGTGATCCACCCATCTAGGCCTCCCAAAGTGTTGGGATTACAGGCATGAGCCTCTATGCCCGGCCATTCATGTTTTATGTGGAGAATCAGAGACACATGGAGGCTACTTGTTTTGTTCATAAGCTTGAAAGCCAGGATTCAAACCCAGGCAACTGGGCTCCACTTTCGAATGCTTCTCAGGTTCAACAATCCCTCTTTGCCTTCATCCTACTCATCTCTCAGCAGCACTGGATGCCACCCACTCCCTCCTCCTTAAAACCACAGACTTCCAAGCTAGTTTTCACCTTACCCTTTGACTTCTGTCTTCCTTCCTTTTCCCATGGTGAGTTCATCAGTTCCCAGGAATATGCTGATGAATTCTACTCTCACCATGACATTTCCTGGGAACTTCATGTTTACATACTCAACTCCTGTTGGACATGGCATATCACAGCAATCTCAATCCTAGCGTGTCCACTGCAATCAAAACATGTCCCTTAATCTCTCTTGCCTCAATAAATGACACAACCACCCATGTGTACACTCAAGCGAGACCCTTAAGAGTCATTCTGATATCTTCCTGTCTCTTATTCCCTAGCCACAATATTCAGTCATCAAGCTGTGATGATTCTGTATTCCAGAGAATCTGCACACTTCTTTCAACATCTCTTCTGTGCCAGCTGAGTTCAGGTTACCTTTGCTGCATGCCCAAATTACTGCACAACTCTCTGACTATAGTCTGCCTCCACTCTTTTGCCTCCAAACCATTCATACCACAGTGGAGAGCAAGTGAGAGGCTTTCTTAAGATCTAAATTGTATCTTGTTACTCTTCGTGTAAAAGTCTTCCATGGAACATGAAATCCAAACCCTATGAGCTTCAGGTCACAGAGTTTATTAAAACTTGCCATTGTTTTATTTACTTTGAGGTTCTTATTTGTTTGCTTAGTACCACACTAAAATATAAACCTATGAGAGAAAGATGATTTATTCACTGTTGAGTACTCAGAACTTCTTATCATGACCTCATTGGGAGGGCTCAATAAATATTTTCTGAAAGAGTAATACAAAACTTTAAAATACTACACTTAGAAAGTACCCCGTACACGTTTGAATTTCAAAGTTCGTATTGCATTTGTTGGTCTGCTATAATTATTGGCCACACAGTTAATGTAGTTTAATGAGAATACACACAGTTATATATGGACTAACCCAGCCAGTGTAGCCAGCATAGCAGGTGACCTGTGATACTTTCTTCTGCCCCAACTGAAACATTTATTTTCAAACAGGAAAATATTGATTATCAGAGTTTTGTGAAAATATTGATTTATCATAGTATTATGTGTTTCCCTGCCAATATTTAATGTTTGATATCCATGAAAAGTCCAAAATGACTTATAAGGAGCAAATTACATACAAATATCCATATAGAGAGATAGCAAAATACCAAGCAGTACTAATGCATGCAGGTATAAATGACAGAGATATGTACATGAAATTGAGAAATTTGTTTTGTTTTGTTTTTTGAGACGGAGTTTGGCTCTTGCCTCAGCCTCCTAAGTAGCTAGGATTACAGGCATGTGCCACCACGCTCAACTAATTTTTTTTATTTTTAGTAGAGACGGGGTTTCACCATGTTAGCCAGGCTGGTCCCGAGCTCTCGACCTCAGGTGATCCACCCACCTCAGCTTCCCAAAGTGCTAGGATTATAGGCGTCAGCCATTGCACCGAGCTGAGAAAAGTTTTATTTGAACTAAATTCAAAATACTGAAAGATAGAGTTAACTTTAGGCAAGATACTGGGATCTGAAGAAAAAAACATGATTACCAAGAGTAACATGGTTTACAAAATGGGGATTTGGCCCTACCTAGAAACATTGATTATAAAAGGTATAAAGTGAAATGGGATGCATATTGGAGTGAAAGGAAATTAAATTCTGGGACACTCAAATCACTTAGCCAAAGAGAAAAGTCAATCTGGGAACTGCATAGGCCAAACCTGCCTCCCAGGTTATCCGTTCCTAAAATAGATAGCTACTAAGATAAAAAAAGCTACATACCTCCCTCACAAGAAATTTCCTTCTGGACAAAGGACAGACAAAACTCAAAGTCATCCCTCTGTTCACTGAGATAAATGCACATGTGTTGTCTCCTTTGGAAAGACTAATTAGAAACTCAAAAGATGGATACACAGTACACTGCTCGGGTAATGCGTGAACCAAAATCTCAGAAACCAGCACTAGAGAACTTATCCATGGAATCAAAAGCCACCTGCATCCCCAAAACTATTGAAATAAAAATAAAAATAATTCTTAAAAGAAAAAAAGAAGAAACTCAGAAGAATGCAACTGTTTTTCTCTTACTTACCTATCACCTACAAACCCCTGACTGACTTCAAGCTGTCCTGCCTTTCCAGATGGAACCAACATACACTTTGCATATATTGATTGGTATTTCATGTCTTCCTAAAATGTATAAAACCAAGCTGTGCCCCAACCACCTTGAGCACGTGTCGTCAGGACCTCCCGAGGCTGTGTCACAGGCATATGGCGTTCACTTTTTGGCAAAACAAACATCCTAAGTTGACTGAGACCTGTCTCAAATATTTGGGGTTCACACTGGATACTTTATGTACATTCATCCACACAGGCAGCTGTATAAGTAATATTATCCTTGACCACAAAGACAATGTCGGCTACTTTTTATCTGTCATATTGGATTCGGTAAGTATGGTTTGGTCCCTCACAAAACAGTAAACTCTCTTGTTTCTATGTTGTACCCCAAAGTCCTTGAGGCTCAATAAGTTTACATTGTTTTTTCATTTTTCAAAACCACATTATGAAGTAGAACAGTACTTCCTTTTGTTCTCTATAGTGGTGATTTCTTTCAAGGGTTATACATCACTGGGTCTGTCTGGATTGATGTACAATGCTTACAGTCTGAAATTCTCTGAGAAGTAGACATTATTTCCATATTGTGGTCTACAGTGGATTCCAATTGTTAGTTTTTATTTGCTTACAAGTTATTTCTCCTGACAAAGGCTATATTTAGCTGAACTATGTGATTTGATTTGCAAATCCTCCTCCCTCACACACACATATTTAAGTAATTGTTTCAAACAAAGGTTCACCCTCATCCACTTTGTAAGGCAAGCTGAAGGTATAAGTAAAGTGGGTGTAGCTGTGTTTGTTTCTGCATGTTAAGAAGTCCTTTAATATGAACAGTTAAGCAAATTCCCGTAGGTGAAAATTATTCCTATCATCTGGTTTATGTGTTTGATTTCCTTGCAGTGCAAATAGACAAAGCCCTTCAGAAAGCCACCCACACAGAGTAAAACTGCTATGATAGGGGTCACTACTTCTTTTGTTGTTTTCGGTGACAGTGATTCCAGATGATGGGCATACGCTAAATACAACTCCCCAGTAAATGAAAGTGTGCCATCATGCTAATTGGAACAAACCTGTAGCTCAGTCTAGACCAGCAGAAAAGCTGTTCAGTGAAGCAGCCCTGAACCTAAAGTCAGGAGATGAGAGGGTCTAGCCTGAGTCCTCCCCTTTACTTGCTGGGTGCCAATGCTTAAATAGCTTAACTTCTCTGAGTCTCCTTTGTGAAACTGGGTTATACTTAATGACTTTTATTGTTCCATGTAGTTACTTTTTAAATTCAACAATCAAAACGTTTTAATTACATTGTCTCTTTACATGTTGATAAGTTATTTGGTACTGGGTTTCAAGATGTGTATATCTCTTAGTGAGCAGAATAAGCATATATGTGTGTGTGTATATATATATATATCTCGGATTGTTCTTTTTTTTTCCTTTAATCATACTCCATTTGTTACCCCCAATGCCGTACTTTTTTGTCATCCAAGTCGTTGCTTTTTCTTGCTATATTGTATTAGTTTGCTAAGACTGCTATAACAAAATACTACAGACTGAGTGGCTCTAACAATTGAAATTTATTTTCTCACAGTTCTGAAGTCCAAGATCAAGGTGCCATCAGGGCTGGTTTCTCCTGACATCACTCTCCTTGACTTGTGGATGGCCCTTCTCTTGCTGCTCTTCATATGGCCATCCCTCAGGGCACCCCCACCCCTCGTATTTTTCTGTGTGTCCAAATTTTCTCTTCTTTTAACGACACTGATCATATCGGATTAGGGACCAACCTGATTACCTCTTTTTACCTCTTCAAAGTCCCTATCTTCAAATACAGTCACACTCTGAGTTACTGGGGGTTAGGCTTCAACACATGAGTTTTAGGGAGACAGAATCAGTCCATAGCATATGTAATCTTTTAAAAAATTATTCTTTTGTCTTATTTATTTTTAAAATTTTATTTATTTAAAAATTTCATTTTTGTAAAGATGGAATCTTGTTATGTAGACCAGGCTGATCTCAAACTCTTGGGCTCAAGAGATCCTCCTGCCTCCGTCTCCCAAAGTGCTGGGATTATAGGTATGAGCCACTGCACCAGGCTCAGAGCATATATATTCCAAGTCTTCTTTATATTAATACAGACTTTATCCAATAACATTTTAACATCATTTTAAAACATTTTATACTTTCAATATAATAATCAACATATACTTCTTCTAAACAGACTTTAAATAGTCACCATAATTTTAATGACATGAATCGATGCTTATAGGTCTTCATGAATCCTCCTAGCAGATATGTTCATTTTTTTATACTACAATATTTTCATAATTTATTCTTCCTTCTTTATGATACTTGAAAAAGAAATTTATTAATAGCTAGTCAGTTATGAACCAGCATCCCAGAATTCCTGGTATCATCTCTAGTATGATATAATCATATGATCCCAGTGGATGCCTAATAAACACTTGTTAGATTAATTAATTTGATTCTTTTGACTTATAGGAGACGAAAGGCCAGGAGAAATAGAGATCAGTATCTAGGAATCAAACTACTATTCACTGCATAGCACAGAGTAAAAATTCTCAAAAATTTTACAGCAACAAATGGGAAGGATAAGGCTCTCTGGTACATGTCCCTCTCATTGGTGGATGCACAGTTAAAGACCTCACTCTCAGCCAAGTACAGTGGCTCACGTCTGTAATCCCAACATTTTGGGAGACCAAGGTGGGTGGCTCACCTGAGATCATGAGTTCGAGGCCAGCCTGGCCAACATGGTGAAACCCTGTCTCTACTAAAAATACAAATATTAGCCAGGCGTGGTGGCGAGTGTCTGTAGTCCCAGCTACTTGAGAGGCTGAGGCAGGAGAATCGCTTGAACTTGGGAGGTGGAGGTTGCAGTGAGCCTAGATCTCACCACTGCACTCCAGCCTGGGTGACAGAGTGAGATTCTGTCAAAAACAAAACAAAACAAAACAACAACAACAACAAAAACCCTCACTCTCCTGATGCGGCCTTGTCTTCTGCACATATAAACCCTGTTCCCATTAGGGAAAATTATGGGCATACGGAGAGAATTCTGAAGGCAGTTTTTAGGATCTCCACAGGAATTATTAACAGTGTTAGTGTCTCCCTCCAGGGTTTTCCTGGCCTTTCAGCGATTTGGGGAGCTTGGCAAGAATAGCCTGGCCTACCCCTGCAGAGACCCACTCAACCTCATCGCTAGGCAGGAGTGAAAAGCAGAGTCGGTAGTCTTACTGATGTCAGAATCAAATTGGGGAGAGATTCTGGAGTCCTACATGTAAGAAGACATTTAAGAAATCCTATACCTTGACACAGAATGCTCAAGAAGTTGGGAGATTCCAAGAACAATTGCACTCAGAGGTTGGCAGTATTTAGCAAAGAATGACAGCAGTCTTGCCCTGAGTACTTTTACAGAGCACAGACCCACACTGCTTCAGCTCACTTCCTCTCCACAGCTTCCCAAGACAGGAGACTCAAGAACTCTTACCATGTCCATTTGACAGAGGATGAAGCTAAGGCTCAAAGAAGGTAAGGATTACACATGGTAAATTCAAAGTCACAATGAATAGTTGAGCAATTGCGGAGGATGCAAACCTAGGTCTGATGACTTCCTGTTTTGCCGTGTTTTCCCTAAGTCACGCCTCCTTCCTTGGGTGTCAAGTAGGAACTTGATATGTTTTGCTAATTAGTGAATCACCACCTTGCAACCATGTGTACAGCAACTGGATATCTTTTATCTGGGATGATATTATCTAAACTGTTAGAGCAGAAAACGTTGTGCAATCTCAATAAGACACCATGGTAAAATTTCAGAAAATTTCATTGCCTAAGAGATGTGGGCAGATTTTTTTTCAGAGCAATTGAGTATATTCAAAGATGTCTTCATTAAAATAAGAATATAAAATGTTAAATGTCCATTCCCTGGAAGTGAGAATAGCAGGAATGTAGATCGTAAACCACACATTTTTATATAGTCTGGTAAACTAGCATCAAAACAAAACAAAACAAAAAAACCCAACAAACAAAAAAAGTCTTGGTGTGGACAGAAACAAATAAAAAAAATCACCGAGTCTTTTGACCATCAACTCCCTAATGCTTAACCCAGTGCCTGGAAAAATGAGAGACCAACAATGAATTGGCTGAGGTAAGTTTAACAGTTAAGGACTTCCTAAAGTAATAGCTTCTTGAAAGGTTTCCCTGCTTTCACCTTTGCCCTGTTTCAGTCTCTTCACACCCTGCAATCAAGTAATCCTTGAAGAGTATAAACCTGAGCTTGTAGTTAGCATAGCTCTCCAATGACTCCCATTCTGTCTCACAGCAAATGCCAAGGTCCCTGTAACAGTTTACAAGGCCCTGCAAGATTGGCCTCTCTGTGTCTCTTCAAACTCATTTCCTACTCTCAGCTTTATTTACACCCCTCTATCCACTCTGCCTTTTGCTGTTCCTCCAACATACCAAATGCCAGATGCATAGTCACCCAGGGGCCTTTGTCCCTGAGCTGCTCATCCTCAAGATATTACTCACTGTTCACTTTCTTCAAGGTACACAATTTATAACTGAAACCACTCACTCACATGCTTTCTATTTACCCTCTCTAGTTGACTTTGCGCTGTAATACTTATGACTTTCTACTTCATTATTTATTTATTTTGTTTACTGTCTGTTTTGCCCCCACTTGAATGAGAATTCCATGGGAGCAGGAATTTTTGCTCATTTGGTTGTTTTTCCAGTGCCTGGAACACAAGTACTCAGTAAATATTTGTTGAAAGTAATACAGAGAGGCTGGGAATGGTGGCTCACACCTGTAATCCCAGCATTTTGAAGGCCAAGGCAGGCTGATCACTTGAGGTCAGGAGTTTGAGACCAGCCTGGCCAACATGGTAAAACCCCGTCTCTACTAAAAATACAAAAATTAGGTGGGCATGGTGGTGCACACCCGAAATCCCAGCTACGTGGGAGGCTGAGGCAGGAGAATTGCTTGAACCCAGGAGGCAGAGGTTGTGGTAAGCCAAGATCACGCCACTGCACTCTAGCTTGGGTGACAGAGTGAAACTCTGTCTCAAAAAAAAAAAAAAAGAAAGAAAGTAATACGGAGAAATGTTCTGAACTCAGTAAGATCACAGCTTTTATAGAGTGCCAAAGGAAAAGTTAATGAAGAAGAGAAAGATAAGAAAAAATGTTTTCAGAATAACCTAGAGAGAAATTATTCGGGCTTTAAAGTAAAACTGGAGCTAAATGGAAAAAGAAAGAGTGAGAGAGAAAGAGAGGGAGAAGGAGAGAGGGAAGGAGAAGAGATAGAGAAGGAGGGAGGGAGAAAAGGAGACTTTAAATTAGCTTAACAGGATGTGGCTGGGAGTGGTGGCTCACGCCTGTAATCCCGGCACTTTGGGAGGCTGAGGTGGGCAGATCACCTGAGGTCAGGAGTTTGAAACTAGCTTGGCCAATATGGTGAAACCTCGTCTCTACTGAAAATAAAAATTAGCCAGGCATGGTGGCATATGCCTATAATCCCAGCTACCGGGGAGGCTGAGGCAGGAGAATCACTTGAACCTCGGAGGCAGAAGTTGCAGTGAGCTGAGATCATGCCACTGCACTCCAGCCTGTACAACAGAGCGAGACTCTGTCTCAAAAAAAATAAAAAATAAAAATAAAAATAAAAACAGGGTGCATGCTGAGATACCACACTTCAAAGAGTGTTTTTCAAGGTGTCTCAGCCAGTTCAGGCTACTGTCACTGGCTAAGTATCATAGGCTGGGTGGCTTAAACAATTAAAATTTATTTATCACAGTTCTGGAGCCTGAGAAGTCCAAGATCAAAGTGCCTGCAGATCCAGTGACTGCCATCTTCTTATTCTACATTCACATGGTGGAGAGTAGAAGGAGAGGACACAAGCTCTTGTCACGTGTGTCCGTGTGAAGAGACCACCAACAGGCTTTGTGTGAGCAACAAGGCTGTTTATTTCACCTGGGTGCAGGTGGGCTGAGTCCGAAAATGGAGTCAGCAGAGGGTAGTGGGATTATCATTAGTTCTTACAGGTTTGGAATAGGCATACAAATTACATTCTCAAGGGCAGGGAGAACATTACAAAGTACTTTCTTAAGGGTGGGGGAGAATATATTGTATCAGTTAGGGTGGGGCAGGAACAAATCACAATGGTGGAATGTCATCAGTTAAGGCTATTTTCACTTCTTTTGTGGATCTTCAGTTGCTTCAGGCCATCTGGATGTATACATGCAGGTCACAGGGGATATAATGGCTTAGCTTGGGCTCAGAGGCCTGACAGCTCTCACACCTCTCTTCTTGTAAGGGCACTGACTTAGTCCCTTTGGGTTCCTATCACAAAATGCCAGAAACTGGGTAGTGTACAAACAACAGAAATTTTCATCGTAGACTTCTGGAGGCTGGGAAGTTAAAGATCAAGGCACTGGCAGATTTGATGTCTCATGAAGGCTAATTTTCTGGTTCATAAATGATGACTCCTCACTGTGTCTTCACATGGTGAAAAGAGCGAGGAGGCTCTCTGGGTTCTCTTTTATAAAGGTGTTAATCCCAATTATGAGGGTCAAGTCTCACAAAGACCCCACTTCTCAATATCATCCTCAAAGCCCCACCTCCCAATACCATCATCTTGAGGGCTGGCATTTTAACATATAAATTTGGAGGTGGCAGGGGGAGCACAAATATTTAGACCATGGCAGGCACTAATCTCAACGATGAGGGCCCCACCCTCATGACCTAATTACCTCCTAAAGGTCCTGCCTCCTAATACGAACATTGTGGGAAATAGAATTTCAACATATGAATATTTGAGGGACAGAAACATTGAGGCCAAAGCACAGAGTCTCGTCCATGGAGCCTTACAGATCAGGGAAGGAGTCAAACACAGACTTCAGCCCCCAGATCCATATCTGCCCCTCCGTTTTACATCTTCAATATTTTTAGTTTCTGGGTAAGATTGTATTCTTTTAAACAATGCCTTAGATTAAAAATAATCATAAAAGAGTAAAACTATTACCATAAAGTAAGTTATACAAGGAAATTCTTGAGAGAGATTTGCTGAAGACTACTGATAGAAAAGGTCAGGATCACAGAAAGTGGACTATTCTCTGCCTTCTCTCAACATCTAGGCTTCAGGTTCTAAAGAAGCTTGGGAAAGAGAGCAGAGCTAAGGCAAAGAAAAAGAACATGTTCTTTAGGGAAATGTGTAACTGAACTTGGTGTTGAGGTGGCCTGGATGATGAACAAGGGCTGGAAGTAGCAACAAAGAAAAGCTCTCTTCCAAAGACCGTTTGAACTTTTATTTGTGGAAGTGACTGTGCTGCGCAGTGAGTTTACAATTTCAGAGGACACCGAGATAAGAACACAAAGGCATTCTTGGAAATAACTCAGAAAACAAGAGTGGAGGATATGGGGAATGTGGTGGGTATACAAAAGTCTTGTAGTTTTTAGTGTTGGGAACAGTGGTGTGGCCTCCTTACTGAGTGATATTATACATGCTTTCATCCACAGTTCCTGTCTCATAAATCCCATAGCCCTTGTTATAATGTTGAGGTATCTTAGGCCTCAGAAACTGGCCTCAAAAGATAGGATCTCTCTCTCTCTCTGACACTTCCCTGCCCTCCTTTTATGTGCCTGAGGCAGGACTATTATCTGATTTTGGGTCATAAGACCCTCATTCCAGATAGCGTTCTGCCCCATACCCTGGGAGAAGGAATGCTCCACAGACAGGCCAAGAAGAATCTGAACAGACAGGCCTTGCTGGGTTTTCCCACTCGGCCTATGGCCTATTAGTACTAAATTATACCTCTTTGTCCAATCACGTTTCAACGTGATTGTTAATCATGCTTATCCAATGAAGTCTTCATAAAAGGTCCAAGAAGACAGGGTTTGGGGCCTTCTGGATAACTGAACACGTGGAGGTTTACAAGAAACTGAGTAAGAATTTATCCACGTGCCGGAAGGGTGGTGCACCCCAACTCCACAAACACGAAAGCCTCTGTGTCCAGGATCCTTCCAGACCTCACCTTTGCATCCCTTCATCTGGGTATTTATTTGTATCCTTTAAAATATCTTTGTAATAAACTGGTAAATATGTTTCCCTGAGTTCTGTGAGCCACTCTAGCAAACTAATTGAACCCCAAGAAAGGGCTGTAGGGACCCCAGTGGAAGCTTATTGGTCAGAAATTCTGGAGATTGGACTTGTGACTGGGTGTCTGAACTGGGTGGGGGAAGTCTTGGGGACAGAGTCCTCAACCTGGGGATCCAAGGCTATCTCCAGGTAGATAGTATCAGAATTGAATTAGAGGAAATCCAGTTGGTATCTTCTGCTTCATGTGTGGGGGAAAAACCCACATACATTTGGCCATAGAAGTCTGTGTCAAGGCCAGGTGCGGTGGCTTATGCCTGTAATCCCAACACTTTAGGAGGCTGAGGCGGGTGGATCACTTGGGGTCAGGAGTTCAAGACCAGCCTGGCTAACATGGTGAAACCCTGTCTCTACTCCAAATACAAAAATTAACCGGGCATGGTGGCAGGCACCTGTAATCCCAGCTACACAGGAGGCTGAGGCAGGAGAATCACTTGAACCCAGGAGGTGGAGGTTGCAATGAGCTGAGATGGCACCATTGCCCTGGGCAACAAGAGTGAAACTCTGTCTCCACAAAAAAAAAAAAAAAGAAGTATGTGTCGGTTGTTGTGGTGAGATCAGAAAAAAACACCCAGTGAGTGTTGTTTTTCCCACATTCCCGCTGAGTATGACGAATGTTTGTTGATGGTTATCACTGGAGATTGAAAACTGGGATTCCTTTTTCACCAGGAATTGGTGCCTGACATGGCTAGGGATACGCCGTGATGGATTTGTGACTTGCTCCTCTGAAAGCTGGCCCAAGGGTATACAGCATATGAATGTGGGGGAGTTTACACTACACAGGCTCTTGGCTGTAAGTAGTTCAGTTTCATTTTTTTAATTTATTACTAACTGCTTAACTTTAGTTGAAGCCTGAGAATCTTATCTACGCTGATACAACTTATGCTGTTATCATTTCACTTTATGCAGCTCTGAATCCACTCCCATGCCCCAACTTGAGGCTTAATTTGGTGTATGTAATGATTTATGTTGTTTTGACAAGAATAATAAATAGAGCTGGCAGTTTGAAGAGAGGACAATAAAGATGTAAATAAAGAAGGGGATTAATGCCATTCAACTTTAGCTTTATATATTGATATCATTTTACTTTTTCTGCTATATTATAACTGATATTATCAACATGTGTCTATTTTATTGATACTTTTTGCACTGATCTTGCCCTGATTTGGTCATTTTTGGTGAACAATTTTAGAAATATGAGCATAGCATAGAAAAAGGGACATCTGTCATAGAGATACATTTCCTATAAAGGTGCACACTTATATGCACATAAAATTATATATGAATGCAGGAAATGTCTACAATGAAAAATAAAAATGGTCCTGCCTATGGTAGAATTACTGCTGCAGGAAGTAGAGGGGAATTGCAGTGATATCTTTGGAAGCATGGGAAGGACCATCAATCAACTCAAAACCATGCCACATGAAAAATATCTGAAAAAGTGTGATTTTTCAACTTGGAGAGAATAGACCCACTGAACTTAATAGCTGTTTCCAAATATGTGAAGTCTGTCTCGCGGAAAGATCAGACTTGTTAGGTAGGGCCCCGGGGCAGATAGTGAGGGATGCATCTTCCTGAAAAGTGGATCAGAGTATTTGCAACACTCAAACCTCTTACTCTTACTCTAACTCTGAGAGAAAACCACCACCCAGGGTGCAGCCCAGCCTTTGCCACTATATGCCTGCCAACGGAGAGGAAACATAAAGCATCTACTCAGCCAACTGTGCCAGTGACCAGAGATAAACTCTGACGGATTTGTGCATTATTCTTCTAAACTTGGTGTCAGGCTGCACAGTAAATAAATTCTGGAGAATGCGGGGGAAATTTGTAGGCAAAAGTAGAGAAAAATTACAGATCACTTTGGGAGGCCAAGGTGGGTGGATCACTTGGGGTCAGGAATTCAAGACCAGCCTGACCCACATGGTGTAACCCTATCTCTACAAAAATACAAAAATTAGCTGAGTGTCATGGCGGGCAGGTGTAATCCCAGCTACTTGGGAGGCTGAACCAGGAGAATCTCTTGAACCCAAAATTTGGAGATTGCAGTGAGCCAAGACAGTGCCATTGCACTCCAGCCTGGGAGACAGAGCGAGACCCTGCCTCAAAAAAAAAAAAAAAAAAAAGTAGAGACAAAGTAGATACCAAGTGGTATCAGATTTTTTTTCTTTTTTTTTTTTTTTTTTTTGAGACAGAGTTTCACTTCACCACCCAGGCTGGAGTGCAACGGCACAATCTCAGCTCACTGCAACCTCTGCCTCCTGGGTTCAAGCAATTCTCTCTTGCCTCAGCCTCCCAAGTAGCTGGGACTACAGGTGCCTGCCTCCACACTCAGTTAATTTTTGTATTTTTTGTACAGATGGAGTTTCACCAGGTTGGCCAGGCTGGTCTTCAACTCCTGACCTCAAGTGATCTGCGTGGTGTCAGATTTTTGCAGAGACTAATAGATATCAGGTATCAGGTTTTAGCAAACCATTGAAATATTAATAATCCCCCCAAAAAAACCAAGCATAGAAAGAAAGCACAGATTCTTCCCCTCTTTTGCCAGTGTAGCCATGGACATTTTAACAGCAGTTACATTGATCTGTTCTGCTATAGGCGTGCTCCATGGATTTCCTTGGGAAAATGAAGCAAACAGGATCGAATGCTTAGGGTTTGTTTGTTTGTCTGTTTGTTAGTCTGTTTGTTGGGGTAGGGGTGGGGGGGGTTGCGGGTGGAGTTGTTTTAAGGAACACTTCCAGCTCAGTGTCCATCTATCTATTCACTGAGGCCATCACAACTTGTCAGTCAGAAAACAAATGGGTTAAAAGAATGAACTCCGGAGCCAAGGTTCTAGGGTTTAAATCCCACTTCTACCACTGATTGGCTTTTTTATTGTTATTATCACTAGTCCCTCAAGGTCAAAGACAGAGTTAGACCACTACTTCCCTGTAAGAAAAATAAGCCTCGGCCTAGCGCAGTGGCTCACACCTGTAATCCCAGCACTTTGGGAGGTGGAGGCGGGTGGATCACCTGAAGTCAGGAATTCAAGATTAGCTTGGGCAACATGGTGAAATCTCGTCTCTACTAAAATTGCAAAACTTAGCTGGGTGTGGTGGCGCGTGCCTGTCATCCCAGCTACTTGGGAGCCTGAGGCATGAGAATCCCTTGAACCTGGGAGGCAGATGTTGTAATGAGCCGAGATCGTGTCATTGGACTCCAGCCTGGGCAACAGTGAGACTCTGTCCCCCTCCCCCATCTCCCCCAGAAAAGAAAGAAAGAAAGAAAAAGAAGCCTCTTAAGTCATACCCTCATCCAACTATCCTGGTATCTGGGTGTGGCTCTTGGTAAATAAAGCTGTAGAAACACAAATGTCCAAAAGCAGGTTGATGATGTTTCCTAACTTCTTTTTCCTTTATGTCTTTAAACAAGAGTTTACAATAGATTTGCTACTTTATTCTATCCATCTACTCAGACAGTAATAATAGTTTTAACAAGCATTGATTCAAATGTTAAATTACCCAATAGATCTATTAGCCTGGGTATTTTGCAAGTACCTCAACTTCAACATCCCAGAAACTGAAGTCTCAGTCTTCTCTTTGCATTTCTAATATTTGTCAACATACTTAGACATTTCCAAAATCATTTTTGGTTTGGCAATGCTACCCTGCTAAATTTTTCTCAAATCCATCTCTTCCTTGAACTCATTTCAGAACTGCCCTGGGTCAGGGCTTCTTGATATATTGCCTGGATTCCTGCTCTAATCTCTCAATGCTTCCTGTCTCTCTCTTTTCTTCTATGTAACACTTCCCTCATCTACACAAGCATAAAGAGGAGCTTTCTAAAATGCAGATCTGATCTTACACTCCTATTTCTTATAAAGTCTAAAGCCCTGGGCAAGGTTTCTATGGTTCTTCATGGTTCCAGTTTATCTTTCCAGTCCTGCTCACTCCCTGTTGTGCTTGTTCAGCCTTGAAGGCTATTAGCGGATTTCTCCCAACCACCTTCCCTGCCCTCAGCACATACAGAGTGCCAGGGCCCTTCTGAACCTTTGCTCATGCTACTTGCTTTACCTGAGTGCTCTTTCTCCTTTCCCTGATCTGAAAACCTCTATTCAATCTTAAAGGCCCAGCTCAAATATTACTGTTGTTAAATTTCTTTGTGTTAGGATTTCTTCCACAGAATCCCTTAACACTGGGCTTAGATAGCATTTTACCATTTTAATAGCATTAGTGGTATAGCTGGCTAAAAGGCAACAGATTAAACACAGAAGTGGTTTACTCTGACAATTAGGTGCTTTTTAAACTATATGATTTATAGTTTTACGCATTTTAACCTTCGCAGCTAGCCCAATCCTAAGCATATAATAGGTACTCAAAAGGTTTGTTGACTGAATAAATGAAATAAATCTTTTACCTCAAATATATTAATATTTTTACTTTTCATCAGTACAATCAAATAGATATGTACATTTTTGCCTTGTTTTATCTGTTTACTAATTTCTAGCAATCTATTCATGCATGGGTAAATGTAACCCTAAAAAGATAATTCTGTCTTCTTTTTAAAATGGCAATGGACTCAGTGAAAGGAAAGGGGTGAGGACCATCATTTATTCATTCATTTGATGCCTGTTATCGTGCACCTTTCTAGGCTCTGGAGATTCATTGAAACAGTCAACATTTCTACTCTCCAGGATCTTCTCTTCTATAAAGATAGGACAGAAAAGAAACAAGTAAACAGACAAACAAGGTAATTGTGTTCCATGGTAAGGACTAAGAGAACCATAAAATGGATTAATGTGGCACAACCTAATTAGGAATGGGGAATACAAGAGATTGGGTGGTTACCTTGCCAATGAAGTGAGAGTTGAATGTTGAAAGGAGCCAACCATGTCATGATCTGGGGATAGAGAGGACAGTTGGGGTAAAGCCTAAGGACAGGAGTGAGGAAATGGCAGGAGGCAATGTGGCGGCTCATTATTAGCAAGGGGATCACCTGGTGTAGCAGATACTGTATTACCTGCTTTCCATGTTTCTACATTTATGTCTGATTATAACTTCAGAAGGCTATCCACACTTTATAGATGGAGGAACAGATCATCAGAACAAGATAGCAGACTTTTCCAAGTCTTGTATCTTGGAAATGAAAGGCATAATCATTCTAAATGAATTCTGACTGTCTCAAAAGTTTTGGATCAAATATCAGGCTAAAGTAAATTGATGTTTGATAGCATTACATCTTTATTGTCTATTGAAATGTCAACCTAAAGTAATCAAAAGGGTAAGCATTTCTTTTTAAAAAGAGTTCCTTCAAGTCTAAGTTTGCCTCTCTTGGACTTCTAAGGCTTTCTTTTTGTTACTTACAAGTTAGTTTGGGTTACAAAGACTTGATTTTAGTGTTTGAAATTTGATTTCTGGAAGTATGACAAATATCAAAGGTTTAAAACCCTTCCTATCAAAACAGAATCACAGGTTATGGTAAAAAAAAAAAAAAAAAAAAAAAAAAAGGGTCAATCATTTAGCCACAGTGATCATGTAAAGTTTTCACAAAAGATAAAAACTTTTAATCTTTGATAGAAAGGAGATCAAAGTTATTAAACAAAGTCCTAATAAACACAACGTGAGACCAACAGAATCTGTCTCTTCCTCTGTCCAATTTTTTTTGCAGTTCATGCAAAAGGTAAGCACAATTTTTCTTACCATTTTTTGTTAATACTACACAAAAATCTTGTTCAAAGGAGGAAACCAAATTTTACTTTTGTATTAGTGTATTATCAATACTAAAGCCAATTTTAATAAAACCTTAAAAACAAATCCATCCAATCTCAACCAACTTTGACCATATAAGACTTTCATAAATCTTTATGAAAACTTCTTAAAATTTTTTTTGTATTTATTACTTTCTCCAACATTTTAGATCCTTTTAGTTTTGTTTATATCATAGCCCTTTAATTTAAAACAATTTTAAATAACCTCTTAAACTAGACAAATTAATGTTTTACTCAAAAAACACTTTTTTGTGTTTTTGTTTTTTCTAAGAATACCTCTTTTTTATATTTGCAGACAAGACAGTTTTTCCCATATCTAGTATTTAATTATGCATATAATTAATTTAGCTCACAGCCAAGTCAAGGAAGTATCAAAAATATAACAAAATGAACAGGTTCATGACCTTAAAATATCTATTAGAAACAGTGTTACACTGTCTGACCAGTAGACCCTGGCAAAATGTCTGAATTATATTTAATGCTAACAGTTCTGAAGACATTTTCATGTTATTTTGGCAACAATTTTAAAACTAGTTCTACTTGCCAAGATTACTAAAATCATGTGAACCAGAAGGCATTTGAGTTAGTTTCTATTTTTCTGTTAACATATTTATGTACTTAATTTTCCTTTAAGCCAATTAATTAAAGTTCTTTCCCTTATTTTGATAGTGAAATATCACGTACTCATGACATATATAAATATACATATAGGCACACAGACAGAAGTAGATCTTATAGCTTTATAATCTTCTTCATTTACCAACTTTTAAATAGTTTTTCTCTCCCTTTAGACTATCAAGGCCTAAACAATTGTTAGTTAGGCAATCCTCAATTTGCATATCCAAAGACATGATTTTTAGGTGAACATTTACATCCCAAAGGCACAGAAATTAGATCTAAACACGATTATTTGTTCACACAAAAAAGGAAATAGGTGAAGATTCAATCAAGACAAAATTGTTGAGAAAAGTGTCTTAAGAATGGTAAATTACATAAACTTTAAGCCAATGTCTTCTTCACTATAAAAGTTTCTAGTAGTTTAGGTACAGGAGGGAGATGCCCTTACAAATGGAGATTTTTTTTATAAATGTAATTTTTTCTTTTATATAGAATTTCAAAATAGCCAGTTAAATGCCAGAAAGTCATATTTTGGAGACCAATCTACACTTAGGTGGTCTTTTCAGCTTTGCTTTTCTTTTTTTTTTTTTTTGGTTAGATTATTGACTTCAGGGTGTAGCCCTTTAATTGCTAAGGCAAAGAAAGCATTTTCTATATCTGTACTCAGTATAGATAACTCCGAAAAGAAACAAGAATACTTTGCCTGAAGTCCTATCTTTTATAAACACTTTATCCAGCTTTTTTTTCTAGTTTAAACCAAGAGTATTTTTTCAAGTGACTCACAAACCAATACGTCTTAAAGTTTATGACTTTAGCATCTCCAAAGAGGTGCCAAGAAATCCCCACAAGATATAGAATCACCCCAAAGACAGCTCAAAGAAAGCAAAGTTTTGCTAGCTGCAAATGGAGTACACGTCACATTTCTGTCTGGCTATATTTTCTACGATCTCAGCTTGTCAGCTAAGTGCCTATGCATGAAGGTCCAGAAGCCTTGTATGCCCCACAGATGGAGGGACCAGATACGAAAATCTGTCCATGGAAGAGAAAAAAAATCAATAATAAATGGGTACTCCAAAAGATAAAGAGTCATATGAATAATTTAGAACAAATGACACTGGTTCCCTGACAGGGAATTGATCCTGGGTCACAGTCATAGCAGCACAGAATCTTAGCCATAGACTGCAGTTTGGAATGCTTTTCTTTAAGTCCTACAAGGGGATCCAAAGAGGGAACTTTGAGATTTAAAGGATTTTAACTTGTTTCAGATCTGAGTTCAGCTGTAATGTTGCTTAGCTAATCCCTTGAATGTTAACATTTTACAGACATGTTAAGCTTTACATCTTCAAGAGCAGGGCATTTAAAGGGTGTCATCTGATATTGGGTCAATAAATCATTAAGTGTCATTTATTAATTCCAGTTTAGAAAAAAAATTGTTGGATCTGTAGTTTGTAATTTCAGCAGTTTCATTTTCATTCTGTAGCAACTCTGTTTGTTCCCTCTGGTCCAAATTTAAATACATTTTCCCCTTTTGAGAGAAAGAAAAGAGTGCAATATGGAATTCCAAAAATTTGCCTAAGAGATGTGTGGGAGTTGAGGGAACCGGCTGGAAGAGGTAAGTTCAGATCATAGAGGTAGAATAAGGAGCAGTTGGAAATAAAAGGGAGAAAGCTTTGAATGTCTTTTTAAATTTAGAAACAGTTTTAGGCAACCTCTTGTAAAGGAATGACTTTATCAGAATGTCTTTTAGAAGCTTCTAAGTACCATTGAAAAATAGCTCTCTAAGTTGTTTTGTTTTTATTTTATAGCCAGCTTTTGTTTTTATGTTTGTTTGTTTTGTTTTGTTTTTGAGATGGAGTTTCACTCTTGCCGCCCAGGCTGGAGTGCAGTGGAGCGATCTCGGCTCACTGCGACCTCTGCCTCCCGGGTTCAAGTGATTTTCCTGCCTCAGCCTCCCCAGTAGCTGGGATTACAGGTGTCTGCCACCACACTCGGCTACTTTTTTGTATTTTTAGTAGAGACAGGGTTTCACCATGTTGGGCAGGCTGGTCTCAAACTCCTAACCTCAGATGATCCATCCGCTTTGACTTCCCAAAGTGCTGGGATAACAGGCATGAGCCATCGCGCCCAGTCATCAGCTTTGGTTTTTAATTAAACATGCAGATAAACGAACGTAGGTATTTCCAAGGTACCCCATTTTCACTATTTTAGTTTGGGGTCTTCACAGCTTAAGTAAAACCATTTTTCTAGATATTGATGGGAGGTAACACCATAAATATTATACATAAATCTAACTGTAGTTTTTAAAGATAGATCTCTCCTTTAGAAGTACAATAGTCCATAATTTAGATTTTCCTTTTGAATGTCCAAAAAGATCTTGTAGGAGAAATTTTGGTCATTCAAGGAGAAAGATTAGATTTGTCAACTGAATCAAGTTTCAGAATCTGACCAGTTTTAAAGATTGCAAATTTTCCCTTAAGCCACAATTATTTCACTTTTTGTTTTTAAAAAGAAGTTGTTTCTTCTTGACCAAATTTCATACAACAGAAAATGTTGCAAACTCTAACAAGAAAGTCATTCAAAACCTCAGTAAAAATTGAAAATCCCAATCTGCAGTCAGCAAAATCTCTAGAAAACAACCAATGAAGCTCCTATCTTAAAAGCAGAACTTCAATTCCAACTCCATTGATTGTGAATTAGGTTGCTTGAATACAGTCTGAATCTCAAATCAAAATCAGGGAGATTTGAAATCTGAAAGGAGCCTCAACAGATGCCCACTGGTTCTGGCAAGGTCAGATGAACAAAAACCATTCATGCTGGGACCAAGTCTCTAACTGTGGGCAAAATGACAGGGATCACAGGAAGCTTGCTTCTGGTCCCCCTGCATCACCAAAATGTCAACCTAAAATAATCAAAAGGTTCAGAATCTAGTTTAAAGAGAGTTTATTCAAACACAAAACTTGAGGATAGACTATACGAGAAGAACAGATTACAAAAAATGGAAGTCAATGTTTTGGAGCCCAGAAGTTTGGAATCACTTATATGGACAAAGCTAGAGAAGTTTAACAGAATTTCAACATCTTTCTATGTAAGTCTTAATGCATAGTTACAATGATCTAATTAGTTGAGGTGGTCTTTTTCTTTTGGAAAAGGCATATTTAACATTCCATACTGAAGATGTAGCTGTCATGGAATCTTGTGTGGCATCTGGTCTGAGTTAGGTACAGGACAATAAAGGAGACAGTTAATCTATAACAAAGAACTGTGATTGGAAGAGGGGAGATCTGGCTTCTGTCTCTTTTAGTCATTTACAGAACAAGAACGTTAAAGAAGAGAGTTAAGCTATAATCTAAGAAGCAGAATTGCAAACATGCTATGTGACTCAGGCTCCAGGGCTTAACTTCCTCTTTGGCAGCATAAATTTAGTGTGTCCTGAAATTTTATTTTATTTCACAATAAACTGCTGTGAACATGATAAGAAGCAAATACAGTGAAATTCCTTAATATATTGCTGATGTTAGAATAGACAATATTGCCCACCTTCAAGTTTAAATCTATTATATTAAGCTTTTCTTTATGTGCAAGTTGTATGTTTCAAAAGCTGTTTTCTATTCATTTAAAACTATGATAGAAACTATGTAACAACAAGCTTCATTATAATGGAATTTTAATAGATCAAATAAAAATGCCTATTGGTATAAATACTAATAAAATTAAAACTCATGGTTAGATGAGAATATCAACTACTTGAATTTTTTACAGTTTACAGATAAAATAAGAGAGGCTTCAATGTTAAAAGGCAACATTTGTTGGCTAAACATTGTTTTCTATTTGATGTTAAAACAGTCTATCAGTTCTTCAAGGCTGAACTAGCAGATTAAACAAATAAGAAAATGCATTCACCAAGCAAATAGGGCATGTCAAAAGAGCAGGCAGTTTGTAGTGAATACAATAAATATATACCTTTGTTTTATTAAAAAAAAAAATTTAGTCCATTAGGGGTCAGTAACCACCAAAAGCCTAAATAAAATGTTGATAAAAATCCCATATAAATTTATTCCCTTGGACCAGAATAAACTTGAGGCAATATAGAATTCAATTACACCTACACTGGGAGACATTCCTTAAACCTAAGATACTAATAGGTTCAAAATTAGAGTATCATTCTCAATTAATATACGCAGCACCCTAGGTCAATTGCCTTAAGAAATTAGGCCACAGATTTTTAAAGTGTACACAGGGAAAAAGACTACCTCCAAAATCCTTTCTAAGAAGCATGCCTTCCTCCTCAACTTAACAATAAGACGTGAGTTTTGAAGACCTGATCTGTACACAAGATTAAAATAGAAATCCTTTACCTATATAGCAAGTACCAGAGCACTGTAGCCACAGTTTTCAAAGAGGATTTGGGTGGGTGTGTTTTCTGATCATCGAAGAAACTTACCACCAGTACATTTCTGAGTCCTAGGATGTACTTTGGTTGTTTTCTGAGATTTATTTCCCTCCAAGTATGCTTTTTCTGTGCAAGTGGAGATTCCCTGGCAATAATAAATAATTTACTTTATGCCCAAAAACCTCAACTTGATTTTAGGAGCAAGAGATTGGAAGTGATGTTTTTCTGGCCTTATGCAGTATCTCTCACTTTAGAAGAGGTACAGAGCCTTATTAACAAGGAAGAAAACAATTTACAGGGTTTTTTTGAACATGCCTTCAAGATCTGTGAATGATTAGATTTCAGAATGTTAAGAGGGAATATGATGCAATTGAGATTTTTATAAAGCACAAATGAAGGATAACTGGGTGTTTCATTTCGAAATAAACCCCTTAGGGTCTTAATAAAATATGTAGCAGTCATTACTTGATATACTCACTGCCTCTTCTGCCCCTTCCTAACAAAACTGGAAAAAGTTTAAAGAACTTCAACTTTATTTTACCCCGTGGGTCCTTGTCTGTTGGTCAGTTTGGAAATAAAGCCTAAAAAAACAACCAAAGAAAGTTTGAATTTACATCCAGGATAACAAACGAGTTTCATGTTTCCTGACAAATTCAATCAATTAGTGGTGGTGCCTGGAGTTCTGTGTTGAGCAGAATGACAAAGTACATTGGCTCAGTGAGAAAGAAGCCACGATGGATTATTTATGTTTACCATAGACTCAGGAAGGGAATGAACCAGCACTCATACTATGATTGGCAAAATCTGATAAAGACATTCAAAGAAATAATGGAGATGGAATATTTGTTTTAGAAATCATGATGGAGAAAAAATAAAACTTTCATACCAAAAAGGGAGAAAAGGGAAAATATGTGTGTGTGTGTTTTCCATGTAATGCTTCTAGAGCAGAGCCATTCATATATTCATTAAGTACATATTTATTTAGTGCTTATTTAATAATACTATAATGTCTGTAATATAAATATAAAATATTTCATATTTAATGTACTTACCTATAAAGCACATTAAATATAAAATATAAATTATATATTATATATAAATAGTAAAATAATAAATATGTATTGAGTGCATCATTCCAAGGTGATAAGAAACAAATTTCCCACCCTATTATCATCCATGTGATGAAAAATCAAAAAGCAATTGAACAAGTTAACATATTCTGGGGGTTATAATGGCTGAGAATGTTTTTTTAAAAAGCAAAGAAAGTGAACAGAGATTATGGAGTGAGTGATTTCATACGAAATGGTCGGGGAAGGCGTCTCTAAGAAGGTGGCATTTGAAGAGAACCTGAAAGAAGTAAGTGGCAGAGCTATGTAGATGGGGGCAGGTACCCAGTTCAGGAAGGAGTGATCTGGAAGTATCCTTGACATGTTTAAGTTCAGTATAGCTGGCCTATAGAGAACATTAGGGAAAGTGGAGGAGATAAGGTGAGAGAAGAAGTGGAGGGGAGAGGCTGCACCGGGGAGCAGATGATGAGGGGCCTACCCTCATTGGCCATTGTAAGAGAAGTGTCTCTTATTTTGAAACTAGAAAGTTGCCAGTGGAGAGTTCTGAGCAGAGCAATAACATGGGTGACTTGGCTGCTGTTGAGAAAAACTGTGGCATAAAAGGGAAAGGGACAAAAGTAAAAGAAAATACACCACTCAGGAGGCTGCTGCAATAATCCAGGCAAAAATGATGGTACCTTGAACCAGCATAGTTGTGGTGGAGGTGAAGAGAAGGGATCATATTCAGAATATATTGTGAAGGTAAAGCAGATGGAAATTGCTAATGCATTGGAGGTGAGATGTGAGAGAAAGAGAAGAGTCCAGGAAGATTCCAATATTTACGGCCTGTGCAACTAGTAAAATAGTTGTGTCATATGTTGAGATAAGCAGAATTGTGAGAGCAGCATTTTCAGTGAAATCACTACTTAATCTTTGAATCCGTTAGATTCTTTTTAATGTTTTAAATCAAATTTATTACATATAATTCACAAACAATAAAACATACCAATTTAAAATGTTCAGTTTGATAAGTTTTAACAGTTTTATGCTTTTATGTAACCATCACTGAAATCAAGATATAGAATTTTTTTATTAACCCCAACATTTGTCTTGAGTCCTACCCCAGTCAATTACCCAGCCATCACAGGCTCCAGGCAGCAACTGATCTGACTTTTGTCTCTATACCTTAAATTGGTATCTTCTAGCATTTCATATACATGTGATCATACAGTATGTAATTCTTTGGGTTGACTTCTTTCACTCAGAGTAATATTTTCAAGATTTTATATATGTTATGTGTATCAGTAGTTCATTTCTTTTATTATTATTTTTTTAGTATTGAGTTGTAAGAGTTCTTTCTATATCCTGGATATTCCTCCCTTGTCAAATACATGTATAACAAATATTTTTCTCCTAGTCTGTGGCTTGTCTTTTCTTTTGAATAGTAGAACTTTTAATTTTGTTGAAGTTTAATTCTTCAAATTTCTTCTGTGGTTTGTGTATTTAATTTTCAAAAAAGTTTTTTGCCTATCCTAAGTTTGCAAAATCTTTCTCCTATGCCTTCTTCTAGAAGTTTTACAGTTTCAGTTTTAAGTTTAGCTCTATGATTCATTTCAAGTTAGTTTTTGTACATGGTGCGAAGCTTAATTTTTTCCAAATGAGTATCTTCTCCAACACAATTTGTTAAAAAGAATTTACTTTCCTCATTGAATTGTCTCGGCACCTTTTTAAAAAGTCCATTGACCATAGATGTCAAGGTGTATTTCTGGACTCTCTTCTGCTGAATTCATCTGTATGTGTGTTTGTCATGCAGTACTGCACTGTCCTGAAGACTATAGCTTTATAGCAAGACTTGCTTTGACCCTCTAGTAAGTGGCAATGACTTATTGTTTTTACTAATACCTGGGTTTCCTTACCATCCATGGATTGTCTTCTCAGCTCTTTTACTATTTAAATGCACTAAGTTCTCTTTGTTGTAAAAACTGGAAGGGGTTTATGTTTTTCAGGTTAAATCTGATCAATAGAAACTCTCACAAAATTGCTAGGTAGGTACTAACAATTTTAATTATCCTCACTTTAGAGGAGGAAATTGACGTACAAAGAAATTAAGCAATTTGCCCTGTTGAAAGAGCCACAAAATGGTGGGGGCAAGATTCAAAGCCAGGCAGTCTAGCTCCAGAGCTTGTGCCTCTAAGCATCATTGTATATATGATATTCAAACTGAGTGAAATCACAGAGAATGGGGGTATGAAGAGGTCAGTAGACTGAGCCCAGGGGAACTCAATTGTTTAGGGCTCAGAAAGATGAGGAAGAGCTAACAAAGGAGGCTATAAAGAAGCACTGAGTGAAGGACGACAACCACGAGAAGGAATTGTCCTAGAAACCAGTGAAGAAAGTGTTTCAAGAGAAAGGACATGATTAACTATGCCAAATGCTGCTAGAAGGTCAAATTATGTGAGCATTGGGAAAACATTGGATTTGGCAACGGAGGTCACTGATGTTCTTGATAGGACCAGTTTTGGTAGAATTGTGGGAGAAGAGTTAGCTCAATTAGAGTGAGTTCAAGAGTAAATAAAAGGAGAGGAAATGGAGACAATGAGTATACACCACTTTTTAGCTGTGTATGTGTTGGGGAATAGGTGACAGCTGTGGGTAGGGAGGGGAGAGATGAAGTCAGGTATGTGTAATGAAACAGATGGTCTAATGAAAGAGAAAATATTGATGATGCAAACGTTGAAGACAGAATATCACACACTTTGAAGTGTTTCCAAACACATAGTTTGCTACATAGTGCCATATGTTTTTCAGTGATAAGAACATGGAGTGTAATTCCCCTTCCCACAAGAATGTTACATCACCCATATCAGATCTACATATGTGAGTTATTGGCCTCAAGTACTAGACTCCAAAATGTTTATAAAACCAAGGTTTTGGACAAACATATTGAGAGCTTAGGCCATGGCAGGACTATACTCTGTCAGCGCCTCTCTGAAGACTGAGAGCCCAGGGTGTGGCAGGACTACTCTCTGCCAGCTTCAAGCTACTCTCTGAAACCTTGCCCACCAACCCTGGCACTGCTCACTAGTGTCTAGGACCTTGCTGGTCATTGCAGATCCACACTGTGTTTGTCAAACTGTCTCTTCCAAGAACGGTACACCTCATAGAAAGGTACACCTCAAACTTTGATTACATTTTCAATCTACATAGGCTTGCTTCTAAGCTTATTGAGCAATTAGACTTTAATAATTGGATTCTAAATGAAATTAGAACTCATGATGTAGTTAATATATAGTAGTCTCCCTTTATCCTTGAGGAATATGCTCCAAGACCACCAGTGGACACCTAAAACTGCAGATAGTACTGAACCCTGTGTATACCATGCACAAACTTCTTTTTTCTTCTTTACAATTTCATGTATAGAAGACTCATGCTTACCATAGATCTTAGCAACCTCAGCATACATTTTTTTTTCTTTCCTTATTAAGTTGACAACTTTCCCCTTTTCACTTAAAGGTAGCACTTTATGACCTCTCTTTTGAACATCTGGGTTGCCTACGTCACTACTCTTGTGCTTTGGGACATGATTAAGTGAAATACAGGTACCTCATTTATTGAGTGTATTCCCGGTGATATTCATTCTCATTATTCTCCTCTACTTTGAGCATTGTGTGGAGGAATAAAAAAGAACTTCATTGTATGGCAACAAACCATGTGATTCATAAAACCACACTGTGATCTTCTTATTTTAACCACACAAAACACCCCAATTTGGGCAGGACCCAAATTCATGCCGAGACAAATGAGGAAGGGGGCCAGACCCAGTGCCAAGAGGCAGAGTCAAGTGCAAGAGGAGGAAAAATAGCCCATTCGTAATGGTAGGATAAGGCAGAGGATATAGGAGCAAGGTGGTTTGACAGACGTTGTGGTGGGAAGGTGTGAAAGTCCTCCTCTAGTGGCTTCTATTTTCTTGGGAAAATAAGAAGTTAGCTCATCGGTTGAGAGTGAAGAGAAGCAAGAAAGTTGTGGAGGCTTAACTAAAGTGGAAAAGGTATGAATTAGGAGACTGGAAATTAAATAGGTCAGGGGTATATTGTAGAATTGTCCAGTGGCAGCACTAGAGACTTGTTTGGGTTAAAAATCGCAAATTTAAACTGAGATTCAGTCAGCTGAAACTGAATAAGTACCTTTAATTTTCTAAATGGCCATTTTTTTTTTTCTAATAACATAGTTGGAAAAGAATAATAAGACAGATACTTGAATTTTAAAAACTGACCAAAGGAATCTCCATAAAATTTGCCAGTTAATCATGGTAGTGTATCAAAGATAATTTTCTGATTTTGTTAATTTCACTGCAATTATGTAAGAGAACTCCTGGATTTTAGAAAACAAACAATGAGGCATTTAGAGGAAAAAAGTATAATCATGTGTGCATCTTACTCTTAAATGATTTAGAAAAAAAAGTAAGTATAAAATGAAATATATGTACATTTTTTCCTTCCCCGTTTTATTACAATATAATTAACAAATGAAAATTATATATATTTATTGTATACAACATGATGTGCATACACCTTTTGAAATGACTAAATAAAACTGATTAATATAATTTTGAAACAAAGATAAATTTTTTTAACAAAATGCACATGTAAAAATAAAAGTCAGGGGAATATGTCCCTTATGACATTGAATACTTTAAACCCTGCTATACTGAGAGAAACAAAGCAAGACAAATCATACTAAAAACAAAGGAGAGGAACAAGCAAAATGAGTTTTTTCCAAGGCTACCTGGATAAATTCTTATACAGACTATTCAGTCTGTAAAGGGGGTGGTGGAAGGGGAGGTTGATTGGCTTAATGCAAGATTTCTTACCTTTAGCACTCTTGACATTTTATGGTCAGATAACTCTCTGTTATGAAGGTTGTCTGTGCATTGTAGGTAGGTCAGATGGTTAGCATCACCTCTGGCTGCTACCTCCTACACACCAGTAGCAAACCTTCTCAAGTTGTCGAAACCAAACACGTGCCCAGACATTTTCAAACATTCCTTGAAACAATATCACCCCAGGTAAGAACTGATGCCTGAACAGACACTTGCCTATGATGTCTATTTTTGGAATTTTAGAAGCTGTGATTAAATATATGTTTACATATACATACATACACACATACATATGTATATAAAATACACAAACATGTATTTATGTATCTATATTTACATATTATGCATTTATGTGTATGCATGTATACTTATACATATAGAAAAGGAGATAGAGAAAAACTGAGACAGAGAGAGAGTGAAAAAGGACACAGTAGATGTAATAAATGTTAATATTTGGGAAAATATGGTTTGAAAGTATCCAGGATTTGTTTATACTATTTTTGAAAATTTTCCATAAGTTCAAAATAATATCAAAAATGACCGGCCTATATTTGAAGTAAAATGCATTTGGAAAACTACTAAAGTCTTAAATTGTATTATCTTGATTCTCCCATATAACCTTATACTGTCATGATTCAGAAAATTTAAGAAACTATTACTCAGAATTTATATTTGAGAAAAAAAGTCAAGGCAAGACTGATGCTAGTTTATTTTCAATTTGTAGCTCAAACCATTAGAGAAAATCTGTCACTGAGATATAAATTTATATTATGAAGAAAGAACATAAATATACTGGTTGTTATATAGACTCTCTATATGTGCATTTTCCTCAAGATTCTCCCACACAACAAAGAACATCTTTCTCATCACAAAATTCTAGGAACCATCATTGATTTTTCTCCCTCACTCTCCACATCTAGTTCATCAGTAAGTGTTGTTGATTTAATCCCTCATATCCCTACTGAACCCCTCCCTTCTCTTTGTCTCTATAATCATCAGTCTGGTCCATGTCACCATGTCACTCCCCTGTAGACCTGTTTTCATTATTGCCCCTTCCCCCAATCCATCTACACAGCAACGAAGGTCATCTATTTAATATCACTCTTGTTTAAATGCTTAAATGTTCAGGTGTGCTAGAATTTTACAACATTGCACCTGTAGTCAACGATAATGTATGGTTCACTTAAAAATTTGTTCAAAGGGTGGATTTCATGATAGGTGCTATTACCATAATAAAACACAATTAACAAAGAAAAGAAAGCTATGGGGCATTTATTATAATACAAAGCTGGTTTACATCTTTAAAAATCTATTTTAAAGATTTTTTTCTTTAAAAATCTATTTTAAAGATTTTTTTCTTTAAAAATCTATTTTAAAAGGATTTTTCCATAAGATTAATAAAGCTAAGAAGAAAGATCAATCAAGACAGGAAATTGCCACTTTAATCTTGAAGATGGTGGTTCATATTTTCTTGCAGGGTATTTCGAGCATAGCATCTTACCAAAATCCCTTTTGGAAATTGTCATAAAACTCCAGGGTCTCTATTTAAATAGAAGTGCACAATGAAGTGGCTTAGAGAAATTAATGAAAACAATGAAGAAAGAGTTCAATTTTAATAGAAGATAAAGAGATAGAGTGGAGAGAAAGGCAGAAGATGAAAACTTTAAATTCTTATGTACCATACTTTAAATATCAAAGACCCAAGATCTGTATATGAACCTAAGTTCCTGAAAGGTATGGACATTTAGAGACAGAAAAGGAGATTGTCAGTAGCACGGTAATGTCTCAAATCTGGGACGAAAACTCTAAATGTCTCTAAGCTTTTATTGAATCACAAAGAAACTTCCCTGAGATTGGACTTTGTCATTTTATAAAAACTCTATGTAGCCTTTAAAGATTATTTTAACAAAAGAATATTTCAATTTAGGGTTTTAGAGAAATTAGCCAAATGGAGATGACGGTCTGAATGACCACGTTTTCTTCCATTTTCACTGAGATAACGTGCACAAACACTCAGGAACTCAGAGCTTTTCCCAATGCCTCTTTGAAATTTTCCCATTGTATAGATTTTGAACAATTGATGCAAACTAGTTTCTGACAATTTTTATAATGGAATTTCTTCCATCGGCTGAGTCAATTGTTTCTGTGTGTCTAGCTAATTGCTTTTTTATTTTAAGTGATATGGACCCACAATTTAAAAAAACCAGTAAGACAGAAACATATAATGAAAAGAAAATGTCTTTTCCTGTCATGCCCAGTCTTTCTTCTGAAAGGTAAGCAATTGAGAAGAGTTTCTTATAGATCCGTCAGGGAGTAGGAGAAAAGCACAGGCGTGTACACACACGTTTATACATATAGTGCATAACATTTTACACAAATTGCACTATATGCCAAAGACTGTTTGAATCTTTACATTTTTCAATTTGAATAACTTGCTAAGTTACCTTTCCCGGAGGTTGTGTATTTTATTTTTCTGCCAGTAGTGTATGAATGCATCTATTTCTTCATGCCCTCCCCACCATTGGATGTTAACAAACTTTTTGAATTGTGTTAATCTGAAAAGTGAAAAACATCAATTTGCTTTCATTGACTTTAATTATGAATGAAACTATCTTTTCACGTTTTTGACCATTTACATTTCTTTTTCTGCCAAGTGTTTATCATCTTTGCCTATTTTCTGCTGCATTTTATCTTAAGAGGCCATTCATGTAAATCCCGTGTAAATTTAGAAAAATTACCAGTGGTAGGTTATATATATATCACATTTGTAAGTATAGAAAAATCACCATTTGTAGGTTATGAACACTTTTCCAATATACTCACTTTTTTTGTTTTTTTAATTTTATTTTTTACAAAATTATGCTTAGAGTCTTTTCGTGGTATAATTTTCAACATTTTTTACCTTTTTCTTTATGGCTTTGGTGTTTTGTGCCCTTCTTAGAAGGTCCTCCCTATAACAAAATTTATGTATAAGTTTATCCAACTTTTCTTACTGTAAGTTTATAATGTTATTTTAAAATTTTTGATATACCCAGATATTACTTTAATATTAGTATTAGATAGGAATCAACTTTAGTTTTCGAAACTTCTAGCAAATTTTTGCAGTATTTCTTATGAACCTTTCTTCCTTCCTTCCTTTCTCTCTCTCTCTCTCTCATCTTTCTCTCCTCTATCTTTCTTTCTTTCTTTCTCTTTCTCTCTTTCTTTCCCTCCCTCCCTCCCTCCCTCCCTCCCTCCCTCCCTCCCTTCCTTCCTTCCTTCCTTCCTTCCTTCCTTCCTTCCTTCCTTCTTTCCTCCCTTCTTCCCTTCCTCCCTTCCTTCCTTTCTTTCTGTCTGTCTTTGAGACGGAGTTTCTCTATGTTGCCCAGGCTGGAATGCAATGGTGTGATCTCGGCTCACTGCAACCTCCACCTCCCAGGTTCCAGTGATTCTCCTGCCTCAGTCTTCCCGAGTAGCTGGGATTACAGGCATGCGCCACCATGCCCAACTAATTTTGTATTTTTAGTAGAGATGGGGTTTCTCCATGTTGGTCAGGTTGGTCTCGAACTCCCGACCACAGGTGACCCGCTCACCTTGGCCTTACAAAGTGCTTGGATTACAGGCATGAGCCACTGCATCCAGCCTTACGAACCTATTTTTCTTCACTGATTTGCCAACTTCATAATATATTAATTTCCCGTAAATAATTGTATCTATTACTGGACCCTTTATTATGTTTCCTAGGTATAATTATTTTATAGTACCAAATTCTTTTAGGTATTTTTACTTGATTAGACATTCTATTATCTGATAGACAAGTCTTCTGCTGTTAACTTTTCTGTTTCAAAATTGTCCTTGCTATACTTTCATGTTTACTTTTACGAATTTATTCTGTTAATATTTTGTCTAATTCATCCCCCCAAGCTTCTGTTATTTTAATGAGACTTTAGCATTAATTGCTAGCTTTGCAATGTTGACTTTACCTATTCATAAGCCAGCTTCCATTTTATCAATCTCAATGAAGTTAAAAATGTAGTCATAACAGTTTTATAAATTTTATACATTCCTCATTAAGTGTTTTTCTGTTACAACTATTATACATGGAATATTTTCTGCCTCTTTCTTTTTTCTTTTTTCTTTTTTTTTTTGAAACAGGGTCTCACTTTGTCACTTGGGCTGGAGTGCAGTGGTGCAATTTCAGCTCACTGCAACCTCTGCCTCCCGGGTTCAAGCGATTCTTCTGCCTCAGCCACCTGAGTAGCTGGGATTACAGGTGCACGCCAGGACACCCGGCTAATTTTTGTATTATTAGTAGAGATGGGGTTTCACCATATTGGCTAGGCCGATCTTGAACTCCTGATCTCAGACGATACACCTGCCTCGGCCTCCCAGAGTACTGAGAGATTACAGGTGTCAGCCACCACACTTGACTTTCGTTTTTCTCACATTTATTGTTTACTACTAGAGCAGCTTCTTTACTGTTAAGAAAGATTTATATTATTATTATTTTTTTAAATTTTTATTTATTTATTTTGAGACGGAGTCTCGCTCTTGTCGCCCAGGCTGGAGTGCAAGGGCACAATCTCAGTTCACTGCAACCTCCGCCTCCTGGGTTCAAGCGATTCTCCTGCCTCAGCCTCCTGAGTATCTTCTCAATTGAAATGTTTAAAGTATTTCTCCATTAAGCAGTTTCATTATGCTGGATTTTTGTCAAATATCTTCAACATCTATTGGGTTGGGATATTTTCCCCCTGTTAGTCCAATATTATGAAAAATTATATTAGTTTAATTTGCTAGCATGTAAATATAGTTGCATTCTTAGGATGAACTGCACTTGACCAAGAAGTAGAATTTCTTAATTGATCCACTTAATGCTATTTACAAATGTTTTAAATACATGCATATAAATAGTGTAAGTGAACTTGGTCTGTAATTTTTTTTTTTTTTTTTTTTTTTTGGTGGGAAGTCAAATTTTAGTATCTTTTTCTGCTCAAGTACATAGTTGAAAACTTTTCTTCTTTCTCTGTTCACTGAGATATTTTAAATCAGGTTGGAATTATCCATGAATTATCACTGCCCATGAAAACCTTTAAACTGATTTTTCAGAAAGTAGTACTTCTATGTTTTCTGCAAATTTCGTTTGATTTCTTTTTTATAAAAATACTTTTTTTTTTTTTTTTTTTTTTTTAAGACGGAGTCTCGCTCTGTCACCAGGCTGGAGTGTAATGGCAAAGTCTTGGCTCACTGCAATCTCTGTTTCCTGGGTTCAGGTGATTCGCCTGCCCCAGCCTCCTGAGTAGCTGGGACTACAGGCGCCTGCCACCACACCTGGCTAATTTTTGTGTTTTAGTAAAGACAGTGTTTCACCATGTTGGCCAGGATGGTCTCGATCTCCTGACCTCATGATCTGCCCGCCTCAGCCTCCCAAAGTTCTGGGATTACAGGCGTGAGCCACTGCGCCCGGCCTATAAAACTACTTTTAAGTGAAAGTATAAATGTCTAGGTAGTTGTGGTTTGGATCTTTCAAAATTAATTATTATTATTATTATTTCTTTTTGGTTTTGAGACAGAGTCTCACTCTGTCGCCCAGGCTGGTATCAATAGACTCTGTGGTGATCATCTCTTTTTTATTCTTGATCTTGATGGTTTATCTCCTTTTCTTCTTGATCACTACCTGAGAATGTCAATTTTGTTGGTCTTTTCAGTGAATCAATCTTTGGTTTTGTTAATTTTCTCTAGTCCGTTTTCTATTTTGTTGATTTCTGTTCTCATCTTTAATATTTTCTTTCTTCAACTGACTATGTATAATTTGCTCTTTTTCTAGCTTCTTAAGGTGGGATATTAGGCATTGACGTGAAATATTTCTTCTTTTCTAATACGAACATTTGAAAGTATGAGTTTCCATCTAAGTAAAGTGTTAAATTTATCTGTTCATTATGATTCAGTCAAAATTGTTTTCTTTTTTTTTTTTTTTTTTGAGACGGAGTCTCGCTCTGTCGCCCAGGCTGGAGTGCAGTGGCCGGATCTCAGCTCACTGCAAGCTCCGCCTCCCGGGTTCACGCCATTCTCCTGCCTCAGCCTCCCGAGTAGCTGGGACTACAGGCGCCCGCCACCTCGCCCGGCTAGTTTTTTGTATTTTTTTTTTAGTAGAGACGGGGTTTCACCGTGTTAGCCAGGATGGTCTCGATCTCCTGACCTCGTGATCCGCCCGTCTCGGCTTCCCAAAGTGCTGGGATTACAGGCTTGTGCCACCGCGCCCGGCCCAAAATTGTTTTCTAATTTTCCATATTCTCTATAATATTCTTTGAGTTCATCCTGTTTGGAGTTTGCTGAGCTTCTACAGTCTATAAATTTATGTCTTTCACCACATTTGGGAAATTTTAGCCATATTTTCTTCAACTAGCTTTTGTGCCTCTATTTCTTGCACTAACTCTCTAAGACTCCTATCCATGCGTGTTAGACTTTTTAATATTGTCCTATGTGTCCCTGAGAGCTGAGAGTTTTTTCCAACTTGTTTTCTCTTTATTCTTCAGGTCGGATAATTTCTTTCAACTTATCTTCAAGTTTACTGACTGGTTCCTCTGTCATCTCCTTGCAACTTGTGAACCTAACTATCCAGTAAGACTTTGAAAATTTGAATAAATTATACAGTCATGTGCCACATAATGACATTTCAATCATCAACAGATTGCATATATGAGGGTGACCCATGAGGTGATAATGGAGATAAAAGTTCACACTGCTGGCTGGGAGTGATGGCTCATGCCTGTAATACCAGCACTTTGGGAGGCCAAGGTGGATGGATCGCCTGAGGTGATGAGTTCAAGACCAGCCTGGCCAACATGGTGAAAAACCATCTCTACTAAAAATACAAAAAAATTAGCTGGGCATGGTGGAGGGCACCTGTAATCTCAGTTATTCAGGAGGCTGAGGCAAGAGAATCGCTTGAACCCAGGAGGTGGAGATTGCAGTGAACCGAGATTGTACCACTGCCCTCCAGCCTGGGCGACAAGAGCGAGACTTTATCTCAAAAAAAGAAAAAGAAAAAAAGTTCCTATTGCCTAGTGATATTTTAATTATCCTGACCCTGTGTAGGCCTAGGGTTAATATGTGTGTTTGTGTGTTAATTTTTAATAAAAAATTTAAAAAGTAAAAATAAGTAAACAGTTGTAAAAATAGAAAAAAGTTTGTTCTAAAGAAAAATAATTTTTGTACAATTGTACAGTGTTTTGTGTTTTAAGCTAAATGTTATTACAAAAGAGTCAAATAATTTTAATTTAAAAATTTATAAAGTAGAAAAGTTACAGTAAGCTAAGGTTAATTTATTACTGAAGAAAGAAACTTGTTTATATAACTTTAGTGTGTACAGTGATTATAAAGTCTACAGTAATGTATAATAATGTCCTAGGCCTTCACAATCACTCACCACTCACTCACTGACTCACCCAGAGAAATTTTCAGTCCTGCCATTTCCATTCAAGGTATGTATCCTATACAGGTATTCCATTTATTATTCTTTATACCGTATTTTCACTAGACCTTTCCTATGGTTATACATGTGTAGGTAAATAAATACTTGCATTGTTTTACCACTGTCTGTAGTATTTAATAGAGTATTTTACCACTGTCTATAGTATTTAATAGAGTAACATGCTGTACAGCTGGTAACCTAGGAGCAACAGGGTATCCTATATGGCCTAGGTGTCTAGTAAGCTATACCATCTAGGTTTGTGTAAGTACACTCTACGGTGTTCACACAACAACAAAAATCACCTAACAACACATTTCCCAGAACATACCCTGTTGTTAAAGCAAAGCATAATGGTGCTTATCACCTCTAAAATTTCTATTTGGTTCTTTTGAAAAAGACAAGTCTCTACATGTCTCATGAGACTTTCTCTCATTTCATTTTTTTCAGGAGTGTTCTCTCTACAACATGTTGCCTTAGTTATATTAGCTGCATTAAAGTGTCTGATAGTTCCAGTATCCAGGAAGAACTCAAGGATGACAAGAGTTCATTGTCTTTTCTCCTGATGATTAGACACACGTTCTTGGTTCTCTGTACATAGGATAACTTTTTAAATTCTGTCCTTAACATTGTAAAAGACGGGTTGTGTAGACTATGGTTTCTGTTGTAAGCATCTGTAGAAGCCAGTCTGATTCAGGCAGTAAGATCTGTCTCATTTCTGTGGGTGGTAATTCGAATTTCAGTTCCATGTTCGGAGCCTTTGTTAATCTGTTGTAGGTGTTGCTCATGTATTTATGGTTCATGGATTAGTATGAGGGAGTTTTGAGCAGTCCAGTTTTCATTTCAGTTATTTTATCCATCGTTTAGGTCTTTCCTGAGTAGGCTTTATTCCAGTGAGCATTATTCCTGAGTTAAAGCGAGAGACTAGTGCATGGAGATCAAACTCAGTCCCATTTTGAAACCTCTGTTATGTGCTAATTTGGTCTGACTTGTATATGCATAGATCAGGAGTTAGGTGGAAACCTGTGTAGGTTCACATACAGAATTAGAAAATTTCTCTAGCTTTCTCCTTCCTAACAATTTCCCCCTAACTCAATTCAGCTTGTGAAGTCCCTTTTTCCTGGTTTCTATGGGGCCTGCTCTTAGAGCAGAGTCACAAAGGAAAAATCAATTAACAAATGGGTAACTCACTCAATGTGGAACACATCATTCAGTTTTTGCTTTCTTTTACAATCTGTCTTCTTTTGTCTCTTTTCAGCGTAATTCAGAATTTTTATTTGTTGTTCAGAGTTTAGTATTGGGAGAAATGGGTTGTAGTGAGATTATTTTCTGAGATTTTGGCATTTAATGGTACCTTTCATACTTAAATGACAACAGAGCTTGAATACTGTTTTTATTAATTCATTTCATCAGAGCTCTAGAGACATTGCATCACTGTAAAATTAGAGGGAGTCTGACACTACCTGCATATCATTTTTTTACACCTGGATCCTCATAAAATTCTTCGTCCTTGAAGTTTAGAAAAGAATATTCTTGATGATGAACATTCTCCATCAGTTTTTCTTAGTACATGGTAGGCCTCTTAATCTGTGGTTTCAGTTCTTCCTTTTCGTGTAAAAATACTAATTATTTTGTCTTTGAATATTTTTCTCTATTCTAGTGCTTGGTTTATCTTATTCATGCATACTGAAGATCTTCATATAGAATTATTGTTTGCTCTCCATATCTTTTACATTGCCTCTAATTGTTTTAATCTCTGTCTGTCTCTTTCATATCAAATCACTGTTATTATCCCAAATCTTTCCTCCACTTCAAAAACTCTGTTTTTAACATGTTTAACTTAATTCTTACTAATTCTAATTTATTCATTAGTTCTGTGTTAAGCACCCCCAGTTTGGTGCCTTAACCCTGAAATCTCCCATTTTATTTCTTTTTATTGCTCCATTATTTTATTTTTTATTTCAATTTTACTGAATATGTTCTTCTTAATTTTTCTGTGGTCAGATCTCTCATGTACGTATAGTGGATTGAATAGTGTTACCCCAAAATGTATGTCTGGAAACCCAGAATATGACCTTATTTAGAAACAGTCTTTACAGATTTATTCAAGCTAATAATTGAGATAAGAGTATGCTGGATTAGGATGGACCCCATGTCCCAAGAGAGTACCCTTATAAGAAACAGAAAAGGTCAAACAGAAATTCTCAGAGAACAAAGCCATGTAAAGATCAATATACAGACTGGAGTGATATATTCACAAGCCAAGGAAGGCCAAGGATTGCCAGAAACCACCAGAAGCTAGGAGAGAGGTACAGAACAGAGGAAGTGGCTTTGGAATTAGGAAATGAGTAGAGGCTGGAAGAATTTTTGAGGCACTTTGTTGAAAAAGAAGTTTAGAGTGCCTTGAAGAGATGCTTGGTGGAAATATGAATGTTAAAGGCAATTCTGCTGAGGACTCAGATAGAAGTAAGGAGCATGGTAGAGAGATCTCCTATCATCTTAGTATATCTATCTATCTATCTATCTATCTATCTATCTATCTATCTATCTTTCTATCTATCTATCTATCTAGAGAGAGAGAGAGAGAGAGAGAAAACAGAATGTTGGTAGAAATATAAGCAAAAGGATGTTTCCGGTGTAATCTCAGAAGGAAATGTGAGGTATGTTATCAAAAAATGAAGAAAGAAAATTCTTGTTATAAGGTGACAGAAATTGTTTTTACCTTATTTTATTATTTTAACTTTTGTTTAAGGTTCAGGGATACACTTGCAGGTTTGTTATATACATAAACTCGTGTCACAAGGGTTTGGTTTACAGATTATTTCATCACCCAGATACTAAGCACAGTACCCAATAGGTATTTTTTCTGATCTTGTTCCTCCTCAGACCCTCCACTTTCAAGTAGACCCCAGTAACTAGCATTCTCCTCTTTGTGTCCATGTATTCTGGTTGTTAACTCCCAGTTATAAGTTAGAACATGTTGTATTTGGTTTTTTGTTCCTGCATTAGTTTGCTTAGGATAATGGCTTCCAGCTTTATTCGTGTTGCCGCAAAGGACACGATTTCATTCTTTTATATGGCTGCATCATATTCCATGTTATATATGTGCCACCTTTTCTTTATCAAGTCTACCATTAATGGCCATTTAGGTTGATTCTGTGTCTTTGCTATTATAAATAGTGTTGTGATGAACATATGCATGCATGTGTCTTTAAGACAGAATAATCTATATTCCTTTGGGTATGTACCCAATAATGGGATTGCTGGATGGAATGGTAATTCTGTTTAGTTCTTTAAGGAATTGCCACATTGGTTTCCGTGATGCATGAATTGATTAACACTCCCATCAGGAGTGTGTAAGTGTTCCCTTTTGCCTGCAATCTCGCCATTATGTTATTTTTTTTTGTTTTTAATAATAACTATTCTGACTCACGTGAGATGGTATGCCATTATGGTTTTGATTTACATTTCTCTAATGATTAGTGACATTGGGTGTTTTTTCGTATGCTTCTTAGTTGCATGTATGTTTTCTTTTGAAAAAATGTTTGTTGATGTCTTTGCTCACTTTTAATAGTGTTGTTTGGTTTTTGCTTGTAAATTTGTTTAAGTTCCTTATAGACTCTGGATGTTAGAACTTTGTCAGATGCATAGTTTGTTAATATTTTATCCCATTCTCTAGTTGTCTGCTTACTCTGTTAATAGTTTCTTTTACTGTGCAGAAGCTCTTTAGTTTAATTGAATCCCATTTGTCAACGTTTGCTTGTGTTGCAACTGCTTTTGGGGTCTTCATCATGAAATTTTTGCTGGTTGCTACGAGGTGACAGAAGTCTTGAGTGAATTGTGTTCTATAGTTGGGCAGAAAGCAAAACACATAAGTGATTAACTTGGATGTTTGAGCTGAGGATATTTCTAAGCAAAGTGTGGGAGGTTCAGCCTTATTTCTCCTTGCTGCTTGTAGAAAAATGTGGCAGAAAAGACATAAATTGAAAAAGAAACTGTTAAGCAAAAGAAACCAGAGTTTGATGATTTGGAAAATTCTCAGCCTATCAAATAGCATGCTCTGGAAGTAAGAACATTCTGAACAACATTTTGCTGAAAAGATCACATGTGTAACTCAATAATCAGATCAACCTTCTCAGCAGAATCCAAAAATTTAGATGACATTATTCAAGAAAATGTCTGTGGAGGACTCTTGTTCAATAGCATGGACTGCCATGAATTCCACGGGAAATCAACAAGGCTTTTCAGAATGCTACACTAGCAGAAACACTCTGTAATAGTTTATTTTCACACTGCTTTAAGACATACCTGAAACTGGGTAATTTATAAAGAAAATAAGTTTAATTGACTCACCATTCTGCACGGCAAGAGAAGCCTCAGGAAAATTATGATCACAGTGGAAAGCAAAACAGGCACATCTTACATGTGAGAGGCAGGTGAGAGAAATGAGTGCCAAGCAAAGGGGACACTCCTCATAAACCCATCAGATCTCATTAGAACTAACTCACTGTCATGAGAACAGCATGAGGGTAACTACCCCCATGATTTAATTACCTCCCATAGGGTTCCTCCCATGACACATGGTATTATGGGAACTACAATTCAAGATGAGATTTGGGTGGGGATACAAAGCCTAACCATATCATTCTGTCTCTGACCAAATCTCATGTCCTCACATTTCAAAACATAATCATGCCTTCCCAACAGCCCCCCAAAGTCTTAACTCATTCCAGCATTAACTCAAAAGTCCAAATCCAAAGTCTTATCTGAGACAAGGCAAGTCCCTTCTGCCTAAGAGCCTATAAAATTAAGAGCAAATTAGTTACTTCCTAGATACAATGATGGTTCAGGCATTGGATAAATACACCTGTTACAAATAAGATAAATTGGCCAAAACAAAGAGGTTATAGGCCCCATAGAAATCTGAAATCCAATAGGGCTGTTATTCAACCTTAATGTTCCAAAATAATCTCCTTTGACTCCACATCTCATATCCAGGTTATGCTGATGTAAGAGGTGGGCTTCCACAGCCTGGGGCAGCTCCACCTGTGGCTTTCCAGGATACAGTCCCCCATCCTGGCTGTTTTCACAAGCTGGCATTGAATGCCTGTGGCTTTTCCAGGTGCAGAGTGTAAACTGTCAGTGGATCTCCCATTCTGGGGTCTGCAAGATGGCAGCCCTCTTCTCACAGCTCTACTGAGCAGTGTCTCTGTGGGGACTTTGTGTGGGAGCTCCAACCCCACATTTCCCTTCTGCACTGCCCTAGAAGAAGTTCTCTATGTGTACACCTCTGCCTGGGTATCCTGGCATTTCTGTCCATCCTCTGAAATCTAGACAGAGGTTCTCAAAGCTCATTTCTTATCTTCTGTGTACCTACAGAACAAACACCATGTGGAAGCCAAGTCTTGGAGCTTACACTCTCTGAAGTAATGACCTGAGCTGTATCTTGGCCCCTTTTAGCCACAACTGGAGCTGAAGTAGCTGGGATGCAGGGTACCATGTATTGAGGCTGCACAGGGCAGGGGGTTGCCCTGGGTCCAGCCCATGAAACCATTTTTTCCTCCTAGGCCCCTGGACCTGTGATAGAAGGGGCTGTCATGAAGGCC
Source organism: Chlorocebus sabaeus (assembly GCF_047675955.1). NCBI lineage: Eukaryota > Metazoa > Chordata > Mammalia > Primates > Cercopithecidae > Chlorocebus > Chlorocebus sabaeus. The sequence continues at coordinate 35,937,693 of NC_132918.1, read as the reverse complement.
TTTCACATGCCATGGAGACATTTTCCCCATTGTCTTGGTGATTAACAGTCAGCTCCTTATTATTTATGCAAATTACTGCAGCAGGCTTAAATTTCTCCCCAGAAAATGGGTTTTCCTTTCCTGTTTTATCATCGGGCTGCAAATTTTCCAAACTTTTATGCTCTGCCTTCTGTTGAATACTTTGCTGCTTAGAAATTTCTTCCACCAGGTACTCTAAATCATCTCTCTCAAGTTCAAAGTTCCACAGATCTCTAGGGCAGGAGTGAAATGCCACTAATCTCTTTGCATAGAAAGAGTGACCTTTACTCCAGTTCCCAACAAGTTCATCATTGCCATCTGAGACCACCTCAGCGTAGATTTTGCTGTTGATATTACTATCAACTTTTTGGTTAAAGCCATTCAACAAGTCACTAGGAATTTCCAAACTTTCCCACATTTTCCTATCTTCCTCTGAGCCCACCAAACAGTTCCAATCTCTGCCCATTACCCACTTCCAAAGTCACTTCTGCATTTTTGGGTATCTTCACAGCAGCACCCATTCTCTGTGATACCAATTTACTGTTTTAGTCTGTTTTCGTGCTGCTTTAAAGACATACTCAAGACTGGGTAATTTACAAAGAAAAAAGGTTTAATTGACACAGTTCTGCATGTCTAGGGAGGCCTCAGAAAACTTACAATCATGACAGAAGATGAAACAGGCACGTCTTACATGGTGGCAGGCGAGATAAGTGAGTATGGAGTGAAGGAGAAGCCCCTTATAAAACCATCAGATCGCTTGAGTACTTATTCACTATGAGAACAACATGAAGATAACTGCCCCAGTTATTCAATTACCTCCCATAGAGTCCTTCCCATGACATGTGGGGATTATGGAAATTACAATTCAAGATGAGATTTGGGTGGGGGCACAGTAAAACCATATCATACTACCAGCCTGGACTGAAAGGGGCAGAGATAAGACAAAATGAAAGAAGGCCACCAGATTTATGGGATTCTAGCAAGAAATGGGCTGATAGAGCTATTCAGTTGCAAATATTTGCTCATCTTTAAGAGAAAGGAAGAATTACTCTGAGGGCAGAACCACAGATATAAATATAAAGGCCAGAGACAGCAGGGTGACTACCATGGGCCCAGAAAACAGAGGATCAAGTCTCAGAGGATCATTTTCAGGCCTTGAGCCGAATGCAGTTTGTCCTGCCAATTTTTACACTTGCTTGAAACCAATAACCCTTTTATAACTTCCAATTTCTCCCTATGGAAATGAAAATGTTTATCCTATGCCTGTCCCAGTGGTCCACAGATGGAGAGGATTGCTAAGAATTGCCAGCAATCACCAGAAGCTATTCTCCAAAACTGTGAGAGAATAAATTTATGTTGTTGTGTTACCCAGTTTGTGGTAATTTGTTTCAGCAGCCCTAGTACACTAGTACAGTGTAGAATTTACTTTTATTTCTTTGCATTAATTTTCTTATATGATGGATTTCAACTATTGGATTTTTTAGGACTATGTGTCCTTCTTTAATCATTTTTATTTTAGTGCTTTTTATGTAGGCTTTATGCCATTCCTTTTTGCCTTAATTATTTTTCATTTGTTCTATTAAGACCTTCTGTTTGCTCCTAGATAATTTTGGAATATTCTTCCTTTCATGTTACTGAGAGGAATTTTTTATCCTTCACAGTTTCAATATGAGTATTTTTATATTTCTGATTTAGCATGAAGAGGAAGAGTGAAGTCAGGCTATGGACAATCACAGATAGATTACCTTGCCTGCGCACTCTCACATATAATTTTGTTAAAAGCTCACGGTATGAGAAAAATGGCTAGACTGGGTACAGTGGCTCACACCTGCAATCTCAGCACTTTGGGAGGCCGAGGCTGGTGGATCACCGAGGTCAGGAGTTCAAGACCAGCCTGGTCATCATGGCAAAACCCTGTCTCTACAAAAAGTACGAAAATTAGCTGGGCATAGTGGCTCACCCCTATAGTCTCAGCTACTCAGAAGGCTAAGGCTGGAGAATCGCTTGAACCTAGGAGGCAGAGGTTGCAGTGAGCCAAGATCATACCATTGCACTCTAGCCTGGGCAACAAGAGTGAAACTTCGTCTCAAAAACAAAAACAAAAGCAAACAAACAAAACAAAACAAAAGGCTAAAGACTTCAGTGAGTACCTCACAAGAGCATATCCAAATGACTGATTAACATATGACTAAAAAACACTGAGTTTCCAGGGTTCTAGAACAATACTAAATGTCATTGATTGCTGGCATAAATTAGTTAACCACCTTGAAAAATTGTTTGGAACATCTATCTATATGTATGGTAATATATCGTGTGTATGCTCTATGAACCAGCAATTAAACTTCCAGATGAATACTCAACAGAGGTGTATTTATGTGTTTACAAAAAGACATGTAAAATATGTTCATAGCATTTCCAAACTGAAAGCTGATCAAAGAACTCAACTGTAAAATGGAAAAAAACAAAAACAAAAACAAACATTGTATGCTCACGCAATGGAATACATACAGTAATAAGAATGGACAAACTAAAACTACACACAGCAATATATTAAATCTCACAAACATAATATTGAGCAAAAAAGAGATTTAAAAAATCTATTGTATTGGCCGGGTGTGGTGGCTCATGCCTATAATCCCAGCACTTTGGGAGGCCAAGGCAGACAGATCACTTGAGGTCAGGAGTTCAAGGCCAGCTTGGCCCAACATGGTGAAACCCCGTCTCTACAAAAATATAAAAATCAGCTAGGCATGATGGCATGCGCCTGTTATCTCAGCTACTCAGGAGGCTGAGGCAGGAGAATGGCTTGAACCTGGGAGGTGGAGATTGCAGTGAGCCGAGATTGTGCCATTGCACTCTAGCCTGGGTGACAGAGCAAGACTCCATCTCAAAAATATATATATATATATATATGTGTGTGTGTGTGTATATATATATAATTCCTCCATTTACATAAATTTCAAAAACAGGCAGAACTAATCTGTGAAATTAAAAGTTAGGATAATGGTTATTCTTGGGAGAGGTGGATAATGACTAGAAAGGAGCCCAAAGAGGTCCCTGAGGCACTAGCCGTGTTCTGTTTCCTGATGTGATTGCTAGTTATGCAGATGTTTAAACTTTGTGAATATTAATTGAGATGTATACTTATGACTTATTCATTTTTCTAATTGTATGCTATGACTCAACATTATAGGGTTGAATTATAGGGTTTTTTATTATTTTAAGTTCAGTGCCTTTAATTTACTCCTTCAGGTTAGGCTATTGTTTGTTTGTTTGTTTTTATTTTAACTGCTCTTAGGATGTAGCTCGTTAATTCGCTTACCATCACTCACCAACTGCCACTATCAACCCCATCCCACCTAGTTTTTCTTTTCTGTTTTTAACTACAAATTGTTGGTTCATAGAAAGGGAATTTGAATTCCACCTGCAGCACTCCAAATGCCTCTTCCCTCGGATAATGTTGTTTTATTTCCTCTTCTAGCATCCTTTATACTAGATCTCTGAACAGATCTAAAGATCAATTGATTTAGATGATTGTCATAATTTTTCAGACTTCTTTACTCAGCTTGCCCCGCCGTAGTGAGCGCTGATAGACTTGCCAGCCTCTGGTGCATTGGTAGGGAGTGAGTTACAAAATACTCTCAAAGTGTTTGATGTGTTTTCCCCAAGCTGACCAGATATTTCTGGCACTCGTTTTTTTCGTTTGTTTGTTTGTTTGTTTGTTTTCAAATTGTGGTGACTTTAAGAGGGAGGAGAAGAGAGAAGTAAAGGGAATGGAGATCAATGACATTTTTTAGGATTTAATTCATCTCCTCTCCCCATACTGTTTACAGGATGAGTGGGGGAGGAAATCTTCACTATGCCTGCCACATTTTGCTTCTCTTTTCCTGTCTTGCTTATATATCTATACATTTGATTCTTGCTGCCATACTAAATTATTTTTTTGTACATCTTATAGTTGTTGTTTTAAGCTTATTATTTATTTATTTTTGAAGAGAAAGGTCTATGATACAACTTTTTTCCACTATCTTTCCCCAGAAAGCACAGGACAAGTTTCTCTAAGAGCTATTACATATTCTAAGGTATACCAGTGGAGAGTCTATACAAAAACAAACAAACAGCAACAAAAATCAAAACAAAAAAGCCCTTGTATATACCCCTATAAATAATGATAATAATAATAAATGCATACAGTAAGTCAAAAATTTTAATGAACACTCACACGATATTTGACCCAAGGTGTTATATAGTAGAATTCGATCAGTTCGGATCCAGAAGTAAGATGAACATCTCCCACTCCTCAAAAGACAATTAAGCACTGCGTATTTTCTCCTTGAAGGTAATGACAGTATCTTATTTACTATTCCCTGCCCTAACCTCTACCACTAAGACTGTGGACAAAGTCCAGTTCTTAATAAATATTTGTGACTGAAGAACTTAATGGATGAATAAGAATGTTGTCTTAACAAATAAAATATAAACATAGCATGTTAATGTTAGAAAAAAGAGAAAAACAGAAAACGTCTCTTTACCATTCCTTTACACTTTTTAAAGCAATTTGATAGCATTGTGCCAAAGAATTAATACGCATTTAACTTAATAATTTAGAAAAAGAAAAACCTAAGGAAAAAATATTAAAAACGCAGCATTGGAATTGAATGTATAATAAAGAAATAAATAAGCTGAGAAAACCATAAACTGACTCTCAAATTAACAAATAAATAGATTTTAAGCCTCACCAGGAAAGGATTGAAAACTAAAGCTCCACATTGATATATTTGAAAAATCCTAATAGTTTGCCAATAGTAAATGTAATTTCGTAGTAAAACACCCATTTCCAAAACTACTTCATGAAGAATAAGAATCTGTGAACTTGTCGAAGTATTCTCTCACCCAAGGCACAGGTTCCAAATGATTTCATAACTGAGTTATTTTAAATTCTCAAGGAATAAAAAATTCTTCTTCCTCTTAACTATTTCCAGGTTATAGAAAAAGAAGGATCGGCCAGATGTGGTGGCTCATGCCTGTAATCCCAGCACTGTGGGATGCCAAGGTGAGAGAGGTCAGGAGTTTGAGACCAGGCTGGCCAACACGACAAAACCATGTCTTGGTGGTGTATGCCTGTAATCCCAGCTACTCAAGAGGCTGAGGCTGGAGAATCACTTGAAGCCGGCGGGCAGAGGTTTCAGTCAGTGAGCCAAGATCACACCACTGCACTCCAGCTTGGGCTACAAAGTAAAATTCTGTCTCAAAAAAAAAAAAAAAAAAAAAAAGGATCACTTTTAAGTGCACTTTATAAGGTTAGCATATTGATATCAAAACCTGTCCATAATGACATCAATGATATTTATAAAGAGCTTTCTGTATACCAAGAACATTGTAAGTGTTCTAGAAATATATATCTATTTATTCCACATAATACTTACAAGACTGAGCATTTCTCTCATCTTACAGATGAGAAAACTTAGAGAAGTTAAATAACTTCTCCAGGATTCCACAATTAGTAAACAGTGGGAGATGGAAACTAGGTAACTTGCATCGAGGAGATAAGCTATTAACCACTATTTTGTATGTTTCCCATAGAAAATGGAAACTATAGGCCTATTTCATTTATGAAGGATGATGCCACCATCTGAGATAATTTACTAGAAAGTTTATTTCAAAAGTATGTTAAATGAAAAAAAAGGAAACACATCTAAATCATGATGAAAGTAGGGTTTATTCAAGAAAATTAAAAATAGATTAATATCATTAGAACTATATAACTCTTAAATTCCCTTTTGAATTTTATGTAGCCTAATTAATCAGAAAAGATACACACACACACACACACGTATGGAACAGAAATTATCATTACTCATAAACAACATAATAAACACACAAATAAAATGAAAAAGAAATTAAACAATATGATAATTTGGTACATGGGTTGCTAAGTAGATTTTGTTGGGCAGGCAACTAAACCCAGAGTCTCAAAGTAGGAGTTGTTAATCAGTTGACTACTCTTTTGAACAATAACAATAAGGGTAGAAGGTGGCCACAAATACTTTACTTGCCACTTAAAATTACTTTGGCCTACTCAGTCATAGATTACTGACTCTAGGAATAGATCTTCATACCTGCCCTTTGGGAGACTGGGAACAAGAATAACATGCTGAGAGGTTGCAGCAAAATTACGATTTCACAGCTGTGAGACAGCCACTTTGATCTGCAAATGTCCTCCCTTTGGGCTTGCTGAAAGCTGAAACCCCATTATTAAAGATCCTTCTTGCTGGCTGGAAGTTTTCATACTGTGTTAAATGAAATACTTATGGTTAAGATGGTTTACTAACTTTCAAAAGGCATTTCTATCTTAGGACAGGTAATTAAGGGTAAACATACTGGTTTCTCTGGTCCTTAGTTTACTCATTTGTAAAATGCAGCAGTTTGAACAAGATAACTCACATTTTCTTCCAACTCTAACACTTCATGATCCTAGAGTCCTCACAGTCTTCCCTGTAAGTAGGTGCTTACTGTTGAGATGGAGCAGAAGTTCTGAGGCCCTCATGATATCAAGAAGGTGCAAAATGGTGAGAGTGGGGAGGTGTAAGGGCAAGATTCAGGGAGGGTGTCTCACTTTAGGCTGCAATAACAGAATACCATTTCTCACCACAAAGAATTGCCACAATAATTATTTTGTGGCTTCAACAACAAATATTTATTTCTCACTGTTCTGAAGGGTGGAAGTCTGTAATCATAGTGCCAGCATGGTCAGGTTCTTAGTGAGGGCCCTTTTTTCCTAGTTATGTTCTCACCTGGATTTTCTTGGTGAGTACCTGCAGAAAGACAAACAGAGAGAAAGCACTTTTGCTCTATTCTCTTTTTCTTCTTATAAGGACACAATCCCATCATGGAGACTCCACCCTCGTAACCTCACTTAATTACTTTCCTAAGACCCCACCTCCTAACAATATCCCTTTGGAGTTTTGGTTTCACTGTATTAGTTTTGGGTGGATGCAAACATCAGAGGGCTAAAGACAAATTCTAAATCTTTCAGAACTTTGAAGTATATACATTATCAAATGATCATTTGCATGTAACACTTTTAAAAAGTGTATCAAGTTAAAAGCAGCTGTATAAATTAAAAATATCAAGCATTCTTTACTCAGCTTTATTCTGGGACAGGAAGTCACAGAGAGGAAAGCTAAGACTTTAACAACCACATTAAAAACTTGTATTTGTTACTGATGTATATAAATAAAATTAATTTTTATAGTGACTTTGTATATCTCAACCTTACTAGATTTACTTATTAATTCTAACAATTTATCTGTATGTAGATTCCTTTTTTTTTTTTTTTTTTTTGAGACAGAGTCTTGCTCTGTTGCCCAGGCTGGAGTGAAGTGGCACAATTTTGGCTCACTGCAAGCTCTGCCTCATGGGTTCAGGTAATTCTTGTGACTCAGCCCCCTGAGTAGCTGGGATTATAGGCATCTGCCACACTCCCATTTAACTCTTGTATTTTCAGTAGATAAACGGTTTTGTCATGTTGGCCAGGCTGGTTTCGAACTCCTGGCTTCAAGTGATCTGTCCACCTCAGCCTCCCAAAGTGCTCGGATTACAGGCATGAGCCACCATGCCAGGCCAGTCATCTACTCTGTATGTTCTTTTACATTTTCTAGGTACATGTCATATTATTTGCAAATAACAGCAGTTTTATTTTCTTCTTTCCAAACCCTTTAACATTTTGATTTCTATGTATTGACTTACCACTCTAGCTAGAATTTCCTATTCAAAGTTGAATAGGAAGGGTGCTAAATAGCATCCTTGCCTCATCCTTGCCATTGTAATTCTATTGTTTTCTATATTTAATATTAATTTATATGTACCTATTTATTTACCTTTGCACTGTTCTTTCTGAAATTTCACCTGCATTCTTTTTTATCTGCAAGAACACCCTTTAATATTTCTCTTGGTTTGGATCTGTCGGCAACAAATGCTATTTAGTTTATGTTTATCCTTCAAAAACATATTTTTTCAAAATTTTGAAGGCTATCTTTTTATTGTCTTTGGACATCATTCTTCCTGTTGGAAATTCAGCTACCAGCCTTATTTTTACTTCTATGAGTTCAAGATTGTTCTTCCTTCATTACCAGCAAGAGGCAAACCTAATGCTCTGTGTTGAAATATAATATCAAACTAAACTTAGAATTATTTCACATTATTTTACATACAATTTCTAGCATTCAATCAAAACTAACAAGGCATACGAGAATAAAAAAGAATGGAAACAAAACTTTGGGGAAACAATAGGCAATAGAAGCAGGCAAGTATCCAGAAATAATGATATTATTGGAATACATTTTAAAATAATTATGCTTATTATGTTCTGAGACATAAAAGGCAAGCTTGAAAATATTGACACACAATGGAAACTTTAAAAAGGAAATAACTGGCTGGGTATGGTGTTTCACACCTGTTATCCGAGGCCCACGGATCACAAGGTGAGGAGTTAGAGACCAGCCTGGCCAACATGGTGAAACCCTGTCTCTGCTAAAAAAACAAAAATTAGCTGGGAGTGGTGGCACGTGCCTGTAATCCCAGCTACTCTGAAGGCTGGGGCAGGAGAATCGCTTGAACCGGGGAGGTGGAGGTTGCAGTGAGCCACGATCATGCCACTGTACTCCAGCCTGGGACAGAGTGAGACTCTGTCTCAAAAAAAAAAAGAAAGGAAAGAACTAAATCAAAACTAAATATATAATTAATAACTTTATTAATTATATAAATATATGTTATATATTTATGTTATAGAAATATGTTATATATTATATAGTTTGTAATGTATAATATTTATATATTATATATCATATGTAATGATATATAATATAAATTATATTATATATGATATATCATATATAATGATATATAGTATATATCATATGTAATGATATCTCATATATAATATATGAGATATATAACATATATCATATGTAAGATACATAATATATTATGATTATATACTATATATAATATATAATTATTATATAATAATATGCTAATATATAATATATAATTATATATAATATGGATGATAATACTATATATTATATAATTATACAATATGTGTATATAATCATATATCATATCATATATCAATCATATCAATTGTATTATATAATCATATAATCAATTATATTATGTATAATATTAGATATATAATTATATTTCATATATTAAGCACTATAATTTATGATATATAATAAATTATATATAACATTATATATTATTTATATATTATATATTTTGAACATACAATTATATTGAAATTATGTGCTAAAAAACATAAAATTATTCCAAGCCTAGTATGATCTTCCTCCACAGAGGATTTACGTTAGCTTTTTGCTAGTGATGAAAGACTAATAATCTCGGATTTCCTTAGTTCAATTTTAGGGATATGTACATTTAAGCTGGAATTCCATTTCTAGAAAAGACACGTTGCTTTCACTATACCCTATTCCTTAAGGCATGACCCTTTGGGGTTTTAAGAAAAAACAATGAGGGCCTTACAAGTCCTTTTCCTATTGGAAGGACCTAGGCTTCATTTTTTTTTTCCTTCTAGTGCTGTAAAGCTGTCAAAAGCACTGCTCCTTTTCCAGCTCTCACACGTCTCCAGGAATTGACAGATGACCGTAGAGAAAAAGTGCTCCAAATGGAGGTCTCACCACTTAAGTTTCCTTTTTCTCATGGATCTTGACCTCAGGTTTCATCACTATTTTATCATGTCCTTTCTTTTTTAAAAAAATCGTATCATATCATATCATATCATATTTTTTTAATCATGTCATATCTTTTCTTTTCTTTTCTTTTTTTTTTTTTTTTGCACAGTGGAGTTTTGTCATGAGTTGTGTAGTCCGCTATTACTCTTAAACACTTCTCTTTAATTCAAACTCCTTAGGTCTCGTGGTAATATATATTTTTTAAGTTTTCTCAACAATGATGTGGCTAGATAAAAGTTACTGACAAAGTGATCACAGAAATACCTTATAACTTTCAGCTTAAAAGAAGTCAAAAAATTTTAAATTATATTTCTATTTCCCAAAGTGTCTTAGTCCATTTTTTGCTGCTATAACAGAATACCACAGACTGAATAATTTATGAGAAAGAGAAATTTACTTTCTCACATTTCTGGAGGCTGGGAAGTCTAAGCTCAATGTGCTGGCACCTGAGGACCTTCTTGCTGCATCAGAACATGTTGGAGGGGCAAAGATAGAGTGAGAGAGAGAGAGAGAGAGAGAGAGAGAGAGAGAGGCTGAACTCATCTTTTTATAAGGAACCTACTCCCATGATAACATTAATCCACTCATAAGGACAGAGCCCACATGGCCTAATCACCTTTCAAAGGTCCCACTTTTTAACATCAGCACACAAGCCTTCCCCACTTAAACTTTGTTAAACTTTGGGAGACATATTCACACCATAGCATCAAGGTATAAATTGTGTAGAAATATTTATTTTTCAGGCACGATAAAATGATTTTTTGTTTATCATATGACTAATTTTCTTATGCTAACTGATCTTAGAAAATTTTTTACCATATCATTGTCTTACAAAGGATGCAATTGTTGACTGGCAAAGGCAACTAAAGCATAAAATAATCTTTAAGAGAAAGTTATTCAGAATCACATTTTATCATATGATGACCTGCTTCCTGTCAGATGGTTAGAATCTAATAGTTAAAAGTAAAGTCTTTAGCAACAAAAATGCCTATATTTGAATTCTAGACTTGTCACTTGTTGGGGCAAATTAATCTCTCCCACCCTTAGTTTCCTCATGTGTAAAATGGAAATAGCAGTAGTATATACTTAATCAGAGATATTTTGGGAAACATTGCTTAGGAATGATTTATTTAGCACAATGCTTGGTATGTAGTAAATATGTTATAAAGAGTATTCTTTAGGCCGGGCGCGGTGGCTCAAGCCTGTAATCCCAGCACTTTGGGAGGCCGAGACGGGCGGATCATGAGGTCAGGAGATCGAGACCATCCTGGCTAACACGGTGAAACCCCGTCTCTACTAAAAAAATACAAAAAACTAGCCGGGCGAGGTGGCGGGCGCCTGTAGTCCCAGCTACTCGGGAGGCTGAGGCAGGAGAATGGTGTAAACCTGGGAGGCGGAGCTTACAGTGAGCTGAGATCCGGTCACTGTGCTCCAGCCTGGGCGACAGAGCGAGACTCCGTCTCAAAAAAAAAAAAAAAAAGAGTATTCTTTATTAGCCATTATACTAGACTGCAATTTCTCAATCTTGGCTCTATTATTGACATTTTGGACTGGACAACTCTTTTCTAGTCAGGGGCAGGGGATGTCCTGTATATAATATGTCCAAAAGCACCTTGGCTTCTATTCATTAGCTGCCAGTAGCATCCCCTCAATGTGACAATCAAAAATGTCTACAGACATTGCAAAATTTTCCCCTTGAGAACCTCTGTGCCAGACCATTATATATAGAGAGAATAGTCATCATACTCAAATGGAAAGAATGTTAAATTTGGAATTAAAATACCTCAGTTAATTTTCTAGATATTCCCTTTATTAGTTCTATGAAATTCAGAAAATTCTTTGATAATTCTTCATCTCAGTTTCCCCACTATGCATCTATACCTATATACAGACACATCTCATTTTTTACACTTTGCTTTATTGCACTTCAAGATAGGGCATTTTTTACAAATTGAAAGTTTTTGGCAATCCTGTGTCAGGCAAGTCTATCAGCATCATTTTTCCAACAGTATGTGTTTACTTCATGTCTCTGTGTTAGCAATTTTAGCAATAAAGATTTCTTAATTAAGGTATGTACTTTTTTTTAGAGATAATGCTGTTGCTCATTTAATAGACCACAGTGTAGTATAAACATACTCTTATATACACTAAGAAACCAAAAAAACTGTGTGACTCATTTTATTATAATATTCACTTTATTGCTATGGTCTGAAACTGAGCCTCCAATATCTCTGAGGTATACCTGAATGCATATATAAGCACATATGTTACATAAATGTGAGTGTGTGTGTGTGTATATATATAGTGTATATAGGTGGTAGTTTTTCTTACACTGAAAAAGATCACAACTAAATAAACAGTAAATAAAAGCTCTATAAACTTTCTCAAAATTTCATTGGCCTGGTAAAGAAAAAAATAAACATTGTCTGTCAACAGACGGCCAATAACCCACACTCCAATTTTGAGTCCTACAGAAACAGAAAATTGGCCATCACATAACCTTTTACAGTTGAATTTTACTAGGAAGTTAGATCCTTGAGTCAGTGGGTAGACAAAAATCATGTAGAGCCAAAATAACCCTTGAAAACTCATTAGGAAGGTGCTAAATTGGAAAGTTATAACATACCTCTCAGTAATTAAAAATATATATCTAGTGTTCTGTCCCATATTTGAATAGATAGCTGTTTCTTTCAATGAGCACCAGATGAAGGGTTTGGCTCATCCCTAGGGAACAATTTTGTGTTTTTGTTTTAAAAATATATTTAGGGCCGGGAGCGGTGGCCCATGCCTGTAATCCCAGCACTTTGGGAGGCCGAGGCAGGTGGAACACCTGCGGTCAGGAGTTCAAGGCCAGCCTGGCCAACACGGCAAAACCTTGTCTCTACTAAAAATGCAAAAATTAGCCAGGCATGGTGGTGGGCACCTGTAATCCCAGCTACTCAGGAGGCTGAGATAGGAGAATCGCTTGAATCCGGGAGGTGGAGTTTGCAGTGAGCTGAGATCATGCTAATACACTTCAGTCTGGGCAACAGAGTGAGACTCTGTCTCAAAAAAAATTATACATATATAATATAACATATATATATATGCACTGTTATAACCCTCTGATTTGCAAAATATTCAATAATGAAGGCACAAGAGAGGACAGCCGTGCAGTCACAAAGGCAGAGATTGGGTGACTCATTAAGTGAGGCTAAGGATAAAAGGTTTATGTCTCATTTCTCTTGTTGGTTCTGAGACATATATGAAATGTGTGAAATAATGAGGAATATAACACACTGTTTGTGTATATGTTATTTATTGAACTGCACATATCATGTCGTATTTAGGTAACTCAATTATGTTGATGAGACTCTTCTGAATACTCTTTCACTCCTTCATGCCTGTGAACATGCTGTTACCTTCACTTGGAAAACTTTCCCTTCGGTCTACTTAATGAGCTCCTAGATATGTTATTAATTTTCCAGGGATGCTGCAACAAAGTGCAACTGGTGCTTAAAACAAGAAAAATATATTGTCTCACCATTCCAGAGACTAGAAGTCTGAAATCAAGGTGCTGGCAGAACTGTGCTCTCTAAGACTTTCTAAGGGAGAAACCTTCCTTGACTCTTCTGGCTTCTGGTGTTTGTCATCAACCTTTGGCGTCGCTTGACTTGTAAGTGCATCACTCAATCTTTGCTTCTGTGATCACATGGCCATATTCTCCCTGAGAGAAATAGTGTCTCTGTTTCTGTGTGTCTTCTCTTCATCTTACAAGGATACTAGTCATACTGCACAAGGGCCAACCTACCCCAGTATGACCTTTTCTTAGATAATTCCATCTGTGACAATCTCGTTTCCAAATTAGATCACATGATTCCAGGAAGGACACGAATTTTGCAAGGACACTATTCAACCCAATAAAGTATCCTTTGGCAGTTTCCTCAAAGACAGTCTCATTTCTGAAGTGTATGTGTGTGTGTGTGTGTGTTTTCTTTTAACCTACCACTTTGGACATTCTTTCATCAAGACACATATAGCTGTAGCTACTGTTTCTCTCTCTTCCTCTCTCCCTTACTAGACTAAGACTTAAGAAAAGGCAGCATTCTATTTATCTCTATGTCTTAAGGACCTACCAGAATGGCTAGCATATGTGTGTACTTAGTAAACATTTATGAAATAAAATGAATAAATTTCCTTTCCCTTAAGTCCTAAAGACCCTACAGATATGAAGACAAATGGGGACACCTCCCCCAGCACCAGCTATAGAAAAGTGGAACAGGATATAGTCACACTCAGCTTTCAACAAATAGCAGCTTATAGTTGTCTTTAACTTTTCTTGAAATCTATATGAATAAAGTGAAATTTTGTCTCTTTATCTGCTAGTACATAACAACAAAAACAGTTGCATAATAGATTCTTAGCAAGCACAAAGGTTAAGTTTTGGATTGCTTAACTTAAAACATGAGTTAGATGACTTACGCTCATGTGGAGCCCTGGGAGGTGCCTGAAATAGACAGGCGGTCAGTCACCCTCCAGAGCAGGCCCAGCTGAGGTAAAGTGAGAGGGTGGTGACTAATTAGGAGAAGCATTTCATACATAGTATGACACTGTGGTCATAAAAGACAGTGCTTTCAAATACGGGCTCAAGTTGTTGAGATATACACTGATGTTCCAGATTGTTGTAGTTTCTGTGCAGTGGAGCTGCTTCTCACATAGTCAGTTCCATGAACTGCTTTTCAGGGTGAGTAGGACGGGGATTTAATTATTTAAGTAATTCAGGAGTGTTTCACTATTCACTTAACAGAGCAAAGGGCTGTTAGACCAGGATGATATTCTAGATGTCGTCTAGTCCAATTTTCATTTATATAGAAGTGAAGCTAAGGTTTACAGTTAAATAAATATTCTACAGTCCAAAAATTAATTTTTAAAGAGCACTTAATGACAGAAAATTAGCATGTTATAGTACTTTTTTTTTAAGTATGTAACATTATGACAATCTAATTTTAAAAATGTGTATGAGCTTAGAAAAAGATTGAAAGAATATACAGTAAAAGGAAATAATCATAGATGTGAATATGCATGATTATTGTCCTCTTTTTTTTTTTTTTTGGAAGTTTCCTGTTTTCCATAAATAAGTAATGAGTTGCTCTAGTTGATTCCAGGGCTGGTTTCCTAAACTTGTTTGCTCACTCTCTCCTTGCCTGCTCATTGCCATCTCCTCAACCCAATGGTGAAGGCACCTCCTAGTAAACCCTAGTTTTCCATGGAGTAAGTATAGTTTGAAAATAATTGGGCTAAACATTAAATAATTTTTCCCCAAATTGAGTCATTTGTGTATTATGGTAACAACTTTCGATGAATCTGAATATCAATAGAATATTACTTATGTAATATGTTTTCTATCAATTAACTCATTTCCTTTAACTAAAATACATGGTGTAATGACATTTTATATCGCTGTCACTGGCTGACTGACTGAAAATCTATGTCACTTACTAAAAAAGTAAATACAATGAAAAAATACAAACAAAAAATCCTAGCTTGGTACTCTCAACTGCTGAAGACTTGAGACTAAGGACTGCTCTCTGTTGACAAAAGTGATCAACTATTATCACAGAGATGTTACACAAACATAATTTCCAAGTTGAGACTTTTTTCTTTACATAAGAAAATGAATCTAAAGAGAAGTCAAAATAGAATACCATTCTTATAGTGAGATTTATCCTTACATAATAACTCTGTATACCCCTACAACCATCTCACCTACTACCATTAGAACTCATAGCATGTTTTAGAACTCACTTATTTAGAGACTATAGAGGAACCATGAGTAATAAGGCAGAATATTTAGGCTGGATTCATATAATGTATTTTCTGGATGTAGATAATGTTGAAGAAAGCTATGCTTTCCCTGTGCTTGCAAATGATTCTCCCAGAGACTTTATTTGTAGTTATTATTCCAACAATTATTTGGAAGAAAACATGGGCAATTAAAAAAAAAAAAGTCTCATTCAAAGATAAAATAGAGAGACTTTTGTATGTTTTAAAAATTTGTATAACAGAGTTAGCTTTTGCAATTTATTTTCCTTTTTTTTTTTTTTTTTTTTGAGACTGATTCTTACTCTGTTTGGAGGGCAATGGTATGATCTTGGCTCACTGCAACGTCCTCCTCCCAGGTTCAAGCAATTCTCCTGCCTCAGCCTCCCGAGTAGCTGGAATTACAGGTGCGTGCCACCATGTCTGGCTAATTTTTGTATTTTTAGTCGAGACGGGGTTTCACCATGTTGGTCAGGCTGGTCTTGAACTCCTGACCTCGTGATCTGCCCACCTCGGCCTCTCAAAGTGCTGGGATAACAGGTGGTCTTGAACTCCTGACTTCATGATCTGCCCACCTCGGCCTCCCAAAGTGCTGGGATTACAGGCGTGAGCCACAGCGCCTGGCCCTTATTTTCCTTTTAAAATACTTTTCAAACACTCACCAGACAAGATATATGGATAACGAATAGACAGATGAAAAGATACTTGACATCATTAGTCATTAAGGAAATGCAAATTAAAACCACGATACACTATCATACACCAATTATAATGGCTAAAACTAAAAAGATTGACTGTACCAAGTGTTAACAAGAATGTGGGGCAAATGGAATGCTTATACAGTACTGGTGTGAAAAATGCTACAACCACTTTGGAAAATAGTTTGGCAGTCTGTTAAACAGTTAAACTTTACTGTCATATGATTCAGCTATTGCACTCCTAGATATTTACCTAGGAAAAGTGAAAGCATATGTTTCTATAAAGATTTAAAAATGAATTTACATAGCAACTTTATTTGTAATGGCCCCAAGCTATAAATTATACAAATTTCTATCAACAAGTGAATTGATAAACTAAGGTATATCCATTCAATGGAATGCTATTCAATAATAAAAAAGAATGAACTACTGCTACTACATGAATGAATATCAGCATAATTATGCTGAATGTAAAAAGGCAAAAAGTAGTATATACTGTGTAATTACATCTACATAAAATTCTAGAAAATGCAAACTAGTATACAAATGGTATACTAACAGAGAGGCAATCAATGGTTGCCTGAGAATAAGAGATAGGTAGGGAAGGGCAGCAGAGAGAGATTACCAAGGCACAAGAGTTACTTTTGGAAGGTGATGGATAAATTTATTATCTCAATGGGATGACTCTTTCGTAGGCATATGCATAATAAATGTCACATTTTATTAAATTATACACTTAAATATGTGCAGTTTATTGTTATGTCAATTATGCATTAATAACTGTTGAAGCCAAAATAATTCCTCCCAAAACTTGAATATTTTAGGCTGGTCTGACACGGTCACTGGTGTTACGGTATCAGCCACTTTTTTTTTTGTTTCTATACTTTTAACTACATTTCCCATTCTAACAGGCTTAGCACATGTAAAGTAGCACAAGTTTTATTAAATTAGGCTTAGCCGGCATAAAATCTGAAAATACAGAATTTTGCAGTTTCTGAACATCTGAGTGAGTAAAATATTCTGAGTTTCTATTTAATCGACCAGGAAAAAATGTGAACAATGAATTGAGATAAAGAAGAGATGAAATAGTGTCTTTCTAAGGATAATGTTCAAAATATTAGTATAATAATCCAGGAAAAATAAGAGAATAAAATTTCTGCTGGCTAATGTTGGCTTTGGAAATAAAATGTAGGGAAAAGGATTCAGGAGATCCTGTGGAGATCAAAATGCTGAGATTTGTAAATTCATTGTTTGTTGGGGAGTAACAAAGTACTCATCAAAGGCCACTGGGATGTGTCAAGCCTAGATGAACTAGAACAAGGCTGAGCCTGTAAAGTACATAAGTTCATGAGAGTATGGGTTTGTGAAGTATTCTACAAATGAAAGGAAAAGTGGGGAATACGTTGGACTAATTGTTGTAGGTTTGGGAGTTGTCTGCCATGAGATCAGAGTTGAAATAATGATATGCATAAAAACAGTCAAGCAAGAATTCCTAGAAAGAGAGAGATGAAAGGACAAGAAAAGATGCTTTATTTAGTAGGCAAATGGAGGACAAAGAGGAGGGAGAGACCAGCACAATGTTGTAGAAGCTAGAAGAACTGGAAGTTCAAGAAATAGATGTATTAAAGATTAAGAAATGTCATCAGGCTAGAAATAATGGAGAAAATTAAAGATGCTTTCAGTGAGAAGGATGAAAGAATTGATCAGCTTGGGGCAACTCAGAGTTAAGAGAGGTTTGTTAAGGCCCAGAATGACTGAGCTCACAAGTGAATGACTTGGAGGGAAGATGAACGTACCAGTAATTGAACAGCACTAACCTGGCCCTTTTTCTCTGAGACAACTTCAAATAATATTATTCATATCATTCCTTGCTATAATATGAAATTGTGCCTTAGCAATTTATTGGTGATATTACAGGAAGAGAAACATTGTACTTTATGGAGAATCCTCCTTACTTTTATTAATACCTATTTAAGTAGTGACTGGATAAATTAATATCACTCTGAATTCCTTAGCAGGAAGAAACTCACTGGGTTTCAAATGAGTAAAAAGCAATACCATCAAATTAATGAACTAGGAATAGGCTCCATTACCTTCAGCTATTTTAATACCCTAGTACTCAACAAGAATGTGACTCCCTCGCCCTTGTCCCTGTGATGTCGGTTGATGTCAGCAGAAGGACCTTATTGAGAACTACTTCCCTACCCAGCTCCAGAAGCAACAGGAAATGGGCATAACCACAGGGAACAGGAAGAGATTGTTTTCCCTTTGGAATGGAACTGCTGCCTCTACCAATAACCACTAGATAAGACAGGTGGACAAGGCAAAGAGACAACAACTCTCCTGTAAGAATACAGTTAGTGTGATAGAGACAAAAGCAAGACAATCACATTGTTTAATGTTTTTGGAGCTATTTTTCAATTATATACAACATCGTACTAGTCAAATGGGCCCTCTTAACGCTTTTATTTCTTTAATTTTTCTGGCCTAGTTTTAAAATTTGCAGTGCATTAATATGCATTGAATACGCTTTTGTGAAATAACATCCTAAATCACTATACTTGAAAAGATTTCTTACACTAAAAGCATCTTGTAACAAGGAGCAGTTCGTTTCTTTAGGACTTGGCATTGAGATATTTTAAACATTGTAATGAAAGCATACAACAGAAGCCACTATGTACATACATCTGCATAAACAGATCAGGATGAGTTTTTAAAAGTGTTCTTTTTGCTTGGACTTAAAGGATCTAGGTAAATACAATAATCTGAATTGGTAAGAATCTTTGTGGTAAGAATGACCAGCTGATAAAAAAGATTAAGAATAATGGGGTTCAAGATAAACTTTATCTTTGCAAAAGAATTGGTATGGTATAAAGCATAAATAAATAAAGCGCGGAACATAAAAGTCTAACATTTAGATATTTCTGTTTCACCTGGCACTTTTCCTGGAAGCATTATGGATCCAAGAGAAGTTGGGAATTGATTACATTTGGAATATGATTATTTCAAGTTAAGACACAAACTTTCCCACTCAGGAGTTGCTTAGAAGACGCATTTCTTCTTCTTGCTTGTCCTAGTTTTGATTATTTGGAATCAGCACCTCTGCCAAACATCAGAGTCAGAACGAACCAGATTTAAAGGTTAATCATGCCAAAATTGAACAGCTGTCCCCCTGAGAAAAATCTGGGCTGTTTGGGTTTATTCCTGTGGCTGCTACTGTGTAGTATTCAATACCCTGCTCTCGCCCCCAGAGTCAGGGCCACAGCTGTCCACAGGAAATGCATCAGAGAGGTCTAATGTGAATGAATCATATGCACATGTTCCTTGGTATGTGGTGATAGGTAAACCAAAGGCTCAAAATCAGCCCTCCCTCCAGGTCAGAATTGGTTCCAGGTTTGTGAATGCAAAGTATCCACACAAGTTGTGCTGTGAAACTACCCTCCTTTCCCCTTTCTCTATGTATTGCCAGTAAAGGAATTTTAGTGTGTTGCTGGGATGAAACACATAATCATCTTGGTGACATGAGGGGATGAGCATATCTCTGTAACTGAGCTTAGACACATCATACGCGTGGCAGGTGCAGCATGTCTGGGAGGGACTTTCATGCCCCACTGCATCAGCACATGGAACAGTGTAGCCAGGCAATAGGCCCAATTCCATGTTTGGAAATTTAATTTTCAGTCACTCAGCTATAGTCAGTTGAAAAACTGCTTAGTGAGTGACTGTTTTCAAATAATCGTTTGGTAATCATAGGGTATTTTTTCTTGAATGAAATTTGAAGGTATAATATTTCTGAGTCTTATTTGTCCCATCATCACAATTAATTATTGCATTTGGCATGTAACAAATATTTAGATGTTTTACCAAATTGTCAGGAGCAGCAAATATCCCATTGTATGACAGTAATGTTACAATTTCAACATGATGTCCATCATCCTAGCCACAACTCACCACCACCACTATCAGATGTTCCCTATCTCAGTAAAGTGGCAGATCTATCCAGTTGCCTGATACTATAGTAGTCATTCTGGATTCTTTCTTCTTTACCTTCAATATGAAAAAGTCGCTAAGTCCTATGGATTTACCTCAAAAATCTATCCAATTGCCTTAGATCACTTATTTATTTTTAAAACATCTCTCATAAGAATCACTGTCCGAGCCCTTTAACAGATCTCCTTGCCTCCATCCTTTCCCATTCTCCTCATTCCCATCAATGCAACATAGGCATTATAACGGACACTCCGACCTTATTGCTCCATTGCACAAAATTCCACCATGCCAAAAAGAGTAAACACTTTTCTATCACATGCAAATCTACTGTAAATGCTTGTTTGCATTTTTCTTACCCACTAAACTGTCGATTCCCTGATTACATAATCATTACATCTTCTGTTTTCTTTGTATCTGTAATAGTCTACACAGAGTTTTCTTGCTTTTTCATTCAACATTATTTTTCTCATTTGTTTAGCTGCAACTGGTTATTTTGTATTCTGTGTAGTTTAGCTGCAGTTGGTTTGTTTGGTTGGTTGGTTGGTTTGTTGGTTTGTTTAGGGCAGTTGGTTATTTTGTATTCTGTGTAGTATTCTATTTTATGAATGTATTACCATTATCTATCCATTCTCTTATCAATGGACTTTTGTATTGTTTCTACTTTTTTGAAAATTATTATAGACCACACTGCTACAGAATCTTACACATATCTGCAGGTTTTTTCTGAGACTGTGCACCTAAAGGTAAATTTGTTGGGCTGTAAGTCATGTGTTTCTTTAACAATTCTGGATAATATAAATGTTTTCTAAAATGGTTTACTGAAAGTTTACCAAAGTTTAGTTTTTTAAAAACTATGTTGGCCTATCAAAACTTTTATTAGCCTATAAAATGTAATGTTTAGAGTTATCGTTTCCATGGAAATCAATAGGCTCTCTCCCAGAAAAAGTTCATTTGCATGATTTTAAACAAGAATCATTTGTATTGTTGTGTTTCCTACAAATTGCTAAACTAATCCATTTTCATCACTATCTATTTCCAACAAGGACAACTTTTTCCAAGTTGTGGAATAGCTTGGTCAATGAAAAGTCAACCGAAGGTGCATATCCCAATAGAATCACATAATCTCTGGAGGATCCACTGGCCAGGAATCTGCAAACTACAACCAGTCAGCCAAATCCAACAGTGGTCAGTGGCCCATTTCAGAGCCTACAAACTAAAAATGATGTTACATTTTTAAGAACAAACAGACATTAAAATGAAGAATAAATAGAAATGACCACAGCACAGGAGATGCACAGTCTCATGAATTAATAAGTAAATGCCAGCTAGAACTCCAAATAAAACCAAGTCTTATTCACCTGACTTGTTATATACCACTAATAAGAATATCAATTTAGACACTAGTCAGTGCATAAAGTCTACTAAGCCTTGTACCTTACATTAGTTTGTTGTAAATAGAATGTTTTAAACAACAGTAGTGGGTAATAATAAAACACAATGGCATTAATTTTAGAAAAGAATATGAATTTGTACAATCTGCCAAAAGAGGAAAAAAAAAAAAAAACAGTGTCCTTGTAAAGAACAAAACCAATTATTCGCTGTCTTTTCAGTAGGATTCTGAGCATTGGCTAGCACAAAGGCAGTGAAACTTGCTCTGTATCAAGCCAGATAATAAATATTTTAGGCTCTAAGGATGATTTAGGTCTCTGTTGCATATTCTTTTCTTCCCTTTTTTTTTACAACCCCTCATTTAGGATATATCTATGTATTTATATCAATGCCAGTGTATCTGTCTACCTATAGGACTGTAGATGGGTCTTTTAAGGTTATGTTTTCTCATTTGTTTCTCTTGTAAAAATGCAATTAATTTTTTATTATTCATCTTATATCCAGAAATCATATTACTCTCTTATAAATATGAGTAAAATTTTATAGATTACTTTGATTTTCCAGTATTGATAATCGTACTACATAATTTACCATTATTTAATTAGTTCTGTCTTCTTTTCTATTCACTTCCCTTCATCTCTCCTTCCTTTTCCTCTCTCTCTCTCTCTCAATCTTTTTCCAACTACACCATCCAGGCCTTCTAACCCAATACTTACTATTGAACTCATATTTAATTTTAATATTGAAAGTAAAAGAAAGCTATCTTTGGTCATTTTTATGTACTACTGCATTCAGTTCACTTTCTTAGGATTTGTTGTTTTCGTTTTCTAACTTTCCAAGTTATATGCTCACCTCATTAAATTTTAGCTTTTTCCCTCTAAAATAAAATTATTTAAGGCTACAAATTTTCTGCTATTGATAGATACCTCGATTGACATATATTGTTAAGGAATATTTTTATTGCATTCAGTTATAGGTTTCTTCACTTCAATCATGATTTGCTCTTGCTCTTTATGTGTGTGTGTGTTTTCTTTCTTTCTCTTTCTTTCTTTCCTTCCTTCCTTCCTTCCTTCCTTCCTTCCTTCCTTCCTTCCTTCCTTCCTTCCTTCCTCCTTCCCTCCCTTCCTCCCTCCCTCCTTTCTTTCTTTTTTTTTTTTTTTTTCCAGAGTCGTACTCTGTGACCCAGGCTGGAGTGCAGTGGTGTGATCTTGGCTCACTGCAATCTCTGCTTCCCTCATTCAAGTGATTCTCCTGCCTCAGCTTCCTGAGTAGCTAGGATTACAGGCGCGTGCCACCACACCTATCAAATTTTTGTATTTGTAGTAGAGGGGGTGGTTTCTCCATGTTGGCCAGGCTGGTCTCAAACTCCTGACCTCAGGTGATCCTCCCGCCTCAGCTTCCCAAAGTGCTGGGAATACAGGCATGAGCTACCACGCCTGTCCAATTTATGCGTTATTTTAAGGCGTTTGTGTGCATTGTTTAACAATTTCTAGATGTATATGTGGTTTTATTTTTATTTAATCATGTTAAGGTCCAAAAATGTGTTATGAAAAGTCTTCAAGATTCACTGAAGCTTATTTAATAGTTTGGCATATAATCAACGTTTATAAATATTTCATAGGTGCTTAAAAAATGTATAGTCTCCAATTCTTAAGTGAAATATTCTATATATTTCTATTGGATTATCTTTTAATATTGTTATCCAGATCTTCTATATCCTTACTGATTTGTGCACTTGATTTATCAAATATTGAGAAAAGTGTATTAAAATCACCCAGTAACTTTGGCGATTTTACCCTTTTAATTCTTACATTATTTTTGTAATATATACTTAAAATTTATGCTACTAAATGTAATCAAGCTTAGAATTTTATCATCCTGCTGAATTGATTGCTCTCTTTTTTTGGTAAAATTTTAGTTTTATTACAATCTTGCTATACCAGCAATCCTTCAGTTATATTTGTTTGATGTATTTTTTACATTATTTTACTTTCAACTATTCTATAGCCTTATGTTTTAGATGTGTCTCTTTCAAACAGAAGGCAGCTGGATTTTGTTCATTTGTTTGTTTTATGCCAATCTGTCTTCTAACTGGAGAATTTGGTTCAATTATATTCATTGCAATTAATATATTTTGATTTATTTCTAGCATTTTATGTTATACTTCCTATATTTTCTTCTCTAATGCTTTTTCTTTTTCTGTCCTCCTTTAGATTGACTTATGTTTAATTTTGTTTTTCTCTTTCTGCAAAACTTGACCTCATGCACTGTATTTTTATCTTTTTAGTGGTTATATTAGTACTTTTTACATACATAATTAACCTAATGAAGTCTAAAGTATACAATTAATCAATATCATTATCCTTCTTTCCAACAATGTAAGTAAGGACTTCATTTTATTTATTTAGCCAGCGTCTCACTATGTTGCTCAGGCTGGTCTCAAACTTGGGCTCAAGTGCTTTTCCTGCCTCAGCCTCCTGAGTAGCTAGGACTACAGGTGCACATCACCAGGCCTGATTGAGTAAAGACTTTCGAGTGCTTTAATTGTAATTAAACTCTCCCAACTTACACACCCCTGTTGTCTGGTTTTTTAGTTGATCTTTTTTATCACCTTTTTTTTATTTTTGTTAATGTTTGCTTAGATTTATTTATGTTGTTACTATATTCTTTGCTTATCATTCTTTCTCGCATATCAGATCTTCCATAAACTATTACTTTGCTTCATAAATTCATTCTCAAGAAGTTCTTTTGGTTAGAGTCAGTTGTGGTAAGTTTTTCAGTTTTTATTTCGAACAGTCTAGCTGGGACTGCTTTACCATAAATCTTTAACCTGGAAATACTCAGGCTACACAATTGGTATAAATTCTGGCCCTGCATCCATCTGAAGTCTAGCTGAATCATGAATTCTTACAGAAAGTTTTTGTTGTAAGTTTACCAGCCTGAATCAGGACTGAAAAAAGCAAATATATTTATGTTTCTTGTGGGAGAGTAGGGGTAAGGAGTAGGAGCTGGGGCTGTTTCATTTTTTGTTAGCCCACCTTTTCACTTTACTCTGAACTAGGCTTTGTATGAAGTCCCTTGGCGCTTGCAAGTTCTGTTAAAGTGAAAGCTCTCGGTCACTGAAGTCCAGTGAGGCCTCCTGAAATGGATAGATACTACCAGGACATCCATATCCTTCCTGATTTTTTTGTCTGTGTTACAGGAAAGACATCTTGATCTCCCAAAAGAGGGTTCTTGGACCTCCTGCAAGAAAGAATTCAGGATGAATCCGCAAAGTGAAATCAAGTTTATTAGGAAAGTAAAGGAATAAAGAATGGCTACTCTATAGGCAGAGCAGCAGCATAGGCCGCTTGACTGAGTATACTTACAGTTATTTCTTCATTGTGTGCCAAACAAGGGGTAGATTATTCATGAGTTTTCAGGGAAAGGGGCAGAGATTTCCTGGAACTGAGGATCCTCTCCCCTTTTTAGACTATGTAGGTTAACTTCTGGATGTTGCTATGGTATATGTAAACGGTCATGGCACTGGTGGTAGTGTCTTTTAGCATGGTAATACATTATCATTCACAAACAATGAGCAGTGAGGACCACCAGTGGTCACTTTTGTGGCCATCTTGGTTTTGGTGGGTTTTGACTGACTTCTTTACAGTATCCTGTTTTATCAGCACCATCTTTGTTACCTATATCTTGTGCCAACCGACCTTCTATCTCATCCTATGACTAAGAATGTCTCACCTCCTAGGAGTTCAGTCCAGCAGGTCTCAGCCTTATTTTACCTAGCCCCTATTCAAGATGAAGTTGCTCTGGTCCAAATGCCTCTGACAGCTCCCTTTGTTTTTGGCTTCTAAGGTTTTCCTTTACTTGCCTCCTGGCTCAATGGTGCATATAAAAATGCACTATTGCATTTTGAAAGGACTTAAAAAAACTTCATCAAGCATTTGTGTCACACTGGTGGTTTTTAAGGATCTATTCTGCATATTGCTAGAACCAATGCATTCCATTCTTAATAACTTACGTGTGGTCACCAGGAGGACTACCTTTTCCTCCATTCCTATAAGTAGCCAAACTGAGTGATCTTGGACCACCTCAGTAAGCCTCAGTTTTCTAAATTTACTTACTGTAAATACTTGAGGACTCTTTATTAGATCCCTTAAAAATTTTATCTCAAACTTGCATAAACTTCTGGGAGGAGATTTAGCATTCTTGATTTAAAAACAAACAAACAACAACAACAACAACAAAAACCCCTAAGTTTCTAATGAACTTGAATGAAATCAAGATATTGTAAGGCAGGTGTGGGTAGTACAAGCCTGTAATCCAAGCTACTCAAGAGGCTGAGGTTGAAGGATTGCTTGAGCCCAGAGTTAGAGACCAGCCTGGGCAACACAGTGAGACTCTCATCTAAAAACAAAACAAAACAAAACCGAAAGAAAAGAGAAAAAGAAAAAAGATTTGTTCTGGGAAAACAGTTAACAATCCATACTGTGGACTATCAGCTGAAAGTCAGTCTAAAAATAACTTTAAGTAGGCATTGTTTTTTCTTTTGTCATACATTCTAAGTAAATCCTCCCCCCCCCCCCCCGCTTTTTTTTTTTTCCTTTAAAATGTCCTCACCGCCAGGCATGGTAGCTAACACCTGTAATTCCAGCACTTTGGGAGACCGAGGTGTGCGGATCACTTGAGGCCAGGAGTTTGAGACCAGCCTGGCCAACATGGAGAAATCCCGAAACTAAAAGTACACACATACACACACACACATAAAATAAGCTGGGTGTGGTGGCACGTGCCTGTATTTCCAGCTGCTCAGGAGGCTGAGGCAGGCGAATCGCTTGAACCCAGGAGGCAGAGGTTGCAGTGGGTGGAGATCACACCACTGCACTCCAGTCTGGGCGACAGCGCCAGACTCTGTAGGAAAATAAATAAATGAATAAATTCCCGTTGAGATGCTTTCCAGGGCGCTAGTCAAGCCCCATATTCTTATTTGTGGGAGTGAAAACACCAATATTTCAGGATTGTTGTGAGGACTAAGTAAGATGCACAGAGAAAGCGTAAATAGTCGTGAATAGCACTTGTTAGGTCTACACACTCCATTTTTCTCTATATTAATATAATTATTTAGAGATTGGCTAGCTTTTTGGGGAAATGTCTCTCCATTGTATTCCACTTATCTCATTAGCATGAACTACCTTTTCTCCTTGCTTTTCAGCTTTCTCTCCTATGAAAAAGATGGAAAATGTTTTAGTACAAGGGGACCCTCTCAAGCAGTAAATCATTTTGATATTAAAAACAGATAATTGCAAACCCAGTTTTACTTCAGTATGAGTTCCGCAGGGGAGTGTGAGTGTGTGTGTGTGTGTGTGTGTGTGTCTGTAATTACATGTGATTCAAAAGAGGAAAGGGATCAGTATTAAAGGTACTTGTATACTAGAAGCAAAAAAAAAAAAAAAGGAAGTTTAGTTCCTCTGAGCTCCTTGTTAATTATAGCTGCTAAAGGTAGCTTTTACAAAGAAACTGCCTTTGTGCCAAAAGTATTTATTTCCTTGTTTGTATTTGTCCCTTTGAGGAGGAATCGCTGTGTCTTGAGTAAAAGGGGTGCTTTGCTTGCCTGCATTAAACTGATGAGGGTCCAGGCGCATGATGGATGATTTCAGTAGGTAGAGCAGACACATTTTAGTTTATTTCTCTCTTTCTCACTCCCCACACTCAACCTCCGATGTACACACGTTACAAGATTCCCTGGAGTCAGGAGGTGGGAGCGGAGAGTTTCAGTACAGATCTTGACATCAGAGTATTCTGACCAAGAAAAAGAAAGAGGGAAGCGAGGTGGAGAAAGCAGGAGCAAGGAAAGAAAGAAGGAAAAGCGGAAGGACAGTAAGAAAAAAGAAAACGAAGGAGGGAGGGAGGGAGGGAGGAAATTTAAGTGAAGAAGGAAGAAAGCTTGGATTCAGGGAGGAAAGGGAGCGAGAAAGAGTGCGAAAGAAGAGCGTGAGAAGAGGCAAGCATTACAGTCTCCGGTCCACAGGAGAGAGATGGAGCCCTCATCAGCACTAGAGAATCCCAAAGAGCCAGTGTATTGTTTTCTTGAAAGCCCCGAAGCTAAGCAATTCCGAAAATGTTTAGCAAAGCCCTTTGGGGAATGGTGAGATGAGGGGTAGGAAGGATAGGACATTCTCATTGCCACCGCCCGCCCCGCCCCCCCCCCCCCCCCCCCCGTCTCCCCGGCCCCCTCACATGAAGTGACTGGATTTGGGAGACCTAGCGGAAACCTTCAGGTCACCCAGGGAACTGCTCCTCTCGCTGGTCCTGCAGCGGCGAGGCGGGGTGGCGGGGGGCGGGGGGGGCCGTGAGAGCGCCGAGACGCGCGGGGCGCGGAGATGTGCAAGTGGCGAAGCTTGACCGAGCGCAGACTGGAGCAGCCGCCTAACTCCTGGCGCAGGATCTACTGAGAGGTCACGGTGAGTCTCTGCGGGTGCGGGTAGGAGGGATGCCCAGGTGCCTCGACGCCCCCTGGCCCGGGAGGAGGCGGGTCCGGAACCTCCCCCTAGTCCGGCCTCACCCCGGAGCCCGCGCGCCTTGGGCGGATGCACCGACTGAGCGGCGCTCGGCGGGGCTCCCAGCCCGCCACTGCCACCCGGCCCCGCGCGCTCATTGGTCGGGATGTGTCGGCTCAGCAGCCTCCAACTTCTCCCGAATCCCACTGGTGAGTCCCAGGAGAGCGAGCTGAGGGAGAAAGGTCCAAAGGGCGCGAGCGCCCAGGGCGCTGGGAGCCCGTGGGACGGGCACGGGGAGGGCAGAGCCAGCCCAGAGGAGCTGCTGCCGGGAGGTGCGCTGAGCAGGGTCCGCAGCTAAGGTCCGGCGCGATCCGAGCGCCCAGGACCCTAAGGCGGTGGAGGAGGCGTGCCCTGGGAAGGAGCAGCTACTGGGACCTGAAGAGTGAGGGGAGGGAGAGGGGCCCGGAGGTTGACCTGGAGGAGGGCTCTGGAAGTCACGTCAGGTTGGCTCTTCAGGTTCATTTCCATAGTTCCCTGCGGCCTCTGCCTCGGGGAGTTATGTTTGGTTACCGAGATCCGCGCTACCAGATTGCACCGGGGCTGATTTGGGGGCTGGGAATTTGCCATTCTGCTGTACAGACACTGAATTTTTTTTTTTTTTAAAAGCAAGGTTTGTTTTCATTTTGGTTTCTGTCGGATTTTCTCATTTGTAACTCACTTTTCTATTTTTACTTTTCTTAACCGGAAGATCTTTTCATTATCCCACCTCTTCATCTTGCTTTTAACCTGATTTCCTATTATATAATTTATGCTTAAATCTCACAAGGGTTGGTCGGTGCGGGGTTAGGGTGTCCTTTTGTAGATGAAAGTTTAAGACTTCTTACTTAACTGGTTTCAATCTATTTGTATTGTTTCAAAATAAGGGTAATTGCAACCAAATATCCCTCTTTAGCCTCTTGATCAAGTCGAATTACAATATTATTAAACTGAAAACTAGTACCTGACTTGCAGCGTCAGCATTTGGAAACTGCTTATCGGCAAATCGACTGTATGAAGGCGTGTAACTTCATTCCCTGCCATTTTTGTGGGTTCCAGCACTTTAAAAAATTGGTAATTTTTTGGACTTAACGCTGTGTCTTTGGTTGTAGAGCAGCACTAACCAGGAGAGTAACATGGTTGGCACTTTGTGTCCAGAACTCCGTATTTCAGGCTGGGAAACACCTAATTAATGTCTGGGAAACAAGAAGATGATTTATCCTGAGTACCTCTGTCCTCAGCTTCTGCAGACACAGTCTAAATATGCAAACTGTTTCTCCTTCTTCCTGTGCCTCAGTTTCCATAATACAAACTGTAATTGCAAAGCACAGCTTCAGGAACCTGCAGATATAAGTTAATGTTATAATGTGCTATGAAGATGAAAATTGCTTAGCTAAGTCTAAGCCTGTAAGTCTATGAGATTTACTTTTTAACAAATCGGTTATTCAGGTTTCCTGCTTTGACTATCTGATATAGTTATGCTTATGCTCAACTGGTATAAGAATTGCTGCTTTACATTGCTTTGAAATTCAGCTTACACTTAAAATAGTAATTTATTCTCTTGGTAATGTCGAGCTGAAGTTTGTAGGTTCTTGTTATCTTACACCTCCTAATTCTCTATTCTCGTCTGTGGCAGTGTCCACTTTTTCGTTTAAACTTTTTATTTAACACATCTTCAGTTGAAGTGAAATATTTTAAGAATACAGGTATGTTTTTGCATACCCTGCTTTATATGGGACTACAAGCATCAACTTTGTGTGTTTTTTTTGTTTTGTTTTTTTTATTCTTTTGTTTACTTGTCCCCCTTACTCTTCTCTTAAATGGGATTAGGTGTGGTTAAGTTGGATATTCAGGTATCTGGGGGTTAGTCATATGTTCCACAGTGAGATTCCAGATACTGTCCCCTGATTTCTTAAAGAAAAATAGTGAACCTTCCAGAATTAACTGGAAATGAATGACAAAGTTAATTAGGAGATTAAACTTGCATCATTTCTGCTTGCGCTCAATGCTTTTGAAAAAACGCTACTAAGAGCAAAAGACTTCCTTTAAGAATTTACAGAGCATTTACAAGAGGGGGAGACGTAGGAACACCTTGTAGATTATTCAAAGATTATATTGTTTTGATGCAGCTTCTCTCACTGTCTTCATTTCTCTGTAACTGTTTCTGCAAACTTAGGTGCTGAACCATTAAGAGCCCAGCTGCTTCAGTACTCAGTCTTAAAGGTAAGGAGAAGCCAAGGAAAAGTAACTTACAGGGAGAAACAAATGCTTATCCACTAGTTTTACTACACCACAAGGCATGGAGTTGCCACAGAGCACCTGTAGTTTAGCCCTGAGGCTGCCCTGGTTCACCTCTTCACTTTACAGGGACACAGACTGCCATTTCTAAGGAAGAACTAAAAACACAAACAACAAAAAACGTCATTTTGTACCAATAAAACATTTCTCTACATTGCCTTCTGAAATATACAGGGGGAACAATATTCAGGAAAGAGAAATACTTTAGCAAATGTGCTTAATATTCAGATGTTCTTTAGGACAGTCATGAAACATGGGGAGACTGGGAGACTTATTATTGTTTACCTCTCTGTAAGGTGTCCAAAGTATTATTAAATTTGTTCCCATCTTTTCTTTGCCCAACCAATACACTATTAAAATAGGACTATAATCAATGCAATTCCATATCATAACCCCAGGGGTGGTGAGACTAAGCCAGCATGCCTTACATAACCATTAAGTAAGACATTTTAACCTTCAGATACATTACATTCCACTTTTATTGAGCAGACAGTTTTCATTGTCTAATAAAATGTTTTTATTTGATAGTCTGTCCTTGCTTATAGCCTCATGTAATCAAGGGGACAGCATGTTTAAGACTTTGTATCCAGAACCTTAAGGTCTAGTTGTGGTTCGCTTATTAATAATTCACTGGGAAGGGTAATTTCTAGTTTTCTGCTGGGTCTCCCCACCACACTTCAAATGTAAAATATGTTTCTTCTTTCTCCTATGCCTCAGTTTCCACAAAACACACCCTTAGAGAATGGTGCGTATTCAACAAAGATCTTTAACTGTAAGAGCATTTCTGAGCCATCCCTGCATCCAGGGACCAAATTCTCAGAGCAGTTTGTATTGAGCTATAAACAGCTAATCTGTCAGTTTAAGATGTTCTTTTATACAGTCATACAGCAAAATGGAAATTGTGTGTTCTAATCCTTGGAGACGGACTGATAAACTGTCACTAGGCCCCTGATAAAGTTTAATATTTAGGCTTATACCCCCTTAATTTTCCCCCTAAATTTCTGCAATAAGATCTAAATTAGCTTTTACTGCATGATGATACAGCTTTATTTTGAACAATGACCGAGTGTGTTCTTTCCAAAGAATATTGACTAGTTGTGTAGTCTTGAACACGTTGTCTGACTTCTCTGTGCCCCAGTTTCCCAATTCTTTATTCTCTTCTGTGGCAGTGTCCACTTTGTGGTTTAAAGTTGTTAACACATCTCCAGTTGAGGTGAAAGATTTTAAGAATACAGGTATGTTTTTGCATACCCTGCTTTACACAGGACTACAAGTATCAACTTGGTAACTTTTTGTATTATTGTGTTTACTTGTCCCCTTTACTCCCCTCTTAAATGGGATTGGGTGTGGTTAAGCTGGATATTCAGGTATCTTTTGGTACAGTGAGTGACCATTTTCAGAAAGTTGTCTAACCAGTTAATAGATACCAGTATCAGTAGTAGTAGTAGTAATTTTGAA
Organism: Chlorocebus sabaeus; assembly: GCF_047675955.1. Lineage (NCBI taxonomy): Eukaryota > Metazoa > Chordata > Mammalia > Primates > Cercopithecidae > Chlorocebus > Chlorocebus sabaeus. The sequence continues at coordinate 35,905,761 of NC_132918.1, read as the reverse complement.
CTGTAAAAATAAAAGTTGTCTTTATGACTAAAATAAACTACCTCATGTGTTCATTCCTTTTGGTGTTTATCTATATTAATATTTCAAATTATTGCTTAGTCAAAACCTCAAGGTATTAGTCATTGGTTTTTGAGTTTATAAAGGAAGCCACTGGAGCAAGATATAAAATTAACCTTTGATGTTAGTCCAGAGTTCAAAAAGGTAAGTTTAAAGCTTTCTTAATGGTGGTATAGCAATTATTTGCTTATAAACTGCTGAATTAATCCTACTTGAGTATTTAACCAAGTCTTACTGTCTAATTTTGCTGAGATTTTCAGTGATATATCAAAACAAAACAAAACAACAGCAACAAAAAACAGAAAGTTGTGACTGAGACCTGTCGAATTCATTTGACTCTATAATCTTTGCATTCAGCAACAAAATTTTGACTTCTCAACAGCAAAAACATATTTCTATTTTAAAATGACTGAACTTTTTACTTTTATCCAGTCACATTACGCGTTTGGACATTTTCTTTTTTATCATTAGCATTTTCATTTTTTGCAGATTTTAGGTGATGGGCAGATCAGAAAGTCAGATGGATATAACTGATATCAACACTCCAAAGCCAAAGAAGAAACAGCGATGGACTCCACTGGAGATCAGCCTCTCGGTCCTTGTCCTGCTCCTCACCATCATAGCTGTGACAATGATCGCGCTCTATGCAACCTACGATGGTGAGTTACTCCCACACCTGTGCATCCATAAATGCAAAAGAGAAGGAAATCTTCCTCCATGCTTTTACCGTCTATCTAACAAATGTGTTAGGGATAGAGGCACTTAAAGACTGACAAAGAGATTCATTTAAAAAATGTAACATCAGTATGTCAAAACAATTAACTTGGAAGTACAGTGCCTTTTATGTTTGAGCTAAGTTATTAATTGCAAGTATATTTAGTGTGCTCATGCTTACTTATGAGGAATCTCAGGTATGGTTTTATTTGATTAAAATATACACAATTTTATGGCCAACTTTAGTAATAGTCATTAGTCAGTTTTTGTTATGTCATTGAAATTCTAAAGGGCTTCACAGGAATTTAACAAATTTAATTTGAGTCTTGGAAGTTTTTCAAAACTAGGATTAAAAAAGATTGATTGTTTAATGGTTAAAAAAAAATGATTACCAAGCAAAAACAACTGATTATTTCAATGTAATAGGCCTAGAGCTTAGTTGGTAGAGAAGATATAATAACACATTTTTCTTCATAATCAAAATTTTAAATTTAGATTTTACCTATTTTATTTTCTTATATTTTTTCTAACCACTGGCAATGATGTATAATGCTCAGTTTTTAGTTCTTGCTTTAAGAAATTGCTTATTTAATCGACAGTTTCTAAAAGAACAAAAGAAAAACAAATTTAAAAATGTGCGTTGCCAGTATTTATGCATATTCTCTCCTTTTTCTAGATGGTATTTGCAAGTCATCCGACTGCATAAAATCAGGTAAGAAATGGTTTTTACATGTAATAGTTACACAACTGATGTATAATATTGAAAATTAAATGCTAATCTTACTTTGCTTTGTTTACACTTTTATTCATTATAGATCAATTATTTATGTGTCTGGCTCTATAATCAAGGGAAATAAAATTATATTTAAGTAGTAGATTAATTAACTTGTCTACTGTGAAAAATATGTTACTATTTGCAACCCTGGGCTGTATAGCAGGGCAATAGAAAACTATTTCTCTATTTGTATGGAGCTTGCCATGCAGTTGAAGAAAGAAAATGAACACATATGAAATGGTAAGCGTTGTATCATTGTGTTAAATTTCTCAATGCACCTCACTAGGTGGGTGAGAAGAAGGGAGTGAGATGTAGCATGTAAATCTAGATGGAGAAGTTAAAATTTGGGAAGAAACTTCTTTTTTTTTTTTTTGAGACAGGGTCTCACTCTGTCGCCCAGGCTGGAGTGCAGTGACATGATCTCAGTTCACTGCAACCTCTGCCTCCCAGGTTCAAGGGATTCTCCTCCCTCAGCCTCCCGAGTAGCTGGGACTATAGGTGCCCACCACCACGCCTGGCTAATTTTTGTATTTTTAGTAGAGACGGGGTTTCACAATATTGGTCAGGCTGGTCTCGAACTCCTGACCTCAGGTGATCTGCCTGCCTTGGCCTCCCAAAGTGCTGGGATTACAGGCATGAGCCATTGCAGCCAGCCTTAAATTTGGGAAGAACCTTGAAGTAGGGCTGGAATTTAGATGTGGCAGTGCAGAAGAGGGAATTCCAAACACAATAGAAATAAACTACGTTATTGAGAAGTAGTAAAAATGTACGCTTGATAGAAGGGCGCATTGTGGAGAACCTTGAAAATCCATGTTTAGCCTTCATATTGTAATACAGGAGAAACAGATATTTTTGAACAGAGGAGTGACCAGGCCAAAGGTGAAAGATGATTCCGGGAATGTGAGGTTGGATGGATTGAGTGAAAAGGAGGGCAGGCAGGTGGGGGCTGCGTCTGTACTCCAAGTGTAAGCTAAAGAGGTTGGCCTGTGGTGAGATAAGAGTGCTATTGAGATAGTACAGAGGGAGAATTGGGTGACTCAATAGAACTGACTTGCTAAATAAAATGAATGAGTTGAGAATGATGCCAAGTTTTAAAACCCAAGGGACTAAAGAGAATGGTGGCAGCCCACCCAGAAAGAAAGAGGTCACAAGGTGGATGTGGATGTGTTTGGTCTAAGCCATGGGTAACAGCCCCATGAGAATAGACAGCAGGAAGGTAGAGGTGAGGTTCAAGAAGTTGGAATATGAATTTGGGATCTGTCAGTTTAAGAGTGATAGTGGAAGCCTTGGGAGTATTTGAGTTCTCAATAGAAGAGAAGAGGTTCAAGGGCTAAACTTAAGACAACATCAGTGATTAGAAGAGAAGAAAAATAAGTCAGAGCAGAAAACAGAGAAGTGTATGGAGCTATATAAACCCCAGCAATTAGAGTGTGGTGAAAATGGAAGTATTTCTTCTTTCATCAAGAAGAAGGAAGGTGGTAGCTGAGGGCAGCACCCTGGGATATGAACACAATGTTTGTGGCCTTTAACAAGAGATTCTAAACCTCCTTTCTAACATCTACGTGTCTTATAAGAGATAAATAAACTGCCCCAAATAATTTGAACCATTTTCTGCTGGATTTTTAAAAAAAATTTATTTATGTATGTATGTATGTATGTATGTATTTATTTATTTATTTTTTGAGGCAGAGTCTTGCTCTGTCACCCAGGCTGGAGTGTAGTGGTGTGATCACAGCTCACTGTAACTTTGATCTCCTGGGCTCAAGGCATCCTCCCACCTGAGCCTCCTGAGTAGCCGGGACTATAGGCATCTGCCACCATTCCTGGCTACGTTTTTTTTTTGTTTTGTTTTTGTTTTTTTAAGTTTTTTTTTGTAGAGACAGGGTCTCTCTATGTTGCCCAGGCTTGGTTTTGAACTCCTGAGATCAAGCAATCCTCCTACTTGTCTTCCCAAAATGCTGGGATTACAGGCATGAGCCACTGCACCCAGCCTTGGATATTCTTTACATGATTTTTTGTTATTCACTGAACTTTGCAAAAGAATGACGGGAAAATATCTGACAATTCTAGGTTATAGTCTAATGTTCTGAATCTATGCTCTTTGCTCTTTTTTTTTTGTATTGTTTTTTGATGTTTTTATTTGCTCTGGGTCACAAGTGCAATGGCCAGACACCCTGAGATGTGATGTGGGGAGCGTGAGGGAAAGTTGATTTAGATGTTAGCCATTTGCTCCTCAACATGGTACATTTTTCTCACAAATAAAGTTTCTTTATTCCCCAAGGAAATGACTGCACAGGTACCTTGGCTGGGGGATCTCCGTGGCCATATGGGAAAGTCAGCATGTGTCCAAGTTGTCAAAGTTAACATTTACTTCCTCCCCGGATCCTCCTATGCTTCCTCTCTCTACCAGCTACCCTATTACATGCTCAGGCTGTCCTGTTTTGGGAAACTTCCACTTACATATTGACTACTGAGGATTAATTCGTCTGTCTGCAATATACTTGACATGTCTGTCTCTTTGGTATCTTAATCTATAGCTCTCTTCTCTCACTATTTTTCTTTTTTCTCTTCTTTTCCTTGAATTTTATTTTCGAAGAAACTGGATTTTTTGACTAGGTAGGCATGTTTTTATAAACGACAAGTGATTTTGCCTCAGAGATCTAGGCAGGTTTTTCTTCCCAAGGAGCAATGTGACATTCAGAATCTGGAATCTTAAATGTGACTTAATGTTTAGAGGTATGGTTTTTAAATAGTGTTTGGCAAGTCTCAACTCACTAAAATGTATTTAACCTGTATCCTTTAATTGCAGCTTAGAAATCAAACCAAATGTATAACACCTTGCAGAATGTATTTTGGCAGAGAAATGTAAACAATAGAAATAACTTCAGTGGGAAACAAGGTTGCTGTATAGCTGTGTATTTTTCTTCATTCTGCTCTGTTGGTTCACAAGCCATTAGAATACTTGTTCACATTGGTAGTTACTGTTCTTCCTAGGAGAATAAATAAGATGACACACACCCTCATGGATACACTCTTCATACTCACACACACACACACACAGAGTCTTCTGCTGGTTAGGAAATCTTTTCTGCCACAGAAAAATACAACTATTTCTTTTAGAAGTCGTTGCAAATTAGGAAAACCCTAGAGGAAATCTTGGACAAAAGCAAGTATTGAAGAAGAGTGACAAGAGTAGAATAGATGGAAAGAAAAAGAAATAAGAAAAGAGAAGGCTGGGCGTGATGGCTCACGCCTATAATCCCAGCACTTTGGGAGGCTGAGGCGGGCAGATCACCTGAGGTTGGGAGTTCAAGACCGGCCTGACCAACATGGAGAAATCCCATCTCTACTAAAAACACAAAATTAGCCGGCTGTGGTGGTACATGCCTGTAGCCAAAGCTATTCAGGAGGCTGAGGCAGGAGAATCACTTGAACCCGGGAGGCAGAGGTTGCGGTGAGCCAAGATAGCGCCATTGCACCATAGCCTGGGCAACAAGAGTGAAATTCCATTTGCGGAAAAAAAAAAAAAAAGAAAGAAAGAAAGAAATACGAAAAGAGAGATGTTGAAAAAAATATAAAATATCTTACTAGCAAGTCTATAGGTCACTTTAAGAGAGTGGGGGGTTCAAACCTGAGCTCAGAAATTCTTGAGAATGGGAAAACGAAGTATTGACACTCCGGGTGCTTACATTATGTGAAAGATGGCCCCAACTTGAACCTTTCTCCCAGTGGAAAGGAATATCACAGCAAATGGACTTTTCTCTTCGATCCTTTGAAGTCAAGGAATAGAAGTCAAGCCATACCAAGACAGAAGTAAAATATTGCAGAAGGCTGTTTCAAATCTGTTTGGTGTTACGTATTTTAAATCTGAACATCTAGGATTTAAATATTTATGATGTACATAAAATAATGTTTATGTATACTTTAAATTAACTTGCCTGTATGTGTAATGCTTCAGTATAAAAGATTACACCAGACCTAAAGTAAAACAAATACCATTTAAGAAATAACATCTTAAGGCGGAGATCAAAATGCTTCAAAGTATTATTCATCACTTATTTACCCTATAAGGTTGTCAAAAACTTAGAGTTATAGAACTTGTATGTGATTTTGCAGACTTTTCCATATAAATCTAAATCCTGAAACTGACTTCCATTGCATTGTAACCTTCCTAACTCAGCTTTCAAGGAATCTTATGCTTTAAATCAGGGTTTCTCAACTCACTATTGATATTTTTGTGCTGGAATTATTCTTTGTTGTGGGTGTTATTCTGTGTATTATAGGATATTTAGCAGCATCCCTGGCCTCTACCAACTAGATGTCCAGTAGCAGTCTTCTCCTAGTTGTGACAACCAAAAAATGTCTCTAGCCATTACTAAATGTTCCCTGCAGGCAGCACAGTCACTTGTGACTGGGTATCCCTGGTTTAAATGGTCTCAAGATGTTATCAATGTTTCCCTCTTAATGGTAGGCAGGATAATGGCCTTTCAAAGATATTCACATCCAATTTCCAGAGCCTCTGAATATATTGCCTTACATGACAACATGCCTGTAATTCCAGCACTTTGGGAGGCCAAGGCGGGTGGATCACTTGAGGTCAGGAGTTCAAGACCAGCCTGGCCAACATGGTGAAACCCCATCTCTACTAAAAATTCAAAAATCCGGGCATGGTGGCACGCGCCTGTAATCCCAGAGGGAGGAGAATTGCTTGAACCCGGGAGGCAAAGGTTGCAGCAAGCCAAGATTGCACCACTGCACTCCAGCCTGGACGACAAAGCAAGACTCCAAAAGAAAAAAAAAAAAAGACAACAGAGATTTGAGGGGTCCGCAAAAGCATATGTTAGAAGTGTGGTCCTAAATTATCCAGAGACCAGGGTAGCCAAGTTAAGATGTGATTGATACGGTTTACTAGAGGGAGTGGGACCACCTCCACCTGTGTAGTCATGCAGGTTGTACACTGCACATTTGTGGATGGCAGCCTTCACAGACAGGCTTGTGGAACATGAAGACCTGGATGAAACACCTCTCAGAACTGTCCACTCCTTTTATTTTAATTCTGCATGTATCAAGAAAATTTTTGATGATTATTTAATTATTAATACAAGGAGAGGTAGCATTCTGTTACTTGAAAGATATTTTCAGTATGGTGAGATAATGCACAGCAGTCCCCCTCTTATCCTCTGAGGATCCCCAAGACCTCAGTGGATGCCTGACACTGGACTGAACCAGTACTGAACCCTATATATGGTATATTTTTTTCTATATATATACCTATGATATAGTTGAATTTATAAATTAGACATAGAGATTAATAACAATAATTAATAAAAAATAGAACAATTATGACACTATTCCAGCATCACTATTCTTATGGTTTGGGGTCATTAAGTAAAATAGGGTTACTTGAACACAAACACTATCATCTTACAATAGTTGATATGATAATAATGGAGAAGGCTCCTTCATGACTTTCATCACGCTACTCAGAATGGTGCGTGATTTAAGACATATGAGTTGTCTGTTTCTGGAATTTTCTATTTAATATATTGGACGGTAGTTGACCTTCGGTAACTGAAACCATGGAAAGTGAAACCACAGATAAGGGGGAGACTACTGTACGCACATGCTGATTTAATGATCAGATTTGTGTGCTTTGAGCTATGACCTTTGAACTGAAATGAAACTTGCAAATGTCTGCAAGGGCCACATCATGGTGATGCCCTAGGTGATGTATCTTGGCAACAGCTGGCCTTTCCTGGCTGCAACAAGGCATCTCTGCCTTCTTGCCTGTTAACACCTTGAAACCTCCATGATGAAAAACAGCACAATTAGGTAAATACAGGAAGTACTGATGGCTAACTCATGGGGGCTGCTGGCCCTGTAGCAGCCTTTTAGTGTAGGAAATGAGGCTGTTTCATTATGTGATTAAGTTTGGAAAAAATCCTTCATGGAATAAGAAAGCAGCAGACATCTTAGTATGAAGACCACTGAAGCACACCTTTGTTAATTTAAATGTGGCCTGTGACAATCTGTTTTGGGTGGCTTCCCTGGCACAATTCTCTTGAAAATGGTATAGGGATATTACCTTACATTTATCCAGTCAAAATTAGCATCTTTCAATCAGATCCTTTCCAAGAAAGGGAATCAATTATATGATAAATATACAAATGTATAACATGTGTTTTTTACTCTCCAGGGAAATTTTAAGGAAGTAGTACATCATCATTTTTTAATGGATGGTCAAGAAATTGAAAACATACATTAGTTGAATTAAGCAGTTGAAGGGAAAGAAAATTAGCAATGCCTGGTAAGCTAAGTGGTACTCCAAAGATTTGTTTTATAGCTTCGGAAATTATCTACATGTAAAGGGGGTGGATACAAACTAGCTTAGGTTGGGGTGAGAACCCTGGTTTGACATTTAACGTTTTACAATAAGAGACATAGAAAGATTCCTCTGTAGTTGAAGGATCCTGCTTTGTCCTACTCATAAGCAAATCCCTGGGGTAGCAAGGTGCTTTCTGGTAAACCTTTGATATAATATGAAGCTCAGGTTGATAAAATAGATTAATTGAAGTAAATTGAAAAATACAGAATTTTAAAAACCGTAAGAAGAATGTTGCACAAGCTTTTGAATCCTGTAAATTTTCATTCTTTAAGACCATTCAGAAAAGGAGATTTTGTCGGGGGCTGGTAGTGACTTGTTTTGATCCTATTTCTGAACTGACTGAAAACTAGAATACATTCTTTCTGTTCAAAACATCCTAGAAGGGCCACATATTAGTCAGCTCTTCTCCAGAGAACAGAACCAATGGTCTATATATATAAAGTCTCAATATCGAAAGGCCCAAGAACCTGGAGTTCTGATGTCTGATAACAGGAGAAGGTGGATGTCCCAGTTCCAGAAAAAACAGAATTTCCTCTCCCGCTGCCTTTTGTTTTATCTAGGCCTTCAGCGGATTGGATGATGCTCAGCCACAATGGCGGTTGAGTGTGGATCTTCTCTACTCCGTCCACTGATTCAGATGCCACTCTCTTCCATAAACACCCTCACGGATGCACCCAGAAATAATGCTTTAGAAATAATGCTTTACCAGCTATCTGGGTATCTCTTAACCTGGTCAAGCTGACACCTAAAATTAACCACCACAGGCTACAATGAAAAAGATAGTTCCAACTGTGAGTGAGGATGTGGAGAAACTGAACTGTCACTCATTAATGGTGGGAATGTAAATTTTAGTACACCTGGATCAACATGTTAGAAACATTTTGGAAAACAGTTCGACAGTTTTTACAAGACGTTAAATGTATACTTTCCAGACAACCCAGCAATTCTAGTCCTAGGTACTACTTAAAGTAAATGAAAACACATATCATCACAAGGACTTCTTTGTGATTGTTCATTACAGCATTATTTATAAAAGCCAAAATATGGAAACATTCCAAATGTGTATAAACAGGTGAATAAACAAAATGCCATATAGCTATGAACTATGATACCACACAGCAATAAAAAGGAGCAAACTACTGTTATGTGCAATGGTATAGATGAACATCAAAAACATGATGCTAAGTGAAATAAGCCAGACACAAACTGCATATTGTAAAATTCAATTTTATATGAAATTTTAGAAGAGGCAATTATAGGGGCAGAAGACAAATATTGATTGCCTGAGGCTGGAGATGAAGCAGGCATTGGCTGCAAATGGGCATAAGGGGACTTCTTGGGGTAATGGAAGTGTTCTAAAATTGGACTGTGACAGATTCTCAGCCTTTTGGCTAAAGATGAAGTGTAAATTGGATTGTGGTGATGGTTGCACAACTATATAAATTTACCGAAAATTAATCAGGTGAACTTTATGGTATACCAATTAATAACCCAACGCTGTTAAAAAAAAAAAAGCAAACAAAAATTCACCTTCATTCTTTCCCCTATCTCGCCAATGTCCATTTTTACAGTTATCTCATGTTTTGATCTTATGCTTGCTATTGTATGTTGAGTCCATTGAGCTCCATTTTTGCAGTTTAAATGATTATATGTAGTTTTCAATGTCTACTAAATCTTCCCTAAATAAACTCAAGCTTTTTAGTTTAAGTGAACCTCTATTATTTAATTATATTAGCATTATATTGATGAAAAATCTCTGGAAATAGTAAATCAATTGGGAAGTTAAAATTATTTCAGGATTAGGAGTTGGAAGCCCTGTTTTTACCCCCTGGGGTTTCATTTACAGAGGAAGTCAAAGACATATATGTCCAAGTGTACCAGCCATCTGGATCAAAGCCAGACCACTTGGTCTACCACAGAGCAGTTAGCAGTTCCTGCTTCTGGAAAAATGTGTTTGTTTTTCACACGGGTGCTGTGAGATGTTTCCCTTTCACCTTAACTGATAGAAAGCCAAGAACCAAGACAGGCGCGGTGGCTCATGTCTATAATCCCAGCACTTTGGGAGGCTGAGGCAGGTGACTCACGAGGTCAAGAGTTCACCACCAGCCTGGCCAAGATGGTGAAACCCTGTCTCTACTAAAAATACGAAAATTAGTTGGGCGTGGTGGCGGGCGCCTGTAATTCCAGCTACTCGGGAGGCTGAGGCACAAGAATTGCTTGAATCCGGGGGGCGGAGTTTGCAGTGAGCTGAGATCTTGCCACTGCACTCCAGCCTGGGTGACAGAGTGAGACTCTGTCTCAAAAAAAAAAGAAAGTCAAGAGCCAAATTTGAATTTAACTTGAAATTATAGGACTTCTTTGTATAAACTTGCTTCATCAGCTTTTTTCCTGTTCCACTTTTCTTTCTCATACAATGTATATTAGTTTATTTTATGGATCCCTCTAAAGCCACTTTGAATTATTTTAGGAAGAATGTAGGTTAATAATTAGATGAATAGAATATAAATTCCAGCAACAGATATGTGCAGGAGAAGGGCTGTTAAATTATAAACTTTATTTCAAAGAGATGCAAGTGTTATGAGTAACTGAGGTACAATTTTTAGAAGCTTACTGCTTCTTTTTCCACTAAGCCAACTTTTAGCATGGGAGATCTGGGATGTAAGTTTTGGCCCCATCCTGTGTTATTGGTATGTGATCCTAATTAAGTCAGTTCAGCTTTCTGCATTTCATTTTCGTTATCTACAAAATTGGAATTACAAGTGTCTCCTTTTACAGGGAAACAGCAAAGACTAACGACAGCCTATTTCATGTTACACGTCCTTCAGGGAGATACACCATAGGTATAATGCACAGATATGATTCATATAACATCTTAGTTCATGAAAATTACAAATACACTATTTAAAATTTTTTTATTGAGAATCAAATAAAAATCAAATCAAAAGGCAGCATATTTTTAAAAAGGAAGTTGTAGCCAGAGAGAGTGAGAGAGAATGCGGTACATTTTACATATTCTCAAATAAAAATGTGTCATCCTTTATTAACATTTTCTTTGATTGCTGTGCTCTGTCTTAGCATGGGGGTGACAGTTCAGGCTTTGAATCAATTAGAATGAGCACGATCAGAAATGAACACTTGAATCTGTGTTTCCTGTAAAGAAAAACGTACCAACAGGGACACCTTAGTTTGCAAACCTAGCTAATCTGCACTCACCCTTGCCATTACCCCTTTTCTCACCTCTGATTAATCCCTAAAAGTAAATAAGTCAGAGGCCTGCATCAGGAGAATGACTAGATCCTTGGTATTCAATGCGTGGTCCGTGGACCAACAACAGCAGCAGCTGCTGAGAATGTGCAAAAATGCAGAGTCTCAGGCCCCGCCTCAGACCTACTGAATGTGCAGCTGCACTTTCAGTAGCCTCTTCAGGTGATCTGTTTGCACAATAAAGTTGAGAAGCACTGAAGAATCGTGATTTTCATATATGGCTGCTTATTACAATGATTTGGGAAGCTTTTGAAACGTACCCATACTACTAAACCTTCTATTCTTCCTGGGCACACAAAATTTCCATTTCTTCAGTGGAGTAGTTTCTGTTATGTGTTAGGAGGAAAAGCAATTTAAGTAAATGAATAGATGTTAAGGGATATAGGAATTGCCTGGATATTTGCATTTTTTAAAAGAAGGTACATATTGACCAACTGATTGCTTTAACAGGTTCAATTTCAGACTGTGTGCTCAGTGAAGACTTTAAGTTAGAGAGGAGAGACATCGAGCCTGATTTTCTGCTAATCATAGAGAAGCTGAACCTGGAATGCCTTCCTAAATTTCCCCAGTGTGATGCAGGCATGATATTTCTGTCGAGACAGTAGAACAACTTTTTTCCTCTTCCATTCATTTATTCATTTATCTATTCATTAGTTAATTAATTTATTTTTTAAATTTTATTTTTCATTGTTTTTTAGAGGCAAGGTCTCCTTGTGTTGCCCAGGCTGACCTCAAGCTCCTGGGCTCGAGCAATCCACACGCCTCAGCCTCCCCAAGCAGCTGGGACTACAGGCACATGCCACCATACCTGGCATCCATTTTTTTTTCCCACAAAAGCATTAATCAAGCACTTTCAAATATTCAACACTAGACATTGGAAATATGAACTAAAATACCCCCTGCCCTCAGGAAAATGATAATCTGGTCAGTGTGACAGACATAAACAAAATTACCATATTGTTTGATAAGTGCTATGATGGTGATTAGAAGATTTGTGTGCTACAGGTGCTCTGAGAGAGGAGCACTTAACCAGAGTGGGTCTAGGAGTGGGCAGCTAAAGTGATAGCAGTGAGGCCAGGAAAGCAGTCCCACATCACCCACTAAGTTCTGAAGAGCTAGATTGCCCAACCAATGGGAGCAGGGGAGAGCATGTGCATAGGCTGTAGGCAAGATGGAGGCAAGAGCTCAGGGAGTTTAGGACCTACTAGTTGTTCATGATGGCTGGGATGTAGAAGCTAGCAAGACATGATACTAGAGAAGTAACCAGGGCCCAGGTCACAAAGGGTCTTATATGCCATGATAAATGGGTTACATTATCTCCTGACGTTTATAGAAAATGAATAAAATGAAAATGCCGCAGAGGGCATCTACGGGATTTTAAATAGGGGTGTGGCATTGTCAAGCAAGATTGGCTGCTATCTATCTCACGCCGAGTAAAGTGGAGGCAAAGATTTACCCAAACAAGGGAATAACATTTCAGTGGCCCTGGTATGTGAGAGAGCTTGGCAAGATTGAGAAACTGAAAGAATATCTGTAAGGCTGTCATAGAGGGTGTGTATGAAGATATGAGAGTGAAGGCAAGAAGAAGTGTTCACTGTTGGCAAAAGAAATAAGCAGGAGTTGAATTTGGTAGTCTGTGTTAAAGTGAATGCACTTCCTTCTAGTAGCCCTGGGAAGTCACAGAAGGAAGGGTTTTAAATGATGCATGACTTTGTCAGAATTATTGAGAAAGATCACTGACTAAAAATAAAGAATGGCTCTGGGCAGGAAATTGGGCTACTGCACTTATTTGGATGAGTATTATGGTTGCCTGGATTTGAATGGCAACAGTTTTTGTTGTTGTCGCTTGCTGTTGTTTGTTTGTTTTGAGACAGGGTCTCACTTTGTCTGCCAGGCTGGAGTTCAGTGGCACAATCACAGCTCACTGCAGCCTCAACTTCCCCATACTCAGGCGATCCTCCCACCTCAGCCTCCTGAGTAGCTAGGATTATAGGCACGCACCACCATACCCCGTAAGTTTTGTAATTTTCTGTAGACATGGGGTTTCACCATGTTGCCCAGGCTGAGAAATGGATAGATTTGAGAAGTATTTACTGGGAAGTAGAATGCATAAGGCACAGTGTTTCTGTAAGTAGGTGAGGTTGTGAAGGGGAAGTGAGGAAAAGGTAACTCAAGTTTCTGGCTTGGTAAATTGGGTGATAAGTCAGCCATTCACCAAGCTAGGGAACACTGAAGCAGAGCTTATTGGGTAATAGACTGGGACCAATGCAGTGAAGAGTTCACTTTGAGATAGTTTAAACTTGAGATACTGTACGTATTCGATGTGGTAGAGTTCAGGGAAAATGGTGTTGGAAATAAAGATTCAGGGGTCATCAGCATGTGGATGATACGGTTGAGATTTCCTAGGGAGGAAATGGAGAAGAGAACCCATAATTGCATCACATAAAGCAACATTTAAAAATGAGAAGAGGAAGAAACTCCAAAAGAAACCGAGAAGAAGTAATCAGAGAGGTAGAAGGAAAATCAGCAAAGTGTAAAATCACCAAAGCAAATGGAAGAGCAGATGTCAAAAATTAGAGTGAGATCATTGGAATTAAGCACAGCTGAGAGGTTGAGTAGGCTAAATGTTGAAACAGAGAGGAAGACATTGAAGATTCAGGTGACGATCAGGTGGAAAATAGATGGATTTTGTCCATGGCGAAGTAAAAGAGGATGTATATCCAGAGAAAAGAATATAGGATAATTCTGAGATAAAGGATGGCCTCCTCCTTCCCCTTTTGTTTAATACTAGGGAGAAAGAAACCAAGAGGGCTGAAATGCAAATATGTTTGGAGGCTGGGAGAGACAGGAAGTTGAATGGGTCATGATCCGTTGCCTCTGTGAAGTAACAAGCAAAAATCTCCCCCTGGGAGTGAGCTGATAGAGAAAGTAAGGAGAGTATGAAGACTGGAAAGGTTCCATGTGAGGAGTGGGCCGTGCACACAGAGTTGATGACTCTGTTGAAGTGGAAGGCTGTAATTTGAAATGGCATTAAACCAGGCAGTTGTGGGATTTCTCCAGCATCACCGATAATAGCTTCAACAGATATTGTCAGCACTGTTGTAGATGCTAAGGATACCTAGCACCTAAACACAGAGTGAACAACACAATGTCCCTGCTCACAGGAGATTACAGTAGTAAAGGAGACAGTAAATAAACACACACAGGCATATAAAAACATTATTAGACTAGAACTGGAAGGGAGAAGGAAGGCAGCTGGATCAATTCAGGGTAGGCTCATTTGCAGGGGACAAGGGAATGAAATACTTTGGTGAGATGATGTTTTCAGTACCACAGGATGTACTGGATAGAAGATATAAAACAAAGGTAAAGTAAAAACAGAGAGCTGGCCGGGTGCGGTGGCTCACGCCTGTAATCCCAGCACTTTGGGAAGCCAAGGCGGGCAGATCACCAGGTCAGGAGATCAAGACTATCCTGGCTAACATGGTGAAACCCTGTCTCCTAAAAATACAAAAAAATTAGCTGAGTGTGGTGGCACCTGCTTGTAGTCCCAGCTACTCGGGAGGCTGAGGCAGGAGAATCGCTTGAACCCAGGAGGCGGAGGTTGCAATGAGCCAAGATCGCGCCACTGCACTCCAACCTGGGTGGCAGAGTGAGACTCCACCTCAAAAAAAAAAAAAAAAGAAAAGGAACAAGAAAAAATGGATGGGGTGAGAGTTCTCAGTGAAGTCGAAGAGCAGGTGTAGAGGGAATAAAGAAATGAAAAAAAACAAAAAAAACAAAAAGCACTTCTAAGAATCAAATGATTCTTATTGGAGATGGGGGTTACTCCTGATGAATGTTTCAGAGGTACAATTGTTCTGGGTGATGAGAGCATTAAGATGTCGTCATGAAAATGTGTGGACCAATGTGAAGTGAAGGTGAAAGTTAGGAGAGTTCAGATGGTTAAGAAATTCTTAAGCTAGAGTGTAGCAGAGGTTGTCCACAAGGTCTCTGATGTTACATATCAAGATGGTAGAACTTATGTGGAAGGACAGACTGCACAAGGTGCCACAGTCTTAAGCAGAGATGAATGCCTCTGGAGTCAGTAGAAGACAGAGATAAAGTAGGTGAGACTGGGATGATCGGCTGGAAGAAGCCTAAATAAGCAGAGTGGAGAGTAAGGGTTTGGCTATCGCACAAAGTTACAGAAAACTAGTTTTGCTTTTCCATCTTGGGACAAGGTGGAGGGATATGCCACCTGATGAGATTAGTTCATATGGGTTAGTATTTTCAGTATACGTGTTGTCATATGTAATTATCACTCAAAAGGGTAAGCAGCAACTAAGAAGAAGAGGTGCTGGAGGGCCACCTGTCTGGCATATAGTGTGGGATTCCATTTGACAGAATTACAAATGAATTCATTTTTACTCGTTTTTATCTTTTCACTATCCTAGATAAAAACTCAAAATGAATCCATGAGTTCTTATCTTAAAACAATATGTTTTGTTTAAACATTTCTCAGCGGTGTAATCTTCTTTTAATCTTCCATTTCTTCAATCCAGAGGAGTTCAACTACAGTGCCTTCACTGTGAAGCTAATGAAAAGGGAGTTGGTCCACTGCATAGACTAGACTAGATGATCGTGAAGTTAAATTGAAGTCACTGAGCAGGTACCCAATAGCCAGCAGTGGATTTGTTTCTCTGCGCTTGATGCTTAAGTAAAAACGAGCAAGCCAAGTATAAAATGGTGGATGTGGCCCAGGCCATATCGTCTAAGGAAGTTTGTTTTGTTAATCAAGGCTTCCCTGAACTTCAAAGAAATTCTTATTTAAATAACTCCAAATCATTAAAGACTTCTAATAAGATGTATTTGAGGATCCGGTAGTTACTTAAAAATACTCCCAGAAAAGAAAGCTTTTGTTACATTCTTTGGCTTAATTTACTGGAGTAATGAAATTAGCTGAATGAAATTAGGATGTTTCTGATACTTCTGCCAGTTTGACACTAAATGAATTATTTTCAAAACACATGTATGTAGCAATTAATGATATTACTAACTTAGAAGCCAAGAAGCAAAATAGTAATAACTGTGTTTGTGACAGAAAAATAATTTTAATAATGTTTGAATGAATCAAATATACAAATAGTACTGTGATACAATATACACACAATCATTAACTCAACTATGCATTACTCACAGCACTGTAGATAGTAGTCTAGCAAGGATCTGACAATATGTTCAGAAGAAATGATGCAAAGGAAATCTTGAAAGTTGCCTTAAAGAAACTCATATCATGCAAATATGGATCTTTTAATAGCTACTATAAAATAGTAGAACTGAGTGCTGTGGCACACACCTGTAGTCCAACTACTCAGGAGGCTGAGGCAGTAGGATCACTTGAGCCCAGGAGTTGGAGATTAGCCTGGGCAACGTAGCAAGACCCCATCTCCAATCAATCAATCAATCAATCAATCAATCAATCAAGAAGTTAGTAGCAATGGGTGCTATGAAACTTTTTGATGTAGCTTGGATATTTGTCCTCACCCAAATCTCATGTTGAAATAATCCTCAATGTTGGAGGTGGAGCCTGTGGGAGGTATTTATTATGGGGGCAGATCCCTAATGACTTGGTGCTGTCTTTGCAATAGTGAATGAGTTTTCATGAGATCTGGTTGCTTATAAGTGTGTGCACCTCACCACCCACTCTCTTCCTCCCATTCTTGCCATGTGAGATGCCTGCTCCTCTTTCACCTTCTCTCATAGGTAAAAGCTCCCCTGAGGCTTCCCAGAAAGGAGATGCTGGTGTTATGCTTCCTGTACAGCCTGTAGAGCCATGAGCCAATTAAACCTCTTTCCTTTATAAATTACTCAGTCTCCGTCATTTCTTTATAGCATTGCAAGAACAGCCTAATACACTTTGCGTGGTGCATGTCAACCATGGTAATAAAGTGAAAACAAAGAAGTGGGAAGCTTTGAAAAGTTGACAAATTGGTTGAGCTCCATATGGAACTCCAGCTGTAGGATCAGTCCCATTCCAGGCCCAGTTGCTCTCTGGGGCCAAGGTCAGTAGCTCAAACATTCTACGTCCAGTCAGCCCTACTCCTGGTGATCTGCCTGTGACCCCAGCTCTAGTAAATGGGTTTCTGCCTTTTCCCTTGGGGATCTCACTCCTGGCTCATTCCCCACTTCTAGAAAATGAGTTTCTTTTTTTCTTTTCTGTCTTCTGGGACTGAAATCTAGCTTACCTCTTAACCTCATGACCTTTTGCCAGACCGTGGAGAACTGAAGTTTCCTCGGATCAACACACACTGTCTGCTGGTTATAGCTCCCTCCTCACAGCTGCCTTGGGTGCCCTCCCTGTGTGGCTTCTTTCTGTTGCTTGTAGCTAGGAACTTCTTCTGTTGATGATCCTTTATAGTCTGACGAAACCAGGATTCAATCTCACTGGGCTGGTCAAACCACTTCTACCAGAGCCCAGTTTATGTGAATGAAGAATGTTTTACATGGAAAAAAAGTTTCTTCATTTACTGAGGAAGGAACAGCTTCACTGATTTTGTATGCCAACACAGACAGCCAAGGATCCTGCTTGTCCTTCACCTATCAGCCATCACACTTATTAATTTTCAAAACCTAGGAAGGGAGGAATTGGTCTTTTGTTTATTTAGTAAAAGAAAATCTAATTATATGTTAAAAGCTGAAAAAATTTTAGGTCTTGCCTATTTGACTTTAAAATGAGCAATAAACGTCGTTTTTTATTCAGGGATAGTAGCAGGAAAAAGAAGCTAGTATCAGAATGTTTTAAGATTCTGATACAGTGCATGTGCGGGTTTTACTTTACAAATAGCAGATGGAGATGATTTACTATAAGAAGATGTAATTAATTGAGAATGAAGGATCCTTTTGGAGTGTCCATTATGGACTAGTCATTGTGCTAGGGGTAGGAATTAGAATCCTTTCCGTGGGTGGGGGTATGCTTAAAATTATTGCTTTTGTACTCTATGGATTACCTTGAAATATACTTTGAGTCATTTCTCAAAAATTGTGCGTACTTTACTGATCTGATAACTCATTGCACTGTTGCTCTGAGGCTCCATCCCCTCACCTAACCAGTGGTCATCCATTTTGCAGTCCACAAGAGCCCTGTCTGAATTCATGGAAAGAACTTGCTCGCACTTGGGCTTGATAAAGCATAAGTCAATTTGGCAGGGCATGTGTTAACAAGATGATTTAGAACTTTGCAACCAGCCAGAACCATAAAGACAGCTTGGAATAAAACTAAAGTTGTTCCCATGAGATGCCCATGATGAGGGCTTCTAAGGCAAGGCTGCCATTTTCTGCAGCCTCAGCAAGAATGAGGTCTCTTTCCCATGATCATTTCCCTCCCCTTCACTGGGCAGGGTGACAAAGACCAGGCCTCTGCTCCCACCAGTCAACAACAGGCAGGGCTCCCAGCATGCCAAAACTTGAGTCCTACCTCTTCCTCCTTTATCCGTTCTTCAGAGGGTAGCCTACCTGTCCACACCTGCAGAGAGTCACTCTGCATGCCAGTCCTCTTTCAGTTGCCTCTTTTGTCAAAAGCGTCACCTACTTTCTCTGCCTGGGACACAGCTCAGAACCTGACTCAAATATTTGTTGAATGGCCAGAGGAATGATTGAATTGCTCCTCTCTCCTCTGCCTTCGACTGGTAACTCCTCCTTCATTCCCAGAGCACCCTATACACTTTACCTATAACTCATAACCCACTTCTTATCAGTTGTTCAGTCTGGTTTTTGTCCACTAAAATGTAAGTTTTGACTGTTTCTATTTTATTCATTATTCTATTTCTAGCACCCAGCAGTGTATAAGTTATCAATAAATATTGATTGAATAAATATACTCTCAGGTTCCTTATCTTGAAGTCACAAAAGTATTGATGCCTATACAAGGTGACTTGTAAGCACACCTGATACACAAATATAGCTGCAGCAAGGAAACATTTTCAGTCTAGTTAGGTCCTGCTTATGTAAGTCAGATTTCTCAGTTCAATATTTCTGTATCAAGCCTCCTAGGTTTAGCCTCTTTCTGTCTGATCCATCTTCTTTGCTAGCAATAAAGTCAATTACTCTCTTCTCAGTTGTCTAATTCACCTTGCTAATTCTACCCTCCTAAGCTAGAACTAGGTTAATGAGGAAACAGTTTCTGGATATGTTTCTCTTTCCTACTATTTTTCTGTTTAAGGGAGAATCTCAACGAATTTTCCACTTGGGTAAGCATTTCCAGCTCTCTAGGAGCAAAGTCTCCATCAGTCTGGTTTTTCTTTTCCAACTCTGGTTTGTTCTGAATTCCTCCCTTCTCAATAATTCATTTCTTCTTTATTTCAATACTCTGTGTTCTTGTCTTGAACACCATTCTTTAGCTAAGTGTTGCTGTTCTTCAACAACCACCATCCTCTAAAACTCCTCTGTCCCTGCTCACTTCATTCATAACACATGAATTCAAATTCCTAGCCAGCTCACGCATACATGCATAAACTCATTTATGGAAGGACATGACAAGTGACTCCTTACCTCTAGGTTAGGAGGAGCTTTACTTATCAACTGACTGAAGTAGGAGCTTTACTTGTCAACTGAACACTGAGTAGGTTTGAGAATTGAAAATAAGACCTGAGCATCACAAAACAACCTTTCGTATCTAGATATAGTGACCATGTAGGAGTTCACACACATTATAAAAGTCTTGTTTAAGATGAAACCCTGCAAGCTCTGTGAGGGCAGGGATTATGTCTGTTTATCACACCATGGTATGTTCAGTTCCTAATAGTGTCAGGTATATAGAGGCCGTCAATATTTGTTGAAATTAAATGAAAAGTTTCAGTCTTTTCATGCTTCACAAGAAGAAAACCTTTTGGAGAAAGCAAATGATTTAACATAATCTTCTGGATCTTCTATGATAGAAAATAGCTATTTACTCAGTAAAAAATATAAACACGTGAAGCCGAACACTGCCTTGTGCCAATCAAATGTTTGGTTTATTAATACTTACTCAATTTATTAGTGCTCTCTAGACAAGAGCCTTTTTAGAATTTGATATCATTTTAGGCAGCATTCAAGAAGCACCATCAACTCAGCTTGTCCTCTGGCTGTTGTCTTTTTATACCACTCCCTAACCAAAATTGATGCAAAGGCAGGATGCTTTGAGTTACTCTCAGTAATTACATATTATTGAAGTTGGCTGGTTATTCTTGACCAACAGTATGATCCAAAATAACACAATGTTTAAACAGGAGGAACATGGGTGTGGAACCCCAGTGCTGCCTCTTCAGAGATGTCTGCCAGGGTGCAGGGAACTTGGGATCTACCTGAAGAGTGTTACTAAGGGAACAATGGAGCCTTTTCATGACCTTCTATAGCTTTAGTTTAAAAAAGGAACATTATCGTCATTTGCTAACATTATAATCAACAGCAGATCTCTGATAACTCATTTAAGTGATATATTGTATTTAAATTACAGTATAATCCGTAATAGCTTCTTGCCAACAGAGTCTTTCAGGATTCAAAATGCAAATTGCACCTGAAAAAGAAAAATTATTTTTAGGCTTATGGCACTTTAACTTAACTGTAACACAGAGTACTTTTTATTATTATTATTAATAGAATGTGTTTCGGTTGCAAATTCTGGAGGAATCCCTACAGGAAAATAATTGCCAGTCCTCCCTTGGCTCTGAGCCATTCATTGAAATGGGCTATGAGATAAGACTGAAGAATTTCACTAATTTCGGGAGTGCCAACTGAAGATTATTATTGTGAATCCATTAGACATGAGATTTCTGCGATTATCTCAATGAGTTCTAAAATCCAGGGCCAAATGAGGTGAAAAAAAATTTATACGATTATATACATGTTATAGAGCAATTAAAATTTTAATTGGGTGTCAAGAAAAACAGTGGTTGCTCTATAACTTAATTTGGGTTCTCTCTGCCTCTCTGTAGAGTTTCTGAAAATTTTTAAATGTTATTTGGAGTTAAAGCAGAATGATACTGTGGAAAAAGCATCAGCTTAAAATTAGACCTAGGCTCAGCTTTAGATGAATTCCTTAAATTTGTATTGGTGACCTTGAGTTTGTAACCACCCTATACCTAGATTTTCTTAAAATAGGAGTAATATGTCCTACTTTATAAAGCAGTTCTAAGGAAGAAAAATGATTAAAACCCAAGGCAGTTTCACATACTATAAGATCCCAGATGCTGGCCACCAGGCTACTTGAGTTCAAACCACACCATTATCCTTTGCCAACTATGTGAACTTGGACACAAATTACTTACCCTCAATTTCTATACTTGGAAAATGGGGACACAAATATAGTTACCATACAGGGTTAAAAGAAAACAAACATTAAAGAATGCATTTAAAAAACAGCCAGCATGAAGCTGGCACTTGGTGTTTGACATATGTCAAGTGTTAGTCTCTATTGTTATTATTATTATTACATTTAAGAATCTTTGGCTAAACCTAAATGAAAATCCTATAATTTACATTGTATATTTAAATCTGATAGTGAATTTATCTGATAGCAAGTGGATTCCAGGTTGATTATTCATATGTTTGTGCCTATGTGTGTGTATGCATATTTGTTGTATGTGTAAGACCTATGCATTTAAGGTAAATTAGTCACATGTATATATGAAATATAGTTATAAACTAATTACTCCTCAAACTAGAGCAGCAAAAATAGGTCTCGTTACTTGAGAGTACAGCTGTGCAGAGTAAATTTACTACACTTGGAAACTTCTTTCATATCTGCTTATGTAAGTCTGTGGCTAGTTTCTGAACAGTTGTATAGTGATGGTTTCTTGGTACTCACCAATTAGACAAGCTAAGTCATGACCTTGGCTTTCTTGGAACGTAACCAGTGGTTGACAGGGAGTGTTTGAGTTAAATGATAAACTAGCAGTCCAGATTACACTGAGCATCTGGTATCCCCCACTTTCCATCTTTCTTCAACCAAGGCATCACAAAAGCAATTTGGGGGCAGGGATTTTCATTTAAAAATGAAGAGTGGATTGTGGAAGCATCCTGGGTGTTTGTAATGAAAGCCATTTGGTTTTTATTAGTATTAGAGTCTATGTGCTTGCTAGTTTTCAGTCATTTTCTCTTCAAGAATGGTCCCCTAGATTCCAGTTTTCACATTGCTGCCTTTTGAATGGAATCCTTTGTGACCCATTGTGATTACATTGCATTTTCCTTGTGTTCTTTTAAAAAGTTCTGACTTTCTCTGAATTTTGGTTGGGGGGATGGTGGGAGGAGGGTGGCAGCAAGGGAATGGGGTCAATTGTACTTTCAGAATGTTGTCAAAAGAGATTTTTAAATTGTCAAAAAGTGTCTAGAAGTAATATCAAGCTTAGTGTCTGCTAATAAAGCAAGCATTTACAACAGAAAGTTCGGTCAAAAATGGGTGTCGTAAGGTCTTTACAAAAGAGCATTTGCTCCTGAGTGCCCCAACGTTTCTCTGACCTCTGTTGGACACTTCTAGAACAGTTATAAATCGGGCTAATTATAATGATGTTAGGATACTGGTGTTGTGTGTTTGGGGTTAGGAAGCTGAGAGCTTAAACAATTTGAAGAGAACAAGCTGAAAACAGTTTTGTTCATATATCATTCCCTAAACCTTAATTCAGTGCAGATTAAGAATAATCAATGGGCCGGGCGCGGTGGCTCATGCCTGTAATCCCAGCACTTTGGGAGGCCGAGGCAGGCGGATCACGAGGTCAGGAATTTGAGACCAGCCTGGCCAACATGGTGAATCCCCGTCTCTACTAACATACAAAAATTAGCTGGGCGTGGCGGTGGGCGCCTGTAATCCCAGCTACTCGGAAGGCTGAGGCAGGAGAATTGATTGAGGCTGAGGCAGGAGAATTGCTTGAACCTGGGAGGTGGAGGTTGCAGTGAGCCGCGATTGCGCCATTGCACTCTAGCCTAGGCGACAGAGTGAGACTCTGTCTCAAAACACAAAAACAACAAAAAAAATAGTCACTAGAGGAATTTTGTCACGGCACCAGGGGTATTTACGTGGTATGTATGTTGTAAATAGATGCCTAACCTATTTAAAATGTGGCTAATCTATAGTGACCAAGAGTTTTTAAAATAGAGTAGTAATTGAGAAAGAAATTATTTGTATCTTTTTCCCACTTAGTTTTCTTTCCTGTTTTGTACATTTTTCTAGATGCTTCAAAAGACCCAAAGTAAAAAGGAATACAAGCACAGTCATTACTCATTATTTGTGGATTCTGTGTTTGCTAATTCGCCTACTACCTAAAATGTATTTATTACCCCCAAATCACTACTTGCAGCTTTCTCACAGTCATTTACAGACATGCACAGACTAGTGAAAAATCTTTGAGTCTTTCTACACAAATGTACTCAGCTGAGGTTGAACAAGGGAACCATAGACAAGGATCCTTTTTGTAGTCCATTTAGTCAACATTTTTTGCATTTTTGTGATTTTTGGTGATGATTTCACTGTTAAAATGGTCCACAACCATAGTGTAGAAGTGCTATCTAGTGTTTTGAAACACAAGAAGGCTGTGATATACCTTACAGAGAAAATACATGCAATGGATAAACATTGTTCAGGCATCAGTTATAGTGCTGTTGGTGTGAGCTAAATGTTAGTGAATCAACGAAATATATTAAATAAGGTGTCTTTGAACAGAAACACACATAAAACAAGGCTATGTATTAATCATCTGTGTGACCAGAAGCTCACAGGAACCTAATCTTGTATTTTCTCCTAGGGTCATTGATTCAGTATTCACTAATTCAGTGTAGTAGTGACTTTATATAGAATAAAACTCATACAAATAACTAGAATAAACCACACTTGTTTTTTAATTCCTGTGAAATAATTCATATGGGAAACCATCAACAAACTGCTACATAATGACGAACGTTAAAAAGGTTAAACCCGGCCAGGCATCCCACTACTCGGGAGACTGAGGCAGGAGAATGGCGTGAACCCAGGAGGCGGAGGTTGCACTGAGCATAGATCGCACCACTGCACTCCAGCCTGGGGGACAAAAGTGAGATTTCATCTCAAAAAAAAAAAAAAAAAAAAAAAAATTAAAGCCATATAAATGTTCTACAGCATAAAACTTTACGCTATCTATTTTGTTCATCTGCTGTTTGTGACTATCATATTTATGTCAACTTTCCCCTGTTTTATTGACAATTTTCCCAGGAGCACTTGACAATGTAGAAATTTCTTTAAACCCTCCCCCTTCTCCACCAGAAAACAAGCCTCCAGGGAATGTACATATATAAATATTTAAATAGTTGTTGTGTGTAGTGCCCCAAATCCTATTTTCAGTTAACAAACTATTGGTAATGTTGGAAAGCAAGGCATGCAGATAAGAAAGGGGAGATCTTGTGGCTTGGAGGCCATTCAAAGGCAGACTTAAGATTGCCTCTTCTTAAGGGAGATATGTAGTGGGGTCCTGTGTAACTGGAATTTCACCATGTCTAATCATGTCTAGCAGACCAATGGAATGCTGTGCCTCAAGTTTCTTCTGAGAGGCCTATGAGCCTCCTGAGATATCAACAAAAGTGTTCCTTGGCCATCAGAAGAGAGAAGTGATTTTGAATATAGTACAGTTTTGCTGTTATAATCACTCCAAAACCAGGCCTGTTGGTGCTTGTGGTTCTTCAGAGAGGAGGCCATGGGGGCAAAATTCAAGAGACCTGTTTACCTGTAGGCACAAGAGCCCTGCTCAAGACTTGAGACAATGAAAGACGAGGAAGGGAGGTATTTTCCCTGCATCATCCAGCTTCAGCACCCAGCAGAAAGTGGATCATGGATGGGGACTGGGTAGGAGGCCGTGGAGGCTAAAGTCGGTGGAGCAGAGTGGAAGCCTTGGGGTCATGGGCTTATGCATGAGACACATGTGAGGTTCCTTGCAACACTTTGCCAGCCAATTATAAGAGACTGAAGTCACTGCAAAACATAGATTGCCATGGTGTAAGCCAGTTTGCATTTGCAGACTGAAAAGGTAAAAGGAAATATTCCTACTTCAAGTAAGTATGGGACTATACTTTTTTGATATTGGATCTGTTGGTCCTCATTTCCATGTTTCTCTATTGTCTAATGTGGTGGTTCCCCCTCACTGCACATTAGACCAACTCTAGAAAATCTTAAAAAAATGTCTGGACCCACTCCAAAGATTCTGATTAAATTGTCAGGAGTAGATCCCGGGCATCCATGTGTCTAAAAGGCTTCTCAGATCATTCACGTGTTTAGCCAGGGTTGACAAGTACTGCCCTAAAACATGTTGCTGAGATTTTTCACACCCCATTTTCCAGTGTGCTCCAAAGATAACTTAGGCAGGAGCTCTGCTACATGTCCACTTCAAAAAGATGCACCCCTGAATGGGCCTTTGAGTGCATCCACCTAGAGTGACCTGCATGCCACTTTCCTGTCTGGTTACTCCACTGTGAAAAATTCATCTGCGGACTCTCCAGGTCCTCGTGCTGTACATTGTCCTGCCTTTCTCCCAGCACGAATTGTTGGTGATAAGTCCGACAGTGGGGAGGCTGTGGCTGCAGAGTGGCAGGAAAGAGAGGAAGTAAAGGAGAAGGCAGGGCAAAGGAAGAGTAAAAGGGTACTTGGAAAGGAGTGGAAAGGAGGGCCATGCAAGGCGCTGCTTCTCACATGCTCCCCACCAGCCATCTGCATCCAAAGCAGGAGGGAAGAGTGTGGGCTCAGAGCCATACACACTTAAGTGCAAGCCTTGGGGCCCCATAATTTACTAGCAGCTTGATCTTGGAAAAATTACTTAATCTTGTACAACTAAAAAGTGGTGGAGCTCTGGGATTCAAAACTGGTCTGTATGGCTTAAAAGAGCCCAAACGTTCTTCCCAGTGTATGCTACATCTCCCAATCCATACACACACAATAGACTTTTCAGTGAGGAATACAGTAATTAATAACTTCCCAGATGGCAGTTGAACTTGTTTTTAAATTCCTATAGTCAAATAAGTTGGGGGAATGTTACAAGAAGATTAGTTGGAAAGAAAATGGTGTCATTTATTATCAGCTCAAAACATTCAGAATTGTCATTTGTAAGAAATAAGCTCATTATTAATAGAAGATTACTTTTCTTGTCTTTGTGTGACCATTTTCTTAAATTAAAAATAAACTTTTTTCCCTTATTGCAAAAGAAATGCATGTTCATCTAATACAAATTGGAAAATAAAGATAAGCAAATAATACAAAATTAAACACACTCTTAATCCCTCTGCCCGGATCTAACTGCTGTAAATATGTTAGTATATATCCTTCTAGATTTTCTGTGCTTTTTTACAGATTTTGAAAAATCATAGTATACGTTCTTTCACTTTAAACGTCTGGTCAACAACATTCCATGTCAATACATTTGCCTTTACTACATTATTTTTTATATCTGCTTATTAAGTTGAATAATTTTGTCTGATTTTAAACCACATTTGTTTACTGAGATGTCAGAGACCCACAGATAAGGAAACATCTGAAGAGCCCAGGTGTGGCTATGTGGAGAGGCTGAGTAATTCAAAACAAAGTGCAAAACATAAAAACAATTACAACCAGTTTGACAGTTGTACGTCTGTTTCCTATGGCCTCTACCCACCAGTGTACCGCAGACTTCAAAGAAAAGTCAGCACAGAGGAGGTCCAGAGGATAAGGTGCAAAACAAGAATCAAACCCACGATAAGAGATTAAAGGAAGGTTGATCAAAGACCCAGCATAAAAGTGCTAGCCCATGACTTGACTTGGCCCATGGCCCCAAAATATTCATCAGAACAGAGAGCTCTCTTTGAAGCGATTGGATGCATCCATGCTCAGACAAGCTCTCTGGTCCAAGGGAAATTTAAAGAGTGGCCCTGGAAGGAGTTAGCAGGGTTCCCTCTTCCTCCCTCTGCTCTGCACATCCCTCACAAACTGAACGTTATTTCTTTGGTTTGTTGTGCAGATGCCAGTAGTTCAACTCCACTTTTTGCCTCCTGGGAGATGTGAGAAGTACAGTTGCATTTACAGGATGGAGAATTTGCACTCATGATCAGAGACCTGAAACCTCCAGCCGTCTTTTTTATTCAGAGTGTTTAAGGACAGGTGGTATTTCCAAATAGGCAGTAGGACTTGTTCATGACTCTCCTTGTTCATTCTGCTTGTTCATTACTTGTTCACTACTTTTCTGAGTAGAGTTTATTGCTCTGTGGTATCGTGACGGAAGCCATTCATTTCCCATGAAAGGGGAAGAAAACAGAAGTGCCCCCTCCTGGAATAACCTTCACAACATTCAGCTTAAATGTTTTTAAGGATCTTAAAAGAGAAGAGTTATGTATTGCTAAGTGTGTTCTTAGAATGTCTGTAGTTAGCACTTCTTTCAGGCTCTAGTTTTCTGGTTTTTCACTTTGCTTAATAATCTTCTATGTATTTAGAATCTTTAATTTTCACCTTTCCCATTACCATATTTTTACTTTCTTCAAAGTTCAAGGAAATTGCTTTTTCTCTCTACCTTTTTTAGATCAGTTTCCTAGCCTTTAACTGAGGTATTAAAGTTGGAGTTCTTACTGGCAAGTCTTGGATTAAGCACAGTGTTAGGCTCTGTGAGAGAGAAAATGCATTTTCTGTTTTCACAGAGCCACAGTCCAGGTGAGGAGATAATGAGTTTGCATGCAAAAAAGGAATATGTTGTGAGCTGATACAGACTTTTCTCAGGCCAGTCTTTCATAAAGAAGGAGTACTTGGAATGGGCTTTGAAAATGCCTGAAATTCCAAAATGAAATAATATGAAAGAGTATTTATTAGTACATGTTGGGACTGGATAATATGGTCAAAGTTACAGAGGCAGAAAACCATAAGGTGTCTAAGAGAAACTGAATACACTCATTTAACTCTGACGGATGGCTCATCTGAGAAAGTAGCAAAGGAGAAGCTTCATTAGTTCTATTAGTGTTACAATGTGCTATGGAATCTGGATTTTATTATGATTGCAAAATGATGGTGTTGAAAATTTTGGAGTGGAAAATGACATTCTCAAGTATTTTGAGAACATGACTCTGCCTGTGGAGTACAGAATGGACGTGGGTAGGAAGAGGCCTGGAGCCACAACTTGGTCAAAAGTGCACAGAGTCTGAGAGAAAGACTTGAAACAGAATGGAAACAATGGGAAGGATGAAATGGACTCTGGAGGCAGTGAACTGAGAACTGATCTGACCTCTGTGACGAGGTGAGAGGAGGGGAGTGATGGGCTGTAAGAGAAGATGGTAAGAAGACTCATAGATGATTCAGTCACAAATAAACATAATTGCACCCCTACTACCTAGGTGCTAGGTGATACAAAGAGACTAATCACATCAACAAAATAGTTAGGTAGACAGAGTAGGTATTTACAGTGAAAAACTCAAAGTAGACTCATCTAAACATTGAAGACAGAGTGAGGCAATGAGCTCTCAGGAGTTGGGAGAAATATTCCTTGAAGTTTTGAGTCACAGAAACATCAGGGAAGAGATGGAACATGAGCTGAACATTGAACGACAGGTAGAATTTGGAAAGAATGACAAGGGCAATCAAAGCTGTGGGATGAGGAGGTTAAAGCAAAGGCACAGGACTAAGAAAACACAGGGATCGTTTTGACACATTGACGAGGTCCATCTGTTTGGAACAGAGTTTGCGTAAAACACCAAAAGAGGAAAAGGGGAAGAAGGTAGGGTGATCCATTTAATCTGGTAAAGGTTTAGAAACCAAGTGTAAGATTTTATTTTTACTTCTGAGACAGAGTCTTTCTCTGTCACCTAGGCTGGAGTGCAGTGATGCGATCTTGTTTCACTGCAACCTCCACCCGCTGAGTTCAAGCGATTCTCCTGCTTTAGCCTCCTGAGTAGCTGGGACTACAGGTGTCTGCCACCATGGGCAGACAATTTTTGTATTTTTAGTACAGTTTGGGTTTCACCATGTTGGCCAGGCTGGTATCAAACTCCCAAAGTGCTGGCATTACAGGCATGAGCCACTGTGCCTGGCCAAGAGTTTATAATTTAACCTGGGAAATGTCAAGCCACTGACATTTTTCAGCGAGGTTGTGGCCAGTGTAAAAGAGTCTTTTGGGAAGTTTGGTTTGTGAAAGATGGGTAGAATATATCAAGATGAAGAACTGGGTGACTTCTAGTCAAAAAGGAATGATGATGTAAACCAGTTACCAATCAGAATGAGAGGTATGGAAGAGGGGCAAAGGAATTACCAGTAAACCAAGGGGAAATGGAAATACAGTTTTACCCAAGGTTTCAAACCCAGGAGTCTATGATAGCAATGTGCCGTATACTAAGGCATAAAAATCATGAGAGGACTGGCTTGGTAACAGTCCTGAGCGTTTTGTATTAAATAGCTGGGTCCTGAGGTTCCAGCCAGATAAGCAAACATTCTGAAAAGGTGGTTCAAAGTGGGGGCTTGACGCTCAGCTGGAAACCATATTTACCATACCAAGTTTAAAAAATCCACACAATTCAGCAGTTGTTCGAAGTTTTTAATTAATTAATTGATTCAGAAAGTGAAATAGTCTCCAAAGCTCATCTGAGAGCTCTGTTCTCTTGATACAGATGAATTCTCAGTTGCTCTTTTGTTTTCATTCCAAAACAGTTCAACTTGTATGAGACTGAAAGTGGGGAGGGCAGGAGCAGAATTTTCTCTGTTCCAGGTATAGACATTATGGGTATTGGGCCATATTCTCATCTTCATTGGTAATAATTCCTGTTTCATACATCTTTCTATCAATTGCAGCTCTTAGCAGAGTCAGCATCTTGATTGTAAATACTCAGTGTTGGTTGATTTGCATTTTCATCATAGTCCTGAAAGATAAAAGTGGACCTAAGAAAAACTAATAAGCTTACAGCGAGTTTTATAATGACAGACTCTATATAAACAAATGCAAATTGGATGTCAAATCTGAATTACAAAATTTATTTGAGCAAGGTCCAGGAAGTAATAACAGTAGCTTCAGATCCTTTCTAAAATGATAAAAATTCATTAACAATCTTCCATGGCTTGGAGTCTCAGAGACATTCAAAAGTCACAGCACTTTGAAGAGCAGAGTTGGCAACTAAAGTTATCAGAGTGAAGAATGACATATTAACCTCAGGCGCAGGATAGCCAACTCAGAGTAGACCTCTACTCTTTGTTCTTCTGAGATAGGAACTAGCCAGAAAACTTAGTGATTCGGGGGTGGGGTGGCAAGACTGTGGGACCCAGGGTAGAAGGACCCACACAGTTCAAAATAAAACGAACCAACTATAGGGAAGGAAAAGAGAACTATGCACAGATAGTATTCCTCATCCACCTGAATTGACTTATATAAAAAAGAAAACGGAGCATACGACAAATGGATGCAATCAAAAGGGAGCAATAAGCCTTTTTCTCCTTTTAAGCTTCTTAAGAAATGAACCCATCATTTTATCTAGAGTTTTCTCTGCTCTTGCAGCTGCTCGACTGATCCAAAACATGGATGCCACCGCTGAGCCTTGTGCAGACTTTTTCCAGTATGCCTGCGGAGGCTGGTTGAAACGCAATGTCATTCCTGAGACTAGCTCCCGTTACGGCAACTTTGACATTTTGAGAGATGAACTAGAAGTCGTTTTGAAAGGTTAGTAGAGAGTGTGTCTGTGGATCAAAGATTTCTCTCTTAATATGTTCATTTTTTAAATATACAATCGTTAGCCATTACAAGGAATGTCACAGACGATTAAAAAGTTAATAATCCTTCCAGGATTTATGTGCCACCACCGAGTCACTTTGGTAGGGGCAGACACTGAAATTAATATGCTGATATCTCTTAGCATTCCTGTTTTCATTTGTAGGTATGCAAATGATAAAGCTGTATCATCCCTAGAGATGGCAGGTTTGGTTTTTGTTTGTTCGTTTGTTCGTTCGTTTGTTTTTTGAGATGGAATTTTGCTCTTGTCACCCAGGCTGAAGCGCAATGATGCTATTTCAGCTCACTGCCACCTCTGCCTCCCAGGTTTAAGCTATTCTCCTACCTTAGCCTCCCAAGTAGCTGAGATTATAGGCACCTGCCATTACACCCAGCCAATTTTTGTATTTTTAGTAGAGACGGGGTTTCACCACTTTGGCCAAGCTGGTCTTGAACTCCTGACCTCAGTTGATCCACCAGCCTTGGCCTCCCAAAGTGCTGGGATTACAGGCGTGAGCCACTATACCCAGCCAAGATGGTAGTTTTATGTCATTTTACAGAAGAAGAAAAAATTAAATGATTGGCGCAGAAACCTACTTTTGTAGTCTCCCTACCCAAACCCTGTGTTAAAGTCACTGTAAGATGTTACCAAGATTTGCCTTCCCAGCATAGGTAGATTCTAACCTGGCTAAGACTGTCTCCCTGGGAAGTTAAGAAATCTAGACAAGTCCCTCCTATCCTCTGTTCTGTGTTCTCCTCTCTTCTAGAAGTTATTTTGTAGAAGAACAATTTTTGCTACTTTTTAACATTGAAACAAGTAGGACAATTCAATTCATTCATTTGGAGCATGAACAGTACAGTCACACAAAGATAATTATTTTCTAGCCTTCAAAAGAACTATTCATACTAAATTCCAAATTCCTCTGTGTTATTGTTTTCTTTTTAATCTCAATTTCAAGAAAAGTAACTGTTACCTATGGCAGAGCAGTATGCATCACTGTTCATAAAAAAAAAGATAATCTAGTCAAAAGGACTTTCATCTAAATTGGCTGATTAAACTGACTCCCAGTTCTGTGCTAGGACTGATAATCTGGTAAGGGGTTTGGTTTTTCCTATAAGGTTTTGCAACTTGGGTGAGGAAATGAATGTACCTCCAGAAAAGCGAGTTTTTTTTTTTTCTTTTTAACTGAACTCCCCTTGCAAATGTTAATTACTGCAAATGAACAATTATGCTTGCATAGTGCAAGTAAGCAATTATGTTGATGCATTGTATTAAATGCCCTTATTTCAGATGTCCTTCAAGAACCCAAAACTGAAGATATAGTAGCAGTGCAGAAAGCAAAAACATTGTACAGGTCTTGTATAAATGAATGTAAGTGCTCTTCATTTGATTTCGTGAGGAGTATGCATATATTGGTGCCAAACTATGCCTAGATTTCTAACTGAATTTATGTTTGTTGTTTTCAAAAGCTGCTATTGATAGCAGAGGTGGAGAACCTCTTCTGAAACTGTTACCAGATATATATGGGTGGCCAGTAGCAACAGAAAACTGGGAGCAAAAATATGGTAAGGCAATTTTCCTACTTAAAAAAATAATTTCCACGTAAAATCTATATTACTATAATATCGTTAATGAACTAAAGCTTCTAAAGATATATTTTATCTTTTATTGCTTTAGGTGCTTCTTGGACAGCTGAAAAAGCTATTGCACAACTGAATTCTAAATATGGGAAAAAAGTCCTTATTAATTTGTTTGTTGGCACTGATGATAAGAATTCTGTGAATCATGTAATTCATGTAAGTTTGTGTGGCAAATAACTAAAGTTACTTTTAAATTGTAATAAAACTCCCACATACATTGTTGTTATTGATATTTAGAAATAATGCTATTTTCAATTGAATTGAATAAGCAAGGAGGTAGTATATTCATGCTCTGTCCCTAGTACCTGGAGTCTCAATTTTGAAAGTATTTTCTTAGTGCTGTGTTTTAGACATTCACCTCTTGCTTCTGCTACCTCTGTTTTAGATACCTCTCCCTTCACAAAACAAATGATAAGAAGGGCTCCAGGCCTCTCCTATTCAGAAAAAGTTCCTAATTTCTTTTTATGGTACTTGAAAGGAGCATGCTTTGGTTTATAGAAGTAATGCAGGTCTGGAAACCAAAAAATAATAATTGCTTTCAAAAAGAACATAGAAAAGGGATTTTAAACATAATGTTTTTCCTCACTAAAGAATATCTGTACTTTTTTCTCAACTAAAGGTAAAAAAAATGCCTTTCTTTTAAAATGGATTTATTGAATTTTTAAAAATGTAAACAATTTGGTTTAGATATTACCTAAGACTAGATTAATGAATATGTTTGGAATGTACTGAAAAATTTAGAGTTTCTCTTTCCTCCCTTTTTTTTTCTTGGTTTCCTGTATAAGGAATTATACCAAAAATTGCAGGTTACCGAATCACCTAATCATATCTGTGTCACTATTGCATAAACCTTTATGGTCATTTGTATTAAAATCATGAAAGGAATTGAACCCAAATCTCCTGCAGGGGACTCTTTCCCTTCTGAAACTTTCTCCTTGCAGGATCACCTTGAGGGCCAGGGCATGGGGACGGATCAGGGCCCTTCAGGTGGAGATATCTTCTGGCTCTTTCCATACCAGTTCTTTGGGTTTTGTTTCTTTTGTATTGGCCTAGGCCCTCCACAGCTGCTAGGATTCTCTCTTTAACCCAGAAATGCTCTGTTTCACCTCCACACTCATGTTGCCATGCAGTGAGTAAGAAACAATCTCGCAAAGCTGCAAGTATGCCCAGGTAGCTCTCACTTGGGTATTATAGATGGACCAGACACATTAGCGCAGAACTGAGTTTCATCTTTCATACCCTTAACTGCTATCTGGGTCTACTGAGGTTCTTCTGAGCAGAGCAGCTTTGGGGAGAACCATGGAGAAGTTGCCTCCATTCCCTTAGGGTAGAGAATCTTAAAAAACATTTTCTGGCACAAGTTACATAAGCTAAACGGTTCTGGAGTTACCTTAGAGGTTTTCCACTTCTCTTCCCTTTCTCCCCATCCATCCAAATCAACTTGAAGACTATTAACCCACTCCCTCCAATGAAAGGGGATCCCAACTAAGGGTGGGAGCAGATGAAAATGTTCCGGGGGAGCACATTAGAATTTCCGGAAGCTGGGAAATCTGTGAATATGTAATTTAGAAATCTCCACGTCCTGGAATCTAACATGTTTTTGTTCACTTGTACCTTCTGCTCTGCATTAAAAATCCCTCCCAGTAAATCTTTTGTTCACTTTCTTTTGTTTTCCTTAAATATCTGCAGCACAGTCCTCCAGATGATCTAACTGCCCATTAATATAACACTTACAGGTAGTGTAGAAACCATTTCCTAACTAGGTATTTACTCAGTGTCTGATGGTTACCCCTATAAACAGCAAGAGTAGGATCTGTCACATACATAGATAGGCATGCTTGTATTTTTCTAACTTTTCTATATTCGCTGAATGATTTATTTTCTTTCATGTGTATTTTTTATAGATTGACCAACCTCGACTTGGCCTCCCTTCTAGAGATTACTATGAATGCACTGGAATCTATAAAGAGGTAAAAAGAAAAAGAAAATAACCAAAACCAAACTACAGAACCATCTGGTGTAAACCTATAAGTAACGAACAAGGCCAAAATCAAATTTAGCCCTCTGATATTTTTCATTCATGACAGGGACTTACAATCACACATAATAGTGAGCTGTCTGTGATAGAATGAACATTCTCAGTAGAATGAATGAAGGTATTTTACAAAACTAGGAAACTTGAAATTCCTTATTTGTATCTTGGTTTTTAGTATTTAAAACATATGATCTATTTTGAAAATTAATTTAAAGTATTTTCATCCACCTGTAAACTGCATTATTTAAAAAATGAGCAGATTTATCATGGTCTAGGGTGGTGCTGGTGAGGACCAGAGGGTCAGTGAGAGATACACTATGTAGCATCCTTCTGGAACCATCTGATTTGACTTTCAGAGAACTATGCAGGTAGTGGCACTGGGCTCAGACAAACTTTTGCAGCTACCTTGTGACTCTAACATTGGCCAGGTAGCCAGTGGGCATCGTATCCCATAGTGGACGTTTGGATGTTCTGGAGTGCTTTTTTTTGTCTCACAACCTTGTCTCCCTTGGGCTGATGTTCACGTGCTCTTTTTTTTTTTTTTTTTTTGAGATGGAGTCTTGCTCTGTCGTGTCACCCAGGCTAGAGTGCAGTGGTATGATCTTGACTCACTGTAGCCTCCGCCTCCCTGGTTCAAGCAATTCTCCCAGCCTCAGCCTCTCGATTACCTGGGATTACAGGCGACTGCCACCACACCCAGCTAATTTTTGTACTTTTAGTAGAGACGGAGTTTCACCATCTTGGCCAGTGTGATCTCAAACTCCTGACCTTGTGATCCACCTGCCTCGGCCTCCCAAAGTGCTGAGATTACAGGTATGGGCCGTGGCCCACGTGCTCTTCTCGCAGAAGTAAGGAACAACAGGAGACAAAACTAGTAATCTTACACATTATTAGATATGGGGGAAAGGTGTTGGTTCTACAAAGGTTTTTCTTATAATTATTTTGTAGCTCAAAAGTAAATTATCTTTGATGATCCTAATGTCTCACAGTGTAGTGATGTGACTAAAATTACATTTTATTTTAAATTACTAGCTAAATATGTTTATGATTGGCATTTATTTTGCCTAATTATGAAGTTCAAATAATATGGAATGAATTCACTGTAAGGTATCTTTTTGAATGACTGCACAACACTGAAATGAAGAAAAAGATCTGTTATCAAAGGCTACAATTAATAGCACAGATAAATACATGGGTGTGGGATATTTGGGTTCAGTACAATCTAGTTACTGTGTGGGGTACAGCTACTGGCTTTAAGAGCTATGCAGCTGCTTTCTGTTACAGATTTGAAAGTGATTGAGGAATTTTGTTTCACTATTGTACATTTTTATCACCATCAACTGGAATGCTTTTCATATTTAGGATTGTGTTCTCATATCAAATTTTTCAAATCCTACAATAATACTATTTTTTACATTTTAATATTTCTGATATTAAGGTATACCTGGCGGTCAGTGTATATATTTAAGGCAGTAAAAGTTTTTTTTTTTTTTAAGTGTTAAGATGTTGTATTTATGCATTTTATACTCAATGCTATCCCATAATCTCAGACAGGTCGCAAACTGGCAGTCTTTGGCTCGAATACGATATAAGAAGCATTTTTGTTTAACCTGTAGTGTTTTTTTTTTTTTTTTTAAATTTTGAATTAGTTGCCAATATTTTACAAAATTGAAAGATTTCATTTGAGAATCCAGATTTCTTAGTAAATCAGTAGAATTTGAGCCCCTAGCTTGCATTCTTATATGGCAGCAATTGGCCAGAGTGGTGTTGTGGTTGCTCCTTTTAGAAAGGGCATTTGTTGGCTGTGCACGGTGGCTCATGCCTGTAATCCCAGCACTTTGGGAGGCTGAGGCGGGCGGATCACCCGAGGTCGGGAGATCGAGACCAGCCTGACCAACATGGAGAAACCCCATCTCTACTAAAAATACAAAATTAGCCCGGCGTGATGACCCATGCCTGTAATCCCAGCTACTTGGGAACTTGGGAGGCTGAGGCAGGAGAATCACTTGAACCCAGGAAGTAAAGATTGCAGTGAGCCAAGATCACACCATTGGACTCTAGCCTGGGCAACAAGAGCGAAACTCCGTCTCAAAAAAAAAAAAAAAAAAAAAAGAAAAGAAAGGGCATTTGTTCCAGGTTTGAACAGTCCTCATCAACATGATTCATTGATTTATATTGACTTCTCAGCTCCTGTAGGCACTTGATTTTGCATATTAGTCTGGTCTTGGCTAAACCACAGCAGTAAAAATACAAATACAGTAGCTCAGACAAGAGAGAAGTTTACTTCTATCTGTCATGCCAGTCCAGAAGTAGACAGGCCGTCTAGATGAGGCAGGAAGCTCTGCTCCATGGGAATGTCTGGGAGCCAGCTTTCTTTGATTTTGTTGCTCTCACATCAGCCTCCTCTGGTGTTTTTCTTAGTCTATTTGGTCAAAGTTGGTTCGCCAGTGCCCTATTCACATGTCAAGCCACAGGAAAAAGAAAAGAGGGAAGTGGTAGACAAATAGTTAACTTTTATGTAAATGGTGCAAAACTTGCATACTTTCCATTGATTAAAACATTGTCATGTGGCCACAACTAAATATAAAGGAGGCAGGAAAATGTAGTCTTGAGCAGAATGGCTCTGTCTGTGCCTTGTTAAAACTTGGTTGGCAGAGAGGAAGGTCGTATCATTTAAAAGATGAGGAGCACATATACCAATGTCATTTAGCAGACTCTGCCACAGTTTACATCCACTGATCTAGGAAATACTGTATTTGTGGTCAAATAACATAGTGGTGATCAAATCTAGAATTAGTGATATGTTTATAGAGTTTATGGGTGAGAAATCTGAGGCTCAGAACTTTGCCCTCAACTCTCAGCAAAACAGTAGTATAGTGGCAAACTTTGCTCCTTCTGTCTTCTTCATTCCATTATATTATTACAATCTCTTAAGAGTTGGTACTTCATACTAGTAGAGTTCTTTGAATGAGCAAATGATAGAGGAAACTCACCTGCACTGGCACTTACAACCTGGAAGTTATTCTCAGCTTAAATCAGGTGCTCTTCAACAATCTGAATCAGACTAGCAAACACGCACCATGCTTGCTGCCTCGCTCCTCTTCCACAACTATGTACTTTTGGTGACATCCTTCTTTCCTGCTAACCTGAGATCTTAGAATTCTTCTCAAGGCAGTGCTCCAAGCTGTAAGCAATCTCCTTTCAGTGGAAGGGAGTTGCATATAAAATAAAAGCTACATGTTTTCCCAGAAATGGGTAATTATCTGAATATTTCTGCACCCTCTCCCTCTTTTTACATCCATTCTTTTGGGCATGGAGGTGAGAGTGTGTGTTGTTACAGTAAGAATTCCAATGTTATCTTTATTTTTCTCATGATATTTTCTACTATCTCCTAATCCCTACCACCTGCAATCCCTCAGTTTCCCCTGCATCTCTAGCAAGTTATCAAATAAAAGTTAATTCTAATTTTTCCACTACTCTGCTATCTTTGAAAGATGTCAACCACCTTAAGTATTTCTGTCTTGTGTCTTATTGCTTCATGAACAAAAAATGGTGAGAAGTGTAGAACAACAAGTTTACCTTCAGTAGAGGAGTTATAAATCTGGAAGAAATGTTAATGTCAGTGTATCATTGGACTTCAATGATTTTCTCCCTTATAGGCTTTTATATATGCTTTTCCCTTTGCCTAGAACTTG
This sequence comes from Chlorocebus sabaeus, assembly GCF_047675955.1. Lineage (NCBI taxonomy): Eukaryota > Metazoa > Chordata > Mammalia > Primates > Cercopithecidae > Chlorocebus > Chlorocebus sabaeus. The sequence goes on along the minus strand of NC_132918.1, from coordinate 35,867,525 downwards.
CCCCCCACACACACCACCTGCCCACACTCTTTCCTCTAATATAGTTTTCCTGGCACCCAGGTTTCTGTATACTTCTTATTTAACATCTTTTTTTTTCCCCTATAAAACTGTAAATTAAATGGAAACAATGCTGTGTCTCGTTGCCCTTTGCTCTTTTTCTGATACCTACCTCAGTTTCTGGTCCTTAAATACTACAGAATCAGTGAATGAATGATTGAGGGGGAAGACGGCAGGGAAGAGAGGAAACAAAAGAAAGAAGAACCCAATCTTCTGGAAGCCCTTCTTATTTCCTTCCCTTGATTCTGGGAAACATGAGCTTTAGGGCATCAACAGCTAATAGCATACATTTCTTGAGCATTTTACAAACTCTGTGTTCTCTTGCCTTTTTTCAATCCCCAGTTATTTCTTTGCTAAACTCAGTTTGCTGAGGTGTATTTATACAATCAATGGGTATCATGCACTTGCAATTTACATTATTTTATTGAAGATAACTAAGAGAAGTTTTGAGAATTGGCATAGGGTCACCAGCTTTTTTTGTCAAAGAAAGATGTTTTTAGACCAGAGAAGTCTGGCTTCCTTGCACATCGCTTTAGCCTATAATTTTAAAACTTTAGTGTGGGGCCTATCTTCTGCAGATATGCCTCAGAGGCTGAGGATCAGGGAAGGTCACATTCCCTCGTCAGTCAAAAGTACTCTAATCATAGGTCTCCTTAATCAGATTATTAACTCAGCCCATTTCCCCAGGTCTTCTTTGATCTTTCCTTCCAGGATAACCCAGGTCATCCAGAGGAATCATCTTCCGTAATCTTAAAACCGAACTTCTTATCAACTATGAAAATAGCCCCTATAATTACTAAGACAGATCATTTCACTTTACAGAAATCCTTTTTTTTTTTTTTTTGCTTTGGATACCCGCATAATGGAACTTTTGTGTTGTAATATTTGACTATTATTACAATCTAGAAAGGAAAAGTGATATGGAACAGTTGCATCATCTCAGAAAGGGGCCCACATTCACCGTGTCTGCCATTCCTAACAAACTGTTCTCAAAATATTCTCGTCAAGGAGCCTCTTGTGATATATCTTTGTTAAAGAGGTAGAACCTGAGTTCTGAGGTATTCTGATTATCTGAAGAGATTACTTAATGACACACTGCTACCTCAATGAACAGAGTAGTGAGATTCAAAACAATTCTATTCCTTACAGGGGTACAAATTTCTATGCTAGGAAAACAATACGAAAGAGACACATGGCCCAGAAACATAACCATGCCCATTCACAAAATTTTTAAATGGAACCAACCAGCCCCCTCATGTGAGAAAGTTCTTATATATTGATTCACTGAGAGGAATGAGGACCTTATTTTTTTTAAGGAATCACCCACCTTTAGAAGAGTCTGAACTCTTTATTGGGGGCGAATTGGAATTGGTCTCAAAGCTTCCCTTTCTCTACCTTCTTAGCGTATCAAGAGCGATTGTTATCTTACTTTGTTCTCCTTCATAAAGAAATCTGAAGGTTAGGAATCCAAACTATTTGAGCATAATTAGATAATAGATATGTTTATGCTCTGTACTGATGTTTGTCTGAGAAGGAGAAATAAGTGAGGTTAGTGGTTTCCAACCCTAAGGACTACTTTGCGTGTGCCACTTACAGGGCTCTGTGCAGAAACACCTCACATATACACACACCTCACAAAAGCCACTATGATTTATTTTACTTGTGTGTTTATACAGCAACAAAATATTTCTTTGAGTAGAGCATTTCAGGACTAAAAGAAAAGTGAGAAAACCACTGGGGCTAGAGTTTGAAAGCATAAGGAGGTGGGGAAGGAACTGGAGAGTAGAAGCTACAGGGTATACTGCTGCCGGGCATGGCTAGGGAGGAGAAGCCAGAGTTGTAAAGAAGTTTAGAGCCTTCACAAAATCTGGGGTTCATAAAATTGGAGACATTTTAGGGACGAGGATAGAGGACTTGGAACATGGGCATGATGGACTGAAGCCAGAAAGTGATGACCCAGAGTCTGTGCGCCTAGATCAGAAAAGCCAGGAGAAGTCTCCAAATTGTACGTACCTGGGAAAGAGCACAGGCTGAGATTGGCCATCCTGTAGATGAGCAGGTGCAAGCTCGAACGGAGACAACAACACGGGATTTTCTTTGTCCACCTACCCAATGTACAAGCTGAGAGAAACTGTTCAGGACTTGAGCTAAGAATAGAAGTTCCGAGGAAATAGGAAGTGAGAGAATCTTAATATATTTACAATTTAACTTCAGTGTTTTTTAATTCAACAGATCTTCATTGAGCTTATGCTATGTGACAAATACTTTTCTAGGCAGTAGCAATTCCAAGGAAACAAGGTCCTTGTTCTCATGAAACTCATGTCCTAATGGGAAGAGATAAACAATCAATAACCAAGTAAATAATTTAAGGAAATGAGACAAATCGTGAGTGTTATTAAGAAAATAAATCAAGGTGATAGAATAACAAGTCACTTGGGTAAGGCATGGGTGATTCAATTTGGCTTGCTTAAACCATCTCTGCCTGCTGTTTGTAGAATGTGTTTCAATGGAAGCAGAGAGATCAGAGAAGGCCACATGGTAATTCACGTGAAAGATGATGATGGACTCAGATGGTGGCAAGTCAGGTAGAGAAATCTGAGCAGACCTGAGATAATTTTGTGTAGGTGGCTCTATCATTATATTGAAACAGTTTGTGTATTTTAAACTGCTCGGCCAATATGTGCCTCGGTGATACGTGGCGGAGCTTGTCTCACTGCATAACACAGCTATGACATGATAAGACAGAGCTTGCAAGGGAAACTGCTGACCTTGCTTTGTCCTTTCTGGGCACTAGGTGACTGAGAGTCAGAAGGTTTCACTCAGTTCAGTTACCTGTGTTTAAGAAAACAAAAGGGAGCTTTTAAACATGAGATTTAGTGAATATGACAGAGAATTTTTGAGATCAACTGACCTCAGTTTGTAAAAAGAACTAGAATCAGCCCCCCAAGCATGCAATAAACCTTAGAAGTTATACAAGAAGTTGTACAAATCTTCAGGTTCTTATTAAAAACCTGATGAAAGCCGCAAATGGTTCCTATACTGGTCTGAGTTCGGGTCCTCTTAGGCCCCATGTTCCTCCTGCTCTAGCGTCCTGCTTGACTATTTTTTATTTCCAGTGCCCAGAAATGGCTGCGTGACTATGTTTGCAGTCTGTCGGAGGGAAGCAGGCCTCTGAGGTAGTGAGCATAGTACCCGATAGTTAGTGTTTCAACCCTTGCTCCACTCTCCCTCCACCCGCTGGTAATCCTCAGCATCTATTATTGCCATCTCTATGTCCATAAGTACCCAACATTTAGATGTACCTTTGCACTCACAGTGAATATAAGGATGACCCTTTCACTTCTAACTGTTCAGTAAGCATGTAAAATATTCTTAAAACTGTGGAAATGTTAAAGCACATTATAGCACACTTTATAGCCTTTCTTTGTATTTACCCTGCAAACAAGTCTTTGAAGCATAGAAATCTCACCTATCCATAATCACAATTGACTGCTTTACTAAATTTTAAAATGAGGTGGAATCGTAATGTATTTTAGTTGCCAATAGGTAATAATGGCTAAAAAATAGCAATTGGTTCAAACCTAACGAAAGTGGAACTCTATTTCCTAGTGTTCTTTCACTACGAACTTGAATAAGGCATTTACATGTTCTGTAAAAGGTTAGTTATACAACTATTCTGTAGTTTAGCAAGTTAAGATATATGTGAAGATAAAATATAAAGAATTTGAGTTATTAGAAGAAAACTAATATCTAAATCTGTGGTATCTTATAGTGAAAGTTTACAGTAACAGGAGCTATTTATGGAATTAAAACCTACAGGTGTGTATTGGTGGAGCTCCTGACAACACAGCTTCATAAAAAAGAAACTGCTTGACTCAAGGAGATAGATAAAAAGATGTCTGATTTTATTATATGAGTTTATGGTCATTTTTCCATGAATAGTTGAGAAAATGATTATATATGAGCACAGAAAATCTGAGAAAAAGAGATTTGGTAAAGAAATAAATTATTATGACTGGGCACGGTGGCTCATGCCTGTAATCCCAGCACTTTGGGAGACCAAGGCAGGCGGATCAGAAGATCAAGAGTTTCAGGCCAGCCTGAAATCCTGTCTCTACTGAAAATACAAAAAAATTAGCTGGGTGTGGTGTGGTGGGCGCCTGTAATCCCAGCTACTTGGGAGACTGAGGCATGAGAATCACTTGAACCCTAGAGGTGGAGGTTGCAGTGAGCTGAGATAACGCCACTGCACTCCAGTCTGGGCAACAGTGCAAAACTCCGTCTCAATAAAAAATAAAATTTAAAAAGAAACGTATTATTGTTCATAGAAAAAATTAGTGTATGTTATTGCTTATCAAGTGTTTTGCAACTCATTCTAATTAAGACAAAATAACTTTATTGAAAATTGAAAATTACAAAGTCTCCATAACCAAGTGGTTATACATTACTTAGTACTTTCAAAGTGATACCTCATTGCTCTCCTTTAAGCTCTAATTCAAAGATATATTGACTGTCTAAGAATCTGTGCAGGTCATTTCTTTAATATTTAGAAAAGGATTTTTATTTTACTAAGGTTATCTATTACCAAAGATTAATATTGAAATGAAAATAAATTTTAAGTACCATGATGAATATTTCGAGCTTCTCCAACAGTTTAGTGCTATTTATTTCTTGCAGGCTTGTACAGCATATGTGGATTTTATGATTTCTGTGGCCAGATTGATTCGTCAGGAAGAAAGATTGCCCATCGATGAAAACCAGCTTGCTTTGGAAATGAATAAAGTTATGGAATTGGAAAAAGAAATTGCCAATGTAAAACGCATTTTTTTTTCTGATATACCGAATAATGTCAACCGCTTTTTTTTTCTTTCCCCTCTCTATCATACTTTAAGAGTAAAAGGTACAGCACTTTAACAAAGTAGTAAAAATGCATGGCTTGGTAATAGATCATTGACTTCAAAAGGACCATTGAAACTAAAGAATTTTATAGTAAACTGGGTTCCTGACATTTAAAAGACACACTAAATTGGACAAATATTAAACTAGAAACACTTAATTGCCTGTTATAAGTGGATTTCATCAGAATTCTACCATTTATAGTCAAACTGTTGTTAGATGCCCTTCAGACTCAGGGCAAATGCAAAGCTGTTTTAGTTTAGATATGTATAGAATGTTACTTTATTTTAAAGTTTAAAGTGATCACAGAGATTGTCTCTATTTCTTTGCTAAGAAGTATTAAACCCCTGAATATAGCCATGTGGCAATGTGATACCACTGAGTTCAAATTGTCAGGCTGCTGAGCTGACAGAGGATAAGACAATAATTTCGCAACAAAGCCCAAGGAGTGTATTCCTGAATTTCTTCTGGCTCTAGGTCAACCCTTGGAGTCTGAGTTGGCACTTTCTTCCCTGATGATTCTTTGATAGGGCACTGCAGTCTCTGAGTATAAACAGCATCCAGGTTATTGATTAAACCCATGGTCAGAGTCAGTCTAGGACCCACAGAGTTCTCTTTGTCATTACAAACAACAACCTGCATCCCTGACTCCCTGTACTTGCCCCTGCCATGTAAGCTCATCAGAATCTTGAAGAGTCAAGATCATGGAGGGCAATTTTAACTTTCCTGGGGCTATGTGAAACCAAAAATCTCCTATCAGAACCAGGCTGTTCTTGGAGGGGCCACTGAATGAATGGCATTTGAATGGGTTACATGTGGTTCTGTGTTGGAAACAGACTTGTTAGAGGAGAAATGTTTCCTGCTCTGAGTTTTTGCCACTTGCACCTTCCCAGACCATGCTCTCCTTTGACCAGCATCAGCTCTGTAGTTGTTGTGTCTTATCTCAGCATTATGTGTCTATATTTTCAGTCTCGTATTAGACTCTCGTATTAGACTGGTATGAGGCCTTAGCCATTATTGAATCATTTATGCATCTCTGACAAAATCCAGCATAGTATTGCACGTAGGACATGTTCAATAAATAATTGTTTTCATTACATGAATAGGTAAGTGACCTAAAGCGGAAACTGGAGCCATAGTCACTGAGAAATAATTGCAATTTTAAACCTTTACCTTTTGTCTCTTCTCACTTAAAATTGCTTTTCCTTATTTCAGCCACTAGTTGGGGAGTTGTTATTGCAATTTTTTTTTTAAATTCAGTGAAAGAAATAAAATTGGATGCTGCTGCATGTAGAGCACTAAACTGGTCTGGCAGGGTGGGAGAACGGTCACAAAGGAAGGTCCACGATGTTGCCACTCTCAGATAACTTGCAACCAAATTGTGCTCTGTACCAGGAATTTTCTGTGTTACTTGCCATAAATTCTTGTAGAAAAAGTGGCACCTATTTTTCCTTGCTAAATTTTAACTAGGACACTGAATGGTAATGGTGAAAATGGGAGAAAGAGTAAGAGAGAAATTGGAGATGACTATATCAAAGAAAGTTAAAATATGAAACATTCACAGATATAACTGAACTAGCCTTTAGCCATAGCTCATAAATATTGCTTATATGGCTTGGCAGTTGTCAAAATGTAGAAAGATTTTTTTAAAAATTTTAAACTTGACACCACAGCCAAATCTCAATAATTCTTAATAAATATACTCCAAAAATCTCTTACATTTCACTTTTTTTGAAATGACAAAACAAACTACAAAAACAAGTACAGAATAAGACTTAAATTATGTTATATCTATCCCATATTTTACCCTCAAATATAGTTATATTTTTCTAAAGAATTCTTAATTCTAAAATAGTGATTAAAAATTAAATCCATAGGCTACGGCTAAACCTGAAGATCGAAATGATCCGATGCTGCTTTATAACAAGATGACATTGGCCCAGCTCCAAAGTAACTTTTCATTAGAGATCAATGGGAAGGTAAGTGGTAAGTTTTTTGTGCTCTCTTATTGTGCCATTTTCTAAATTATAACATTGAAATACTCTTTCTAAAATTCATCAAGTTTTTATTTATTGAAATAAATGGGACTTCAATTCTTTTTTTTTTTTTTTTTTTTTTTTTTTTTTGAGACAGGGTTCTGTTGCCCAGGCTGGAGTACAGTGACACAATCTTGGCTCACTGCAACCTCCACCTCCTAGGCTCAAGCAATTCTCCTGCCTCAGCCTCCCAAGTAGCTGGGATTACAGGCATGCACCATCACACCTGGTTAATTCCTGTATTTTTAGTAGAGATGAGGTTTGGCCAATCTGGTCTCGAACTCCTGAGCTCAAGTGATCCGCCTGCCACAGCCTCCCAAAGTGTTAGGATTATAGGTGTGAGATACTTCTCTCAGCTGGTAAAATTCCTTTTAAGGCAGCAATACAATACTAGAAACTCCCATAGGAAAGGGTTTGGAAAATACTAAAACTGAACATCTTTCTGAGAGGCCATTATATAGTCATCAGACTTGGACAGTCACACAATAAAAGCACTAGATTTCCTTTTAACTCTGAAAAAGGATAATTTATTCATAGAACTTCCCATGTTCTCATCAAGGCCATCTACAGAGATATTCAGAACAATAATTCAGAAATAGAACACAAATAAAAAGAAAATCTCTCTCATAGATTCCATTTATAAACAGCAATTGACTTCTTTTTCCTTACCTAGTATCCAGTAATCTCTTTTTGTGGCTGAATTTATTCTTGTGTATTAGTTGATGCACACAGCCAAGAAATGAAGCAACATCTATGGGAAAATCTACAAACTACCACATGCAGCGATGACATTCTCTTTGGCACTAATTCTAGTTAACAAGGACTTTTCCAAAGGCATAAATTATTGAGTTAGATGTCTTACATATATTTTTTAATATAATAAGTGTTTAATAAATATGTTTTGAAAGAACGACCTAAATCACCAAAGGAAATGAAGAAAAGTGCATAGCATAGCACCCCATACTCAGTAGGTGATGTGTGCTTGTGTTTGTGTGTGTGAAATACAGCCTAAGATATTGATAGTCTTAAACATTATCAATTCTCATTTATAAAGACAAGATTTCATCTTTTGGCAACTCCAAACTTAGCTTCTGAAGTGTAAACATGCCATGCCTCTAGAGCCAATATTGATAATTGAAAAGATGCTGTTTTCTTTGACTTCATAACATCACTGTACCACTGCTATAACAGTATGTTTTCATCTGTAATAGAATTTCCACTGAGATGTGTTACTGTGTTTGAATGGTTTATTAATATCCATTTTTAAAAGATAAACACTTTATACATGTTTCCATTTTTGCATCAACCAAAAAAGCTTTATTTTTAAATTTAAATTTAAATTCTATTTTTATTTCTGTATTGGTTAGACAAAGAAGATGACATTAAGCCTAATTTCTAGGTATATGTTCCCTAAGCTTAAAGGCTTTGTTTTTACTCTTAAATGGTTGGTTTAATTATTCTATGTAAATAATCATTTAAAGAACTAGTTTTTATTTAAAAACTAATTGAAACAGTTGAGGAAGAATCCCAAGTGAATATCAAACTGATCAATGTGATAATTATGTGATGCAACTGACACCCTTTAATGTCCAACCCTCTAACTATAACTGAATCTTGGAACCAAGGAGAGAAATACACAATTTCTGAATGTTTCATGCCTGCTTTTTTCCAGCCATTCAGCTGGTTAAATTTCACAAATGAAATCATGTCAACTGTGAATATTAGTATTACAAATGAGGAAGATGTGGTTGTTTATGCTCCAGAATATTTAACCAAACTTAAGCCCATTCTTACCAAATATTCTGCCAGGTAGGTATGTCACAGTCCCCGTGTCTTCAAAGTTTGTATTTCATATCACTCTTCAGAAGCTTTGCAGCCTCATCTTTTCTGTTGCTGGGTGGTGGTTTTTTTTATACAGAGATCTTCAAAATTTAATGTCCTGGAGATTCATAATGGATCTTGTAAGCAGCCTCAGCCGAACCTACAAGGAGTCCAGAAATGCCTTCCGCAAGGTGAAGAAAAAATCTCTTTTCTTAAGACTTAAAACATAAAGTGATACATGGTTATGAAGGCTTGCCATGTACACTGCTAGGACATGGTGAACTTTGCGAAGGGATAAAATGCCAAAGTTGGTTATCTTGCAGATATTTAGGATATGTTGCCAAGGAAGATAAGTCTTCATGGGCTTCACCATCTTATGATGGTCTGTGTGGCACCATGATTGCATTGTCCTGTAAGGAGTCACATTTGGTTATTTAACCAGTTCGTGAAATAATACCATCTTGATTTTTGTTGTTGTTGTTGTTATTGTGTTAAAAGTAATTTCAGGGTTATCTATTTTAATTAACTTGATTTTCAGGTGCTCATTGCACACTGGACATATACACAGATGGACTATATTGATGTGGGTGGTCTATTGAAAGTACCCCTACCTGGAGTTAAATAAGACCTTTTCTTAGCCTATACCTCTGTTATTTAAACCATCACCATTTTGGTACTATGGTGAGGGGAGTAGGCAGTAGAGGTTGAGGAAGGAGAGACTCCAGCAAACATGTTACTTGGAGTCTTGGAAAGAAAATAACATTGATTGATTAAAATTTCCAGTTTTTATCTTCAAAAATAAAATATAGACATCTTTTTAAATTAAAGAATGCAAAAATGGTATTATGCTGAATCTCCCTTGCTTAGGTTATCCTGTTATTGTTAAATATATACACATACAGGTTCTGTAAGTACTCAGAGTTCAGCTAAAACCTTTAAAAGCAGTAATGTGTTTTCTCATATACTATATTTCCCCCATTAGATTTATTGAATATGACTTCACATTTATGTTTGTACAGTGGTTACAATGTTGTATTTTTTTCTAATGCTTTCTACAATGATATTAACTTGTAATAGCAAAAAGTTCTACTGGGGCATCTACTGAAAATATACCTAGTTTTCAGATCATATATAAGTAAACAATCCATTTGGATTAGATTTCATCATAGGCTAGGAACATGTGCCTTGTGAGGAGAAGTGATGAATATTTCAAGAACTTAGACAAGACATTCGTGGAATGTGTGCTCTTAACATGCTCCAGACCTTTCCTTCTGGTCAAATGCCATTTCCTTTTCCTCTTCCATAGGCCCTTTATGGTACAACCTCAGAAACAGCAACTTGGAGACGTTGTGCAAACTATGTCAATGGGAATATGGAAAATGCTGTGGGGAGGCTTTATGTGGAAGCAGCATTTGCTGGAGAGAGTAAACACGTGGTAATGTTTTCAGAATGATACATTGTCAGTTATATAGGACACTATCAGTTTGTTCACATTGATGAGCGATTACAGTTCTCCATCATGTGGCTAAAATTTTATTAATTTAGGCAGAGAACCTCTGAATCATAATATGCCATTGTTTCCCAATAAATCTTCCCTTGCCTTCCCCAAGAGTCTAGTTATGTTTCTGCTCCTAATACTGTCTAGTCCAAAACCAGCTCACCATTTTCCAGAGGCAGTGTATTTGGAGTACCCAGTAACATGTTCTATTTATATAGTCATTTATAAACTCTTCTATTATCAAAATTGCCCCAAAATTAGTATTTTCTTAAAAACATAGAAAGTAAAACAGGATTCATTTGGAGTGTAAGAAATGTGCTTTATTTTTCATTGTTAAGAAAATGAAGACCATGGAACTTAATGGTATGGTGAAAGAGTTTGTTGAAATGTTACTTTATGCTTAGCTAAACCACTAATGGTAATGATAACCCTAATATTTTATGTTAGTTCTTCCAGTATGATAGTGAAACCATTACATTCTGAAAATGATTTTTACCTTATTGCATATATTAAGACCTATTTAATCAAGAGTGTTGATAATAGCAATATTGCTTTTAAAATATAATGGTCCCATATATTTGTTAGCTTAGGTCACAGTTTGTCTATAAATTTACATTTATTAACATATTAAGTCATACAAAGATAGCATGTAGCTCTATTTTTAAAAATCTGTGTTACAAAGAATGAATTAATGACCTCTATTTGTCTTCTGTTCTGATTTGAGGTTGAGGATTTGATTGCACAGATCCGAGAAGTTTTTATTCAGACTTTAGATGATCTCACTTGGATGGATGCTGAGACCAAAAAGAGAGCTGAAGAAAAGGTAAAGAGCAAGCAGCTAACCAGCAAAGAAAAATCTGGATAGGAAAAATTAACTTTAAAAACATTTAGGAAAAAAAATATAATCAAAGATTGCATAAAAACTTGTAAGCTCTTTCAATATGTAATATTTCCCAAAAGAGTTTTTGTGGATAAAGATGTATCTCTACAATTTGAATCTTTTATCTCTGCAACCAATACTCTAGCAAGGTGAAAATGTTAAGTTTCTGTTCAAGCAAATGTAAGGTGGTGCATTATAAGGTCTATAATTAAAGAGATGTTGAAGAAGCTTTTTGGTAACTATTCCTGCCTGCCCATAAGGTGCAGCTTTTATTGAGACTTTTACTCTCTTGCATAAGAATAAGTCTAAGATTTCTCACGAAATCTTAGGTTTAAATTTACTGTGATCATTTGTCTTTATAATTACATAACAACTAGGGGGAATATGTCCTGTGAAAACTGTGAACATGCTTTATGAGCAACATTCGCATGCATCCTGACGAATCTCTGTAGTTAGGGTGGCAGAAAAAGCAGACTCTTTGGATTGATAGAGGAGACCATAATAAATGTATTTTAATAAGATAATCAACCTCTGGTCTAGTTTTCTTTTAGAATTAAATCACATGGAAGGATTATCTTCTTTCAGCTCTCAAAGAGCCCTGAGTGGGTTAGGCCTAGAACCTCAGCCCCCAGTATTGCTATTTTTCCATCACTCTGGCCAGCTCTTCAGACATTCAGGTTGGATTTGCTCCTTTCATGTCACAGCTGTGCATGACATGGTTCTGCTTGGTAAAGCCAGTTGGATTGTTCTGGATCAGCATTTCCAAAGTGGTGTCACAAAATACTGAACATGCAAGTTGTCCACAAGAGGCTCATGGTCAAAAGAGTTTAGTATACAATTCTCGTAGGAAGGCTTCCCTCATCTCACCCGAGGCTAGGTTACATGCTTCTAGGGTGTGATTTTATCATACTTGGGAGTTAATATTTATTTCACTGCTTATCATTGCTGTTTACAATAAGCTCTTTATGGGTGGGGGTGGGGGAACAGAAAATATTGCCTAGCATTATATCCTCAGTCCTTTACAACATACGTGGCCTTTGGAAGACCCTTGAAATATGTTGAATGAATAAATTGATAAATTAATTTCCCATCTTGGACATTTATAATAACTTATGATTCTAACCTTATAATCTAACCCATTTTTAATTGTAAGAAGTCCTGCAATAAAGAAACTTGCTTAATGTTTTTGCTACAGTATTTACTCAAAGTAATTGACAATGAATTTTTTTTTGTGTACTAGTTTATATTTTCTGTAGAATTTGTATCCTTTAGTACACTCTTTAAGGAAACGTCTTACAGGAAATAAAGTATCACTGAGTGGGGGCTGGTTTGTCATGACTGATGGCAAACCTACAAGAAAATGGGTTTGGCTTCAGTTACTTCAGTGATACATATGAGGTCTGATCCACTGACTGGGGAAACCCTGGGCTCATGTAACAGATTTATGATAAAACCACATCCATTTGATGGCAAACCATGTAACTCAGAGATACAGGCTAAACTCCTCATGAAAATTTTAAATTGATTAAATTATTTAAGAGTGATATGAAATGGTAGAATCAGAAGTCAAATATCACTGAGAAAACCAAGATAGAAATAAAACAAAAATAGAAATAGCAAGTAGTAAACAAGTGATAATGAAATAATAAAATAAGTAAAGTAAACCATTTTAAAATAATTTAAAATGAACTTTAGAAATAGTGGTAAATAGGCCGGGTGCAGTGGCTCACTGATGTAATCCCAGCACTTTGGGAGGCCAAGGCAGGCAGATTGCTTGAGCCCAGGAGTTTCAGACTAGCCTGGGCAATGTGGCAAAATGCTGTCTCTACAAACAGTACAAAAATTATCTGGGCGTGGTGGTGCATATTTGGGAGGCTGAAATGGGAAGATCACTTGAGCCCAGGAGGTAGAGGTTGCAGTGAGCCCTGATTGCACCACTGCACTTCAGCCTGGGCAACAGAGCAAGACCTTGTCTCAAAAGAAAAAAAAAAAAAAGAAAGAAAGATAGTAGTAAATACATGATAAATATGAGCTGCAATAACAAGGAAAACTCTGTTTTCCACTTACCTAATTAATGTCATTTATTGAACTTGAGAAGATAGGTACACTGACTTTGGAGAATAAAGGAGAACATAAAAACTCCAGGAACCAATATTTAGGAATAATATTAGCAGTAAACCTATAAGCCCATATTTGTTTTCTCAGCCAAATCAATGAGGCAGAAAGATAATTATAACCTGCTAGAATGGAAGCTCTAAATATTACTCCTTCTAAAAACTTGTAAAAATAAAAAAGCCTTTGAGAGAAAAAGTTCATAAAACTACAAAATATGTGGAACAATGAGTTTTGTCAGTTTTCATGTTGGTTTTCTTGAGAAAGCTGCAGCCTGTAAGGATAAGGCATTAGAAACTCAATTTCAGACCCAATTTTCCTTTGTTCTTGAATCTCCCAGGAAAGATCTATTGCAAAGTTCTCTGTTTAAGAATGTCAGACACTCGTTTTATGAACAGTATGGATCAAGTTATTCAATTGCTAGTCATGGACAGATTGTAAGTGTGTATCTGAAAGTTACATAATCATCTTCACATTCAATATTATAATTTTCATAGGCTTTAGCAATTAAAGAAAGGATCGGCTATCCTGATGACATTGTTTCAAATGATAACAAACTGAATAATGAGTACCTCGAGGTAAGTCTCTATAAAGACTCTGGACTACTGATACTTAGGGCTGATAGTAGTGTCATTTTTAGCTATGGGGTACCTGAAATTATGTGAAGTAGCCTAAAACCACAGGTCATATTGTATAAAGCCTTCAACACTGGCAACGCTGGTGCCAGAATGATATTTGTTTTAGCCTTTTTGTTTTCATTAGCCAGGACTATATTTGGTTATTGTTCATTTGGTTTCCATATATTCCATTTTAAGAACAGTGAGTAAAATCTGGTGTCCTTTAAAGAGTATCAAGGAAGGATAGACATCAAGGTGGTGAACAACAGGGAAGCTCCTTATCACGTTTTACACAGGCTTCAAGTTTTCCTCCACCTTCTAAGTTTTCCTCTACTAGATAAACCAGTTCATGCCTACTGTATTTTAAAAACAAAACAAAACAAACCCTGAGATTTGAGAACTGAAAACTATTTTGTTCTGCCCTGGTAATGTAACAGCTAAAAGAGCAGAGAGTTGCTTAAAGTCACTACAGTGCTGATTTCAGACTCAACTGAAAGTCCTGTTGCTAACTTTGTGGTCACCACAACTCCATGATACCTTGGTGACAGCGAGGTGATCCTTGCCCACGTCCTGGGATGACAGTAATTCCTCATTCATTGATTACTAGTCTAGCATGGGGATTTGCAAGCCATAGTGCCTTCTTCTCTCTTTCCATTTGCAGAAGAAACTTGACTTTCTCTTTTAAATGATCTGGTTACAGTTGGAAGCCCCAGGGGTCCTTATAGCAGGAGTGTAGTGGCTAGGAACATAGACTCAAAACCAAGTTCCTTGATTCCAGATCCCAGTTCCACCACTCATTTAAACTTAGGCAAGTGACTAAGTTGTATCTCAGTTTCCTTGACTTTAAAATGGGGATAGGAGCCCTTAGTTCATCAGTATTAAATGAGCATAATATTAGATTCTATTAGTATAACAGAATTGAATGAGTATAATGTATAATTTGAAGAACTTAGAATAGTACTTGGCACATGGTAAGTACTAAAGAAGAATGTATTATCCATATGTGTTATGTGAAGATTAATGTCATTAATGTGAGGTTTGTTTGACACTTGATTTCATTTGATTATCGTAAAATAATAGACTTAATTTGTGATTTGGCTGGAGTACTGACTTGTGATATACTTAATAGAATTAGGTTAACTGGAACTACATCCTTTTTTGGTAAGTTTTTTAATGCTCTCTGTTAACTTTATTGACTGATGTAATTTAAGAAAATCCCTATGTTTTTTAGCAAAAATTTTGAAGATATTGGTTTTAATATTTCTCCCCAAATCTTTTATATGATATAGTTGAACTACAAAGAAGATGAATACTTCGAGAACATAATTCAAAATCTGAAATTCAGCCAAAGTAAACAACTAAAGAAGCTCCGAGAAAAGGTGGACAAAGACGAGTGCGTATATTCTCGTTTCTAACGTGCTCATTTAGAAGCAGGTCTTTCCCTCCTTTCTTTGTTGGATTAAGTGAAAGAGCCTCAGTTAGAAAAATATTAAAAAGTAGAAAGTCCTCTTTTTATTGAGAACTTCTAAAAGCATCTAATTATGGTATACTAAAGATATGGGTCAAGAATTTAACCAGATTAAAATACCTTTTTCATTAAGGTATCCTCAAATTTACATTTCTTTAGTTTCGCCTTATATCATTGCCTGTCAGCTCAATTTTATTTGTGAACAAGATTCTCAAAAACACCTTAGTTTAAGTAAGCCAATTCATTGCTCCTTTGAGCCTTCTCTTAGGCCTTACTCTGTGTCCAGAATTTTCTTCTGCTGACAGCCCCCTTTTTTCTATCAGTCAATCCCACAACTCCATCCCCTTCATAGATAGTTAATGTAAGACTTTTCTAATCCTGTGGTAGTCAAATAGGAGATACTGGGAACAATTCTTATTCACAGTCTTCTTATGCTCTGAATCTCTGCTTGTTAGTGACATCAGTACTTCATAGTATTAGTTTAGAGTTTATTTTTTCTATTAAATAGATATATCTAACATATTTATCAGCATGTGTGTTTATGCCCCTAAATTCCTAGAACCACTTATGTTGACTTTTTCTCCCTAGGCTCCTAGCCCCTAGAGAATAGGGGCTATTCTTTTTGACCATAAAGTCTCAGCATCTAGCATACTGAAGAATCTCAGTTAAAACTAAATTAATGACCTAGCGAGCAAGTGAAAAATAAATATACTGACTTGATTTGTGTGGTAACTAACACAATAACATGCCAAAGAGGTGCTTGTTTCATTCATGCATTCATTTATCCTTTCATGCATTTATTAACATTTTGGAACATGAAGTCCAGGTGTCACTGGGTACTAGGAGAATCAAAGGTGAACTTTGAGTACATTACGAGAGCAGAAGATAGACAAGACATAATGTAATAAACAGCACCACCAGGAGGGAAATGTCATGCCAAGCAAAGTACAAAGTGCTGTGGGCTTATTTGATGATAAGACTGTTCCGTTCTCAGTAAACCAAGTACAGGTTGGACAAAACTAATAAAATGCCAATACATTTCAGTAATAAATCTAACTCAGCTGCTAAAATAAAAATGGTCACATCTGACTGGACCCAGTGGCTCACGTCTGTAATCCTAACACTTTGGGAGGTCGAGGCAGGTAGATCATGGGTCAGGAGTTCGAGACCAGCCTGGCCAACATGGCCAAACCCTGTCTCTACTGAAAATACAAAAATTAGCCAGGCATGGTGCCATGCGCCTATAATGTCAGCTACTCGGGAGGCTGAGGCAAGAAAATCACTTGAACCCAGGAGGTGGAGGTTGCAGTGAGCCAAGATGGCACCACTGCAGTCTAGCCTGAGCCACAGAGAGACACTCCATCTCAAAGAAAAAAAAAAAATGATCACATCCAAACATTTCACTATCATGGCTGGTGAAGATATACAACATCATCTTTAACAAATTCAAGAAATTGAGGAAGTCAAGAAGTCTGCATGTGAGACACCTGAATTAATCATTTAGCTAAAAGGCCCTCCCTCTGCTCTTATGAGTGGCTGGCACCTGCAAAGGGCAGGGATTTACTTTTTTTTTTTTTTTTAAGATTGAGTCTCACTCTGTCACCCAGGCTAGAGTGCAGTGGCACCATCTCGGCTCACTGCAGCCTCCGCCTCCCAGGTTCAAGTGATTCTCCTGCCCCAGCCTCCCGAGTAGCTGGGATTACAGGCGTACACCACCATGCCCAGCTAATTTTTGTATTTTTAGTAGAGATGGGATTTCACCATGTTGGCCAGGCTGGTCTCGAACTCCTGACCTCAGATGATCCACCCGCCTCGGCCTCCTAAAGGGATTTAAATTTTAAAAGCTCTTGCTTCATGTGGTTTCTGATGCCTAGTATGTGTTTCCAAAAAAATCTCAAACATTATGTCTTAAGGATTTAGCGCCAGTTGGTAAAGAATTTTAAACATGTCATTATAACATAGAGATAGTGCTGAATTGGGAATGTAATACCCTTTGGTTACTTAGTAATATTTCTAAAATATTTACTTCCAGTAACATGAATTTTCTCATTTAGAGTTCATAGAGCAAACGTAAATCTCTAAAGAAAAAGATGTACAAGAACAAAACAAAATGAGTCTCTTGTTGTTTTTAGACTTGATGTTATTTTGTTAGTTTCTCAGGACAGAACTTTCTGTGATGTAATTGTGATGGGTGTTGCTAGTGTTTGTGAATCATAACTGTTGAGCACTGGAGTTAACTTCTTGTAAAGTACAAAGAGGAATCTCATTGCTGCGTCTCTCTTGCTGTTCTGCATCAAAATGAAAGCATACTGACATTGACAGGAGCCAAGTCAATAAACATTTACTGAGCAGCTAGCCTGTGCAGAGCACTGTGCTAAACAAAGTAGACGATAAAGAGAGCAACATGTTGCCCTTTAGTCAGGAGGCTATGATCTTAAGGGGTAGGTGATTAAAAATTAAATCTGATGAAAGGCAAGGTTTGGTTGGTGCTATTACCAGGAAACGAAGTGCTAGAACAGCACTTTTTTCAAACCACAAACCTTTACTTATTAGTAAAACACAATTTTTCAAACCACAATTAAACTTTTACTTATTAGTAAAATATTCTCTGGAACCAATATATCAGCATTTACATTAATATTGAGGTGAACACAGAATTCACTAAAAACAAAACAAAAATGATTGGCTCGTTTCTGTCTTCCCCTTGGTTGCTTCAAGCGTAGTGTTTTTTTGTTTTGTTTTTTTTCTAATCTGGTCCAACTGGATGGTGGCACACCTCTGAAATAAGTGGAACCCCTAAAGCTGGAAGCTCAACATCTGTAACTCCATGGTACATGGAGAAAGTTCCTGAAAGGCCAACACCACCAAAAATGGCAGAGCAGTTGGCACCCTGGGAAGTGGCGCTGGAGTTTTGCCACCGCAATGAGTGCCTAACTAATACTCTTTTAGTATTCCAGTTCTGCCATTCACTACTTGTGGCCTTTTAAAAGCCCTGCGGTTTCCTTATTTATAAAGTGAGTAGGCTGTGCTAGACTGTAGAATGTGTCTAAGGTTCTTTCTGGCACTGAAATTCTGTGGACCTTACTGTGAAGTTTTCATAAGAGCCAGGAAGTTTTCCTCCTTGGATCCTCCACATCAAATGACCCAAGGGAAAAAAACACAATCTTGAGCAGCAGAGAAATACCTCACTTCTTTCTAAAATATCCCTTCTAATTTTTCCACTTCACCAATGTTTCGAGAACCAGCCTTCTTTCTAACTAAGTTCTGTATAGTTCCACTTGAATATCAAAGGAAAAATAATTATGCAGAACTTATATGGGTAAATATGATGGCCCAGCAGCGGAAAGTTGAGAGTCTGTCCAGGGTGGGCAGGCAGAGCACCGGACACTTGAGACAAATGACTCTCCATAAATGTAGACAGAGATAATTTGTAAAAAAGATTATTTGACTCAGCAAATGTTAGCCAGAAAGAAGAGATACGCTAAACTTGAACAAGTCACTTTAATTTCCCAGGGCAGTATCTGCCATGGCATCCTCATGTTCTGCACATGTTGCAACAGATGAAAATTTTAGATTTTTACCTTTTATGCTTCCATTAAGCCAACAGAGTCTTTGCAGATTTTCAGTGTGTTTTGGGGTTGTAAGCAAAATATGTTTTATTGGCAAAAAGATTTCTGCTTTTTAGTCAGCATTTGATGAGGAATTCTGTTTTGTTTTGTTTTGTTTTCCAGAGGGGGAAGGGGAATTAGAAAAGGAAGCTGAATAATTTAAAGGTTGAAATTTTAGGTAGTTCTTTTTTAAAAACAAAACAAAACAAAAATATCGTCTCCAAACAATACAATTAAAAGTTCCTAAACTTCCATTTAAACTGAAAGAACTTTGCAAAAGAATTCTGATGCATTTATTTCAGGGTCATCTCTTGAAAGGACAACATTCAGCGGTACACAGTTTCTGATAGCCACCACTCTCTACGACGTGCGTAGCAACAGTGCCCTCTGCCCTCCTAGAGTCACAGGATGAAATGGGTCAGCACTCCAGGAGTTTGGAGGACCCAGTGATATACCAAGGCCCAAAGAGCTGAGTGCTTACTGTGCTCCCACCACTGGTCTTAGCCATAGGATTCAATTAACAACAAAACATGGAATATTCCTGCCTTCATGGAATTACCTTCTAATGAGCTAGGTAGACAATAGTCATATGTCAAGTTATGTAAGTACTGAGGGTTATATAGTGTGGAATAGGTTTCACCTCTTTCCTGGAAGTTCTCAGAATTACTTTAAATCAGGAGAAAAGTCACCAAAGAAAATTCTGACAGAAACTCACCAAAGTGTCTCCAAAATTAGGAATCTCTCCGAATTTAGCATACCAAGTGTGTGTGCACATATATGTGCATGTACACATATATAAGGCTAGCAAAGACTAAAAAGATTGTGCCTTGTTGCCAAACAGAACTACACACAAACAACTGGTAACATCTGGGAAAGAAGTAGTAATTTTCCATTACCTTTCATTGAAAGAGAAGTGGCTTCTCCCAGTTTAGTGTCAGAATGAGAGTGCTAGCCTCAGACAGATTCAGGTAAGTCACCGGAGGACTTCAGTTATGTTAACAACCAGTATGCAGCAATAGAAGTTCTTTGGTCCTACTGTGCTTTTGCCTTTGGGTAAAAAGTTACACTTAGGGATCATTGGGAAGAGCCTGTGCTGTGGCGTCAGGGGGTAAGGGGAGTAGACCTGAGTCAGAAGTCCTGCTTTGCCTCCTAACCTCTGAACCTAGATTTTTTTCCTTTATAATCTGGTGATAATAACTTCATTTTTGTCTTGCATGGTTGTGTTGTACATTGTGTAATGCACCTGGCACATAACTTCGGTGCTTATTAAATAGTAACCAGTGTGACATAGTAGTAAGAAATGATCACCTTCATTTTTAAAGAGGATGGGAAGAAAATGGCATTAATCCCTGTAATGAAATTGTGTATATGGTGCAGATCAACAACTTAGGAGTAGGAGATTTGATTGGAAGCTGAGCAGGTTCCTATTCTTCTTAGTTTAAATATGATTTTCCCAGTTATATAATGTAGTTTGTAAGTGTATTAGGAAAGAGTTTAATAACCATATTGTGCCTCAGTTTCTATACCTGCAAATATATGGATGGTTTGAAAGATGAATAAAAGTATATGGAAAACTTCAAAGTCTTGATAAGAGAATATTGATAAATGTAAAGGATTAGAGTGATTATTGTGATTACAAGATAAGAATTCTTTCCACCCAGGGGACTGGAGGAAGACACAGAAAAACTATCGTATTGCACTGCTGATTTCAAAGGAGTTGCTTTGAGACTACTAAATGCTGAGAAATTGAACACTGGCAGTAAAGGCTCACTAATAATTTCGTTGTTTTCAGTTTTTAAGTTACACGAGAGTGGGTGAAAAAAAATTTATTCTAGGTGCTTTTGCAATCTAGTGGGCTTATTATAACCAAAAGGCTATCGGATCAGTCTGTTGTCTTCTGCTCTCCTTCCCAGCTATAAAAATGATTTCTTCACACTTTCCTCAGCACTCAGTTTCTTCAGGGCAATAAGAGATAGAAGAGAAACACCTGGTTCCTCTGTCAAGTATATTTCAGTTCTATTCCCCACCCACATTGTTAGCTCAGCTTTGAGGGCCGTACTGCTTCTAGTGGCCCCTCTTTGTTTTACTGCCGAATGCCCCCAAACTAGAATAAGCTTACCTGACAAAATTACATCTCATAAATTAAAAATAAGGTTTCTTCCTTCCTGCTTCCCCCCTCTTCACTTTTTATCACATACATCCCCACATTCGTACACATACAAACCACCAGAGAAAAGATGAGAAATGGGAGAAGAGAGTGGTTCATCTCTCAAGTCTGATACTTCTCTGTGGAGGCTGTTAGTGTTTGACCTCCACACTTTAAAGATATCTTCAGGTAACCTACACTATTATTTTAGGGCAAGAATCACCACCTTTTCACTCTCTCTTTGTGAATTTTCTCTTCTCTGTGCTGCCAGTCAGGGTCACATTTGGGCTGCATTCAAACCAAAAGAATTTAGAGTTTTTGTTACATCACTGTTTAGCTGGCTGTGTTAATTTAACTTTTGTATTAAGATTGATAGATATTTTGTGATTGATCACAAATATTAGACATTCAGTCTATAGTTGTTATCATCACCTTATTTAAGATGTAATGGTCTAATCACAGTACTTCCAGTTCTGATTATTACCAGGGAAAAAATGTCCTGAGCTTTTGGTAATTCCCCAGACTGGTTTGAGGGCACATCAAGAAAGATCTCAAAGAAGAAAAGGCAAATCCTATAAGCTAGTGCTATGTAAACCCAACACCATAATTCTAATTTTATTTGAATGTTCAGTGGTCATAAATAGCTACCTATTTTCTTTAAGGTATAATTCACAGTGGACATTTTAATAAGCAAAACTATCCCTGCTGGAAATTTGCAAACATAAATCAAAATGCAATCTTAAAGCCCTTAACGTAATGTAACAGGAGAGCAGAAAAGCACTAAAACAAAAGGTATGACATTTAGTTCTACAAAAGCGATAGACACAAGATGGATAATATATAAACTTCATTCATTCGTGTCCCACTTTTGTGATCTATTGTTGTCTGAAAAACTAATTTCATGTATCTTGTTCCTCTCCTCCGTAATAACAATTTAAAAACAATTTGGATTGGCACCTTTTCTATTTCAGTATTAGGATTTCTGACTAGTCCAGAGCCAAAAAATATGCAACTGTTATTTGTAATTACCTGTAAAAGCCCATGTAGAATTCACTGTCACTAAACCAGAAGTTTGCAGTTGAGAAACTGAACCCTAGAACCCCTGTGACGTAGATAGCTGTTAAATTAACTTTTATAGCAATTAAAATTTTAATAGCTATAAGCTGTTTACGTAAAAAATTTGCTGCCGTGTTTGCCATGAAAATGTCGGGGACACATCAGAATTACGTTTTTCCAATCGTGCAAGGAACAATGTTTCCCCCTAGGAGTAGTAAGAGCACATTTTCCATTTTGACCTTCTTGCCAGACAGCCTGGAATCATATCTGAACCTGAATTACAGTAACTGTCTGAATATATATAAACATAGTCATCATATATTTCCTAATCATGACTTTTGCTTATTTTCTTTTATAATACTTCACAGTCACATAAATTGCAATCTATTTGTTCTACATAGTTTCTGATCTCTCAATTCTAGTCTAATATCCCTGGGTTTACACATACATGCTTTTCTTGTGAGTCACCACAAATTACGTGGGAAGCAAATAGAGTTTAATTAAAATAAATAAAATTATATTGTTGTAATCATCAACGTGCAAGAAATATTAAAATACTGATGACTCGGCTGTGATTAAATTAAGGAGGGCTGATATTATCAGTCCCCCCCATCCTGTTTAAAAATGCTTTCTCGATTTAAAACAACAGCAATAACAAACTAAGGAAGAAACACGTTGATCAATCATTCTTCCCCATCTCCAAGCTTATTTTCTTCCTAAAGAAAAATTCACAGAAATGTTAACTAGATTTTTTTAAAATCCCAAACCCTTTAGATAAAAAAGTCTTAATCAGGTTGTTGTAGACAAAATCCATTCTTTGAATTTATCAATCAGTAGATATATATTGCCCTCTGCTCCTTATTTTTAAGAGATCAAAATAAAATTCACTTCTGTCATCCCAAAATAGTTACTGACATTGTAAGTAAAGTGACATTGTAACTAAAGCAGACTTTGTACAGCTCACCTGGCAGAGCAGGGTTTAGAAACAGTTCTGATGTAACCTCATTGTACTAATTACTGTACACCCCTTCTGTGAGTAGGATAATTGCCATTCTAACAGTTGTCATGAAAGTAGAACAACTGCAGTGAAGCCATTAGATGATGATGTATGACTGCCTTAAATGTATGCATGTGTGCTGACATTTAAGAGGTTATCTGAAGTCAAGCAGTATCCATTTTTCCAATGAGCAAATAACGATACATGTAATAGCCTAAGATGAGAACTTTAGTCCTGTTGCACAAAATTTCTTAACACATAATTATTAATATATAGTCTTCATAACATCTGAGCAGAGAGACATGGGAACTTTGGCTCCTATCCTCGTCCCTCAAATTATCATCTGGGAACCATTTGTTTTCCGTTTTCTCATTCAGCCTATAGTTATTTATGCATTTTTCTCATCTCCTCAACTAAACTAGAGTCTCCTGAAGTCAGGAACTGTATTTTATAAAATCTCTAGGCTCTATACAGAGCCTTAGACATAGTATAGACAGACAGAGAAACTGACAACTCTACTTAAGAATCACCCGGGTTTCGTTTTAAAGTCATACAAAAATATATCTTTGCTCAATTAGCTGGAATGTTGTATTTTTTGAAGATACTTTTAAAGGGCAATAATCAGAGACATATTACTCTGACACAACTGCTTGAGATATCTTAGTTCCCAAAAAGGTTCTTTGTAAACCAGGAATTAACTATTCTTCATATACTTGAATCTGAAATTTCAATGACCCACACTTCAGTATTCTGTCATCTGCTCCAGAATGGTTGTCATAGTTACCTAGTATCAGGAACATAAAGCTAAATAAATTTCAATACAATATTAACCCATTGCAATTTCTGAAGTGATACATTTTAATAGGTTTTGCAACATCAGAGGCCTCCAAAAAAATCCATGCAAATAAAACAAAAGATTACAGACTTGGATATATGCTGATGTTTTTCAAGAAATAGAAATGCCTTCAAATGAGCTCTCACCTAGTGAACTAATTTTAATTTGTTGATCATGTTTCAAACAGAAAGTTAAGATTCATCTAGGAATAGTAATATTGCTTTAATTGTGTGAGTGAGTTGAAACAGATAATGCGGTATCATTTGTAATGAGTTCTTATGTTTTCTACAGGTGGATAAGTGGAGCAGCTGTAGTCAATGCATTTTACTCTTCAGGAAGAAATCAGATAGGTAAGGTGTATTCTTAAATGATTATTTAATATTTCTCTATTGTTCCCAACCTGTAGCGCATTGTATGACCAATTACAATACCTCTAAACAAGCACAGCCGAGGCTGAGTTATTGATCTATTGAATACATTTCTTGAAAGTAAATGCATCCGTGTACCTTTTTTCACCATAATGGGAAACTTCAGATTAGTACAAATCATGTTAAGTAGTTTTGTTTCTGTTACAATTTTCCTATTTGTATCTAAAATGGTTTATCTTCTTTCTAAATATTTTTATTTTATTTCTAAGTACCTTTTAAAGATCCCTTGAATATATCTATATAAAGTCATATTGACTTTAGGACTTATTAAGCATTAGCTTCTAAAAATGGTTTAAGGTTTCCAGAGCCAACTTTTCACAGATCTAGTCCTCCTGGCAATTCTGTATGCTGCCTCTGTGAGAGATGATCCTATTCTATGTCATCTCCATTCAGGAAGGCTCCAAGGGCTTTAGAGAGTTGGAATCTCAATTATATTAGATTGAATCATATGAAATTGTATTTACCTGGCCACAATTGATCAAAAAAAGAAAAAAATTTCATATGTTCACTTATTGTTACAGACATATACTTAGATTAATACACGAATAAATTATCATATATGATGAATAACTGAATGACATATTATGACAAAAATATTTCCTCTTCCTGGGAAGGCCTGGACATCTTTGAGCATACATTGGATCACATATATCACTTATCACATACATTGGCTCATTTTATTTTCAAGGGGTTTTTAGCATTAGAAAGTGACTCAGTACTGCCAGAAATATTCTAAACAAATAGTAGAGCAAGCTTCTGCAGGTGCACTCAGTTCTCCAGGTGCACTCAGTCCTGCCCTTCCTTTCTAAACGTGGTCTAATTAAGAGAGAAGATAACCTCATCATTATTCTAAACCATTCTTCTTGTATCTCAGAATCTGTTGTAAGCCTCATTTTTATTGAATTCTATTACCAATTAGTTTAGAAATTATAAAAAGTTTTACAAGATATTTATCATTGGCTTAAAAAAAAACCTTAAAATAAATTGTATATTTTTATGTTAAAGTTTGATTATACCTTTCCCCATTGCTTTCAACTCTAAAAAGAGTTAGGTTAAGAAGTTATCTATATTTTCTTCTAGTATTTTTATGATTTCTATTTTTGGAATAAAACCTTAATCCATCTGGAATTTACTTTGGTACATGACCTGAAACTGAATTATATAAAGTAACCAGAAAAGAGTATTTTGTATAACATATAAACAATAAGTAGGATATGTTTACCTGGATTAAAATTACTTAGCTCAAAGTCTAAGCTAATGTTTTCTGGCTAGGGAAATGATTGCCCCATTCAAGACCAGAACCTGCTTAATAATCAACTCATCAGAACCTATGAAGTCAGTCCTTTATAATATATTATTTGAAACCATTCAGATCTTGTTTTAAAATGCCTTTATCTCTAGAGTCTTCACTTGAAGCCCTCTTTTTAATATTCAGTAGTTCTGTCAGTGTCTAGTTCATTGGGTCCTGAGACAAACAGAATAGTTAACTTTCAATGGAATCCCAAGTCAAAGCAAGGCAACTTAGACCCCTTAGTGCTGCATTAGAGCAGACTAAGGGATGCAGCTTCATTTCAGTCCAGCCCAGGGAGGACCCTGGATCCTATTGGACCTGGTGCTGATGCATCCTCAGTAGGACCACTCTGGCATGTTCAGTCCTTCAGCCCTTCTCTAGAGTAGGCTCAAGCATTTATGCCAAGACAGGACCTTGTTTGATTCTGAATTACCCCAAGTCCCTGGAGGTGGCTCAAAATTGGCCCACTTCAGAGATTCCCCTATCAGAGAAGAGTTGAAAATATTTTCATTTTGAGTATAATGTCCTGAAACCAAAGAAGCATACAGAAAAAGGAAAAGGAAGGTAAAAGTGGCCCAATAGTGGTTTATTTCACAAAATAGACAATAATCCTCTGGCAAATCAAAAACTAGCTATAATAACAATTCTGAATTATATAAAAAAGATCTTTTCCAAGATCCTTAAAATAAGGATCCAATGGAAATATAAAATAAGAAAACTTGTTAACTTCTTTTCATATGCTTGTCTGCTTCTTGAACAGCAAAGAGGAGAAATCCTTGAAATGTATACCTTTTTTCTTTGACAATTTAAATCTTCAAAGTAGGGATTGTCTTACCTAAAAATAGTTGAAGAGTCAAATCTACATCTTTTTTCTTGATAGGAATGTGTATGTGGTCTGGGTGCAGTGGCTCATGTCTATAATCCCAGCACGTTGGGAGGGTAAGGTGGGTGGATCACCTGAGGTCAAGAGTTCGAGACCAGCCTGGCCAACATGGTGAAACCCCATCTCCACTAAAAATACAAAAATTAGCCCACTGTGGTGGTGGTTGCCTGTAATCCCAGCTACTCAGAAGGCTGAGGCACGAGAATCGCTTGAACCCAAACACAGGTTGCAATGAGCTGAGATCACGCCACTGCACTCCAGCCTGGGTGACAAAGCAAAACTGTGTCTCAAAAAAAAAAACAAAAAGAAAAGAAAAACAAATGTGTATATGAATATAAATACACAAATACATACCTATATACATGTCTTCTTCAACACCGTCTTAATGGATTTGGGATAATGTCCATTATAAAATTAGGATTGGTATAGAATAGCATGTGCCACCATAAGTGAGTCCCTTCCTCCACACACACACATAGACATACAAATACTCCAGATTAGATTGCATACACTTTCTCATGGGATTGGTCATTTTATGTTGTTATGTTAAAAAAAGCACTTGTTTTGTTATATAGAGACTTACTCATATCAATAATTTCTACTTCTTAATTCAGTTTTCACCATTTTGTTAGAACTCACACATGTAGACTATATTCGAAGTTGTATGCATTCCTACCTCTTCATATCAACAAAAAAAGTCAATTTCCAAGAAAGAAGGCAAACTAAAAGTGCTTAATCCACTGTTCCTCTTCCTTGCATGTTTACTTCATGGAGCTCTAGAAGGCCTCCATACCATGACATTAGGAAAGCTGCATTTCAATATTTTGTCATATGGTTCTCTGTAAGTTCTAGGTGCTGTTCAGTCATCGTATTAAACCTTAAAATCTCAGTCAAGGAAATGATTGAATGTATTCTCCTTTTCCGTTAAAATTGCAGAATTTTTAAATCATTTTTTTTTTTAATTTCTCAAATATTTAAGTTCTTTAGTGTGTTCAGCCTGTGTTGAATATAAAGACCTTGAGATAGTTAAATGTTCTAAATTGCCTTACTTATTCTTAGGAGTTTTATTTTCAGACTTGAAAATTAAGACAGTTTCCAAACATATTATTACTCCATTTAATATAAAAAGAATGTTTTGGCTATGCATGGTGGCTCATGCCTATAATCCCAGTACTTTAGAAAGCTGAGGTGAGCTGATTGCTTGAGCTAAGTAGTTGATACTGGCCTGGGCAACACGGTAAAACTCTGTCTCTACCAAAAACTACAAAAAAAATTAACTGAGCATGGTGGTGCACGCCTGTGGTCTCAGCTACTTGAGAGGCTGAGGTGGGAAGATTTCTTGAGCCTGAAAGGTGGAGGTTGCAGTGAGCCAAGGTCACACCACTGCACTTCAGCCTGGGTAACAGAGTAAGACCCTGTGTCAAAAAAAAAAAAAAAAAAGTTTAATTAATTTGCACCAAAAACAATTACTCAATTGCTGCCTTAGGCTTTATATGAAATATTACAAAATTGAATTGCTAGCAGCCTTCAAAAAATAAAGTTGTGTCGGGGAGGCAAAAAAAAAAAAAAAAAAAAAAAAAAGGCGGGGGAAAGAGGAGACACAGTCTTTGCTTCATGGCCCAATGGCTTATTTAATTAACTAACTTGTTGACAATCGTGAACATAAAAAATGCACAACTAAGCAGTTGGTTATAAACAACAGTTGTGACACCTACTAGGTAACAGCAGTAAGGCTAATGGGGAAAATCCTCCTTACAGAGATTTAGCTGACAAAGTAAAAAAGGAGGTCATAATTAGCAAAGTTGAACTTGAAGACTAAGATTTAATAAGAACCATAAAAGTCTTATCACTTGCCTGAAGGATGGCATATCGGGGCATGATTAAAGCAGCAGGATCTTTATAGTTAATATTTAGTCTTGATAGCACGTTTCATAACAGCATTTTATATAATGGGTGGATTTTAATCAAAGTACATAGTGTGGGAGATAGCATTCACTTTAAGTTAATAAAGTACTGCACATAATTTTTATACTTTAGGCTAAAAATAATTTCATGGCTCCGTTTAGCTCAGGCTGCTACACGTGAGGTATAACTTTCATCAAAATTCTCTAAGGACAAAAGTACTTTTTTGTTGTTGTGTCATTGGAATGTTATGGCAACTTTCCAAATTTTTGTAGAGGTCTGGAGAGCAATTAAATTGCTCAGATACTTTGAAGTCTTCTCTGTATATATCTAATATTTATCCCTGAAGCCCAGGCGAGGTTATATTGTGTTCAGTCCACCTGAAAGACAAAGAAATAACGTGCTACTCTGTGTTAACTGGATCTTAAAAATCTTAAGGTCAGGGCCCTTCTTTTATATTCTTAATGTCCTGCATAGCAATGACCCAGGGCTTTGCACTTAATAGGTGTTGATACTGAAGGTTTTTTTTTATTATTACAGAAAATAATGTTTCAGTTATTCAGTGGATACTAGAGTTTTAAGCCATTAAAGATGGAATTACTAAACTATGAACATTTAATTAATTTAATTTTAATTTCTTTCTAAAGTCAAAGATTAATGACTTCTAAATAACATGACCCAAAATTTTATTAAACAGAGGAAGTATATTCCAAGGGAAGATAATCTCTATCTTTTATTAGTATTTAAGACATATTATTAGTATATTTCAGGAATAATGAAATATATTTCATCAGAGTTTATATTATAAGAGGATACGGGATATGATGGAAGTGGAGAGGGGAGAGGACCTTGGAGCCATAGGCCAGAAAGATGTGTTTAGCTAGCGAGCAATGGTAAGCCTTCCAAAGACTTTTAGCAGGAGAGTGATGATGCCCAGATTTGTCTTTAATCTGGCTGCAGGATAGTTTCAGAGAGTAGATTCGATTTAGAATAGATTACAGTTGGGTGAGACAGAAAGTGGGAGACTGATCAGGAAATTCAGTCATTCCTGAGACAAGGAATGAGAGTATGTGTGGACAGTAATACTGACAGGAGGAGATAAAGATGCTCCTGAAAGCCACCTCACCCAGCCTCTGCCTAAGCAGACTTGTAAAAGACTGTAAAAGAAAGGAGGCATCTAAGATAAATAGAAACATTTACTTTTGCTGATAGAGACCCTTCAAGTGCCATTAGCAGAAAAAATACAGAGTGAGGGCCTAGAGGGGAAAATGAATTTGATGTTTGACACATTAAATATAACACGTTTGTGAGACATCTGAATGGAGGAAGTTAGCAAGTTAATGCAGATGTCAGAGAAGACATATTGAAAACTACTATTCATTTATTAATTTACTAGACTCTTGGACACATTAGTAAGTTAGGGTGATCATTCATTTATTTATCATTGATTATTCATTGATTCAACACATTTCCTGAGCACCGCTAATGTTCCAGGTATTATTCTAGTTTTAAGTATTGTTCAATTTTAGGCATTTAGATAATGAACTAGAAAAATGTATGAAATTAAAACATAAACAAATGTATGTACAGACACACAAATCTCTGGTCTCCAAGGGCTAATACTTGAGGACCTGGAGTAGGATTGGGGCAGACAGGAAAAGGAAGGACTGTGATCATAAAGAAACAAATAGAATATGAGGTAGTCATAAGTGCCTTGATGAAAATAAGGTAAGGTTATGTGATAGAGGTATACCTCTATCTAATTGAGGGGCAATGTTTATTTAAGATATTATTGTAGATGGATACAATTTCTTCGATAACATTAAAAATAATACTGGTGTTATTGAGTAACTATTTCTTCCAAGTATTTATAAGGGGGAAAGAACCTTCTGAAAGAAGGTTACTAGTTCCCTTTGCTCCAAACTCCTTAGAGCACAAAACAATCTTAAAAGAGATTGTAAAGTGAATCATGATGATAAATCACAGATTATAGCCCCACTCCAGGGCGAACTCTGTTGTCATCCATAATAAAATGCCTGCATTGGCTTCTATTACAGAAGATTTTTGTATATAACTAAGTGAAACTGACATTGTGAACAGCAGCTTAGCCAGCACAAAGCCAACCCCAAGCCTGCCATCACTTAATAATGCCATGGTGGCATGCACCTGTAGTCCCAGCTACTCAGGAGGCTGAGGAGGGAGGACTGTCTCTAAGAAAATAAAACTTTTTTAAAAATTATGCCACAAATAATCTCTAACTATCTTCTCTCCTTGTAGTCTTCCCAGCCGGCATTCTGCAGCCCCCCTTCTTTAGTGCCCAGCAGTCCAACTCATTGAACTATGGGGGCATCGGCATGGTCATAGGACACGAAATCACCCATGGCTTTGATGACAATGGTAAAGTGCAGTTGACATTTTCCTTTGGCTAAGGTATATGCTCATAAATTTGATTAAGAGCTATTATAATTTATTACTACAAAGCTACATTTATTCAAACATGTATCATTTCTCTAATTTTCACCACACTTTCAATTTTCCCTTTAAATTGTTGCTTAAAGAGATCAAAAAAATTCTCATAGTGAGGTGAGCAATGTGTACTTTACACTCTGGCAGAATGAAGCAAATATTCCTATTGGGAAAATACTATGGTGTTTGTCAGCAGCAGTGATAATGCTTGGTCTTAGTTTCCTGATTGTATATGACGTGTCTTGTCATACTCTTAAAAGACAGGCTGCATGTATATGTCTTAAAATCAGATGTAAAATCAGAAAATATTGTCTCTGCAAGTGCTCATAAGACTCTTAAGTTGCTTTGGGTCAGAGACTTTTTTTTTTTTTTTTCATCTTGTACCTACTACCTAGTTCAAGTCTTTGCAAACAGGCACTTAAATGCCACCCTAAATGGCAAAATCAATTTAGAGTTTCAATCAAAGCGGAATTCCTGAGAGGAATAAAGACATGAAATAGTAAAGAGACATGAAATAGTAGAGTTAAATCTATGACAAATTTCGTTCACAAATGGAAAGAAAGTAGAAAGAGAACAATAAAGAGAAAATAATCCCCATTTTAGAGAGCCAGAGAAAGAAAAAGAGACAGGAAGGTTAGAATTCTTAGAAAGACTTACTAAGTGTCTATTAACTCAAACTATGCAACAGTCTTTACAGGTAGGTTCTAATACTGTTTCTGTTTTCCAAGTGGAAAAAAATAAAAGCACATGAAAGATGTGCCCAAAGATACAAAGATAGGAACTAGTGGAACCAGGAGGTGTGTTCAAGTAGGTTGGCTGCATAGCCCTTTTCTTAATCACTACATCATAGACAAATATGAAAAAGACAGTAATATTAAGTGTCAAAACACGTGATACATATAAATGCAATTGGAGCTCAAAAGGGAGAAAGATCGATGTAGTTTATGGTTGGCAGGGAAGCTAAAGGAGAAAAAGACTTGTGTGTGTGCTCGAGGTAGAGGCAAACTATGAGCCCACAGTGTCCTATGAAGGGCCCAGGAATATAAAAATGCCAGAATAAAAATGTTGACCATTTAAAAAATCTCAAAATATCAAACTAAACAGACTTGGGTCAGGTAAAAACCATTCAACAGAACGAGGCATAACTTCAAGAATATTTTGTCTGGCGGCCTCTTCTGAGATACCAAGAGCCAAATGGGTGAAATGTCTGGGTCATTGCTGAGACACATCAGCAAAGAAAGCTCTGGCAGTCCAGGCTTTGCCAACTCTGTGATGAGGAGGGATGACAGTTTCTCTCATTGTCTGCCTAATTTAATGTTCTGTCACACAGCAGTATTTCAGTCCTTGCACTTTGAATTAAAGATATCTTATAATTCTTATTGCAATGAGTTCCCATTTTACTTAAATAAATATGTTATAGGCAGAAACTTTAACAAAGATGGAGACCTCGTTGACTGGTGGACTCAACAGTCTGCAAGTAACTTTAAAGAGCAATCCCAGTGCATGGTGTATCAGTATGGAAACTTTTCCTGGGACCTGGCAGGTGGACAGCACGTATGTCATTAGCATTTTCTTGAAAAGTTTTAGACACGTTCAATCTTAAGTGTATTACTGGTGTTTTTTTTTTTAAACAATCCTAATAAAGTGTCTTTTTTAACAGCTCAATGGAATTAATACACTGGGAGAAAACATTGCTGATAATGGAGGTATTGGTCAAGCATACAGAGTAAGTAAAAAGATTTTCTTTCCATTTTAGTGATTTAGAGTGTTTCTCATATTTAATAATTCATTTACAACCTTTTGCAAAAAAAGAAACTCATATAATATAAGCAATAAAAGATGAATAGAAAATGGAAAAAAATATGAGGAGAAAGAGTTGTGAATATGCTAACCATAAGGGTCAATACATTGATGTGACAGAGCTGAACACTTAAGTTTGCAAAGAGACAACAAGAAAAGAAAACATGGAATATTATATCAGCTGAAATGAGCAGATAGCAGGTTCACAAAGGAGGCAACATTTTTCTAAGAAATAATATCTGAAATAATTTTTTTAGAAGAGATGTCCCATAAGAAGGATTATTTCAGGGTCATTGACCAATATAAGAAACAGGACCTTCAGTTTTGTTGCAGGTGAAGTAGCATTTGGGAACAAAAATCAATGTAAATCACAGGCATATTAAACCATAGTTCACATATAATACAGTAAGGGACTGATGTGGTATGGTTCCAGCACATGGCCTGGTAGTCAATCACACTATTATACACAGAAGACTATTATCAGTGGAGCATCGCTTAGAATCCCATTTAGCCTTCCATTCATTCTTGCGTTCAATACATATTTATTGAGGCTTAATAGGTTTGGCACTGTTCTAAGAGCTGGAGATAATGCAGTGAATGCTTTATAAAAGGTCATTATTTGAGGATCTGAGCAAGGGTTAAAAAAGAATCTAGTAGATGCCATGTGCATAAGAAAAAGCAGGGAATTTCATAAAAGGGTGGAGGAATGATGGTCTAGGAAGCAACAAAGAGGAATGAGGATGATTTTGAGTGTTTTTCTCAACTATGAAATAGCCCATATGTAGGAGAACGAGCAGCGTCTACTTGAGATGTCACAAGGAACAAGTTGTTGCTAGGCTAGAACTAGTTTTCTCTAAGACAAGGATGGATGGAATGATCCGTGGAGAAAATGAGGATGTAGAATCATTTGTTCATTATAGAAATGTTTGGATTAGAGTGGAGGAGGAGAAAATCGATGGTTGGGTTACGGAAGGGGAACACCAGAGAAGTAGAGGAAGAGGTGACTGATGGGGCGTGCAGTTTGGCAGTGACCAGAGATGATCAGAGTGTGAAGCTTGGAAGATTAAGTCAGCTACAGGTTTCCAAAAGAATAAGTCCAGCCAGTTCCAGGGGCATGGTAGATTGCTGCTGCTTTGAATGCTTAGCAATTTTTTTACTCAATGCCAGACACTTTGCATTTTATCTTTTTTTTTTTTTTTTTTTTTTTTTTTTGAGATAGAGTCTCATTCTGTTGCCCAGGCTGGAGTGCAGTGGCATGATCTTGGCTCACTGCAACCTCTGCCTCCTGGGTTCGAGCGATTCTCCTGCCTCAGCCTCCCAAGTAATTGGGATTACAGGCGTGTGCCACCATGCCTGGCTAATTTTTGTATTTGTAGTAGAGATGGGATTTTGCCATGTTGGCCAGGCTGGTCTCAAACTCCTGAACATCAAGCGATCCACCTGCCTTGGCCTCCTAAAGAGCTAGGAATACAGGCGTGAGCCACTGTGCCTGACAACATTTTACTTCTTTGGGTGCTGGATGTTCTTTTGTTCCTATACATATTCTCTTGCCCAGGCTGGAGTGCAGTGGCCGGATCTCAGCTCACTGCAAGCTCCGCCTCCCGGGTTTATGCCATTCTCCTGCCTCAGCCTCCCGAGTAGCTGGGACTACAGGCGCCCGCCACCTCGCCCAGCTAGTTTTTTGTATTTTTAGTAGAGACAGGGTTTCACTGTGTTAGCCAGGATGATCTCGATCTCCTGACCTCATGATCTGCCCGTCTCGGCCTCCCAAAGTGCTGGGATTACAGGCATGAGCCACTGCACCTGGCCTGTTCCTATACATATTCTTGAGCTTTATTCTAGGATACAGTTAAATTCCTGGAAAATGGTTTGATCCTTTTGGGTCTTGCTTTTGTAATATTTGTTGAGATGGGGGCAGTGTTCAGTCTAGGCACATTATTCTCAACTGCTGAGATTCACTCTGTGAATCTTGGGGGTTTCCATTCTTGTCCTGTGTAAGTACCATAAATTGTTATCTCCAGTCCTTTTGGGATATTGTTTTCCTGGCATTGAGTATTTTGCTCACACACATCTTCAGATCAAGACTAAGCTGAATGCTTGAGGATAGCCATCTGTAATCTCTGAAGTTCTCTTTTTGTGTAGCTTTCTCCTCTTTAGTAACCTGTTCTTGGTGTCCCTGAACTCTCAGCTCCTTCTCCTCAATTCAAGGAGTCTCCCCAGCTCTGACTGGTTTTCTCCTACGATGTGGCCTGAAAACTCTCAGGACAATAAGCTCAGCAGTGATAGGACTCACTGAGAGTAATGTTTAACATCTCTCAGGGGTCATTCTCCTTTTGCCTGATGTTCAGTGTTACGCAAACCATTATTTTAAATATTTTGTTCGTCATTTAGTTGTTTCAGCAAGAAGTTAAATCCAGTCCCTATCACTCCATCTTGACTGGAAGTGGAAGGCACTGGCACTCAATATTCGCATGGTGATTCTAATACACAGCCAGATTGAGAATCACTGCTGTAAAATCCAGCCAAAGTTGGGATTGATAGTACTTCCATGGAGATCCTTACCTAGAGCAAGTACAGAATTGTAACGATTATGCAAATGACAATTTTGCAAATATTTTATTACATTGAAAATATGTAAATTCTTAACATGTAATACCTTGCCTCCTGCTAGATTGCAAGCTCTTTAAGAGGGAGCAGGTGCAAGCCTTTCCCATGTCCCCAGCGTTGTTAGTTACATAGTAGAGGTTCAGTAAGTCTATGTTGATGGTAAGTGGCAGAAATGAAATATATCTTCTGCTCATCTAGTTGGTCACCTTCCTTTGCATTAAATTGGAAATGACACATCTCAGAACGATTATTGTGAATTCCTTTTAAAAGTTTATTTAGTAGAGGAAAACTCATTTTTTTCAGTAGTGCGCATAAATCTTTAAGAATTAAGAGCACTTTTTGACATTCAAATTACCTAAATATTTTCCTTGAAATGTACCTGAGGCTTTGTCCATTTTGTCCTGTCTTCAAAAGATGAGAATAGTTGCATTTTAGTGTCCTCAGACTCATAGGAGACTAGGCCTCTAAGGGATCTCAAGAGAACCCTTTGACTTGGCAAGAGTCACTCGAACTTAGTCTTGTGAGTCTATTTTGCTAAGAGAGTGGTAACTAAGTTAAATGTAGCAATTGTAGACTTCCTTGGCAATTCATTTGTCCTGGCTGGTCTTATTCATCAATTTATAAAACAACATTTAGATAAGTTTTTCATCACTTATGTAGGTCATCCATTCATTCAATTGGCATTTATTGATCATCTAACATGTACCAGGCTCTTGTCCTCTACTAATCAGTATCTTGTTCTTTTCAGAGCATTTGTAAATAAATTTGATTTGCCTTTCTAATCCATAAAATAGCTGTAGGTTACCATAACTAAATGTATTATTAGGGTGATTTTAATATAAAATATTAAGTACTTGGTGACAAGATCTTTTACATAGGTTTATATATATAACCTTAGAAATTATAATTATTGTTTTTCTATTTTATCAACTGCCTAGGCCTATCAGAATTATGTTAAAAAGAATGGTGAAGAAAAATTACTTCCTGGACTTGACCTAAATCACAAACAACTATTCTTCTTGAACTTTGCACAGGTATTGTGTCTTTCTTGATTGATAGATATGAAAACCATTCTGAGTTGTAATTTCACAGTAAGTTAGATGTCACATGCTGCATTCTCTTGTTTTAATCAATTGTGGCAGAGCATTTGACTTGATTCACTTCATTGTTTATAATAGACTGTTGGATCATATTAATGATAAATAACTATGTTCCTGGTTGCCTTTCATTGAACATTATTTGAAGAGAGAATGGTTGAGGAATGCAGAATTCCAATTTGATTTTTCTCCCTCCCCTCAACTTGCTCAAACAAATAATCCTTGATTGAACCTGAGTACATGCTTTGCTTTTCCTATTCCTATCTCTAGGTGTGGTGTGGAACCTATAGGCCAGAGTATGCAGTCAACTCCATTAAAACAGATGTGCACAGTCCAGGCAATTTCAGGTGCGTGGGTATGAACAGCAATCAAGGTGCTCTTATATTGGGTCCATTGCTTCCGCATTTGGAATTTAGACTTTTCTAACTCTGATTCTTTTACACTGGGAAATTCAGTGCTTTTGTTTTTTTTTGTTTGTTTGTTTGTTTGTTTGTTTGTCACAGATAGGATCGAGAGAACACATTAGAGCATTCTACATAAGCATCACCTTGGCCGCTCTCTTTCTTCGAATCTACAATAATTATAATTCCTCAGAATGTATGAGGCCCAGGGCTTGATCTATTCCAACAAAGATGTTGTCTCAGAACAATGGCTCAATTTAAAGCTAGCACAAAGACATTTCTAAGAGGCTGTGAATGGTTTAGGCCCAGACCCAATGAGCTCCAAATTGCGAAGAAAAATTTCAACATAAAGGAAAAATTCCTACTAATTAATTAGAGGTTTTTCAATATGGAATAACATTATTCCCAAAGCTTCAGGACAGAGTACATTGAAGCAGAGGTCAGAACAGCCCATCAAGGATGTGAGAGAAAAATGCTCTACAGGGTAGAAAATTGTTTGTATATTTAAGTTTTTATTGTTGTTCTGGTTCCAAAGATCCCTCATCGACTATTTTTCATTCATAACAATAGAAGTGTGTGTGCGTATGTGTGTGTGTATTTTAAGGGTAAATGGAATGCCAACATTTTGTCAAGGAAATTATTATTTTTCTCTGGAGGTAAGGAGATTTTCTTGGCAAGATCTAGAAGAAGTTAAAGTTCTTCCCAAATTAGAAAATCTAAGAGAACAATGATTGAAGAGAGTCCTTCTAACCAACATTTGAATGTTAAATCGCAGATCCTATGTATTTGTTTAAGAACTGAATTCCTAATGCTACCCCTTTCCCATGTGCTAGAACACTTAGTCACTCATTTGCTGATCAACGACGCCTCTCAGGCAAGAAAGTTTAAAAAAAAAAAAAACCTAAAAAATTTGTAGGGTAGTTGGAAAATGGAATTTGAGAACAAAAGAGAACTAATGGGCTAAATTTCAAAAGCTCTACATAAAATGAATGTAAGCATACTGCCCAGATCATTTACTCTTGGGAAAAAACACATTCAATTATAGAGAAAAACACATTCAGTTATGAAACAATAAAGTAGCTCATTTAAAAATTAAAGAATTTACTCAGCTTGTTAGTATCATCATTGTCATCATCAACATCATCATCATCATCTAGTATTTGCCTTAACATTTCTTTCAATATTCATTCACTCAATAATTGCTTATAGGCCGGGCGCGGTGGCTCAAGCCTGTAATCCCAGCACTTTGGGAGGCCAAGACGGGCGGATCACCAGGTCAGAAGATCGAGACCATCCTGGCTAATACGGTGAAACCCCGTCTCTACTAAAAAAATGCAAAAAACTAGCCGGGCGAGGTGGCGGGCGCCTGTAGTCCCAGCTACTCGGGAGGCTGAAGCAGGAGAATGGCGTGAACCTGGGAGGCGGAGCTTGCAGTGAGCTGAGATCCGGCCACTGCACTCCAGCCTGGGCGACAGAGCGAGACTCCGTCTCAAAAAAAAAATAAAATAAAATAAAAAAATAAAAAAAAATTGCTTATGGTATGCCTATTATCTCTGTAATCCAAACTAAGTTTAGTTCTGCTAAGATATTCAAATTAACTGTTTTATAGGTAATGAGCAACGAAAGTGACTGGATTAATTCCCATTGTGGTTTATTCAAGAAACTTTTAATTTTTTTAAAGTTGTCTTTTTCTTTACTAAAGTGAACTTAAGCTTTATAGTAAGAAACACTTGAGTTCCAACTATGGCTTCACTATTTACAAGCGTTAATGTAACCTCTGTGTCTCAGTTTCTTGATATGTAAAATGAGGATTAAATTATCATGAGAATTGCTAGAGGATTAACGTTAATATAAATGAAGAGCCTATGTTGTGTGTGTGTGTTTGAAAATTCATACTAGGATTATTTGTAGACAAGAGTTATGAATAGAATAAGAATTCTTATGTATTTTGCAATAGTTCCCTATCAGTCAAGGCCTTTTCGGTGCTCATTTCTTATGTTCTGCACATTTCAGAATGTTAGTAACTGATCAGTGGTTAAGTAAAACGTAGATAAGTATATAACTGTTTTCTAGCTCCAATTTTAAACTGAAAACAATATTTTGCTATAAATAAGTTAAATTATGTGTATATTTAAGTTTTTATTGTTGTTCTGGTTCCAAAGATCCCTCATCGACTATTTTTCATTCATAGCAATTGTGTGTGTGTGTGTGTGTGTGTGTGTATGTGTTTTAAGGGTAAATGGAATGCCAACCTTTTGTCAAGGAAATTATTATTTTCTCTGGAGGTAAGGAAATTTTCTTGGCAAAAGGTTGAGCTTACATTTAGTTTTGGAAACAGACCACTTCCTGGCTGTACAAAGTAAAACATATTTTTTAAAGAACTTTAAAAACTAATAGATACCGAGTTGCTATTTAAGAATTGTGCTTGGTGGTTATATAGAAATATTTCTGAATTAGATATTTGTAACCTTATATTTAAACAGCCATAGTATTAAAACAAAAGGCAAAATACGCTTGATACAAAGCTGCATCTATAAAACCGTATTTGCTATGTCTAACCTATTGTTGTTTTACTCTTCCTGATTAAAGCTTTATTTATGTTCTTTAAAATAAACTTTAGAAGTTAAGGTATAAGAATCTAATTCTAAGGATACCAGCTAGCATTTATAAGCTCATACAAACCACCATACAACCGAATGTGTCAAGGGTTTGCCCTGCATATCTCCATAAACTAAAACAGATGTCCATAAAAATCTAGGTGAATTTCAGTAATATTATTGTAATACCTAGTATATCTACCTTCCTCAGAGAATGAGAGGTTGCAAATTAAGTTTTGATAGGTAAAATTTGTCTCTTTTAAGTATTAACATTTTTATCTTAACAACTGGATTAAAATTTCTTTATTAAAAATATATTTCTGCCTTCCTACCTTAAAACAATATCCTGAAAAAAAAACCTAACCTTTTAAAAAATTTTGATGGCACAGACTACTTTATGATTATTAGTTATGCTTTTACTGTTTATTAATTTATTCTGTGGAGCTATTTATTCTTATATCAATTGTGATGCTTTTTGATTTATTTTGGCTTTTTATTAGGGTTTTTCTGTGTGTTTGTTTCTTTCCTAGTTTTCTTTCCTGTTATTGTATTGCCTGCCTTTAGTTCCCTAATTCCTCCATTTTGATTAGCTCAGAAAACATGTGGTTAAAATTAAATGGTATTTAAGCCAACAACATTTTTCTTTTAGTAGTGTAGAAAGTGAATCTATAATTTAAATATTGACTTCATTTTGGAAGTCCAGTTTATGGTTAACCATCTATCGTCATTTCAGGGAATGGTTATTATAATAATTATATGTAATCTATAAATATGTTTCTAAAATTATTTAGATGTAATTTTCTATGCGATACGTAAGGGTCTGATAATTTTGTAAAGCAAGTCCAAATAGACAAACTGATTTAAGTGCTTAGATTGCTCAACCTTATCTTCCAGTCAGGAAGAAAGGGCACTTTTTAGAACTGACACCACTAGCAAAGTAAGAAATGTTTTTCAAAGCTTAATTTCTAATATTTTTGAAGGAATATTTTGTCTAGTGTTTTATATAGACATGTTCAACTAATAAGGCTATTTTGTTCCTTCATAACTCTGTAATTTAGCAGGCTAATAAGCCCTCTTTGAAATTCTTATATTTCTTCCATTTCCCTTCAATATTAGCATTGGTTCCTGATATTTCATAGATATCAGTATAGATTTTAGTGAGTTTTGTAGAATTTATATTGGCCCCTCCAATCTTTAGCTGATAACTAGAAATCTATTCCAGCATTAATTTCTTTATGAATGTATAGCAGAACATACACTCATCAATATGACTTTGCTTTGAAAGAACCATAAAAATTAGTTAATGATAAAGATTGGATAGCTTATTCCTGAATGAAACCAGTTAACTTTGTAGCTAAGTCATTCATTTACAAGAATTAACAAAAGGTTGTCCGAGGACCCATTAATTGCACACAGTGATTCAGAAGTCCAGTTGTAGTACGCAAGAATAGTCAGATAGTATATAAAGTCCATTCTGGGTCACAATGCCAAATCTCTTAGATGTTTTTAATACAAGTAATTGTTTGCCAAGGGAAAAAACATCAGCAGTACAATAACTTATTTTACATAATAAAGTAAACATTTCAAGGAAATCACCTTAAGAAATCATCAATAAAAGTTTTATCATCTTCTGTTATTAGAAACAAGTACACAGTTTTATACAGCATGAAATTCATGTACATATCTTCTAATAACAGAAGATAATTCATGTAATACGATCTCACTCTTGAAAAAAGATGTATTTTATTAATAATGTATTCACTTTTCAAAATAGATTATCTAGGCCTGGTACAGTCACTCACGCCTGTTAATTCCAGCACTTTGGGAGGCCAAGGAGGGAGGATCACTTGAGCTCAGGAGTTCAAGACCAACCTGGGTGACATAGTGGGACGTCGTCTCTATTAAAAACAAAAAAATTGCCCAGGTCTGGTGGTACATGCCTGTAGTCCCAGCTACTTGGGAGGCTGAGGCAGGAGGATCACTGGAACTCAGGAGGTCAAGGCTGCAGTGAGTCATGATCGCACCACTGCACGCCAGCCTGAGTGACAGAGGGAGACCCTATCTCAGAAAAAAATAGATGATCTGTTCAAAGATTTGATGTCATCAACACCAAACATTAACTAAGAAAGTAAGTGAAGCCCTCGTGTGGTGTTGACCTATTTAGGATCAAATTAAGTAGAGTCTTTGCATGGAGAGAGGATGGGCAGAGCGGGCGTGGAGAGCTGAGTGCACAGCAGGCTGAGTGTTTCTGCAGTGCCCACTCTCCGCAGTGTTGTCTGAAGACTTTTCTTTGAGGTGTTTTTTTGTTTGTTGTTTTAACTTAATTTTGAGATTTATAAATATAAATCCTAAAAATACTTTTTAAAAAAATATAAAATTAAGTAGTGGGTTTCGACATTTTTACTGAAGTACTTGTTCCCATATGATTAAATCTAAGACAGAAGAATCCTTTGGAAAAAAATTAATAAAATAAAAACAAAAACTTCCAGCTCTTCCAGTCAATGACTCGTGGCTTACCTGGTCAACCAGGGAGCTTGCTCCCCAGTGTGAGGAATGCCCAGGATGTCAGGATGACTGTCTTTAGCCAGTATCTAGGCATCCTGAATTGGGAAGAAGGTTGCATGAATACATCAAAACTCCTCTGTAACATAAAGAATCCTTGAGTTCCACAACCTGAAAGACTAAAGACCAATGCAAATTCCTAATTTCTAAGCTCTTTTGATTCCTACACAGTCACTTTTGACTACATTATAGAAGTGAATTTTTTTTTGGTTTATGAACAATGGAAATTTATTTCTCACGGTTCTGGAGACTGGAAGTCTAAGATCAGGGTGCCAGCATGATCGGGTTCTGGTGAGGGCCGTCTTCTGGTTTGCAAACTGCAGACTTCTCCTTGTACTCTCACATGGTCCAAAGAGTGAATGTGTTTTTCAGTATTTCAGATGTAAGAAATGGACATTTTTTTTAATCAAGTTAAGCCAAACTCTGAGCTCTTAGACCAAGCTAGGAGGTGAGCCATTTACTTTCAGTGACTTTTCAATGTGCTCTTTCAGGGTTATTCTGGAATCTGAAATCATCACACAGGCATAGAAATCAGAGAATAGTTTCCATCTTCAGTCCACCATGGTCACTGCTGACATCCGTGCAGTCCAAATCCTCCCAGTCAGTGTTTCCATTTCCTTCCAATGCTCATGAGCTCCAGAGCCTTCACTCTTCAGGTCCAGGTTCTCCAACAACCATACGCCATGCTATCAGAGGGACTCTCAGAGCCATGCTCAGAGCGGGAAGCATCTCCTTGTCATTCACACAACCTGCCTTTACTGGAACTCACCCCGTTCTTGGGAAGGCCAATCATCTCCCTGTCAAATGGACTAACATATAAATTCCCCAGCTCCTGGCTCCACTTCACAACCTCAGGAGATTATTTTCATTTTTAAGACTCCTCTAAGGGTCCTAAAAAACGAACAACTAAAAAAGGTTACATCCTCCATGAAAGATAGGGGAGTTGTGGTGGAGAGGAATAGAGAAGTTAGTTGATGCATTGATGGGTGACATATTAGAAAGTCAGACTTACAAAAAATCCACATGGATCTCTATTTTCTGGAATGAGGAAAAAGAAAGAAAATGCTTTCTTTCTCTTCCTGTTGGTCCATAATATCAAACAACAGAAACACTAAGTAGTGTTTTTCTTCCTGATGCCCTATTGCTTCTCTACAGGTAATCACTGTGACCAACCAGGTCACAGGTTCATTCATTCAGTATGTACTGGGTCCTGTGCTGGACTTTGGGGGCACAGCAGGGAGCAAGACGTACACAGTACAGCATCTTCCCTCAGTATCTGTGGGGGATTGGTTCCCCTCCCTGCAGATACCAAAATTTGTGGATGCTCAACTTCTTGATATAAAAGGTGTAGTATTTACATATAACCTATACACCTTCTCCC
The DNA here is from genome assembly GCF_047675955.1 of Chlorocebus sabaeus. Lineage (NCBI taxonomy): Eukaryota > Metazoa > Chordata > Mammalia > Primates > Cercopithecidae > Chlorocebus > Chlorocebus sabaeus. The sequence continues at coordinate 35,824,083 of NC_132918.1, read as the reverse complement.
TCCTGTACTTTGTCACCTCTAGATTACTTATAATACCTAATACAATGTAAATGCTGTGTAAATATTTGTTATACTGCATTCTTTAGGGATTAATGATAAGGAAAATAAGTCCATACGTGTTCAGTACAGACACAATATTTCCCCCACGTATGTTCAGCCACATTTGGTTGAATCCACAGATGTGGAACTCAAGGATACAAAGGCCGTATTTTGCCCTCATAGAAATTAGTCTAGTGGGTGTGTCAGGAAGTAAAAAAGGAGAACAAATCATTGTAAATGTGGTAAGTGCTTTGATAGGGATAGTCCCTGCGAGAGGAGTTAGTTTAGATGGCATTCAAAGAAGGGGTCCAAGGAGGGTATATTTAAGCAAAGGCATGAAGGCTGAGGAGTTAGCCATGTACTGACTGCTGAGCAACTTTCCAGGGAGTGGGACCTGCAGGTAGCAGGAGGCCCTGAAGAAGGACAGGGTTTGGCTGGTCTGAGGAATTGAAGGAAGGTCAGCATAGCTTGAGCCTAAGGAGGAACAGGAAGAGAAATGTACCACGAGGTGGCTAGAGAGGAGACTGGAGCCATCAGGAGGGCATTGAAGGCCATGAACAGGAGTGTAAATTTCCTTCAAGTCCATAGAAGGCTTTAAGTAAGAGATTATGGAATCTGATTTAAATTTCAAAGGTCATTCTGACTGTGGTGTGGAGAATGGTTGGAGGAGAGAGAAGTGCTAAGATGTACATACGGTAGTACACCTGCCACATAGGGAGAGCTCCGTAAATCAAAATGGACTCACCTGTCACTTGTGCCTAGTCCTTGCACCACTCCAGTCCACTTGTCTCTGGGCACCTCCTCCCAACCCAAGCAAGCATGGTGGGCTGGCCTCAGCAGGAAGAGAAGGGAAGGAGGTGGTTCAGGGTTCAGGGTGGGTGTGAAAACATCCCCTCTGCATCAATGTACTGACCCATCTCTCCCCTCAAATGCTGCTAGGTGCAGATAGTGAACTGGACTGTGTTGTTTTTGCCCACTGGGGTCAGAGATAAGAGGAAAGTGGCATTTTGCCAGCCCTTTCCAGTTATTCAGGCTGAATTCAGTTTCTGATATTCAAGGAGCCCTTTTGGAAAAAGGAAAATTATCCTCTATCAAATCAACAAAAAATATCTATTTAAAGTCTATTATGTTTAAGTCATTATGTGAGTCCTTTCAAGACATTTACCGTGAGAGGTCATGATTATATTCTTTGACCAAACTCTTATTATAATACAACTCCAAATAACTGCATTTTCAAATGTGAATTATTCATTTGTTTTACAAACACACATAATGCTTATAAATTACTAACTCTCCATGACAACCTTAAGATGCATGTTCTATTGTGCAGACACCAAGGTACAAAGAAGCTTCATAAGCAGGATTCAAGCCATGTAGTCTGTCTCCCAAATCTGTGCTTTTAACTCCTGTACTTTGTTACCTCTCCATTTAAAAATTCTGTTCATGAGAAGGCACTGACTCGTTGTACCAGGTTATTTTAAGTTTAACTTCAAACTCCAAATTCATTCACTTGACCTGCAGGGGGAAATGCTGCAGAGCTCCAGTGTGGTATGGACATGAGTATCAAATGCTGATGGTGACTTTTTTTGTTTGTTTCAAAGGATTATTGGGACTTTGCAGAACTCTGCAGAGTTTTCAGAAGCCTTTCACTGCCGCAAGAATTCATACATGAATCCAGAAAAGAAATGCCGGGTTTGGTGATCTTCAAAAGAAGCAGTGCAGCCCTCGGCTAGACTTGCCAACACCACAGAAATGGGGAACTCTCTAACTGAGAGAAAATGGGCCCTAGGGGTCACTGTACTGACTTGGGGGTGATTAACAGAGAGGGGAGTTCACAATACAAGTAACATTAGGTTGTTCTAGAAAGGGTGTGGAGGGAGGAAGGGGGTCTGAGGTCTATCAAGTCAATCACTTCTCACTGTGTAAATAATGCTTAATTTCTAAAGATAATATTACTGTTTATTTCTGTTTCTCATATGGTCTACCAATTTGCTGATGTCCCTAGAAAACAATGCAGAACCTTTGAGGTAGACCAGGATTTCGAATCCAAAGGGAAAAGAAGATGTGGAAGAATACAGTTAGGCACCAGAAGAACAGTAGGTGACACTATAGTTTCAAGCACATTGCCTAACTACTAGTTTTTACTTTTATTTGCAACATTTACAGTCCTTCAAAACCCTTCCAAAGAATTCTTATACACATTGGGGCCTTGGAGCTTATACAGTTTTAAACTCATTTTTGCCATACATCAGTTATTCATTCTGTGATCATTTATTTGAAGCACTCTTAGAGCAAAAAATGAATGTCTAAAATTGTTTTTTGTTGTACCTGCTTTGACTGATACTGAGGTTCTTAAGGGTTCCTGCAATTTTCTAAGCAATTTCTTGCTCTCTCTATCTCTCAAAACTTGGTATTTTTAAGAGATTTATATAAATGTAAAAATAATAATTTTTATATTTAATTATTAACTACATTTATGAGTAACTATTATTATAGGTAATCAATGAATATTGAAGCTTCAGCTTAAAATAAATAGTTGTGAACCAGGATCTGTAAAGTGATATGCAGATGAAAATTTGAGACTATTTAAACTTATAAATCATATTGATGAAAAGCTTTAAGCACAAACTTTAGGGTAAAAATTGCCATTGGACAGTTGTCTAGAGATATATATACTTGTGGTTTTCAAATTGGACTTTCAAAACTAAATCTGTCCCTTAGAGTATCTCTGATAAAAGGGCAAATCTGCATCTATGTAGCTCTGTGTCTCCTGTCTTTTCAGGTTTGTCATCAGATGGAAATATTTTGATAATAAATTGAAATTGTGAACTCATTACTCCCTAAGACTTTGTGACAGGTGTCTAACTTTAGAAGTGCATTTCCGAATAGAAATGGGAGACCTCTGATGGACCTTCTAGAATTCTAAGTCACAAAGAGTTCTGGAAAAGAACTGTTTAGTGTATGATAGGAATTCATCTTTTGAGGCTTCTATTCCTCTCTTTTGCTGTTCTATTGACTATTTTAGTTTATTACCAGATTAAGATTTTACAAAAGAGGTGCACTTCCAAAATTCTTACTTTTCCTAACAAAAGACGAAAGCAGGGCTTTTCTATCTAAATAATGAGTATTAGTTCCTGCCTCTTGAAAAATGCCCATTTGCCTTTAAAAAAAAGTTACAGAAATACTATAACATAGGTATGTAAATTGCATAAAGCATAAGTATACAGTTCAATAAACTTAACTTTAACTGAACAGTGACCCTGTAGCCAGCACCTGTAAGAAACAGAGCAGTACTAGCACTCTAGAAGCACCTCCTTGTCACTTTATTTCTCCCAGAACGAGAACTGTCCTGACTTCTAATATCATTCACTAGCTTTGCCTGGTTTTGTCTTTTATACAGATAGAATCAATCAGTATGTATTCTTTTGTGCCTGGCTTCTTTCTCTCAGCCTTAACATTTGTGAAATTCCTCTGTATTGTTGTGCTGATTGTGGATCTCATTCTCATTGCAGAATAATGTTCTATTGTGGAACTTATTACAATTTGTTTGTCCTATTGTTGATGGGCACTTGAGAACTTTCCAGTTTGGCGCTATTACAAATAGTGCAACTATGAATGTACTGCTTGTTACCATCTTACTTGAGCCTTCAGTGGACTTATTTCTTCAAGTCCTTCCAAAAATTATTATAAGCATTGAAATTATAGTTTCAGGCCAACTGTGGATACCCTTACCCTTTCCTCCTTTATCACAACCACCATTATAATGGCTAATTTCAAGTATACTTATATCCATATTTCCTTAAAGTAAATTTAAAACTTACCTAAGTGATATTTGTAGTTGAAGTAATAGGAGCTTCCAGCTCTAATAAAACAGCTATCTCTTAACTTATTTTATTTCCATGATGTCAGAGCAGGTGAAGAGCCAGAAGTGAAGAGTGACTAGTACAAATCATAAAAAGCCACTAGACTCTTCACTGTTAGCTTTTTAAAACATCAGGCTCGCATCCCTATGAAGGAACAACTCTCCGGTGCCTGGATCTCCTCTGTCTATAAATATAAGATTTTCTGGGCCTAAAGGATAGATCAAAGTCAAAATAGCAATACCTCCCTATCCCTAACACATCCAGACACCATGAATTTTACATGGTACTCTTGTTGAATTCTATAGGGCCTTCTGATGTCTCTAAAACACTACCTATTCTTTAGAGTTGTCACATCAAATAAGACATATCTCTAATCCCATCCATAAATCCAGGTCTACTATGGCTGAGTTCTGGTCAAAGAAAGAAGGTTTAGAAGCTGAGACACAAAGGATTGGGAGCTGATGAAACTCACAAATGACAATAGGAAGAAGCTCTCGACAATTCCTGTTGAGAAAGAGTCTGCCTCCATGCCAGAGTTCGAGTGGATTGTAGGTGCAAGGTGGAAAGGATGCTGTCCAAAGAAAAGAGTCCTTGTTCCAGCCCTATTCTGCCACTCCTGACAGGGTGACCTTGGGTATTTGCTGTATTCTTTTGGGCCTCTGCTCCTCTCACCTAAAAAACAAGAAAATTAGATTATATCAGTGGTTCTCAGCAAGAGAAGGAGTATGTGTCCAATGCTGCCTTCCCATGAATCTCTCCCAGTTATGAATCAGTGGGCAGGATAATCTGAAAATTCCCATTTAAGTGTCTGAGTCGAGTTAGACAAAATTTTAGTCCAAATAACAAGTACCAAAGTTTTATCAAGTTTGGGTCTATGCTGCTGTTACTATTAACCATTTAAGTGGGGCAAAACCTTGCTAATTTTCTCAAAAGCATTTATCATTCCTGTTGCCACAGATGGAGTTCTCAAGCTAAAAGGTATTTGTTATTTTGGAAAGAAGAAAGACTCTATTCTCAAAGTTTGCTAATCAGAAATTTTTATCAGTTTCAAGTCTCAAAAATACAAAATAAAAACAAACATTTTTAATACTATTGCTTTTATGCCTAGTCAATTCTGTTCCAAACTGCCAACTCCTGTGTAAATCTCTACCCCATTTATGTCTTGAAAAAATATTAAGATTAAATAGAGCTTTTATCTCTGTAATCTTGTACTTCTCGCTAGCTTCAAATTGAATTTTTAGAAAATGAATGATACAAACTTTGTATCCAATATGTCCTTGTTTTCCCCACCCTTTTTCAGAGATCACCATGATTTTCTGATTGGATTTTTTTTCAAAAGTTAAGTGAAATGGCCATCAAATGTTATAGGGAGTCACTAGCATAATCAGATGACTTAGGCAAAAGCCAAAAGTAAGTGTCTTTGTCCACAGTCTCTAGGCTGAAGAACTTGACCATTTGGTTGGTCAGGTGGAGAGAGGAGTCACATCTGACTGGTGTCAAAGTGGCACATGTTTATCTTATTCTAATCTTTTATCTAACAATGTTTTCTTAATTTCTGCTTCTTTGTATTTTGCATTTCCTCTAAAACAGTGAGAAACACTACTTTCATTTTCAACCTCACAGACAAAATGTTGTGTTTCTGTTTTGCTTGACAAAACAGATCTTCTCAGTTGTACAAAGGAAGTCTGTCAGGAAAATAATCATTGGCTCTTGCCAGAAATAATGATGAGTTTCCAACTTGGGAAGTATAGAAAGACTGGAAAGCCTAATGTTTATGATAAATTTTTATACTCTGGATTTTCCTTCTACTCAGAAACTAACAATTTTGCAGGTATTAGGCATATTAGCATCCCATTTCACTCTTATAAATACACTTGATAGAATCTGCAACCTGACATTTATGCTATATCCAGGAAGACAAATGGAGTCAAGTATCTGTATTATCGTTTTACCTTGGTGTAAATCCTTCTTACGTGCTATGAATGCTCTATGTCCTCTGACATACTGCATCAGAGATGTAATGCTAAGATGTATTGCAGCTTTATAATACCAAAGAAATAGGGATTCAAACACTAACTAGGGCTGGGTGCAATGCCTCACACCTGTAATCCTAGCACTTTGGGAGTCTGAGGCAGGAAGATTGCTTGAGCCCAGGAATTCGAGACTAGCATGGGTAACACAAGGAGACCCCATCTCTACAAAAAGTAAAATACAAAATTAGCCAGGCATAGTGGCACATGCCTGTGGCCCCAGCTACTCAAGAGGCTGAGGTGGAAGGATCACTTAAGCCCAGAAGGTCAAAGCTGTAATGAGCCGTGATTATGCCACTGCACTCCAGCCTAGGCAACAGAGCAATACTGTCTCAAAAAAAAAGCGAGAAAACCTAACCAGCAGAAAATATTTAGATGTAGTAAGTGAAAATACAAAAAGGGCACAATGTTGAGTATGCATTATCATATCAACTATGTTAAAATATTATTCTATAGAAAAAGAGTTGGAAGAATATATGCCAAAAATTAACCGGGACTATCTCCTGGTGGTAGTATTATAAGTGGTTCTTATTTTCCTTTTTTGGTTTTCTACATTTTAAATTTTTCTGTAATAGGAAAATGTTACTCCTAAAAAGTCATTTTAAAAATGTTATTTGGAAGGAAAAAGAAAAGGAATATGAAAGGGAGGGGAGTGAGGGGGAAATTGACCCAAAAAGAAAAATAAAACCTCCCTGAATAAAAGGGTTGTTCATTCTTTAAGGACATATTCAGTTTGATGTCTCAGACATCTTAGACCCAAGGAACCTGGTGAAGTAGATTTTGTTCAAGAGCTTGCTGCCCCCAGGACAGGCCAGATCTGTTTATAAAGTAACTTTGACACACACTGTATAACACAGAATGGAGGAAGTTGCTGGACCTTTCTCTGAGACTTAAAGTGCCTCTGTGAGAACAAAGCATGTAATCTAGAGGAGGTTTTGGGCTTTTTCTAAAAATGCTAAAAGGTTGACTGATCCACCACCTTCTCCCACCTGGTCCTTCACACCTCCCCAACGCGCCCAAAACCCCAGCATTTGCCAAACCTGACCCAGATGAGGATACAGTGTATGGCTGTGAAACACAAACTGGTAGATTATGCAGTAATTAGATCTAAATGCTTCACCTGGTAGGCACCACAATTCACCTGGTGGTCAGCTGCTAAAATTTAGAGGTTGAATAGGGAGGAAACAATGGGATACAGCTAATCCCAGGTGACTCACTGCTTAAATATGCTTAAATTTGATAAGACTTTAGTTGCAAATGTGAAAGTCAAAATCATGCTAAATAAGCCAAAACTAGAGTTTTTTTGACCCACCTTACCAAATATGGGGTGAGCGTGAGTAACTGGGCCTTCTTTCCCTACTTTATTGTTGCAGACTTGCTTTCTCTAAAGTAAAGTCATGATGGTCAGTCACACTCAGGCTCGGAGATTCTCCATTTCCTCTCCAAGAGAAGGACAGATTTCTTATCACAGTACGCATTTGACAAATCCTAGAGAAAAACCGATTGGCTTATTTTGGAAACATGGCCATCCCTGTGGACAATGCATGAGGAATTGGGGAGGTTGTAGAAATTATAATCTTTCATCTCCTATGGAGCCAAAGAAGGACAATTTCTCAAAACAAGAAAAGCACCATTCCAAGAAGAAGAAGAGAAAGAAGAAGAAGAAGAAGCAGAAAAGAAGAAGAAGACATTAAAAACACCAGTAATTACCAGATAATTCTCAAAAGCTTCACAAAACATTTTGGGTTGGATTATATTGTGCGTATTACTCTTAGAATAAATGTTATCTTTTCATTTTGTTTAATCAAAAAGAAGACATTATACCGTTTAGTTAGATTTAATATTTAAGAAAATGAAGTTATTAATAAAGAAGAGTAGGAAGGAAGAGCAATGATACTATTTATTGTGAGCTGGGCACATAATTTAGGTTGTTTGCATAAAGTGTTCATTTAATATAGCTAACCTGTGAGGCTAACGTTAGTATTCCCATTTCTTTCCTTTTTTTTTTTTTGAGACGGAATTTTGCTCTTTGCCCCAGGCTGGAGTGCAATGGCAGGATCTCAGCTCACTGCAACCTCCACCTTCTGGTTTCAAGCGATTCTCCTGCCTCAGCCTCCTGAGTAGCTGGGATTACAGGTGCCCACCACCAAGCCTGGCTAATTTTTGTATTTTTAGTAGAGACAGGGTTTCACCATGTTGGCCAGGATGGTCTTGAACTCCTGACCTCGTGATCTCAAAGTTCTGGGATTACAGGCGTGAGCCACTCTGCCCAGCCAGTACCCCCATTTCGTGGATGGTAAATTTAAGTTTCAGAGAGTTTAACTGATATATCCAGATTCACACAGAAAATGACAAGACCGGGGATGAAACCAAGTTATATTGAAGTGCAAAGTCTATGTAAATTTACTATCAAATCTGTACCTCAGTATAAAATTCACTTAATCCTATCAAAATCAACTCATTGGCCGGGCACGGTGGCTCATGCCTGTAATCCCAGCACTTTGGGATGCTAAGGCGGGTGATCACGAGGTCAGGAGAGCGAGACCATCCTGGCTAACACAGTGAAACCCCGTCTCTACTAAAAATACAAAAAATTAACCGGGCATGGTGGTGGGCGCCTTTAGTCCCAGCTACTCGGGAGGTTGAGGCAGGAGAATGGCATGAACCCGGGAGGCAGAGCATGCAGTGAGCCAAGATTGTGCCACTGCACTCCAGCCTGGGTGACAGAGCAAGACTCCATCTTAAAAAAAAATAAAAAATAATAAAAAAAAAACCACACACAAAATTAGCCGGGCATGGTGGCCAACACCTGTAGTCCCAGCTACTCTGGAAGCTGAGTCAGGAGAATGGTGTGAACCCAGGAGGCAGAGCATGCAGTGAGCCAAGATTGTGCCACTGCACTCCAGCCTGGGTGACAGAGCAAGACTCTGTTTAAAGAAAAAAAAAAAAAAATCAACTGATTACTTATAGCTAATAAAACGTAGTATATTTTTAAATTTCTTTATAATCTCCTATTTTAAAAGAAATAATGCATATTAAGTATTTTAAGTAATTATATCAATAAACATTTATTAATCATCTGATATGTTCAAGATACTATATTGGAAACACAAAATTAGAAAAGAAAAGCAAGATAAAGCAATATTGTTTAGCCAGTACTGTACTTCTCTACTACATGTGCTCACTTATTCATTGCTGAAACGTTGAGCATTATTTATGTGTAGTGCACTATACTAGATCCATTAGAAGATAAATGAAAACAATTGTCCTTTTAATATAGTAGAGACACTAAAAATGTACACACACATATTACACAGCTAAACATATGGTATGCCAAGAGATATAGAGAAAACAAAATTTGAAAATTGAGGAGAATTTCCTTTCCTATCATGGCGAAAACATCCTGGATGGGATAGAATGTAACTTGCATTTGACAGTATGGCTGGGATTATGGCAATTAAAGCAGAACCTAAGGAAATATTTTGGCCTAAGAGTATCTCACATGCAAGATTAGACAACAAAATAGTAAGAACCCCACAATTACTCTGTAGCAGTGCTAACTCTGAAAGAACATAGCAATGGGACCTATGCACTCTGAGTCTGTTGACACAGTTATTCATTATTTAAAGTTGCCTTTTTGATGCCTGTACCAAGAAGAGCCTTCCTGATGTATTTGAACATCTTATGCTACTCTCAAAGTTTATTCATGATCATTCTATTGTGAAAGATGCCTTGAGCATTTCTTGGCATTTTGCTAGAAGCGTGATACCGTAACATTTCATCCTATTCCTGAGAATGTAGAACTCTCCTTTTATTTCAGCCCTGTTGCTAATTCATTGCACTGAGCAAATAACTAACTTCTCTGCATTTCTATTGTCTCAGAATTAAAATCATAGTTAGGATCAAGGCCTTGTGAAAATCATAAGGCAGACAGGTAGCATTTTGCAAATCACACTTTTTGAGAATGGTGAGAGATATCAGAGTGCACAGGAAATAGAGAACAGTGTTGTGAAACATCTGAATCCAGAGAGAGTCAGACAGACCCAGGGACACAGAAGGTCAAAGCAAAGACCCTCCAAATGTCTATAAGCATTTGACTCCTCAATTTCCTCCTCTGCAAAATGGCCATAATCACTTGCACCTCTTTGGGAAGGATACTGTACCGGTTGCCAACGAATTATATTTGCAACTGCATTAAAATTTAAGACCTTTATTCTTACCTCTGACTTTTCCCTGGCATCAATTAAGCTCTATGGATCTGTAAAAATCAGGGCTTTTGGCTAAAAGACCAGGATTTTATTTTTTGTCTTTTTACCATATTATCTTTCATGTTGCTTTCAGGAATCACTTGCTTGATCCCTTTTGAATCATTTTTCTCACTAGACACTCTTGAAACAGAAAAGGCACAAAAAGTGCAATCCTTTAAATAGTAAGAGATTTCTTCAAAAGTTAAAAAAGAGAGAGCAGGAATATACTCAAAACAAAATTGAAGTGGTTTTTTGTTTTATTTTTTTATTTTTTTATTTTTTTTTTAATTTGAGACAGAGTCTTGCTCTGTCACCCAGGCTGGAGTGCAGTGTTGCAATCTTGGCTCACTGCAACCTCTGCCTTCCAGGTTCAAGCAATTCTTCTGCCTCACCCTCAGGTAGGATTACAGATATGCACCATCACACCCGGCTAATTTTTGTATTTTTAGTAGAGACAGGTTTTCACTATGTTGGCCAGGCTGGGTCTCAAACTCCTGACCTCAAGCGATCTGCCCGCCTCGGCCTTCCAAAGTGCTGGGATTACAGGTGTAAGCCAAGCACCTGGTCCAAAACTGAAGTTTTGAGCAAGATGCTAATTTTGGGGAAAACAGTTTATAGCATTATGCAGATATCTTCACTTTGCTCAAAAAATGTCATTGGCCCAGAGACCTTAGGAAAGTCATTTAACTCCTTTGAAACTTAGTTTGCTCAGAAAGGAACTATGAAAATGTAAACACATTTTTGCCATTTAGGTGTGTTGTAGGCAGAGTAATGATCCCCCAAGGATGTTCATGTGCTAATTCCCAAAAGTTATGAATATGTCAGAGTATATTGCAAAGGGGAGCTAAAGGTTGCAGATGGAAGAAAGGTTGCTAATCAGCTGGCATTAAGAAGATGAGAGTCGGCTGGATTATGCAGGTGGATAATAACCCAATGTAATAAGGGTTCTCAAAAGTAGAAGAGGTAAGCAGAAGAGCAAGTCAGAAGTGATGTGATGTGAGGAGGGCTTGACCTGCTCTGGCTGACGTTGAGGATAGAGAAGAAGGGTCACAGGCCAAGGAATAAAGACAGCGTGTAGAGGCTGAAAAAGGCAAGGAAATTGATTCTCTTCTGGAGCCCACAGAAAGGACCGCAGTCCTTCTGACACCACTGTTTTGGCTCAGTGAGACCACGTCAGATTTCTGACCTACAGAACTGTAAGATAAGTTTGTGTTGTTGGGGACCACTAAGTTTACGGTAATTTGTTATAGCAGCTATAGAAAACACATAGTATAAGTAATTATTTGGCAAATAATACTTCAGAATTATTTAAACATTTTGAAAAGAATTCTAATCTCACATATTCTGGTGGTAAAGTATATGCAACTATAAAAATTTTATCTCAAACTACTTACTGTTCTTCACTTAGCTGTTTTTAAATGGTGACTATAGGGATACAACATCAATTTGAGATAACTAGCGATGAGTTGGTATTATTTTAAATTAAAATTAGTGGTCATAATTGATTCACTCATTCAAAGACTAAAACATTGGTCTTTATAAAGTAAACGTAATTAATCATACAGAGAGGTTAGGTATTTGGCAGTTAACAAGCCTTGCCTATCACCCACCTTTCGTCCCAGCATGCAAACTAATTAACCACTGAGAGGACTTTCCCTGTATAAGCACTAATATGTCAGGAAAATATTTATGGCTTTATCCACTAAAGTAGCTAAAATATAAATTGTTTAGGCAAAGCTTTGAGAAAATAGAAACTTGGGACCATAGAAATACTAATCATAAGGCAGCCTTCAGATTTTACTTCACTTGGCACACTGTATTTTCCTGAAAGTTATTTATATGTATTATTTTTACCTTAGGCAAGCTAATAATGAATTGCTGTGTTCTAAGGAACTTCAGCACTTCAACTTTAAAGAGCATGTCATTAAAAAGATATATATATTCCAAGCGCTTAAACATTATGAATAAAGAAGGATGGTCACACTGGCAAGTGTGTGCTGTCCCTGCAACAACATAAAGAACGTTGCTGGTTTTTAAGTGTACAGCATCTGTAAGTTCTATATTTACATTGCTCAGGGCTTCCTCGACCTTTGAGTTCTGCAGATAGCAAAGTACATGAACAAAGCCCAGCCCACAATGTGCCGGAGCCAGCCTCAACAGTTCATGAGAGCTGATTGCTAAATTTTCAGAAATCCCATGAGCTAGCCGATGTCATACTGGTAGCTTGAAATCAGCCAACACTATAAGTCAGGTTTGGTTGGCTTATTTTTCCTGGAGAATCAGCTGTTCAGCATTTGCACTTTAGAAAGGCAATTTACAGTCCAGGAAGTGAAACCAGGGTCATCATCTAAAGCATATACAATATAGGGGACTTCTTATCTTAGTTAGAGTAGACTTGCATATTTGTAGCTTTTCGGACAGATGGCTAAAATTTTCTTATTCTTACAAAATTGGTATGCTAAAGGAACTTTCCAACAGATGAAAGTCAAGTATCTTGAGGAAGAGGTGCCTTTTTCTACTTCACACAATGGCAATGTGTGTTAATGCTAACCTGAGGGGTTAACCTAAGTCAGTGCTAAAGACTGAATGTTTATGTCCCCCAAATTCATGTGAAACCTAATTCTTAAAGAGGCAATATTACAAGGTAGCACCTTTGGGAGGCGATTAGATCAAGAGAGTGGAACCTCCATGTTTGAGATGAGTGTCCTTGTAAAAGAGACCCCAGAGAGATCCCTGGCCCTTTCTGCCATGTGAAAAAACAGTGAAAAGACAGCCATCCATGAATCAGGATGAAGGTCCTCACCAGACACTGAATCTACTGGTGCTGTGATCTTGGACTTTCCAGCCTACAGAACTGTGAGAAATTTCTGTTGTTTCTAAGATACTTAGTCTACAATTTTCTGTAGTAGTAGCCTGAACTGACTTAAGATTATCAGAATAAATAGAATATGATATAGGATTCAATAATGATAGAAGTGATGAATTACATTTACCTATGAATATTTGCAAAGTCTTTAGTAAAATGTGTCATTGAGGTAGGTTTTAAAGATGGACAGGTTTTTTTTCCCAAGAGTGAATGGTAGCATGGGAATTCCAAGAGAAGAATACAACCTGAATCAACATTCGCAATTGGGTCAGTTCTTTGAGTCAGTCGGGTTATCCCAAACTAAAAAAAGAGTTATTTTTCAAGGTAGTTCAGAGCCAAACTGGGGGCATCTAGCATTCAAACTAAGAAGTTTTAATTTTGGAAGTGCATTTGAAATTTTAAAGCCATATTTTCTGCCAAAAAGAGGATTGCACTAACATGAAAATAGAGACCTGGTAGACAACACAAGAGCAGACTTCATGTCTATTTTTTCACCATTGAAACTTCAGGACTTGTTACAGCACCAAGCATATTTTAGCACTCTTTCTTTTTTTCTGTTTGGGAACTACAAGGTGAGTTTATGCCATTGTCCTTAATGATTTTACCACAAAACACACCTGTTGAAATATCTTCAGCATATCCAACTAAGCCAACCCCCGAACCATCTCTTGAGTCATTTTATAAAACGATTTTTGTATCCTTTCCTCTGATAAAACATCTTGCCAGATTAAAATGCTAAGAAACAAAATTAGTGATAAGAACATAATTAGAAAAATTGTTGACAAAAGTCTAGAACACGAGAAACTTAGTTAATAGTATGGTTCTCATTTTGTCACAGAGCTGTGAATCAGCAGTAGCAAATGGTACTCAAAGTGAGATCAAGGCAGAAAAGAAACTGAAGTTGAATGAAATGAGATGCTTTCGTGAAGAGGCCTATTTTATTTCAGCCTCAAGATTGCCTGTTCCTGAATAGAAAGGGTGCTACACTGGCACCCTTCCCTCTTCTGGGAATCCTGGCAAATCAGCGACAGGACAAGTATGGTGGGGCAGTAAGGATAACTGGCTTGAATCTCTACCTGATGAGGACTCAAGCACTAGATGAAACAGATCAAGAGCACTAACTGTGAGGTCCGTATTTATAAAACGATAAACAGAGATGGTAAAGAAAGTGTCACAGTATATGTCAAACAATCTATCTTAACTCGCATCATCACGTAGAGACAAATTCCAGACCCTGTTAAGCTCCTCTCAAATACTTTTGAGTCCTACATGGCCCACACGTAAGTCCCATATCAAACCAAGTTTAGGGCCCTTGACTGCTAAAGAATTCCCTGCTTCCCGCTCCAGTCTTCTGCAAAGATTTCCTCTGTCAATGCCAATTCCTAATGCAGCAGTTATGCTCCAGTGCCCACAAAGGGGCCTACTGCTGCCAATCTACACCAAAGGGACAGCCACAGCTACCTGTCCCTGGTGATATATCTCTGAGCATGCTGATGCCAGACATTGATGGCATTGTCATCTGACCCAAGGGCACTATCACTTGTTACTGCCAAAGATACCAGCATAGAATCTTTCCATTGCATCAACTACTAGATTATTGAAATCTCATGTTCCCACATCTGACAGCTTTTTATGGGGGGAGGGGAACATAGCTCTGTCTATCATGTTTCTGTTTGCTGACTTCTTCACGTAGGACTCAAATTTGAACTTATGGTGACATTCCAAGTGACAGACAATGCAGTGAGCTTAGAATCTTTTCCTTCCCAAACCAAACTTTTGAATTTCAACTCACTTCTCTTAGGTTAAATTATCTCCTATGAGGCTCCTCACCTCATTCTAAAATTCCTACTGAGATGCCTCGGCCCCTAGACAGGGCTGATACTCAGCTGGTACATGCCTAGGTAGGTGTGCCATCTGTCCACAGCTGGCACCTATTCTGATTGGCTGGTGTGAAATATTCTGGCTAGTTGCCTATCTCCAGGCCTACCTCAGCCCTAGGGTAAACACAGTGGAGGCTCACAGAATTGTACTTTTAAAAATATCAGAGGAAAATGTTTTCCATGCCTTAGTTTCTTAATACTGAGAAAAATATGATTGCTACATCATATTAAAGGTATTGATTGTTATTTGAGGAGATGTCAGTGCTTCTCACTTACAGATGAATACACTGCAGTATAGTACAGAATATGACAAAACGGATTCCTTCTGATACTGAAGCATGACCTGAAGGTCCCAAAGTGGTTTGTCAGGTAAAAACTACTAAATGTGTCTCAGCATCCATTCTCTTTTTTTTTTTTTTTTTTTTTTTATCACAGAATTCTCCAGTTTTATCTGAGCACATAGCCAACCTGGCTAGAGACTTCATTTTCCAGCCAGGAGTGGACATGTGATTAGAATAGAATATGAGGTGAAGCTATATATACTACCTGGGTCACATCATTTAGAAATGAAGTTACTTGAACTGCAAGGTGCAGTCTGGACTTGACAAATGTGGTGCTGATGAGCCAGCCTCAAGCTGGGATGGTAAAGTAACAAGACAGAAAACACCTGGGTCACTGGTCACTCTCACTGTTGACCTATTCTGGACTGTCCAGAGAGAAATAAACTCCTGTCTTATATGAGTTTGACTTGTTAACTTTGAGTTTTTTTGTTTTTGTTTTTTTGGTGGAGGAGGAATGTCTCTTTGTTACAGCAGCTTAGTCTGTGTGCTGACAAATGCAAAGAGCTATCAGTCTCTGGAAGAAGTAAACAAATGTTTAAATATGTGTATAGGAATGACCAGAGAAATGCATGATAGAACTCCAGGGACTGTGTAGTCATCATGGAAATAACATTTATTGGGTAGAAAAACTGTAGGCTTAAACTTTAGATGTTAAATGCTAAAAGTTAGATGCTAAATGACATTCTGGAAATCTACCCAATTCAGGGTTTAAAGACAAAAGAGAATTATGTTACAATCATTTCCTAATGATGTCCTCTGTAGCCACTTCTCTCATATGACCTTCCAGCCAATCATAGGAGAATGAATGAATGAGTTACATTTTTAAAGTTGTTGGATTTGTTGGGGGCAATTAATACTGGCTACTAAAACACACACTCCCAAAATTTAAAAACAAAATAAAAGTTTTGTTCTCCCTCACACAAAGTCCTATGCAACTAGGCAGGTTTCCTGGAAGGCTCTTCTCTAACCTGTGACCCCACTATCTGGGCTCCTTCTAGTTTTTTTTTGTTTTTAAAACAGGATCTCACTCTGTTACCCAGGTTGGAGTGCAGTGGCATGATAACGGCTCACTGCAGCTTCAACACCCAGGGCTCAAGCAATCCTCCTACCTAACCCCCAAGTAGCTAGGGCCACAGGCACGTGCCACCACACCTGGGTAATTTTTAATTTTTTCTAGAGATAGTTTTCCCTATGTTACCAAGGCTGGTCTCAAACTCCTGAGCTCAAACAATCCTCCTCCGCTGGCCTCCCAGAGCTCTGGGATTACAGGTGTGAGCCACCATGCCCACCTTCTAGTATTTTTACTTACCATCTTGAAATTATTTTCTTCCCAACATTTCAGTGGAGGGAGGCGGTAGAGAGGGAGCCTGGGGAAGACACAGAGCACATTGAGCCTGAACCTGCAAGAGAGGGCCCAAATTTTCACATGATTTCATTGATCAGAACTAGTCACGTTCAAGACTGGGAAATGTAGAGAGTTCATAAATATTCATAAATGTTCTGTCTCTTCCACAGCAGTTATTTTGCCTGCTCTAAAAAGCAACATCCTTAAACATTGGTTGTAATTTATTGTCCTTTTAACTGCTGCTGTCTGTGCTTCTGCATTGCAGTTCTGTAACTGCTGCTTTCTGCGGTTAAGTACGCCCTTAAATGTAGTGTCTAACATATGCCAGAGTTAGGAAGGATCCAGAGCAGTCCTCATTCTGCAATGTTGTTCCTAATTTTATGAGAGTTAAGAGATTAAAATTTATTTTCTCATTACATTTGAGATCCTTGGTGAAATGCTAAAATTGCATTCTTAGTTCCAACCCAGAGTTTTAGTTGGCCTTATCAAGATATAGCTATAAACTGTTGTATGATGGGCCAGGAGATAGATGTGTGCACTCACTCAGGCTGTGTGTCCTTAACTGGCTGAGCAGATTTGGGAGAGTCACCCTCTCTGGACTCCATGTCCTCATCTGGGAGCCAATAAGCCAGCAAAACACTGAAACTAGAGAGGATGGAGTTGAACTAGGTGATTCCTGAGGTGTCTGTCCCACCTAACAGTCAGTGGATCTCTAATTTTAAACTTTACGTCTTAGAAACCAGGGCTTTTGAAGAGCTCTCTAGTACCTTGTACATTTTTACTTTCAGATGCTCTATCCTATTTCATATTAAACATTGAAATGTACACAGATCCCACATGAAATATGGTTTATGTATAACTATACAAAAGTTTTCATATGTTGGAGCCAACAACCTTTTCAAGTCTAAACTTTTTTACTGATCTTAACACTGTGCCTAGAGGGCTTAATGATACATTAATCCTCCAAAGAACCATTCTACAGATTCTCACAAAATGGGTTTCAGTACAGCTCAGTGTGTTCCACAGTGCAGAACTCCTACGAACTGAAACAGATGTTAAAACACTTTATCCCTAAGAAGCAGTGACCACACAAGTCACTACCCCCTCACTTGGGAAAACAAGAGAGCTGGAACAAGGATTGGCAGAAAGGGCAACCTAATGTGACAAATAAATCCAAAGCTATTTGAGCAATGTGGGCCCACAGCCTGATGGCTCATACACACTCTCAGAACATGATCGTGGAGAAACTGGGTGTGTTTAAAACAGTTAAAAGATCTGAAAGGAAATTTTATATTGTGTGAGAACATTATTTAAGTAGTTGAGCTGCAAGAAAATGGGAAGCAGATACCATAAAAATTAAAAATTGCATGGGGTATTAGCCTAAATGGTCTCTGATCTGAACAAATTCAGCAAGTTGAACACTTCCTAGCAAAGTTTAGGCAGCTTGTTCAATCAACATGCCACACTACCCTTCCAGAGAGAATTGTTGCTAACGTTTAGATTGGCTGTATTACCCAGAAGGGCAATCCAGCTGGAGACATTACTGAGGGACTTGTGAAAAGAGCAACACTTCTTCAAAAGGACTTTCTCTCCAGGAACCTTCTGCCTCTGAGCAGAGAACAGGAAAATCATGGCCTGTAAAGCTGCCTCAGCCCAGCCAGGTAAGTCCCCGCTTACACTGTTCCCTTCCTAGGATTCTACCTCTTCCTTGATGAGTCATCTTGGGGTCAGTCAGTGCAGATAATCTGAACTGATGTTGACTTTGACAATCCAAGAAAGTCTTGTTAATAGGCTTTACTGACATGCAATGTCAAAATACGATCACATTTGTGGCCATGCAGTCTTCCAAAATGTCTCCCACCATGGGCTAATCTGGTGGCTAACAGGCCAATGTATCACTTAGGTCTTCAAAAGGAAGACAGAGACTGCTTCTATCTTGACACTAATAGAACTGGGTATTTATGCAATAAATGCCGGCAAGATACCAGCTTTGTTAAAAAATATAAAACAGACATAATAATCCCTTTGTTTGTCTGAATGCCTGTGGCTTATGAACCTTGAAGAACAAACTTAGAATTACTTGACATTCCCAGTTTTGAACATTATGACTTTTTATTTAACTCTAAGATCACAAATAAACTTGTCATGTAAGGCCAGTATTAAAAGTTAGTGAAAACTATTTAAAAACCATGGCTCATTCTAAAATCAACTGCATTTGGCAAGTATCTCACTAATTACAAGGATTACTTTTGTAATTTGGAGTTAGGCCAAGCCATTAAGATAGTCTATACAAAACAGTCCAGGCTAATAAAGTAGCCCAAAAGTTAAGATGAACTCAAAATGAGGAGACCAGTTGCCTAACACCTGGTAGTTAATAAAAACTGAAATCAAATGGTAAGAATAGCCAGAGGAATGGTTGAAGCATGTAAAGATGACTATTTACAGACAACGAAGGAACCCTGCAAAAAAGGGAAAGAATTCAAGTTTCCTGAGCTAATGAAGTCTATTTCAAACAATTCAAGTATAAATCACAGAAAATCTTAGCACCAACACTTAACTTGAATTTGATGGAGGTAGGTAAAAGTAGAAACTCTATGCCCCATTTATAAGTATACATGGAAAAATTGACGATTAAAAATGTAAATAATCTTACCGTTATTTTTTTACTAACAATTTCCAAAGGAAATAAAACAGAATTGGAAGGAAGGAGGTCTGTCCTGAAAAAAGACATGACCTTGAGCAAGTTCTTCAACTTCACATGCTTCCATTTCTCATCTAAATTGAGGGACTGGGACTAGATGATGTCTAAAATCTGTCCAGCTCTAACACTGTTTTTCACGAAAACACTTTTGAAGCCTCAGCATGACTAAATGAAGGGAGCGATATGTTACTGTGAAGAATAAGAACAAGAGCTTGAGGGGAGCACATGCTTGCTTTATTTCTTACCATTGAATTAGGTCCACCATGCCTAAATTCAATGCTTTCTCCTAATTTCCATAACAGGACATTGTTACTCATGCCTGCTAAATAACATGGCTGCCTTCAGGATATTGTACAAACTCCCCTACTCATTTTTCAATGTGCTCTGCTTTGAGGTGTATTTTTCATGGGATACCCACAACAAAAACATTTACCTTTGCCTTATCACAATAATCACGGTTTAAGGAGCAAAGTTTAATTTTTTTTCTCCATCGGGACCAGTTCTAAGGCATTTAATGAAGTGGGTCCTTGGAGCCTTACCCTCTTTGCCCATAGCTTTGATAGCATCCTTTCCTCAAGTTCCCTACCTTTGGCTTCCCTAGACCTCACATCCAGGAACCTGCCTGTGGGGGCAGTTCCCCGCATACAGAAGCACAGGCTTCCCATGGGAGGAAAAGATAAGCTTTTCAAAGGCGGACCGCAATGCCCGGCACAGGATCGGAGCTTGATAAATACTAAGTAAACGACTCAAAGCATTTTGGACCTAACAACTCTGACCTCATATTTTCTCAAGACTGCTCACTTATCTAATAAACAGTCCCAGCCCTCAAGAGCCATTGGATGCTCATATGTCCATGTGACAATCTCCTAGGTCAGGGGAAAGCATTGAAAAAGGAGCTGCTGAGACCAAATGCCTTTACCCTAAATTCCAGGACTCAAAATAGGAAGTGGAAGAGCAGTTCAGAATTCTTCAGGTTTACAGTATATATTTTCCATACTGCAACCTCATCCTTCAGTGACTTATCTTTAAAAATTACAGTGTGGAGATGTAAAATTTTCACTTACTTAAAGTCAGTAGTATGGGCAATTTTAAGACTTAATGGACAGAATGAAGAAGAATGGAAAAAGGAGCAGGAGAAAAGGGAAGTCCTTTTTTTGAGCTCTGCGAAATTACAGGTACACTTCTGGGTACTTACGTAGGGTAAGCCTCAAGCTATTAGATCTTCCCTTTACAAAGAAAACGAGGTTTGCTGAAGTTGGTTTGCTCAAACAGGATTCCTTAGCCGGAAAAATAGCAGAGCAAGGACTGAAATCTAGTTCTTTTGTTGTTGTTATTGCTATTTATCTCTTTCAAAAAAGCGTTTCTATTTGTGCTTTACTCAGGTATAACATAGCAATCAAAGGAATCACAGTAAATCTGTATTCCCATAGCTCATGAAGCATTCAGTTTCTCTCCACTAGACAGACCCTTGTAGTAGTCTGTACCTTTGGAGCCTAACTCAACGTTCCCGAGAAATTTCTACTTCTTATTCACCTTACTTTACACTATTGCTTGACAATAATAGGCAACTGTTATGATTTAAATTGTGTCCTTCCAAAAGACGTTGAAGTCCTAACCCACAGTGCCTGTGAATGTGACCATGTTTGGAAATAGAATCTTTGCAGATAAAGCGAGGTCATTAGGTAGCCCCTAACCCAGTATAACTTGTGTCTTTATAAGAAGGGGAAATTTGGGGATGGGCACGGTGGCTTACGCCTGTAATCCTAGCACTTTGGGAGGCCAAGGCGGGCAGATCACGAGGTCAGGAGTTCGAGACCAGCCTGACCAACATGGTGAAATACCGTCTCTACTAAAAAAAATACAAAAATTAGCCGGGCGTGGTGGTGGGCCCCTGTAATCCCAGCTACTCAGGAGACTGAGGCAGAAGAATCGATTGAACCTGGGAGGTGGAGGTTGCAGTGAGTGGAGATCACGCCACTGCACTCCAGCCTGGGCAACAGAGCAACACTCTGTCTTAAATAAATAAATAAATAAATAAATAAATAAATAAATAAATAGAAGGGGAAATTTGGACACTAAGACAGACATGCACGCAGGGAGAATGCCCACATGAAGATGAAGGCAGAGATTGGGAAACCAAGTCAGGAAACACCAAAGACTGTCAGCAAACCACCGGAAGAAGCTAGGTGAGAGGCATGGAACAGATGCTTCCTCACAGCCTTGCCGACACCTGGATCTTGGACTTCTAGCTTCCAGAACCCTGAGATAATTTTCTGTTGTTTAAGCCACCATGTTTGTTGTACAGCAGCCCGAGGAAATTCAGACAGCCACCATTTAGCAAGCACTAAGACATGGGCAAAAGCAAATCGCTGCAAATCACGTAACACAAAATTATTCCGAAAAATAAAAAATTCAGAAGGCAAAAGTAATACAATCTTTGATCAATATTTATTCTACTCTGATCACTACTGTATTTAGAAAATGCGGCCATCAGACATAACCAAGTGTTTTAATTACATGAATTGCTTACAATATAAAAGCTTTTAGAATGGTAAGTAATTTTAATGCTTCCTAGAACTGTATTTTTCCAAGATTCAAGCCTATGATATTGACAAATGTATTTTTAATTCACAGAGGAAATGTTATTGCTCAGAAACCTAAAGATGTTTAACTAATACAACTCAGTCATAAATTTCAGCTCAGTGCAGGCAGGTCGTGATTCTGATGATCTAAGGAGTGAACAGTGACAGGCTTCAGAGATACATTTTCCTAGAACCTTCAGCACTAGCCTCCAACAGCCCAATCCTGGTCATGCTTTCATATGCATTTTCAGTTTGCTTTAAAAAGCACAAAGGGAATAGAATTCAAACAGCATAGAAAATAAGATTGTGTTTTAGTCAACCCAATTCAATTTGTTGGCAAATATTGAACTTCGTTTGTGAATTACATAGAAAATTGCCAGAGAACTGAGGTAACCGTTCTTCCACTGTGTATCACATGAAGTTAGTTGGCACCAAGAAAAGAAAAAGAGAACACGATCATAGCTTATATAGATCAGCACATTCTGTAGATATTTTTCATCAGTCATCAAACACCACATTTTTTCTGGCCCCAGCTCATTGGAATACATTATTCAAGAAACTATTTAAAAATTAACTGAGAGACTATTAAATTTTTATTTGTTCAACAAATACTTATTTTCCTTCTAGTGTGGGACAGGCACTGTCCTAGGACACCATGATAAACAAAACTGATACAATTTCTGCCCTCATGAAAACTACCCTTGAGCTCGCACAAACTTTTGTTTGGTACAAAGGGAGTGCTTAGAAATTTAATATTCCCACAAGAAGTTTATGGTGTATTGTAATGGCCAGTCCTACATGGATCTCTCAACTGACAATATAACATACAACACAGGATTAATGACCCAATAGTGACATTAATAATTATATCTAAGTTAAGTAAAGAAGATTATTGTTTGAAACAGAAAAATCCTTTTGCTTTCCTGCCTGGAACCCCTTTCTTCTAGGAAGTGGCCCATTCCCCATTCAACATCCATGACTAAAGCAGAGGCAGCTATGTTTCAATGTGACCCTGCCCCCAGAACTATACACATCCCCTGCAATTATTGCTGATGTAACATGGATTATGATAACTGCTAAGACCGAAGTGAAACTCGGAAGCAGCTAAAGTTTTCCTATCCCTTGAAATCTAGAGAAGATTGACATAAATCCCCCTTTTTTCCCCTGACTCATGAGCACCTGCAGCCTTGACTTTCTGCTTTGTCAACTTCTTATTTTTAACTCTATGCTTTTTTAGTGTATATTTATTTCCACTACTTTTAAACCAAATGTGCCTCTCCAAAATAAATAAAATAACTACGTTTTCACGAGACTGTTGAATGTGCGGCATACTTCACTGAAAGCTTTAGAAATACAGATGGGATGCACAATATAAGGATACAAATGCCCTGTTGTAAGTCTTTAAGCTGCTCTGCCATGTTACTCAATATTTTTCCCAGTTCCCTCTACTCACTAATTTCTATTCATTTCTCATTCACAACCATTGGACCATTTATTTTATTGCCAGATCTTTTGCTAACATGTTACTTATTTGGGGGATTATGAAGACCTTTTCCCAAACAAAGATGATTTCTTTCCTAAGAATAATTCTGTTACCTGGTAATGAGATTTTTTTTTTTCTCCACTACAGACTATTTGTCAAGTACTTTAGGTAAAATATGAAAAGGAAATAGTCATGTTGAGAAGGCTTAAGTGAGGAAGCAACAGTTAGTTGGGTTTTCAAGGACTAACAAGCTCCTTCAGGCTCATTAAAAAATGAGACGAGGGGTGTCCTGAGTGGAAGGCATCACATAAGAAAGCATAGAGCAATGTAAGAATACAGAGCAGGGGGCAGGAGACTTAAGTGATAATTCAGGCATCTCCCAAGTAGAACTCTGGGTCAAATTGAAAAGGTGCTTTTTAGTGAGAGAGGGAGAGCTCTATAAAATGGTCTTGAAAAAAGCATAGATGAATGCATAGAAGTAAGGCTTTATTATGGATCCCCAAAAGTGTTTGCTCATCATGAAATGAAGAATCTTTGTTTCAAGATATCAGCTTTAGAACTTTGTATCAATTCAATGACACATGTTAGGTACTTAGTATGTGATAGGCACACTGTTAAGAATCCGGGATACAAGATAAATAAATGCTCTGAAAACTAATGTACTGGGAAGAATCTAGTGCAAAACTTTCTACCCAGGGTACTAGGAAGGCTATAACACCTGTATCTATAAATGCTTCAAGATATTGATCTCTTCAGTCTTTGGGACAACTAGGAGGAAACTTCAGTAGCCGGAATCTATATCTCTCTCCAGCCACAAGCACACCTTTTCATTGACATCAATGTGCAACGCAAACATCGCATGCTGTGGATACCATTAAGAAGCACTGGCAGAGAATTATGATGCCATTGCACAAGTCCAGATGAGCTGAATCAGGCTGCAGCTGTGGTGATGGTAAAGAGCACATGGACTTGGGAGCTACTTATGAGGCAGAATCAACAGATATTGCTAATTGAGTTCTTGTAGGAGGTAAGGATGAGGGAGAGGACAATGGATTCAGCACGAGAGGTGTTTAGAAGGATGGGCTTCTACAATGTGCCATCCATCAGGGAGGAGTAGAGAAAGGTTTGGAAAAGCTTGCTCTGGTAACACCTTCCCGCCCCACATATTTCTCGCCTTAAAGAGTTTAAAACGTGATCAAAAAAATCTAACACTGACTACCACTTGGGACCCCTTCCATGTTGTGGAAGCTTTGTACTGTCACTCTGCTCAGTAAAGCCTACAGCTTTTTTCTCTCAGTCAAAAAATAAAAATAAAAATAATAAAATGGTTGAATCTGGTTCTTAGGGGAGAGATTTTATAGCCAAGAACTGGTGAGAAATTCTGAACTGCAATCATTCATTTTCTTTAAACTTTTCCCTTGAAACTCCCTAAAATATGAATTTGACATAGTCTTAGCAGTATCTCAGAAGGGGACGTCAGAATTGGGATTTTTATAGGACTTTCAGGTCGAAGCTCAAGTTGCTTAAGGTGAGGGTGGGGCTTTCAAAGTGAGGAACTGATTGGGATTCAGCAAAGTCTGTGACATAATAGTTTAAGATTGATGGGTCCAGCAAGGCAAGGGTCTTAAAGCCAATCTTGATATGTAAACAGTGATAAGCAAGAATTTGCCCAGATGAGCAGACTGTTGTCTCCAATTAGTTGATATGTAGGAATTGCCTGAAACAAATAGAAAAGTTATTTATTTGTTACAGTATTTCTTCCCAAGACAAAATTTTCCCGAAACAAACAACAAAATCATGTTGACTTAGATTATCTATAGTTTTGTTGTCATAGACAGTCTCCGTTATCACGCTCAACTTTCCAAAAAATGTTGTTTTATGTCTATGCCAAACTAGGATGAAACTTAGCTACTATGTCTAGTTACCAGACCTCCACATCCATCTAAGACAAGAACTCCCTCAAGCAAATCCTGAGTAAACACACACACCTCTACTCCACTCCTGACTGCGAACATGGATTTTTGCAGTAAGGTAATGACTAAGAATGAGTGCTTTGTAAGTGGTGATGTGGATTGAAAACACAAAGGAAATTAAAGACAGCAGGATTTTTTGTTTTGTTTTGTTTTGTTTTCTTTGAGTTGGAGTTTTGCTCTTGTCGTCCAGGCTGGAGTGCAATGGCACAATCTCAGCTCACTGCAGCTTCTGCCTCCCAGGTTCAAACGATTCTCCTGCCTCAGCCTCCCGAGTAGCTGGGATCACAGGTGCCCGCCACCACACCCAGCTAATTTTTGTATTTTTAGTAGAGATGGGGTTTTGCCATGCTAGCCAGGCTGGTCTTGAACTACTGACCTCAGATGATCCACAGGCTTCGGCCTCCCAAAGTGCTGGGATTACAGGTGTAAGCCACTGTGCCTGGCCAAAGACAGCAGATTTTAAGGGTTGGTCATTTTAACAGGTTGCAAGGCTGCTAGAGAAAATTATATAATACAGACTGCACGGTTCCTAACATCACGTGAGCTCTCAAAGCTATCTGAAATCTTTCTATATTTTCTTAATAGGTTTATTTCTCAATTTCCATGAAAGGAACTTCATGCATTCTCCAGTTTCCTCACAACTCTAAATCAACTCCCCCCTTTTACTCCCAGCATATGACCTTGGTTACTATTTCAAAGATAAAAGAGAATCAAGTGGATTTAGACTAAAGTTGAGTTACTGCCATCTAAGTTAAAACTTTCTGCCAGATGTGGAGACCCTCACCTGTGATCCAAGCACTTTGGGAGGCCAAGGCAGGAGGTTTGCTTGAGTCTAGGAGTTTGAGACCAGCCTGGGTAACACAGTAGACTCCATCTGTATAAAAAGTAAAAACAAATAAAGTAGGTGGAGGGAGGGAGGAGGGATAGCATTAGGAGATATACTTAATGTAAATGATGAGTTACTGGGTGCAGCACACCAACATGGCACATGTATACATATGTAACAAACCTGCACGTTGTGCATGTGTACCCTAGAACATAAAGTATAATAATAACAAAATAAAAATAAATAAAATCCCCCCCCAAAGTTAAAATGTACAAGTATCTGCATTTATCCTTTTCTACTTGTCTCCTACTGAATTGGAGGAGATAGCATTCCTCCTCCTTTATCTGAAGCTTCCTCATCTCCTCAAGTGTATTGCTCTATTAATTATCTCCACACTTCTATGTATACTCTTTTTCTTCTTAATTGAATCTCTGTCTTCTGGTTATCTTTTGGCCAGTTTGTCACTTCTTTCAATTTCTTCTTCAGCCACCTAATCCTTTGACTATTTTGTAAATACTTGTCCTCCTCACAGTTCTGTCCAAAAGTGTCTTTTCTTCTTATTCTCTGTGCTCTTCTTTCATAATCTTCTCTCTATGTATGCCTTGAACTGCCACCTGGGACTCTCAACTTTATGTCATCTGTACAGTTCTCTCTCTAGAGCTCTACTCTATGCATTTGAGTATGCATGTTTAATTGGCCATTGTCCTTTCATATGAAACTCAATGTGTCTAAAATGGAACCAGATACTTTTCCCTTGGAATCGGCCTCTCTTCGTATCTTTGAGAAGGATGCTATCATTCATGCCATTACACCCAATACCTGGCTGTCTTTTTTACTCCTTTTCTGTCATCAATTCCCATATTCGATCAATCACTAAATTCTGAATTCTATGGATATCTCCTACATGTGTGCATGTCACCATTTCACTGACTCTTCCCTAGTTTAAACCAATATTGTATGGGTTGCTGCAACCACCTTTCATTATCCATCCGTATCCCTTCTAATGTATTCTACACATGCAGTCCTGCATATAACTCTTAATGTCTCTTTGTTTCTCTTTGATACGCTATATAATTCTAACCAGAGTTTATTAGGCATTATTTGATCTATCTTTTCTGAATAATTTCTTTTATAGCCACATCCTTTTGTGGTGTGTGTGTGTGTGTGTGTATATACACACACACACACACACACATATACCATATATATATGGTATATATATAAAAACACACACACACACACACACACACCACATATATAGACATCCAGGACAATGTTATAGCAAACATCCAGTGCAGTTCAGATGGTCAATAATATTTGTTGAATAAATAGTTGCATAATGAAATCCTATATTTTTTGGTCTCTTTAGATGGCTCTACTCTCTGATATTCTCTTACCTTAAAGAAAATCTAGGACAGGTAATCTAGGACAAGTCTAATCCCTCAAAGAAGTTACAGCTCTTTCATCCTAACATGTCTTCCATATTAGCATCTCAACTCAAAGCATTTTCTGTCAAAGGATCTGGCAGATCTCCCAGATATCAATGTTTAAATCAAGGCAAGGTCTAGCTTCTCTCTGTCTTCATTTTTGTCACTGTTATCCCTCAGTAGTTTGTCCCATCCCCTTTCTTTCTTTTCTAGTGCATCTGGGTTTTGTATTTTTTAATTTTTACTTTTATAAAGTTAAATCTGTGTGTCACTTATAAAGTCAAATAGTTTCACAAAACTTGTTAAGTAAAACAGCAATCCCCAGCCCTATAACCTGTTTCCCACACTCCAGAGCAACCATTTACAAAATGTTTAGCTTTCTAAACGGTATGCTTGAACTGCTACTTTTTGACATTTTTTTTTTATTGTTTTACTTTAAGTTCTAGGGTACATGTGCACAATGTGCAGATTTGTTACATATGTATACATGTGCCATCTTGGTGTGCTGCACCCATTAACTCGTCATTTACGTTAGGTATATCTCCTAATGCTATTCTTCCCCTCTACCCCCTCCCCACAATAGGACTCAGTGTGTGATGTTCCCATTCCTGTGTCCAAGTGATCTCATTGTTCAATTCCTGAGTGAGAACATGAGGTATTTGGTTTTCTGTTCTTGCAATAGTTTGCTGAGAATGATGGTTTCCAGCTGCATCCATGTCCCTACAAAGGACATAAGCTCATCCTTTTTTATGGTTGCATAGTATTCCATGGTGTATATGTGCCACATTTTCTTAATCCAATCTGTCACTGATGGACATTTGGGTTGGTTCCAAGTCTTTGCTATTGTGAATAGTGCCACAATAAACATACATGTGCATGTGTCTTTATAGTAGCATGACTTATAATCCTTTGGGTATATACCCAGTAATGGGATGGCTGGGTCAAATGATATTGCTAGTGCTAGATCCTTGAGGAATCGCCATACTGTTTTCCACAATGGTTGAACTGGTTTACAGTCCCACCAACAGTGTAAAAGTGTTCCTGTTTCTCCACATCCTCTCCAGCACCTGTTGTTTCTTGATTTTTTTAATGATTGCCATTCTAACTGTTGTGAGATGGTATCTCATTGTGGTTTTGATTTGCATTTCTCTGATGGCAAGTGATGATGAGCATTTTTTCATGTGTCTGTTGGCTGTAAGAATGTCTTTTTTTGAGAAGTGTCTGTTCATATCCTTTGCCCACTTTTTGATGGGGTTGTTTGGTTTTTTCTTGTAAATTTGATTGAGTTCTTTGTAGGTTCTGGATATTAGCCCTTTGTCAGATGAGTAGATTGCAAAAATTTTCTCCCATTCTGTAGGTTGCCTGTTCACTCTGATGGTAGTTTCTTTGGTGTGCAGAAGCTCTTTAGTTTAATGAGATCCCATTTGTCAATTTTGGCTTTTGTTGCCATTGCTTTTGGTGTTTTAGACATGAAGTCCTTGCCCATGCCTATGTCCTGAATGGTATTACCTAGGTTTTCTTCTAGGGTTTTTATGGTATTAGGTCTAACATTTAAGTCTCTAATCCATCTTGAATTAATTTTCATATAAGGAGTAAGGAAAGGATCCATTTTCAGCTTTCTACTTATGGCTAGCCAATTTTTCCAGCACCATTTATTGAATAGGGAATCCTTTCTCCATTTCTTGTTTTTGTCAGGTTTGTCAAAGTTCAGATGGCTGTAGATGTGTGGTATTATTTCTGAGGGCTCTGTTCTGTTCCATTGGTCTATATCTCTGTTTTGGTACCAGTACCATGCTGTTTTGGTTACTGTAGCCTCATAGTATAGTTTCAAGTCAGGTAGCGTGATGTCTCCAGCTTTGTTCTTTTGGCTTAGGATTGTCTTGGCAATGTGAGGTCTTTTTTGGTTCCATATGAACTTTAAAGCAGTTTTTTCCCATTCTGTGAAGAAAGTCATTGGTAGCTTAATGGGGATGGCATTGAATCTATAAATTACCTTGGGCAGTATGGCCATTTTCACAATATTGATTCTTCCTATCCATGAGCATGGTATGTTCTTCCATTTGTTTGTGTCCTTTTTTATTTCATTGAGCAGTGGTTTGTAGTTCTCCTTGAAGAGGTCCTTCACATCCCTTGTAAGTTGGATTCCTAGGTGTTTTATTGTCTTTGAAGCTGTTGTGAATGGGAGTTCATTCATGATTTGGCTCTCTGTTTGTCTGTTATTGGTGTATAAGAATGCTTGTGATTTTTGCCCACTGATTTTGTATCCTGAGACTTTGTTGAAGTTTCCTATCAACTTAAGGAGATTTTGGCCTGAGAAGAAGGGGTTTTCTAAATATACAATCATGTCATCTGCAAACAGGGATGATTTGACTTCTTCTTTTGCTAACTGAATACCCTTTATATCTTTCTCTTGCCTGATTGCCCTAGCCAGAACTTCCAACACTATGTTGAATAAGAGTGGTGAGAGAGGGCATCCCTGTCTTGTGCCAGTTTTCAAAGGGAATGCTTCCAGTTTTTGCCCATTCAGTATGATATTGACTGTGGGTTTGTCATAAATAGCTCTTATTATTTTGAGTTATGTTCCATCAATACCAAATTTATTGAGTTTTTAGCATGAAGGGCTGTTGAATTTTGTCAAAGGCCTTTTCTGCATCTATTGAGATAATCATGTGCTTTTTGTCTTTGGTTCTGTTTATATGCTGGATTACATTTATTGATTTGCGTATGTTGAACCAGCTTTGCATCCCACTTGATCATAGTGGATAAGCTTATTTTTGACCATTATCTATTGACTTCCCACCATGGAAGAAGAGGATTAACTCTTACACACACACACACACACACACCCCATTACACACATGTACACTTCCTTTCCCCCTCTTCTTCAATAGTCAAACCCTTTCCACAATTGAGACATGTAGTCAGCTCAGAGAACTTTTCCTTTCCTGCATATATTTTTGCTTCCATGGAGTTAGTAATTTTCTTGCTTTAAAATTTGTTTGGTTTGCTATATACTCCTGATTAGTTCAACCCCAAACTCTCCACTAATTGTCTAAAGCTCCTCTCTATACTTTGCAGTAGACATTATACCATTTTCATCAATTGGAAGAAATTTCTCGCGGAGTTTTCCTCCCTACTTTATTCTAGATGGATTGCACCCTGTTCTTAGTGCAAAATATTTGCCCCAGAATCTTTTTTCCTATCATCACGGGGATTCTTTTCCTGGCTCTTGTTTCTCCATGTTTACCTTGAATACACCTAACCTGGAAAATTAAAAAAAAAAAAAATAACCTGGGAAGCTAAAAAACCCTGATGCCCAGGTTTCATCACAGACTAATTAACTCAGAACATTTTGAGACAGAATGCATCAAAGCACTACAGTCGATTCCAATGAATAGCTAATGATAAAAACCACTAGTCCATCTAAATCTTTCTTTGGGTACTTTCTAATTTTGGTACAACACATCCTCCAGAAGCTCTGAGAAAGAGCACATAAGAACAAATTTAGAGACTTTGCTTTTCTAAACATGCTTTTATTTTATTCTCCATTTGACTTATAACTTAACTAATATAGAATTCATACTGAAAAATATTTTTCCCTCCAAAGTTGTGATGGCATTGCTCCACTGTCTTCTAGCTTTCAATATTACTTTTGAGAAATTAGAAGACATTCTGATTCGTGATCTTTTGCATATAATCTGTGTTTTTCTCTCCCAATGTTTATGGGATCTTTCTCTTGCCCCAGCATTCTAAAAAATTTTTTAATGATTGCCATAGTTGAGTCTATTTTTGCCAATTTTCTTGCATATTCATAGCCCCTTCTAATCTTGTAGCTTGAGTCTTTTAATTCAGGGAAATTTTCATAAATTTCTCCATTAATGACGACTTCTTTTTCTTCTTCTTCTTCTTCTTCTTCTTCTTCTTCTTCTTCTTCTTCTTCTTCTTCTTCTTCTTCTTCTTCTTCTTCTTCCTCTCTCTCTCTCTCTCTTTCTCTCTTTCTCTCTCTCTACTCTCCCTCTCTCTCCTCTCTTCAATCCTGGAACTCATTTTTTAGACATTGAATCTTCTTAATCAATACTCTTCTTGACTCCTATGCTGTTATTTTCCCTCCTGGTTTCCATTTCTTTTTCTTTCTTTTCTTTTCTTTTTTTCTTCTTTGAGACAGTATCTGGATCTGTCACCCAGGCTTGAATGCAGTGGTATGATCATGGCTCAGTGCAGCCTTGACCTTCTGGGCTCAAGCAGTCTACCTGTAAACCAAAAAGTATGAGACAGGTCTCAATCAATTTAGCTTATTTTCCCAATATTAAGCACATGCCTAGAAGAAAGGAACGCAGAATCACAAAAACAGTCTGTAGTCTGTGACTTTCTCCAAAGATGATTGAGGATTTCAATATTTAAAGGGGAAAAGTGAGCTGGAAGGGAAAGAGGGAGGTGTGGTTACACTACTGAATCCATATGTTGCAGGAGAAAAGGTGCAGGTATTGGAATTGTGTATTCATCTGGCACTCAATAAATTGGCACTTTACATAACATAAGGTAAACATAGAGAAGCTACCTGTGGAGATATCTAACCTCGTTTCTGTAACTATCTGCTTAGGAACAAAACGAAAGGCAGTTTCTTGCATGACTCAGCTTTCAGCTTAATTTTTACCTGTTGGCACAGTGAATTGAGGTCCTGAGATTTTATTTTCCTTTCACACACCTCAGCCTCCTGGGTAACTTGGATGATAGACGTGCACCACCTGCCTGAGTCTCACTTTCCATTTCTAAGTCTTTTTGGTCTATATTATGGGCTGATGTGTCGTCTCTCCCCTCCCACCCCAATTCATATGTTGAAGTCCTAACCTTAAATACCTCAGAAGGTGGTATTTGAAGATAGGGTCTTTAAAGAGGTAATAAAGTTAAAAGGAGGTCATTAGGGTGGGCTTAATCTGATATGACTGTGTCTTTATAAGAAGGGAAATTTGGGCACAATCACACACAGCAGAGGGGATGGGGATGCCATCTGAACATGAAGATAACCACCTTCAAGGCAAGGGGAGAAACCTTCAAAGGAACCAATCTTCTTAATACCTTGGTCTCAGACTTCGAGCCTCCAGATCTGTGAGAAAATAAATTTCTATTACTGAAGCAACACAGTCTGTGGCACTGCATTATTGCAGCCTTAGCAAACGAATACAGTTTGCTTTATAGGAACTTTTCTCAACTTGATTTTCCAACATTAATCTTAAATTTTTCTTACATTAGCTTTCACATTATTTATGTTTAAGGTTCTTTTCTGTTCTCTGAATGTTCCTTTTGTAATAGCACATTGCTCATGCTTCAAGGACACAATATCTTTTCTTGTCTCACCCAGGATGTTAAAGGTAGTTTTCCTCTTCATGTTTTCATGTTTCTGCATAGTTTTGGTTTCCTCTAAGTTGTCTATTTTGTGTATATGTGTTTGTTTTAGTTTTTATCTTTCATGGTAAAGGTTTTCTTCAGGTATCTGACTGTCTGCTCATATTTAAGAGTAAGGCTATTTTTTTTCAAAAGCTGATTTGACAGTCTGCCTGGTGGATGGGGTTATTGACTGTGATCTCATGCCCTTTGTTCTTTAACCCAAGGGGTTGAAAACTGGCAACCCACAGGCTGAGTCTGAAACGAACGTGCCTGTGTTTTGTTTTTCAAGTAGATTTGGATTCCTTTAACTAAGTGTGTTACATTTAACTACCCATGAACCCTACAAATGCTTTTTGATTGCAGCTAATTTAAGGTTTAAAATTTTTACCTAACATTTTTTTTTCTTTTGTTATAGAGACAGGGCCTTCCTGTGTTGCCCAGGCTAGAATGAAACTTCTGGTTTCAAGTAATCCTTCCACCTCAGCCTCCCCAAGTGCTGGGATTACAGGCATGAGCCACCACACCAAACCCCTAACATTTTTTGCTACCAGTCAAAATCTTCCTTATGCTTTAACACAAGCTCAGATGCTTCTTCCTCTGTGACACCTTCTCTAATCCTCCCAGGCAAAGTTCAACTCTGCCTACTCTGGGCTCCACCACGTTTCATATCCCCATTAGAGCCCTCACCACAGTCTTCCTCATTGTGAGAGATATTTGATGTGTATGTGGGACACCCCATAAGACTATGAATATTGTCTTCTTTGGCGAAAGGACTCTTTCAGACATGTTATTATCTCATACAGCAGCTTTGGTAAATGCTCAATAAAAGGTTTCTTAAAAACCTTCATGCTCAATCGGGCAGGGTTTGAAGGAAGGAAAAGACAGGGAAGCATGATTTGATTATCTTCCTAGAATGCAACTGCTTGAGTATTTGATTGTTAAAATCAGGGACTACAGTTTTTCCACCAAAGTAAGCAGCATGCCAGGCCAAACGACAATGTGGCTTTAATATACTTTCAGATGATCACACAGAATATAATCTGTTTCACATGATTGAACATTTCTCAAGCTGGAACAACAGAAAGAAGGAAAAACAAAACCACAACATATCTAAATGAAGAAATATTTCTGCATTTGAATAGGCAAGTTTTTCTCATTTGTGATTATCTGCTCTTTCAGGACTCAAAGCAGCTAAAGCAAAAATCTTGGCACATCTGCCAAAGTGCCTATGTCAAGAAATCATAGTTCGTGGTAAATGTTTTGAAAACAATTTTCAGGTATCTGAGGCCTTAGCATTTCTGCTACTTTTGTTTCACCCTGGCCTTAATTGTGAAGTATCTTTCGTGTTCCTAAGAAGCATGGATTTTTGCCATGCGTTGCTTCCATTTCCATTTAAAGTTCCACGACACAATCCACATTCTCCCATCCTTTACTGAAGTAGACTTTTTCTTTTTTATTCAGCTACTCATGGTGGCCCAATTAAGCAAGATTAGTTAACTCTTTGTTCCTATTAATCTTTCCTTCCCAGCATGATTTGAACATTGTGGTTTTTTAATTATTGAGAAAGCCCTGGGAGTTACCAAATTCATTCATGTGAACAGTAAACAAAGTATGTTTGGATTCACACAAATTTATGACTCTGGAGAGACCTTGAAGAACCAGATGGATTTTAAGCACTGTGTCTCCTAGTTCTACTCTTAAACTGGATATGGTGATTAAGGGCAGACTGTGGTACAGGTGGCCTGGATTCCCATCTAGCCACTGCTACATACAACTGGGTGGCCTTGGGAATTATTTAGTGTCTCTATAAGCCCTAGACACCATCAGTGAAATGAACAAAATAATTGCATCTACTTCAGAAGATTTTTGTGAAGATCAAACAGAATAATACGCTTGGCACACCTTATGCAAATATTAGTTGCTATTTTTTTTTAATTAATGAGAGCAACAAGACTGAAACAGGGTACTATACAAATTAACTGAAAGAAAAATTGTCCATAGTTTTAGAGATTTGTTAGACTTCTATACCTGCCAAATACAAGGCTAAAATAAATGTGTTGAATTAAATGAAAATATTCAGAACTTTATGTTTAAACAAATAGTTTTTACTACAACATCTGGGAACAAGAGTTATAAAGGAATTGGAAGCAGATGACTTCTAAATCTTTTATTTTATAACGACAACCTTACAAGTAAAGCAATAAACTACCAGCTCAAAACCAGTTTTTCAAGAATCTTTTGTTTTCATTAGAAGCCTAGATTTAATGGATCCAAAATTCAAACGTCCCCTGCCTCCCAACAGTGTATATCATGGTTCAACGCAGAGGTCAGCCCACTCAGAGTAAGGGGCCCAGATGAAAATGACAAAGACCACTGATAACCCAAACTGGACAAAGCAATAAACCTTTGCCTAAGAGAGAATTCACTTAACAGCTGTTATTTTGGGAGGGGTGAGTGGGGTCAGGGTTAAAGAAAAGCAATATTTTTAAGGTAGGTGTACTTTACAAAATGTACTTTGCTTTTGGTGTGTTCATTTTGTTTGGTCAAAGTTGGTGGTGAGTTTACATATACCATATGCAATAACCTGTGTTGGTTTTCCTAAGTATTGGGATAAACTACTTTATTAAATTAAATCTGAATTAGTTTTTCCTTAACTGTCATCCACAGAACATTGTTCCTTAACTATTAATAAATATGCTAGATGAAAGTATAATAGCAGAAATAAGTTTAAAATAGAGGTGTTCACTATGTGTATTTATCAGTTCATCCAATTTTTTACATTAGCACACAAAAAACTCTAACATAGTCTATAGTGGGGCCAGGTACAATGGCTCACGCCTATAATCCCAGCACTTTGGGAGGCCGAGGAGGATAGACCACGAGGTCGGGAGTTCAAGACCAGACTGACCAACATGGTGAAACCTCGTCTCTACTAAAAATACAAAAATTAACCAGGCATGGTGGCGAGTGCCTGTAATCCCAGCTACTCAGGAGACTGAGGCAGAAGAATCGATTGAACCTGGGAGGCAGAGGTTGCAGTGAGCTAAGATCACGCCACTGCATTTGAGCCTGGCAGACAGAGCAAGACTCCGTCTCAAAACAAAAACAAAACAAAACAGAAAAGATAGTTATAGTGAAGAAGTCTATTTTGGTTTCCTTAATCCAGGAATCATTTGAAGCCAAAATCCAGTTTTCCCAGCATACTTTTTTAGCATTTTAGGAAACACAGTTTGCAGAATTCCAATGTGGGAATACATTGTTTACATTTGGTCAAGGCCTAACTTGCAATTCATTGAAAAGCTGTCAGGCTGAAAACTGTCAGGGTTCTACATATTAATGATAATAATAATCATTATGATAATAATTAATGATAATAATAATTAGGGAAAATGCTTCTTCCTCACTCCCTACCTTTTTTCCCATGAGGAGGATTTCTCTTCAATACCTCTGGCCTCTTGTCCCATCCTTGACTCCTTCCCTTGGGGAAGAGATTTTATTAGGGAGCAGTCATTGGCCAATGCTTCCCAGTAGAGTAGAAGTTATGTATCAAAAGTGGAAGCAACAAAAGACATCAAGCCTCTTCTCTTTCCTCTGCATCTGGACCAAGGGTAATTAGTAACCTGAGTTAAGTGCTCCTCTAAAGCAAAATTTCCATCAGGTAAGCTGTTCCAAGACTGACAATGGGGACAGGCAGTTAGCAAGCCCATTTCGTTGGTCAAACTAAGTTGTGTCTTGCAACCTAGACCTTATCTTTGATAATGGTGATATTTTAGTTCTCCATGGGATAATTCTGTTTTAACTGGTTCAGAAATTGGGAAACAAAATGAAGTGTTATTTTGGACCTCCTTTCAAAACCTCAATAGCATGTACCATTAATTCTGCATGATCCTTTTAATGTATTATCTCATTTAATACTCACAACAACCTATAAAAGTAGACACTAGTATATCCTTATTTTAAAAATGAGAAAATTGAAAGAAAAGTTAAGTAACTTACCAGAGGTGACTTACCAGAGATGACTGATTTTGGCATTCATATAACACGCAGATTACTTAATTGTACTCTAATTAGTGCATCTTATACGTTTTTTTTGGTTTTGTTTTGTTTTGTTTTTTTACTTCTCAATTCCTCCTCTATTGCATATACTGATCGATCAATCTCAGTTATATGGAATGATGAAGATAGAAAACATAACCTTGGTCAATGAGTAAGATATTCTAGTAAGGTCTAAATCAGAAATTTCAAATGGACAGCAGCCCACAGATATGTTTCATTTGGCTCCCAAATTGTTAAAGATTTGTATTAGTTATTAATATAAAATATAAATTTAGAGCTTCTCTCAAAAAATGTAAAGATCTGGGTAGCTATGAGCTGGAGCTGAAGAGCTGTAGTCCTCTTTGGATGGGGCATGTGTGGCACAGTCACCTTGGACCCACTGTGTCATTTGATTTAACTACTTTGCCTTTATGTGCTCTTGTAAACATTCAATTTGTAACCCTAATGCCAGGTAGGTGGCCTCCTACTCCTACCCATTAATTCCTGTGGAACACCAGGGTCTTTGCAAGAATTCTGGAGGCTGGATGTCAACGTTTGTGACCAGGCCACTAACTGAATAGTATGTGTCTTGAAGTGCAACAGCTGAGATATGAGTGGCAGCTCTTCAGAGTGGTGCACCATTGAGTGTGGGTACTTACTTCAATCCCTGAAGGAAAAATGTTCAAGTTGCACCCTGTAGAGACTTCAGGCAGTGAGAAGAGCAGTTGGCCTGTCAGAGGTCTGTGTCCACTACACACTTGGTCTGGATCTGCTTTAGGTATAAGATATCTGTGTAAATGTTCTTAAATTATGAGCTTCTGACCAGGTGTGGTGGCTCACACATGTAATCCTAGCACTTTGGGAGGCCGAGGTGGATCACCTGAGGTCAGAAGTTTGAGACCAGCCTGGCCAACATGGCAAGACCCTGTCTCTAGTAAAAATACAAAAATTAGGCAAGCATAGTGGTGCATGCCTGTAATTCCAGCTATTCAGGAGGCTGAGGCAGGAGAACGGCTTGAACTCAGGAGGCGGAGGTTGCAGTGAGCCAAGATCATGCCACTGCACTCCAGCCTGGGTGACAGAGTGAGATTCCATTTCAAAAAAAAAAAAAAATTATGAGCCTTCTGGGCACTAAAAATGTTGTGAAACTATTGCCCTTGAGCTTTCTATGTTTTCACCTCCAATAGTGACCTTTCTTTCTGTATCAGTGTCTTTTATGTGGTAGTTGCTTAGTAAAAGATTGTTAAATGAGCAAATGAATAGATTGTGAATTCTAGGGGTGGATTATTGTCCCTCCTTTAAGAAATGTTTATTTGACCAAGTTATAAATGCCTCACTGAGGTCTCTTTCCACCCGGCTGTTAGGATCTGTTCCTCATTCTCATCCTCATCTCATCACCAGGATGAGCAAAGCCTTCTCCCATTAAGGTTAGGTATTACCTCTTCCAGAGGATTTTACATTCAAAGGATTCTATAGTAGTAACATGAAACATCTATCTCCTTTTGCAGGGATATCAAGCATCAGAAAGCAGGTAGAGTCAACATTTGTATTTGTGGGGCAGCCTGAAATCCTTCAGGATACTTTTCTTACTCTAAAATGAGGTTTTATGAACCTGAATTTAAAAGCAAAAAAAAAAAAAAAATTGAGTGCAGATTTTCAAAAAACCATGACCTATTTAAACATGCACAACCACCAAATCACAGTATATTAGCTGGAGTTGAAAATAATGTTAGAACAAAATCACCAAATACAATTTTCTGTCAGGGAGATCACTGCATTGAAATGCCACCTGTGCCTGAATATTGTAAATATCAATTTGTGGAATGACTGTACAATGTTAAGTACAGTGCATTCTTGAAAAAGTTGATCATTGAAAAGTTAACATGGAATTTTAATAAGAGAAATACTTAAATTGTTCTTTAGTGTAACCTAAACCTATTGGAGAGACATGCTCTGAGAGTAATGGCAAAGTAACACCATTTTTTTTTTTTATTTTACTTTAAGTTCTGGGATACCTGTGCAGAATGTGCAGGTTTGTTACATAGGTATACATGTGCCATGGTGATTTGCTGCAACTATCAACCCGTCATCTAGGTTTTAAGCCCTGCATGCATTAGGTATTTGTCCTAATGCTCTCCCTCCCCTTGCCCTGGCCCCCGAACAGGCCCAAGAGTGTGATGTTCCCCTCGTTGTGTCCATGTGTTCTCATTGTTCAACTCCCACTTGTGAGTGACAACATGCATCGCTTGGTTTTCTGTTCCTGTATTAATTTGCTGAGAATGATGGTTTCCTGCTTCATCCATGTCCCTGCAAAGGACACGAACTCATCCTCTTTTATGACTGCATAGTATTCCATGATGGCAAAGTAACACCTTTTTAAATGTGTACTTTCTGATTAGCAATGTTCACTCTCATTTTATTAGAATTGGCTTACATTTATTATGTGATTGGGCTGAAAGTTTATATGCAAATATTTAATAGTCACGTGATCAGAAATGCCTCCTAAGCTGCCAAAGGTTCTGAAATAATCTAAGTAACTCAAACCAGAGAGATTTTTTACGTTGGGATTTCTTAAAGAATGTGCCATTCAGGACATTCAAATATTCAGTGAATAGACTTTCTCAGATGTTACTACTTACTGATAGCCATTTTAAAGTTGGAAATAGGCTGGATGCAGTGGCTCACACCTGTAATTCCAGAACTTTGGGAGGCTGAGGCAGGAGAATAGCTTGAGCTCAGGAGTTGAAGGCCAGCCTGGGAAACATGGTGAGCCACAGTCTCTACAAAAAAATTTAAAACCTAGCCAGGCTTGGTGGCACTCATCTGTAGTCCCAGATGCTCAGGAGGCTGAGATGGGAGGACTGC
This sequence comes from Chlorocebus sabaeus, assembly GCF_047675955.1. Classification (NCBI taxonomy): domain Eukaryota; kingdom Metazoa; phylum Chordata; class Mammalia; order Primates; family Cercopithecidae; genus Chlorocebus; species Chlorocebus sabaeus. Next base: position 35,784,195 of record NC_132918.1, on the reverse strand, counting down.
TTGAGCTCAGGAGTTTGAGACCTCCTCTCTCCACCAAAAAAAAAAAATTAACAATTAGCCAGGCATTGTGGTGTGCACCTGTAGTTCCAGCTACTCAGGAGGTTGAGGCAGAAGGATTGCCTGAGCCTGGGACATTGAGCCTGCAGTGAACTATGACTGGGTGATTACACTCACCTGGGAAACAGTGAAACCCCATCTTTAAATTAAAAAAAAAAAATTCTTAAATAAAGTTGAAAATATCATAATAGTAATTAACACAAACATGGGGTCTGAATAGCATTATTTTAAAGTGCACTAGACTTGGACAGCTATAGAAAAACAGCGGGGCAGTTCCTAAAGGTTAAAGGCCCGGGAAATTCAAAGAAATTTGTTATTCATCTTCCTTTAATAGAGGGGAAATCAGCCTCAAATAAGCATTCAGCTAGGGATCTATTAGACTATACTGAGCGCTGGCTCTTGAAGAGAGCATGGGTAGAGCGTTCCCATCACGGGGTAGCCCCCTACTTACAGTCAGGACAGACATTAGCTGACCCAAACAGCCTTTCCAACACTCTTCTCACTTCCTGCTTCTACTACAAAGGCTGGCAAAGCTAAATACTCACTTTCTCGACCCACTCCACCTTGCGTTTAGGAACGGCCAAGTGACACAGTTTAGACCAATGAGGCAACAGAAAGTGTTGTGTAGGATTTGGGCAAAGTGATTTTTTAATATCTTTTTCTTATAAAAGCAGTGGTTGCACCCATTTTCTCCTTTTCATTTCCCTTGTCTGGGCCTTTGGAAGCAATTTTGTGACTTTGAATCTCCTAAGCAATGCCAGAGGCTCCTTCCTCGTGGTTACAGCACTGTGAAAATGTTTATCTGCAGCCAAAATACGTGGTTGAAGAATAGTAACACCTTTTCTTTGTGGGTTTTAGCCTATTTGAAATAACATTTCAGTAGATGGATTTCTCTGTCTCAGGGAAAAAAAAAAAAAGTCTTTCAACACTCTGCTTGAGGTAGCATGGCTGGTCCGCCTCTCACCCTGGAAAAATGCATCTGAAGGTCCCTGCAGTTCATACATCACACAGTCTTCTTCAGGAGTTTTCCTCTTGTGGTTAGTGTGTGATTTCCTATAGTTCCCTTCACTTTCACCTGAACAAAACGTTATTTTGATTTATGACACTATTCATCTAAGATCTACCCATTCTTACTTTTTCACAGAGGCTTTATAATTTTTTTTATATCTTAGATAGGAAATATAGTCATCTGGTTCATAATGAAACAGTACAGAAATTAATACAGTAAAAAGTCTTCTTCTCATTGTTAGGTCCAAGTGTTAAAAAATATTGTCAGATATTCCTCTTTTCAGTGAAACTATTAGCCACATGGTAATTGCAAAACAAAGAAAAAGATGTCTCAAGCCTACCAATCCCTGAATCTAATTTGTTCCCCTTATCTTCAACCATTTTATTAGTGTTTTATTTATCACAGAGATTTTTTTTTTAGTTTCAAGATGTTTATTTTGAAAAATACACTTGTTTATATGTATGCATCTTTATATCTAGTAGCTAGTCAGTATTTATTCTTTATTGTCATCTCTTGTATGTTGACAGTATCTAGTTGACATCAATTCTCTTTTAGACCTCATGCCCAACACTTCTTTTCTTTTTTTTTTAACTTCCAACTTATATCTTAAGTTCAGGGGTACACGTGCAGGGGTACATATGCAGATTTGTTACATGGGTAAACGTATCACAAAGATTTTAAATTCAAATACAAGATAATGCGAATGTGCGCTCTCCTTTCTTTCCTACACAAAGGTTAGCCTACACAAGTTGCTCTGCACCTTGGCTTTCTTTGTGTAACCATATATCTTGGAGCCATTCCATATCGGTGCATGGTGTCCACATGTTTCTAGTGGCAAAGTAGTACTCCCTTTCTTGAAGGTCCATGAGCTACTTAACCTGTCTTCTGTCTTCTTTTGCTGGACACTTGGAGCATTTCCAAGAAACACTGCTATAACAACCTCATACATACATCATCTTGCACAAGGGATGGAATAGCCATAGGATAAATACCCAGAAGTGACCTTGCTAAGTCAAAGGGTACATGCAGTTGTGTTACCAGAAAGGGGTCCCGATCCAGACCCCAAAGGGTTCTTGGTTCTTGTACAAGAAAGAATTCAAGGCAAATTCAGAGCAAAGTGAAAGCAAGTTTATTGAGAAAATAAAGGAATAAAAGAATGACTACCCGATAGGCAGAGCAGCCCCCAGGGCAGCAGATTGCCCATTTTTATGGTTATTTCTCAATTGTATGCTAAAGGAGTGGATTATTCATGTCTCCCCCTTTTAGACCATATAGGGCAACTTCCTCACGTTGCCATGGCATTTGTAAATTGTCATGTCGCTGGTGGGAGTGTAGCAGCTAGGATGACCAGAGGTCGCTTTGGTTGCCATCTTGGTTTTGGTGGGTTTTAGCCAGCTCCTTTACTGTAACCTGTTTTACCGGCAAGGTCTTTATGACCTGTATCTTGTATTGACTTCCTGTGTCATCCTGTGACTTAGAATGCCTAACGGTCTGGGAATGCAGTTCAGCAGGTCTTAGCCTAATTTTACGTAGCCCCTATTCAAGATGGCATTGCCCTGGTTCAAACGCTTCTGACACTAGTAATTTTGATCATTGGTGTCAAATTGCTCTCCACAGGAGTTGTACCAATTTATATTCCCACTAGCAACATATAAATGTACCTGAAGGGAAACTTTTAGATTTTACCAATTCACTATGTGAGAGATGGTATCTTGATATAGTTTTAATATGGATTTATTTTATTATGAGGAATAAACATTTTTAATGTAATTTCATTTCCTTTTACATTCTGGAATACATGTGCAGGACATGCAAGTTTTTTTATTATTATACTTTAAGTTCTAGGGTACATGTGCACAATGTGCAGGTTTGTTACATATGTATACATCTGCCATGTTGGTGTGCTGCACCCATTAACTCGTCATTTACATTAGGTATCTCTCCTAATGCTATCCCTCCCCCCTCCCCCTACCCCACAACAGGCCCCAGTGTGTGATGTTCCACTTCCTGTGTCCAAGTGTTCTCATTGTTCAATTCCCACCTGTGAGTGAGAACATGTGGTGTTTGGTTTTCTGTTCTTGTGATAGTTTGCTGAGAATGATAGTTTCCAGCTGCATCCATGTCCCTACAAAGGACATAAACTCATCCTTTTTTATGGCTGCATAGTATTCCATGGTGCATAAGTGCCACATTTCCTTAATCCAGTCTGACATTGATGGACATTTGGGTTGGTTCCAAGTCTTTGCTATTGTGAATAGTGCCGCAGTAAACATACGTGTGCATGTGTCTTTATAGCAGCATGATTTATAATCCTCTGGGTATGCACCCAGCAATGGGATGGCTAGGTCAAATGGTATTGCTAGTTCTAGATCCTTGAGGAATTGCCACACTGTCTTCCACAATGGTTGAACTAGTTTACAATCCCACCAACATTGTAAAAGTGTTCCTATTTCTCCACATCCTCTCCAGCACCTGTTGTTTCCTGACTTTTTAATGATCACCTTTCTAACTGGTGTGAGATGGTATCTCATTGTGGTTTTGATTTGCATTTCTCTGATGGCTAGTGATGATGAGCATCTTTCATGTGTCTGTTGGCGGAATAAGTACTTTCTTTTGAGAAGTGTCTGTTCATATCCTTTGCCCACTTTTTGATGGGATTGTTTGTCTTTTTCTTGTAAATTTGTTTGAATTCTTTGTAGGTTCTGGATATTAGCCCTTTGTCAGATTAGTAGCTTGCAAATATTTTCTCCCATTCTGTAGGTTGCCTGTTCACTCTGATGGTAGTTTCTTTTGCTGTGCAGAAGCTCTTTAGTTTAATTAGATCCCATTTGTCAATTTTGACTTTTGTTGCCACTGCTTTTGGTGTTTTAGACACGAAGTCCTTGCCCATGCCTAAGGACATGCAGGTTTGTTACATAGGTAAACGTGTGCCATGGTGGTTTGCTGCACCTATCAACCCATCACCTAGGTGTGAAGCCCCACATTCATTGGCTATTTATCCTGATGCTCTTCCTCCACTGTCCCTAACAACAGGCCCCAGTGTGTAATGTTCCCCTCCCTGTGTCCATGTGTTTCCATTGTTCAGCTCCCACTTACTGGTGAGAATTTGCGGTGTTTGGTTTTCTGTTCCCGTGTTAATTTGTTGAGGATAATGACTCAGTTCCATCCATGTCCCTGCAGAGGACATGAGCCCATTCCTTTTTATGGCTGCATAGTATTCCATGGTGGTTATGTACCACATTTTCTTTATCCAGTCTACCATTGATGGGCTTTTTCGTTGATTCCATGTCTCTGCTATTGTGAACAGTGCTGCAATGAGCATATGCATGCTCGTATCTTTATAATATAGAATTATTTATATTTCTCTGGGTATATATCCATATTGGGTTTGGTGGATCAAATGCTATTTCTGGTTCTAGGTCTTTGAGGAATCACCACACTGTCTTCCACAATGGTTAAACTAATTTACATTCCCACCAACAGTGTAAAAGCATTCCTATTTCTTCACAGCCTCACCAACATCTGTTTCTTGATTTTTTAATAATTACCCTTCTGACTGGCATGAGATGGTATCTCATTGTGGTTTTGATTTACATTTATCTAATAATCAACGATGTTAAGCTTTTTATCACATGTTTGTTGGCCGCATAAATGTCATCTTTGGAGACGTGTCTGTTCCTGTCCTTTGCCTAGTTTTTAATGGGGTTGTTTGTTTTGTTTTGTTTCGTTTTCCTTGTAAATTTATTTAACTTCTTTATAGATTCTGGATATTAGACCTTTGTCAGATGGATAGATTGAAAAAATTTTCTCCCATTCTGTAGGTTGTCTGTTCACTCTGATGAGAGTTTCTTTTATTGTGAGAAACTCTTGAGTTTAATTAGATCCTGTTTGTCAATTTTTGTTTTTGTTGCAATTGCTTTTGACACTTTCATCATGAAATCTTTGCCATACCTATGGGAACTACAATTCAAGATGAGATCTGGGTGGGGACACAACCAAACCATATCAAATGGGGAAAGGATTCCCTATTCCACAAATAGTGCTGGGAGAACAGGCTAGCCATATGCAGGACACTGAAACTAGACCACTTCCTTATCCCTTATACAAAAATTAACTCAAGATTGATTAAAGACTTACATGTAAAACCCCCAAAAATCCTAGAAGAATATCTGGGCAATACCATTCCGGACATAGGCAAGGGAAAGATTTATCAGAGATCAGATGGCTGTAGATGTATGGTCTTATTTCTGAGAACCCTATTCTGTTCCATTGGTCTGTGTGTCTGTTTTGTACCAGTACCATGCTGTTTTGATAACTGTGGCCTTGTAGTATAGTTTGAAGTCAGGTAGCATGATGTCTCCAGCCTTGTTCTTTTGGCTTAGGATTGTCTTAGCAATGTGAGGTCTTTTTTGGTTCCATATGAACTTTAAAGCAGTTTTTTCCAATTCTGTGAAGAAAGTCGTTGGTAGCTTAATGGGGATGGCATTGAATCTATAAATTACCTTACGCAGTATGGCCATTTTCACAATATTGATTCTTCCTATCCATGAGCATGGAATGTTTTCTATGTGTTAGTGTCCTCTCTTATTTCCTTGAGCAGTGGTTTGTAGTTCTTCTCGAAGAGCTCCTTCACTTCCCTTGTTAGCTGTATTCCTAGGTACTTTATTCTCTTTGTAGGAATTCTGAATCGGAGTTCCTTCATGATTTGGTTCTCTGCTTGCCTATTGCTGGTGTATAGAAATGCTTGTGATTTTTGCACATTGATTTTGTATCCTGAGATTTTGCTGAAGTTGCTTATCAGCTTAAGAAGCTTTTGGACTGAGATGATGAGGTTTTCTAGATACAGGATCATGTCATCTGAAAACAGAGACAGTTTGACTTCCTCTCTTCCTATTCGAATATGCTTTATTTCTTTCTCTTGCCTTATTGCTCCGACCAGAATTTCCAATAGTATGTTGAATAGGAGTGGTGAGAGAGAGCACCTTTGTCTTGTGCTGGTTTTCAAGGGGAATGTTTCCAGCTTTTGCCCATTCAGTATGATATTGGCTATGCGTTTGTCATAAATGGCTCTTATTACTTTGAGTTATGATCCTTCAATACCTAGTTTATTCAGCATTTTTAACATGAAGAAGTGTTGAATTTTATTGCAAGCCTTTTCAGTGCCTATTGAGATAATACGTGATTTTTGTCTTTAGTTCTGTTTATGTGATGAATTACATTTCTTGATTTGTGTATATTGAACAAGTCTTGCATCCTGGGGATGAAGCTTACTTGATCGTGGTGGATAAGCAGTTTTTTTGTTTGTTTGTCGTGTGTGTGTGTGTGTGTGTGTGTGTGTGTGTGTGTTGCTGAATTTGGTTTGCCAGTATTTTATTATTTTATTGAGGATTTTTGCATCGGTGTTCATCAGGGATACTGACCTGAAGTTTTCTTTTTTTATTGTATCCCTGCCAGGTTTTGGTATCAGGATGATGCCGGCCTCATAGAATTAGTTACAGAGAAGTCCCTCCTTTTCAATTGTTTGGAATAGTTTCAGAAGGAATGGAACTAGCTCCTCTTTGTGCCTCTGAAAGAATTCAACTGTAAACCTATCTGGTCCTGGTCATTTTTTTGGTTGGTAGGCTATATATTACTGCCTCCGTTTCAGAACTTGTTATTTGTGTATTCAAGGATTCAGCTTCTTCTTTGTTCAGTCTTGGGAGGTTGTATGTGTCCAAGAATGTATCCTTTTTTTCTAGCTTTCCTACTTCAATTGCATAGGGGTGTTTATAGTATTCTCTAATGGTTGTTTGTGTTTCTGAGGGGTCAGTGGTGATATCTCCTTTATCACTTTTCATTGTGTCTATTTGATTCTTCTCTTTTTTCTTCTTTATTAGTCTAGCTAGTGGTTATCTATGTTATTAATTTTTCCAAAAAACTGTCTCCTAGATTCATTGACTTTTTTTTTTTGAAGGTTTTTTGTGTCTCTATCTCCTTCAGTTCTGCTCTGATCATGGTTATTTCTTGTGTTCTGCTAGCTTTGGGATTTGTTTGCTTTTGGTTCTCTAGTTCCTTTATTAACAGTTGTGATGTTAGGGTGTCAATTTGTTATCTGTCTAGCTTTTTGATGTGGACATTTAGTGCTATAAATAAACTCTGCTTTACCTGCATCCCAGAGATTCTGGTTTTGAGTGAGTTTCTTAATCTTGAATTCTAATTTGATTGTGCTGTGGTCTGAGAGACTGTTATGATTTCAGCTCTATTGCATTTGCTGAGTGTTTTACTTCTAATTGTGTGATTGATTTTAGAGTAAGTGCCATGTGGTGCCTAGAAGAATGTATATCTATTGTTTTGTGGTGGGGAGTTTTGTAGCTATATATGAGATCCACTTAATCCAGAGCTGAGTTCAAGTCCTGAATATCCTTGTTAATTTTCTGTCTTGATGATCTGTCTAATATTGACAGTGGGGCCTTACACTCTCCCCCTATTATTGTGTGGGAGCCTAAGCCTCTTTCTAAGTCTCTAAGAACTTGTTTTATGAATCCAGGCACCCCTGTATTGGGTACATATATATTTAGGATAGTTAGCTCTTCTTGTTAAATTGATCCCTTTACCTTTATGTAATGCCCTTCTTTGTCTTTTTTGATCTTTGTTGGTTTAAAGTCTGTTTAATCAGAAACTAGGATCGCAACCCCTGCTTTTTTTCTGCTTTCCATTTGCTTAGTGCATTTTCCTCAATCCCTTTATTTTGAGCCTATGTATGTTGTTGCATGTGAGATGGGTCTCTTGAATACAGCACACTGATGGGTCTTAACTCTATCTAGCTTGTCATTCTGTGTCTTTTAATTGGAGCATTTAGCCCATTTACATTTAAGGTTAATATTACTTGTGAATTTCATTCTGTCATCATGATGCTGGCTATTTATTTTGCAGACGTGTTGATGTAGTTGCTTCATAGTGTCATTGGTGTTTATACTTCAGTGTGTTTTTGCAGTGGCTGGTAATGGTTTTTCCTTTTCACATTTAGTGCTTCCTTCAGGAGCTCTTGCAAGGCAAGCCTGGTGGTGATGAATTCCCTCAGAATTTGCTTGCCTGAAAAGGATTTTATTTCTCCTTCACTTATAAAGCTTAGTTTGCCTGGATATAAAATTCTAGGTTGAAAATTCTTTTCTTTAAGAATGTGCTTAATATTGGCCCCCAAACTCTTCTGGCCTGTAGGGTTTCCACTGAGAGGTCTGCTGCTAGTGTGATGGGCTTCCCTTTGTAGGTGACCTGGCCTTTTTCTCTGGCTGCCCATAACATTTTTCCCTTCATTTCTACATTGGAGAATCTGATGATTATTTGTCTTGGGGTTGATCTTCTCATGATGTATCTTACTGGGGTTCTCTGGACTTACTGAATTTGAATGTTGGCCTATCTTGTTAGCTTTGGAAGTTCTCCTGGATGATATCCTGAAGTTAATTTTCCAACTTAGTTCCATTCTTCCTGTCTTCCCGTCTCTTTCAGGTACCCCAATCAGTCATAGATTCAGTCTTTTTACATAATCCCATAGTCCTTGGAGGTTTTGTTCATTCCTTTTTCCTATTTTTTCTCTAATCTTGTCTGCCTTTCTTATTTCAGCAAGATAGTCTTCAAGCTCTGAAATTCTTTCCTCTGCCTGATCTATGGAGTTATTGATACTTGTGGTTGCATTGGGAAGTTCTTGTGTTGTGTTTTTCAGCTCCATCAGGTAATTTATGTTTCTCTCTAAACTGGTTAACAGTTCCTGTAATGTTTTATCATGGTTCTTAGCTTCTTTGCATTGGGTTCGAACAAGTTCTTTTAGCTCAGCAAAGTTCATTATTACCCACTTTCTGAAGCCCACTTCTGTCAATTAATCGTTTTCAGACTCCACCCAGTTATATGCCCCTGCTGGAGAGATGTTATGATCATTTGAAGGAAAAGAGACACTCTGACTTTTTGAGTTTTCAGCATTTTTTTTGTTGTTGATTCTTTTCTATCATTGTGAGTTTACCCAGCTTCGATCTTTGAGGTTGCTGACCTTTGGATGGAGTTTTTGTGGGGATTATTTTGTTGATGCTGTTGCTGCTTTCTGTTTGTTTTACTTTTAAGTTGGGGCCCTCTTCCCTAGGACTGCTGCTGTTTGCTGGGGGTCCACTCCAGACCCTATTCACCTGGGTCCCTCCTGCACCTGGAGGTGTCACCAGTAGAGACTGCAGAACAACAAAGAGGGCTGCCTGCTTTTCCTCTGGGATCTCTGTCCCAGAGCAGCACCAACCTGATGACAGCAGGAATGCTCCTGTATAAGGTGTCTGGCTTTCCCTGTTGGGGGGCTCTCACCCAGTCAGGAGGCACAGGATCTAGGACTTGCTTAATGAAGCACTCTGACTGCCCCTTGGCAGAGACAGTGAGCTGCACTGGGTGCAATTCCACTTGTCTGAACTGCCTGGATTCCCCAGAGCCAGTAGCGGGAAAAATTAAGTTTGCTGATCCAGGGAGACTGCAGCTGCTCCTTTCCCCAGGGGCTCGGTCCCAGGGAGATCAGAATTCTGTCCCTAAAATTCTGACTGGAGTTGCTGAAACTCCTGCAGGGAGGCCCTGCCCAGTGAGGAAGGATGGGTCAGGGTCTGGCCTAAAGAGGTAGTCTGGCCATGATCTGCCACAGCTACTGTGCTGCACTGTGAGGAATTCCTCCTGGTTCTAAACCACCCAGTATCCCTGGGACAGGCAGGGGAAAAATGGCAGATTGGAGTTGCAGTGATGGCTGCCGCCCCTCCCCTGGGGAGCTCAGTTGTCTTAGGCAGCAGGCAGACACAGTGATGATGGCGGCCCCTGCCCCGGAGACCTCAGGAGTCTTAGACAGTCTCCAACCAAGTGGCCACTAAGAATCTGCACAGCTCTGGGCTTGGGACCCAAGGCCCTGGTGGCATGGGCTCACGAGGGGGATCTCCTGATCTGCGAGTTGCACAGATATGTGGGAAAAGCATGGTTTCCCCGGCAGGTTAGCATGATCACTCACCACCTCCCTTAGCTGGGGGTGGCAGTTCCCTTGTTCCGTGCAACTCCTAGGTGGACCGTGGCACCACCCTGCATTTCCTCACTCTTCATGGCTTGTGCCAACTGCCTAGTCAGTCTCAGTGAGAGAACCTTGATACCTCAGTTGTCAACGCAGGATTCACTCGCCGTTTTCCTTCTTCTCAGTGGGCGCTTCCAACCACAGCTGTTTCTAGTCAGCCATCTTGGCATCTCCCTGAATAAACATCTTTTCATACATTTTAGGGGCCATCTATATTTATTTTTTCTATACGTGTTCATTTATTTGGTTAATTTTAAAAAATTATATATATTTTTTAATATAAAGAAGCTCTATACACATTAGGGATATTAATTCTCATTTATAAATAAACAGGATTTTTCCCCAGTTTGTTCTTTGTTTTTTAAACATATTTCTGGTGAGGTTTTTTTTGTGGGGTTGGGGGTTCATACAGAGATTTTTGGTTTTTACTTAGTTAATCTTTTATGGCATCTGAAATTTGAGTCATGGAAAGAATTTTCTTGTTCAAATCTTATAACTTATTCAGTGTTCTTTCAGTAATCATATGGTTTCATTTTTTATACTTAAATATTTGATCCATTTAAAATTTATACCAGTAGACAATGTGAGAGATTAAATTTATTTTTTTCCAGTTAGTTACACAATTATATCGATACCTATTAATGAGAAATCCATATTTTTAGGGTATTTAAGTCCGAACTTTAAATGTCTGGCTAAATGTAGTGGAGTTTCATTATTTTCTAAGTTAAAATTCATAAAAGAAAGGAGTTAGGTACCTATTGGTTTGTACACAATCCACTTAAAGACAAGAATGAAAAATTTAATTTTGCTCTTGAGATCCTATCTTTAGATAAATAGACTGGAATTGGTATAGAAAGTTATGCCAGAAGAATGTTAGATTATGTTAAAGGAATATTGCTGTGGCTTTTTATTATTTTCCTTTTATAGATTTAAGGCCAGTGATTAGCAAAGATTATACACGGTACTCAAAGGAAAATGATGTATTTAATTATAAGTGAATGAACAATCTAAAATGTAATTTGATACAATTCTGGCTCAATGACATTTCCAGACCCCACCTTTAATCTAATGAATCAAAATATTAGGAGCTGGGACTAGGGTATCTATTTTTATAACAATTTCTCAGATGGTAGTAATAAAGGCGGTCCACATATCTAGGAACCTCTGACTTCTGGCCTGGAAAAAGAAAAGTCAGAAATCAAGTTTAGAACTACAGGGGCTAGAAGAAATGTGAAAACATGATCCAGCCCAACCCACTGTCTTTATTCTAACTAAAAGAGACAAATATGTCTAGTATCCAAAAGTCTCAGCAATCCACAAATGCCATCACAAGCTCAAAGTCATCAGCCCAACAAGCTTAAAATACAAGCAATTATTTGCTCAGATTTCTTCAATTGGGGCAGAATTTGGTGAGAACTCATTTTTGTTCCACATGGTATTGATTGGGAACATTTATGCAACTCCTATTGGGATTAGAAAGCCCAGGTTGACCTCTACATGTGACCTCATCATTCAACAGTCCAGCCCAATCTTCCTCCTCGGTGGCCGGATACCAAGAGTGAGTACTCCAAGAAGGAGTAAAGCAAAGCTGATGATCCTCTCAAGAGCTTGGACTGGAACTGGCAAGGCTTCACTTCCATCACATTCTATTAGTTAAAACAAATCATAAGGCCAGCCCAGATTAAAGAGAAAGAGAAAGAACCCCCACCTCTTCAAAAACTCTGTGGCCATAATAATTCATTAATGGCCTTCCTTTAAAGTTGGGCCACTATCCCCTTCTTTAAACACCAGCCTCCATACACTATATTCTCTCAAGACAAGCCTACTATGATTTCTTGATGGATCTAAACTTGCAAAACAAAGATTTCCAGGCCTTGAAAGACAAAAACCTTCTAATGCAATCTGCCTGCCTTCCTCTAAGCAAGGGAGCCTGCAATTCCAGACAGAGGCTTCTTAGGAGAGAGAAGTGTCCTTTAGGAAATGAGAAAACAGCAGCAAAAAGTTAAGAAATTTATTATTTCAATAACTTCCCCAGTTATGGTCACATTAGTTTTTAAATTTAGTCTCCTTTGAATTCTCTTTTGTAATTTGGTATAGATCTAGGAAAACAAAACCTAATGATGTTTATAAAGTCATATTTTGATAGTTTCAACCTCGCTGATATTCAAACAGACTCTATCATACCTTTTAAAAGCAGCATAAAAATAATTGAGTTGGCCCTTAACTCCTCCCCTTCTTAGTGTTTAAGAAAAAGGTATGGGTAGTCATTAGCACAGAAATTTAGCTCAAAATAGCTCAAGCAAAAAGGAAATTCTTGGTTCCTAAGTCTGGGAAATTAGGGTTAGGTCTGATTTAAAGTGTAGCTGGATATAGGTGTTCAAACATTGCCATCGCAGCCCTTTGTTTCCTTTCTCTTGGCTGTAGTTGTCAATCAGCTGGTTTCATTCACTCCTGCATGAGAGGAGCTTCCTCTATATAACTGGAAAGATAGTTGCCAGCAGCCTAACATCATTTTCTTCAAGCTTAGCCACTCTCAGGAAAAAACAACTTCTCTTCCCAGCCTAATAACACTCCCAAGGAAGTCTTTAGTTTTACAATTTAGGTGGCATGTTCACCTTTGGAGGGTAGTGTAGTAGAGAGAATAGTTACTCCCTGAAGGTGTCCACATTCTAATCTCTACAACCTATGAATTTGTTAGTTTACACAGCAAAAGGGACTTTGCAGATGTGATTAAATTAAAGACCATGAGATGGGAAGATTATCTTGGATTATCCAGGTGGATTCAATATAATCACAAGGGTCCTTATGAGAAAAATGCAGGAGACATCAAAAAGAGGAGGTGACATGATAAGGGAAATAGAGACAGAGATTGTAGTGATGTACTTTGAAGATGAAAGAAGGAGGCCCAGGCCAAGGATACAGATGGTCTATAGAAGCAGGAAAAGCCAAGGAAACAGATTCTCTGCTACAGCCTCCAGAAGAGACCAGCTGACACCTAGAGTTTAGCCCAGTAAAGCTGAATTTAGACTCCAGCCTCTAGAACTATAAAAGAATACATTTTTATTTTCTTAAGTCACTAAGTTTGTGGTGATTTGTTACAGCAACATAAAACTAATCAAGGGGTTTCCTGCTTTGGCTCACTTTAGTTTTCAAACTTTGATCTCTAGTCAAGGAAGAGGGTAGAGTTGGCCAGCGATGGTGGAAGTGAGAGTACATGATTGATGGTATAGCCAAGACCCAGAAATTCAGACCACATAAAATCTCCTCACAGTGAAATTCCTTTGTCATAAGAGGAAGGAGATAGGAAAGAAGGCTTAATAAATAAAATTAACAAGGAAGCAACTCCACAAACAATAATTACTGTAGTCTAATGCTACTCAAAAGTAAAAATGCTGAATCAGGTGGAAAAGAAAAGTAAGCAAGGAAAGGACATTAGGGCTTACAACTGGGCTGAATAGTCAATAATCCATAGCTGCAACAGCAAATATTTTCCAGCTCTAATGTCCTGAAAGACAGAGAATTGTGAAGATAAGCACATGTCTTAGAAACAGTAATATCTAGACTCAAATCTACTACTAAGAGCTGGTATTTTTATCTTGGTTTTCGACAACAAAGTGAAAGGGCTGGTTCTTCATAAACTCTTCCACAAATAATCCCTAGTGTCATAGAAGAGAAGAAGTAAATGAATGGACACAGAGAATCTGGGAGCTTCACAAGGAACCCTATGCCCAGGAAAATTTTCTTCATTTAAAATTCAGGCAATTTGCTTTAATATAAAAATAATATATTAAAGTCCTGCAAGTTAAATTACTTTTTTCTATTCTCAAATATTTGAGTTAATTGATGCTCCAGAAAGGTTTATCCGTTTTACTCTAGCTTCAGATATTCTGATTTCTATGACTTATGTGGCATGCATACCCCAATTATGGTACTAGGATCGGGTCCCTGCTAGACTTCCAATACTAAGATAATCATCATAGGTCTGCTGTCCCCATTGTCACTCAGTTGGCACATGAGATGGGAGAAGCATTATCAGCAACAGTAAGAGCTTAATTGTGTTGATGAAGAAGCTGCTGCCAGGCTTCCATCAGAAGATACTTCAGAGCAACACAAAAGGAGGGTTGAAGATTTTGTGGTTTTAAAATATGCCTGCAGCTTCTTCGACACTCCTTCCATTAAGTTCTGGTGTTCTATAGCACTGGAGGATAACTATAGTTAACATATATTTTATATAGTTTCAAATAGAGAGATGGAGGATATTGAATGCTACCAACACAAAGAAATGATAAATGTTTGAGATGATGGAAATGCTAATTACTCTGATATGATCACTGCACATTGTATGTATCAAAACATCTCTATGTATCCCACAAATATGTATAATTATTTGTGTCAATTAAAAAAACAAAATGGAAAAAAGAAGATTCTATGTCTCCTTCCACCAAAACAGGGCATTTTTGTAAGAAACTTCAAAGAAACTTTATAAGAAACCATGAAACTTCTGAAGTTAAATTGGAAAAGACAATACAGCTTCCACCTGGCTCTCTCCTTCTTGGGATGCTTGCCTGTAGTACCCAGCTGCCATAGTGTGAGGAAATCCAAGCCACATGAAGAGGTAGCATATAATGTTCTAGCTAATGCCCCCCACTAAGATTACTGCTCATAGCCAGCATTCACTGCCAGATATGTAAGCGAGGAAGCCTTTGAGAGGATTCCAGTAGCGGTAATTGTTGAGAAAGCCTTTGTGATGACCCCAGACCCAGTCACTGCCTGATTGCACCCACAGAAAGACCTTGAGCAAGAACAGCTTAACTTAGTCCAGTCGGCTTACAGAGCCAAGAGAGGTAATAATAAATTGTTGTTGTTTTACACCACTAAGTTTATGCAGCAATAGATATCCAAAACAAGGGTAGTATCTGTAGGACTGAATCACTGGATAGGGAAAAGGATGCAATATGCAGCTCAGGTAACATAACCTTCACGTGTCCAGGACCCAGATTTTACCACAGCACCTCTGATGCCACATTCCATGTTGGATTGCAATGTGACTGCTTACTTCTCCACCCCTGTCTGGAGGATGGTAAGTATGTTATAAATGTATAGGGGAAATGGAGTGAGAAGATGGCAGAGGCAGGGATCTGACCCCAAATCATAAGAACAACAATCCCAGGTATCTACTAAACTCTTTTATAGTTGAATTTGATGAACAGCTCCAAGTAGTGCAATGTGGCCTGGAGGTGTTGGTGGTGATGCCGTTTCTCACATTGGGATATAGAAAACAACAGGGTGTGTGTGTATATATGTGTGTATATATGTATATATACACACACACACACACATAGATATATGATCTAGACACAAAGGGATCTAATGCAGTCTAAAATAAAATGTTATATTACACATAAATGTATCATGGAGAAGGCAAAATTACCGTGAATTTTTAAGAAACAGACAAAAAATATTCATCCTCGCAGTGGCATCATACATGCCATAAGTCCCTGGCACCTCAGAGGTAGGTATGCACTGTCCTCAGCGGTGAAGAGTGCAGAGTATAAGAAATCTTCAGTTGGGAGGGACAGCATTAGGAGAAATACCTAATGTAAACGACGAGTTGATGGGTGCAGCAAACCAACATGGTACATGTGTACCTATGTAACAAACCTGCACGTTGTGCACATGTACCCTAGAACTTAAAGTATAATAAAGAAAAAGAAAGAAATTTTCATTTAAAATATTAACAAAAATGTTTTTGTTATAATGTCTTCCTGTACCATAGGTCAAAAATTGGTAGCCTAAGGCCTAATCTGCAGATGTGTCTTATATGAACCACAGAGTAATTTGTTTCATTACAACTTGAATTGATGGCCAGTATTTAAGACTCAGGGGTTTCATTTGCTATGTTGACTTTCTGGCTTCTGGTGAAAAAAAAAAAAAAAAAAAAAAAAACTGAAAGAGCTGGCAACCTTGAGACCACATCCTCATGTGACCACAACAGCTGGTGCAGGCTTCTACTTCCCCATTCGGATTAAAGACCTGGTCCCACACCACCAACCAGACCTGTGGACAACTTCTGTTGTCCATGCTACCTGCCTGGCCCTAGGAAATATTGGAATGTGTGCCCCTGTTCCAGACTGACACTGAATCACTTGGGTCATTTTCCGGTATTTAACACTGTCTTCTCTAACTTCAATGTTTCAAATTTTCAAGACACCAGCCTTCACAGTCAGATCCAGAAATTGAGTCTTATCTGCCCAAGTCACAAATCACAGAACCACAGAGCTGGAATGGTGTCACCTTTCTGATCACGGTGTAGGAGTCTGAAGGCTGCCACAGAATCACAGGGATCAGAAAGAGCCCCAAGTTCACCTGACTTACACTTGAGGAAAGAATCAGAATTAAAATACACATCTTCCCCAAATACAGAGTCCAAGGAAAATCAGGCAAAGAGAGAACACAAGAAGGTTAGACCAGGTTATTTTAGAGCCTGCCCTCCTATCACAGGACACAGACTCCATCCCACAGTTGGGAAAGGGGAAAAGAGGATCCCAAATGTCTTTAGATTCTGGCAAGAATAAGTGGGCGTAGCCTCTTCACTAGGACAAGCCAGAAAATGGATCCCAAATTTCCGTAGCACTCTGTGTGTGTGGTTGTCACTGTATCCACCTCAGGGGCTGTGAACATTCACCATGAGTCATGGTTTTGTTTTCTGGGCTCAGTAGCCTGTGGTCTGGCAGGAATCAAGGTCTGTGATTTTGCAACAGCTGTTCATGTCACCTGGAAAGGCAACTGAGCAAGCAGTGGGATAATTTTTATCAGCTCATGAGCACTGGCTTTGCCTGCCAAAAGGCCATGTTTCTCAGCTAGAAAATTATATTCTTATCTGGAACTTGTATAGACTCTTAAATGCCTTAAATGCCAGGATCTAAATTCTTACTTTATGCTACATAGTCCTAAATTATTCTCACAGTCTCTAATTCAAATTAAAGGCATACTAACTCCTAAAGGGCATAACTATAACATCTTTTCAGATGCTACCATAACTTGGAGAGAATATTCACCAAATAGGGTGGAGATGGAGCCTCATTCTATCTCTTTAACTTAAAATTACTTTCTTAAAATGACTTTCTGATGGCATCAGGAGCAGCCGTCCTGTTCTCTATTTAGGACTTTAATACATAAACTTCTCTCAAGCAACTGTTCCAAGCTCGTTCATGTTACCTTTTAGCTCTGGTCTTTCCAGATCTCATTTTTGGCCCATCTTCTGGGCAAGTCTCCCTAGCCCATGATCTTGCATTTGCCTTTCTCTGGGCCCCTTCCAGCTTCTCTATGGAGAGAGGCACAATGTCCTTTGGACTGCAGCCAAGGGAGAAACACTGACTCCATGATGACCACAGGCACTGCCTGTTCCCTGAAAACAGCACATAGCAGTGACAGAAGGATGCCAGGGGGACTGCTCACTCCCTTCTTGCTCTGGGAACCTCTACTAACATGCGTGGGATAATAAAACCAGCTAATTTTATCAGCAGGTGTCACATAAAAACTGACCAACATACTTAACTAGCAGGTCAACGATCTAAACCATAGTCAAGTCTGAAAGATGATTAAGTGAAAATCTAACAAATCTGTCAGTAACACTAATTGGGAACTCATCAAGATTTTCTAATCGAAATGCCTTCAAAACAACGTTATTATTTTGAAAGCAGTCTGATGGTGACAGAGGGAGGTTTCAAGGCAAAAAGTATTTACATGTGTGGAATATGAAAGAAGAGTGGTGTGCAATCTTTTATTTAGGTCATTATCTAATAAGATTATCTATCTACTGTTTCCCGATTCAAAAATAGTGTCAACAGAAAATTCTAGATACAATGTATTGCAATCAATGTGTGTGGTTGTCATTTTTTGATATGCAATAATCTACTTTTAATACTGCTTCTTGGTCTCATCCACTCTAGGCCTGTTATTGCAAAGTACTGACTCCAACACTTTCTTTTTCTTTTTCTAATTACTATCGCTATTGTTTTTTACTTTTATTTTAGGTGCAGGGGCACATGTGCACCTGTTTGTTGTATAGATAAACTGTGTGTTGCAGGGATTTTGGTGTACAGATTATTTCATCGCCCATGTGTTCAGCATAGTACCTGACGGGTTTTTCAATCCTCGCTCTCCTCCCACCTTCCACCCTCAAGTAGGCCCAGATGTCTGTTGTTCCCTTTTTTGTGTCCATATGTACTCAGTGTTTAGCTCCCACTTATAAATAAGAACACGCAATATTTGGTTTTCTGCTCCCATGTTAGTTTACTTAGCATAATGGCTTCTAGCTCCATCCACGTTGCTGTGTGGGACATGCTCTCATTCTTTTCACAGTTGCATAGTATTTCATGGCATGTAAGTACCACATTTTCTTTATCCAGTTTACCACTGATGGGCATTTCAGTTGATCCCATGTCTTTGCTATTGTAAATAGCTATTGTAAATAGCATGTGCTGCAACGAACATACATATGCCTGTGTGTTTATGGCAGAAAAATTTATATTCCTTTGGGTATAAACCCAATAATGGGATTGATGAGTCAAATGATAGTTCTGTTTTTAGTGCTTTGAGAAATCACCTAACTGCTTTCCACAATAGCTGCACTAATTTACATTCCCTCCAGCAGTGCAGATGCATTCCCTTTTCTCCACAACCTCATCAACATCTGTTCTTTTTTAACTCTTTTTAGTAGTCATTCTGAATGGCATGAGATGGTATATCATCATGGTTTTGATGTGCATTTCTCTAATGATTAGTGATGCTGAGCATTTATTCATATGCTGTTGGCCACATGTATGTCTTCTTCTGAAGTGTCTGTTCATGCCCTTTGCCCACTTTTTAATGGAGTTGTTTGTTTTCTGCTTGTAAATTTGTTTAAGTTCTTCATAAATTCTGTCTATTAGACCTTTGTTGGATGCACAGTTTGCAAGTATTTTCTCCCATTCTATAGGTTGTTTTCTGTCTCTGTTGATACAGAAATATTCTTGTTGATATTTTCTTTCATTGTGCAGAAGCTCTTTGTCAATTTTTGTTTTTATTGCAATTGCTCTTGGCATCTTTATCATGCAATCTTTGCCAGGTCCTATGTTCAAAATGGTATTTCCTAGGTTACCTTCCAGGATTTTTATAGTTTTACATCTTACATTTAAGTCTTCAATCCATTTGAATTGCTTTTTGTATATGGTGACAGAGGGAGGTTTCAGAAAGGGTCTGGTTTCAAACTTCTGCATATGGCTAGTTAGTTATCCCAGCACCATTTATTGACTCCCCATTGCTTTTGTTTTCAATTTTGTTGGAGATCAGATGGTTGTAGGTATGACATTATTCTTGGGCTCTCTATTCTGTTCCACTGGTCTATGTGTCTGTTTTTGTACCACTACCATGCTGTTTTGATTATTATAGACTTGTAATATAGTATGAAGTTTGGTAATGTGATGCCTCCAGCTTTCTTCTTTTTGCTTAGGATTACCCTGGCTATTTGGGCTCTTTTTGGGTTCAATATGAATTTTTAATTTTTTTCTATTTCTGTGAAAAATGTCACTGGTAGTTTGATGGGAATAGCATTGAATCTGTAAATTGCTTGGGCAGTATGGCCATTTTAATGATATCGATTCTTCTTATCCGTGGAATATTTTTCCATTTGTTTATGCCATCTCTGATTTCTTTGACCTGTGTTTTATAATTCTCATTGTAGAGCTCTTTCACCTCCCTGCTTAGCTGTATTCCTATGTATTTTATTCTTTTTGTGGTTATTGTGAATAGGATTGCAGTTTTGATTTGGCTCTCAAAATGGATGTTGTTGGTGTAGGAATGCTACTGACTTTTGTACATTGATTTTGTATACCGAAACTTTGATGAAGTTGTTTATCAGATGAATGATCTTTTAGGAAAAGACTGGGGTTTTCCAGGTATGGAATCATGTTATTTGCAAACAGAAACTGTTTGTCTTCCCCTCCTTCTGTTTGGATGTCTTTTATTTCTTTCTCTTGCCTGATTGCTCTGGCTAAGACTTCAATACTATGTTGAATAGTACTAGTGAGAGAAGGCATCCTTGTCTTGTTCCAGTTTTCAAGGAGAATGCTCCCACCTTTTACTCATTCAGTATAATGTTGGCTGTAGGTTTGTCATAGATGGCTTCTATTATTTTCAAGTATGTTCCATTAGTGTCTAGTTTGTTGAGGGTTTTTAACAAGAAGGGATGCTGAATTTTATCAAAATACTTTTGTGTATCCACCCTATTGAGATGGTCATGTGATTTTGTTTTTAGTTCTGTTTATGTAATGAATCACATTTATTAATTTGCATATGTTGAACCAACCTTGCATCCCAGGGATAAAGCCTACATGACTATGGTGGGATAGCTTTTTGATATTCTGCTGAATTCTGTTTACTATTATTTTGTTGAATATTTTTGCATCTATGTTCATCAGGGATATTGGCCTGAAGTTTTTGTTATTACTGTTGTGTCTCTGTCAGGTTTAGGTATCAGGATGATGCTGGCCTCATAGAATGAGTTGAGGAGGATTCCTATCTGCACAATTTTTGGAATAGTTTCAGTAGGAATGGTACCAGCTCTTCTTTACACATATGGTAGCATTCAGCTGTGAATCCATCTGGTCCTAGGCATTTTCTCATTAGTACACTTTTTATTCAATTTCAGAATTCATTATCAATCTGTTCAGGGATTTAATTTCTTTCTGGTTCAGTCTGGAGAGGTTGTATGTTTCCTGGAATTTATCAATTTCTTCAAGGTTTTCTAACTTGTGTGCATAAAGATGTTCAAAGTAGTCTCTGAGGGTTTTCCATATATCTGTGGGGTGAATGGTAACATCACCTTTGTCATTTCTGACTATGTTCATTTAGTTTTCCTTTCTTTTTTTCTTTATTAGTCTAGCTAGAGGTCTACCTGAGTTATTATTAAAAATCTAACTTCTGGATTCATTGATCTTTTGTATGTTTTTTTGTGTCTCAATTTCCTTCAATTCAGCTCTGATTTTGGTTATTTCTTGTCTTCTGCTAGCTTTGGTGCTGGTTTCATCTCGTTTCTCTAGTTCCTCTAGTTGTGACACTAGGTTGCTAATTTGAGATCTTTCTAAATTTTCGATGTGTGCTATAAACTTCCCTCTTAACACTGTTTTGTCTGTGTCCCAGAGACCCTGTTATGCTGTAACTTTGTTCTCATTAGTCTCAAATAATTTGATTTCTGCTTTAATTTCATTATTTATTTAATTTCATTTCATTATTTATTTAATTTCATTATTTGCCAAGTAGTCATTCAGCAGCTCATTGTTCAACTTTCATATAATTGTATGATTTTGAGCAATTTACTTAGCATTTGCTTTTATTATGCTGTGGTCTGAGAGTCTGGTTGATATGATTTGGGGTTTTCTTAATTTGCTGAGGATTGTTTTATGCCAGATTGCATGATTGATTTTAGAATATGTGCCATGTGCAGATGAGAACAATTGTGTTGTTTTGGGGTGGAGAGTTCTATAGATGTCTATTAGTTCCATTTGGTCAAGTATCAAGTCTAGTCCCGATTATCTTCGTTGTTATCTGTCTGATACTCCTCAGTGGGGTTTTAAAGGTCCTCACTGTTACTGTGTAGTTAATCTAAGTCTCTTCATAGGTCGCAGAGAACTTGCTTTATGAATCTGAGTGCTCCTATTTGGGTGTGTATATATTTAGGATAGGTCTTATTATTGAATTGAGCCCTTTACCGTTATGTAATTCCCTTTTTGGTCTTTTTTGCTCTTTGTTAGTTTAAAGTCTGCTTTGTCTGAAATTAGAACAGTAATCCCTGCTTTTTACTGTTTTCCATTTGCTTGGTAGATTTTTCTCCACCCTTTACTTTGAGTCTGTTGATTTGCTTGCATGTGAGATGGGTATCTTGAAGACAGCATATCATTGGGTTTTGCTTCTTTATCCAACTTGTCCTTCTGTGTCTTAATTGGGACATTTAGCCAGTTCACATTCAAGATTAGTATCGATATGTGCAGATTTGATCCTGTCATTGTGTTGTTAGCTGGTTATTAGGCAGATTTGTTGGTGTGGTTGCTTTATAGTGTCACTGGTCTATCTATTTAAGTGTGTTTTTGTAATGGCCAGTAACAAACTTTCCCTTCCATATTTAGCACCTCCTCTGTACCACTTTTAAGGCAGGTCTGATAGCAAAGAATTCCCTCAGCATTTGCTTCTCTGAAAAAGGTCTTATTTTGCCTTAGCTTATGAAGCTTAGTTTGGCAAAATATGAAATTCTTGGCTGGAAATTTTTTTTTTAAGAATGCTCAATATAGGCCTCCAATATTTTCTAGTTTGTAAGGTTTCTGCAGAAAGATCTGATGTTAGCCTGATTAGGTTCCCTTTATAGGTGACCTGCCCCTTCTCTGTAGCTACCTTCAAAATTTTTTCTTTCATTTTGACTTGGAGAATCTGATAATTGTGTCTTGGGGATGTTCTTCTTGTGTAGTATTTCACAAGTGTTCACTGCATTTCCTGAATTTGAATGTTGGCCTCTCTTGCAAAGTTGAGGGAATGTTCGTGAGTGATATCCTGAAATACATTTTCCAATTTGCTTGCTTTCTCTTCCTCCCTTTCAGGGACACCAATTAGTCATATCTTGGGTCTCTTTACATAATCCCATATTTCTCAGAAGTTTTGGTCATTCTTGTTTATTATTTGTTCTTTATTTTTGTCTGACTGAGTTATTTCAGAGAGCCAGTCTTCAAGTTCTGAGATTCTTTCTTTAGCTTGTTTGATTCTGCTGTTAATATTTGCAGTTGCATCCTAAAATCCTTGAAGTAAGTTTTTCAGCTCTATCAGATTAGTTTGTTTCTTTCTTAAAATGATCATTTCATCTTTCATGTCCTGTATCATTTCACTGTATTCCTTAGAATGCTCGGATTGGGTTTTGACTTTCTTCTGAATCTTGATGATCTTAATTTCTATCCATATTCTGAATTCTATTTCTGTCACTTCAGCCATTTCAGCCTGGTTAAGAACCACTGCTAGGGAACTAGTGCAGTTGTTTAGAGGTAAGAAGACACTCTAGCTTTTTGAGTTGCCAGAGTTCTTGTGCTGCTTTTTTCTCATCTTTGTGGGCTGATGTTCCTTCAATCTTTGAAGTTGTTGTCCTTTGGATTTTTTTAAAATCCTCTTTGACATCTTTGGGAGTTTGATTATGGTATAAGGTAAGTTCAGTTAACTGGCTTCATTTCTGGAGGATTTTAGGGGGCCAAACCTCAGCTCAGAACTCCTGAGATGCATACTCTAACTTTTAGGGGCTGGTATCAGGCCCCTGGCTTTGTTCTGTGGCCCCCCCTCAAGGTTAGGATCTTGCTGCCCTGGAGAGACTAAGGTGCTCTCAGACTGCTGGTCATGATACTCTAATAATTGGTGCCATCCAAAGCCCCTTTTTTTGTTGTTTGTTTGTTTGTTTGTTTGTTTGAGACGGAGTCTCGCTCTGTCTCCCAGGCTGGAGTGTAGCGGCCGGATCTCAGCTCACTGTAAGCTCCGCCTCCCAGGTTCACGCCATTCTCCTGCCTCGGCCTCCTGAGTAGCTGGAACTACAGGCGCCCGCCACCTCGCCCGGCTAGTTTTTTGTATTTTTTAGTAGAGATTGGGTTTCACCGTGTTAGCCAGGATGGTCTCGATCTCCTGACTTCGTGATCCACCCGTCTCGGCCTCCCAAAGTGCTGGGATTACAGGCTTGAGCCACCGCGCCCAGCCCCAAAGCACTTTTTTGGGCACTGGCAGCAAGATCCATCCTCATTCTCATGTGCTATCAGCAGTGGCAGCACACTGGTGTATATTCTCATAGACTGAAGCAGAGCACTGATTGCCACAAAGGTGCTGGCCTCTGTGTGGGCATTCACGGTGGTGGTGGTGGTGGTGGTGGTGGTGGCATGACAAAGGGCACAGGAGTCACCAGCATCCCTACAGCCAGCAGCAGTGTCATTGTGAAGGTAGGGCTTTGGCAGGCACAGAGATGATGGTCTCTGTGCATGCAATCACACCAGCAGCAATGCAGCTCAGGACAGGGAGTGGGGCTACTGGTCTCTTTTTGTGAATTCCCCATTGACAATGGTGTCACGGTAGGAGGGTAGGGTCCATTCATGGCAGCAGCAGTGGCATGTTGTGGTGCACACATGCACACATGCACCAGTGGGGAAGAGGAGGCAAAGTGTGCATGTGCTCCAATCAAGTAATGTGGGGGTTAGCTGTGGGCGAGTGCATGCCAGCAAAACACATGGGGGATGCTGCAGTATGGGGGAGATGGGTTGGCTAGCATGGGTCAGTAGGGGCTGTTCTGCTAGAGATCTCCAATGGTCAGGCATGGTCTGCCAGTGCAGGAGCTGTCATGCAGTTCCCTCAGAGGCACCCTGGCTGGACATCCAAGGCTGCAGTGCAAGCATGTGCACCCAGGCTGGGGCCCCAGAAGAGGCCAGCAGACAGGGGTGCACTTAGGTCAGATTGGCCCCATTCCATGGGCATGATCATCCTGCTCTATTCTGATCCAACAGTTCACATAGGCTGAAGTATCCTAGGGAAGCAAGGCGACCCTTGAGGGATAGGTGCTTCTGGCCATGATCCACTGTAGACACTCCTGCACAAAACCCTCTGAGCTCCTTACCAGCTGGAATTCTGTTCCTACTACCTCTCTAAGCAGCTCTTCCTGCCAACTCAAGTGCCCATGAGGGATGTGGGGTCTCCTGCTGCCAGATTCCCAGAGGTCCATGGTGAGAGTGGGTTGCTCCTTGCCTGCTCAACTCACCCCTTCCCCAGGAGTTGTTGGAGGCCAGGAATGAGTCCCCAAGTGTGATAGCCCAGTCCAGGATTCCCGGCTCCTTGTCCTTCAGCCCAGTGTCTGTGTCCTCCCTCCATTTATTTTCAATGCCTTCTCTCTGAACATCTGCTTGGAATGCACCAGTACTCTGGATTTCCTGGTCCCTTGGTGGCAGATGTTCTTTCTCACTGCATCTAGTCAGCCATCTTGCCTCCCTCACATTTCCATGGGTCAGAAGCTTAACCAGATCTTCTGATCAATGTCCCAAAGGCTACAATCAACGTCTGAGGTACGAAGGTCTTTTTCCAAGCTCACTTTGGCTGGGCTGCCTGCTCCCCATTTCAATGCTGGGTGCCACAGGCTCAGGGCCTCTTGGGCTCTGGGAGGAGATGTAGTGGAAGGCAAGGCCATTATAAGGTCACTCCAGAGTCACCTAGCACTGTTACCACCTCATGGTCTCCAGCATCCAAGGAGAGTGTGGGCAGCTGGAGCCAGGTTCTCCTCCTCCTCCTTCTCCTCCTCTTCTTCCTCCTCCTACTTCTTTTCTTCATTTCCTCCTCCTCCTGCCTATTGCAGAGCAGCAGAAAGCAAAGGAGCTAGAAAAGGCTAAAATCAATTCTTTTTCTGTAACCTTTTTGCTTTGCTTTTATCAAGTTCTTAAGGCTTTCGGTCTTGAGTCCTAGATAAGATGCAAATAATTTTGAAGGGATCATAACTTTTAATATTATCAGTGGATATTTAAGAAAAAAATAAAACCACAGGATAGATTGATTGATAGTTAGTAGAGAATAAAAAGAAGATTCAGGAGAGGCCATGGGGAGGTGAAGAGAGAGAAAGGGGTGGAAAGTGTACATGAGTGTATGTGAGTGTGTGTGTGTGTATGTGTGCATGTGAGGGAGAGAGAGGGCAGGGGAGGGAGGGAGAGAGAGAGAAAGAGTGGAAATTCTATAAAGAAATTGCCACTTCTTCTTCTGTTCAACTATTTCACTATTTTGTCAAAACTTTGCACTGCCTCTAAGGTCTCCTGCAACTCACCCACCCACCCCTCTTACTCCATCGTATTCAACTTCCAAACTAAGAGGAAAGCCCAAGCTGTATGTCCTATGCATCAATCAGGGAAGAGATATTGAGAAGAATAAACAGAGAAACTGTAAGTGGCTGAACACTACACAGGACAAAGAATAATTGCTTGGTTCTAAGATGGGCCTGGCCTGACCAGATCAGGCCACAGTTAGCCTGTTCCCAGGACACTTGGGGGACATTAGTCCCAGAAAGGGAATCATTGCAGCTGATCCTATGAAAAGCCAAGTATGCTTTCCTGATGAAATAGCATGCCAGCAGATTAAGATATTGCTCTGAGACAAAGGGGAACATATGGAAACGATTCTGAGAAGGATAGTCATGATTACCCCGCAGATTGGCCCAGACAACTTAATAATTGTGGGGCCAATGTAGAAGAGGAGCATTTTATTAATATAATTTTTCTTTTTCTTTAACACAATGTCATTCTTTTCAAATTATGCTATGTGGGCCCAACAAAAAGCAGGCAGAAGAAATATTTGCTTTTGATTAAATACATTGTTGGTTTCCTTAGAAAAGGAAATTATCTGCAAAACATAATACATTTTAGTGGATTTATGGAAATTACCTCAGAAATGAAGCTCAGGATAATTTCACACTAGGAATCTCAATTTTTTAAAGAAGAAAGAATAGGCAAGAGTTCAAAAATCTTCTCCATGGTATTGTATGTCTGGAAAAACTTAGCACTTTTAAGAAAAAATGACATGAATAAAGTAATGGTATTAGTACTCCTTTTTTGGAAAAAAATATTCACATGTATGATTTGGAGAGAACATTTGCTTTTGTCAAATGTGTCAGAGCCCTTCATTGGGTGCACTGATACTACTCATCTCAGCCTTCAAGGCAGAATGATTTCTAGTAGAATCATGCCTATGCCAACCAACATTAAGGAGTTATGTGAGTTCCCTTAATATTAGCATATTTCTCTCCCTTAGGAAAGGGTACAGATATGAATGAATGTTTAAAAGAAGGAACCGTGACACATAAACCAGACCATATTCTTGGCTCTGACTTAGAATGAATCATAATATTTGGAGCAATAGCACAGGCATTTGCTAAGTACCCATGCCGACTGGCCTATCAAAAATTGGTTCTTTCCAAATCACACATGTGTATATGTTTTTCCAAAAAAAAAGAAGACTAATACCATTGTTTTATCCATGCCATTTTTCTTAGAAATGTTAAGTTTCACCAGACATACAATATTGTGAAGAATATTTTTCAACTCTTGTCTATCCTTTCCTCTTTAAAAAGTTGAGATCCCTGGTATAAAATTCTCCTGAACTTCATTTTTGAGGTAATTTCTATAAATAAACTAAAATGTATTATGTTTTGCGATATTTTTTCTCTCAACTAAAACATCCATTTTCATCAATATTTGGCAAGAAAATATCTACCTGTTTCATCTTCACTGGTTATTTCCATAAACTGGAAAGAATGACTGTCTAAATGGTAGTTATGTCCCATGAGATGTTTAAGCAAAGGGGAAAAATATACAAAAAAGAATGCCAAATTTTGTCTGGGCCACCAGACTGACAGTAAAAATTTATCATGCTAGAAAGTAATGCCATCGTATCCAAACAGGAGCTGCTGAGATGTTGGTCCATACAGAGGGGACCACAGCCGTTGCCTCCATGAATTCAGATGCCATCTTGTCCTTGGGCTCCAAACCAAATGACATTGTTTAGACTGTACCCTAGAACCAGATATCCCTAAGAAAGCAAATTATTTGGAGAGACCTAACTAGGATTCTAATCTACTTTGGTCAGTGTTACTCGATTTGACATTGAGTGTTGCAGGGTGCTAAACAGAACTTACTTCAAGATGACTAAGGGACCTCAGGTGTTTGAATTCAGAAAAGAGCCACTTTATGGTGGCAGCCAAAAACAAAGTAGATTTCTTGATGTAGGTTCACCCCAAATCCAGCAAAATAAGAACTACGAAACACCAGTTAAAGTATATGAATGGCTTTGATCTAAATAGCAGAAGAAGTAAACTCAGTAAGCATTTGTTATTTTAAAATGCTGAGTCACAGGTTAAAGAAGGGTTTAACATAAACTCATGGTTTGTGGATCCATAATATAACATTAAGAAAAGATGGTGATACTTAGTATACATTTTGTGGTTGATGTCAACAAGGTTAATAATATCCTTCTGTAAAACAGGACTTGTTTCTTAGAACTGCAAAAAGACTGAAAGGTCATATAGTTCAGTCTCCTAATTTTAGAGAGGAAAAAAAAAATGGCCTTTAGAGGCTAAGACTGGAATAAGATCCCACAGTGAGCTAATGACTCAGACTAGGTGCCAGATCAAGGTACTGATTCTCAGTACTAGTACTTTTCTCCAGACCAGTATTTCCCAAATTGTGTACCTCAAATTTCTTGGTGTGATTACACACACACACACACATGCACACATGCATCCTTATCTATCTATATATTTATATATAGATATATAGAGAGCTCCTTTTTTAGTGATTCACAATGCACATTATCATATTAATAATTCTGAGTAATCTTTCAGTAAAGAAATTTGTTTAACTTTACTAAGCTCAATTTTTCCCAAACTTATTTGACCATGAAGCCCTTTTTGCCACTTAATAATTAATTAACATCTCATGAAACTAAATTACGAAATGTCTGCATCAAAACCTCATTTGTATTCTATTTGGTCCACTGGTTCATTTTTTTCAAACTGGTTAATGCAAACTAGAAATATGAGCAGCAAATAAAAACAGATTCTTAAATAAAACCCCAACAGTTTCATTCATTCAACCAACTCATCACAGTAACAGTGAAATCCCAAGGTTATGTGTACTCAGACCAGCTGGCATGGCACAGAGCCAATGGTGATCTCTGTATTTTTGCACATTTGCAAATCAATACAGCATTGGACCACTTTTTGCAAAGGCAGATTGGCCATAACATTAGATGTATACAAACTGATTTAAAGAAAATTTTCTTTGACACTCACAGACTTTTTTTTGTATAAAACAGAAAGTGAGCATCCCATACAACAGAGTTAGGTCTGTAGATTTTTGTTGAATCAAGAGTACACTTAGCTTTAGAGGTGAATCTTTATCTCTAAATAAAATGAAAGGGGGTTCAAGCCAATATCTTATAGAGAGTTATAAAAGATTCATTCTATTTTAAAACCTATTCATCGGTTCCCGTGGCACTGTCATTTCATCTTTGTGAAATGAGAATATTAGGCTGTCAAACTGGTATGGAAATTCTAAAATTCTTAAGTGTTTATATAATCTTCTGGCTTAAGGAAACAGATCTGCAAAGGCATCATTCACGTTTGTCAAATGTGGCAGAGCCTTCTCATGCTACTCATCTCATTCCTCATGGCAGAATGATTTCTAGGAGAATCATGCATATGCCAACTGACATTGAGGAGTCATCTCATTTCCCTTGAGATTAGCATATTTCTCTCTCTCTCTCTCTGTTTGTCTCTGTCTCTCTCTGACACACACACACACACACACACACACACACACGCCTGGAACGTACTTGATAGACTCTAATGATTAATTTTATGTACCAACTTAACTAGAACAAGGGGTGTCCACATCGCTGGCAAAACATTGTTTCTGGGTATGTCTATGAGGATGTTTCTGGAAAACTTTAGCATTTTAATAAGTAGAGTAGACTGAGTAAAGAAGATGCATCCTCTTTGGATAGATGCGGGAGGCATCATCTAATCCATTAAGAGATTGAATAGAACAGAAAGGTAGAGAAAGAGCTAATTTTCTCTCTACCCCGCCCCTTCCTTCCATCCTTGAGCTGGGACATCCAAATTCTCTTGCCCTCAGACATCAGTGCCCCTGGTTCTTGGACCTTTGGACTCCAAGATTTACACTGGTACCTCCTTTCTTGATTTTCAGGCCTTTCCCTACCCCTCCTGGTTCTCAGTCCTTCAGCCTTGAACTGGGAAATAAACTATCAACTCCCCTGGTTCTCAGGCCTTCAGACTTGGAGTACATTACACCATCGGTTTTACTTGTTCTCCAGCTTGGAGATGGCATATCATGGGACTTCTCAGTTTCCATAATCTTGTGAGCAAATTTCCATATTGTGTGTGTGTGTGTGTGTGTGCGTGTGGCATGTGTGTGTACACATATCCTATTGATTCTGTTCTCTAGAGAACCCTGACTGATACAGACTTTGGTACTGATGGTGGTTCTTAAAAAACAGAATCTTTTTTCTGTTTTTCTGAATTGATTTTGGGGTTTCTGGAATTGGCTCTCTAATTAGATTTTAAAATGCTAACGACTCTCTTTCCAGTAGTGGAAAAAAAAAAGGCACTGACAGTTTATGGCATGATCTGGTTATAGAGATATGCAAAATATCTGCCTTGGATACTCCTAATCAACCACCTATAACAAGTAAGGAACTGGGTACTCTGTTAACCTTCTCAGATGGAGGCACAAGACCTTATTTTGTGATTGGCTGAATTACAACACAAGCTGAACTCCCAGCTTCACACAGTGTCTACTATTATAGTGAGGATATTCATTGGGAATAAATAGGATCCTGTAAGTTGAGATGGGAACAGATGGAAAGACACTAATGAAGTTGGGGACGTTGAGTCCTAAATTTGGGTAAATCTTTGCCAGTGGAAGAGGTCTCTTCACCCCCAGCAAAAGCAGCCTCCCCACTAGCCCCCAGTTGTATCAGCCTATCTGCCTCCATCTGAGGGAATTGAGCCTGTACTGCCTGAGGAAATGATAATGGCCTCCCATAAGGCAGTTCCCATTCAAGACAATATAAATTCTCCTCAGGGCCCACTCCTACCGCCCTTTTTTGCTTCTAGAGCTATAACTAGACTCAAGTCCCAACAGACTCATGAGGAGGTATACTACACTCCAAAAGAACTGCTTGTGTTTTCTAATTTATACAAGCAGAAATCAAGGGAAACATATGGGAATGGATATTAAGGGTGTGAAATAAAGGTAGAAGGAGCATAAAATTGGATGAGGCTGACTTCATTGATATAGGCCCACCAAGCAGAGATTCTGCATTTACTGATGCTGCTCAGACAGTAAGAAAGGGCTCTATCTGTCTGGTGGTTGGTGGCTGAAACATGGTTCAAAAGACAGCCCACCTGCCTAATCTCCTTTGCTTTAATGTAGAGGAAGGGATTCAAAGGCTTAGAGAAACTGGAATGTCAGAGTGGATTTGTCATTTAAGACCTAGCTTTTACTAAATTTATTTTGAGAAATAAATTTGTAAGGGGATTCCTAGCATCCTTGAAGACATCTATGATTGTTGTTCTCTGTAGGCCAAACCCTAGAGTGTGAGCTGAAGTCACTCAATTGGAAAACCTAAATGCAATGGAAGTAACTGAATCTCATGTCAGTACTCAACTGCCAGAGGCAAGGTGGCCATAGTCACCATAAAGGACAACAGCAACCAGAATAGTCTGATTCTCAGAGAACTATGAGGATAGCTAGTTAATAATGTGTTCCTAGAAGTGAAATAGATAAAAAGCCTACTAAATTCTTACTTGATCTGTATAAGCAGATAGTGAACAAGTCTAACTCATAAAGACAGAGAGTCACAGCCCTTCAATTAACTCCCAGACTTGAGCCATTTGCAGACCTAGAACTCCTTGAATGAGGAGAGACCAGGTCCCCTCTAAGGAAGAAACCTGGTACACTACCAAAATTTTATACTGTTAATTTTTCTCTCAGCTTTCCCTAAAGTGACCCATGGCCTCTTAAAAGAGTAACTGTGCATTGAAGAAAAAGAAATAATCAGAACTTTGAATAACTGCTGGACAATGGTTCTGAACTAAAGTTGACCTTTGAATGATGTGGGGTCTGGGGTGCTGATCTCTGCACAATTAAAAATCAGCACAAAACTTTTGACTCCCCAAAAACTTAACTACTAGTAGCCTACTATTAACCAGAATCCTTACCAAAACATAATCAATTAACACATATTTTGTATGTGATATGTATCATATACTATATTCTCACATTAAAGCTAGAAAATATGTTATTAAGAAAAATCACAGGGAAGAGAAAATATATTTCCTATTCATTTAAGTAGGAATGGCTCATCATAAAGGCCTCTATCCTCATCATCTTCATGTCAAGTAGACTGAGCAGGAGGAGGAAGAGGAGCAAGTTAGTATTGCTGACTTAGAGGCAGAGGCAGAAGAGAGGAAGGAGGTAGAAGGGGAGGCAGGAGAGGCTGTCATACTTGGCGTAACTTTGAGGAAATACATTGTAATTTCTGACATTTTTTGCTTTTTCAACTCTCTAAAAATGTTTCTATATATCACCAAACCTTCTTTCACTGTTTGCTTTAGGTTCAATGCCCGTAAGAGTCCATGTCATAAAAGAAATCAAAAGCAATCTTGAACAATCAGAATGCTTCTGCCAGATTGTCTCATATAAATTTGTTTCTTGGCATTTCTTCTTTCTTCTATGTCTTCTTCCCCATCATCTGGCACTGATCAAGTCATCTTTTGTTAATTCCTGTGGTGTGTCTATTCACGCTTGAATTTCTTCAAAATCTGTATTTTGAAGGGTTTCTTTATCCCTCATCTTTTTGCCTTATCCACAATCTCTTTCATGGTTTCCTCGATTGGCTCTGTTGTAAATCCTGTAAAGTCATGCACACCTTGGCAGTTTTCTCCAGTAGGAATTTATTTCAGGCTTGATGGCTTTTGTGGCTTTTCTATAACAATGATTGCATCTTTAATGGAGTGATCCTTCCAGACTTTAATGATGTTCTCTTTATCATAAGTTATCTTTCATAGTGTAGACAATTCTTTCCATAGAGTAGCATGTGTGATGAACCTTAAAGTCCTTATGACACTATGATCTAGAGGTTGACTTAGAGATGTTGTCTTCGGGGGCGAGTAGACCACTTTGACACCTTCATTGTCAAACTCATTGGATTGTGGGTGTCCAAGAGCATTGTCTAATATCAAAAGAACTTGCAGACTTCAAGGACAAATAATCAATAAAACCAATCCAGAAAAAGAGTTCTTCTTGTCTAGGTCTTCTTGTTGTACAACCAAAGGCTGCCAGCAGGTGCTTACTTTTTCCCTTCAAGGCTTGAGGGTTAGTGGCTTTCTAGATAAGGGTAGTCTTGATTATAAACCTGACTTCATTTACACAAAACAGTAGAGTTAGCCTATTCCTCCTTGTCTTAAATCCTGGTTCTTACTTATCTTTCTTTCTAATACATGTTCTTTGTGGCTTTTTTTCCTACAATAAGACTTTTGGTCTGCATTTAAAAGCTGTTCAGGCAGATACCCTTTCTCTTCAGTGATTTTCGTAATTACTTCTGGGAACTTGTCTGCTGCCTCTTGGTTGGCAGAAGCTGCTTTTTCTGTTATCTTGACTTTTTTGAAAGCCAAACTGCTTTCTAAAATTATCAAACCATCCTTTGTTGGTTTAATTTCTCCAGCTTTACATCCTTCACCTTTGCTTTAAATTTTCATGTAATGACTTTGCTTTTTCTCAAATCATAGTAGAGTTCATAGATGTGCCTTTCTTGTAGCAATCCTGTATCCACATAAAAACTACATTTTCAATACAAGATAAAAGGGTATTTTTTTTTTTTTTCTTTTTTTTTTTTTTTGAGACAGAGTTTTGCTCTTGTTGCCTAGGCTGGAGTGCAATGGCACAATCTTGGCTTACCGCAACCTCCACCTCCCATATTCAAGTGATTCTCCTGCCTCAGCCTCCTGAGTAGCTGGGATTACAGGCATGCACCACTACTCCCCGCTGATTTTATATTTTTAGTAGAGAGGGTTTCTCCATGTTGGCCAGGCTGGTCTTGAACTCCCGACCTCAGGTTATCCATCTGCCTCAGCCTCCCAAAGTGCTGGGATTACAGGCATGAGCCACTGTACCCGGCCAAAAAATAGTGCAAGGTTTTTATGCATGCTGAAGTAGCTGTAGCAAGGGCTTTATGAATTCTCTCTCTCTCTTTTCCTCTCTTTCTCTCTGTCTCTTTTCCTCTCTCTCTCTCTCTGTCTCTCTTTTTACATTGGTTCTTACACTTGATTACTTTATCTTGAAATGATGAACAACTACA
Source organism: Chlorocebus sabaeus (assembly GCF_047675955.1). Lineage (NCBI taxonomy): Eukaryota > Metazoa > Chordata > Mammalia > Primates > Cercopithecidae > Chlorocebus > Chlorocebus sabaeus. The sequence goes on along the minus strand of NC_132918.1, from coordinate 35,750,116 downwards.
GCTGCAGAACTCAATCTACAGTACATATCAAGTAATTAAATTTTTCTTGTAATGTTATGACTTTTTTCTAGAAGTCCTAGGAGCACTTCTAGCATCACTACTGGCATTTTTTATGGGTCCCATGGTGTTATTCAAAGTCTACAGGATTGTGCTAAAAACAATGAATAACAGGAGAAAACTGTAAGAGATCATTTTTTACTGCAATATGCAATTTACTGGAGAGATAACTGTTTTAATAAGATACAATACTTGAGTTCACCACAATAGCAACAGGAGGTGGCTGCAAAATTATTACAGTGGTATAGTATATACTACAGTTAATATTATGCAGTTATAACATAATACTACGTCTTTATATTTATTTACATTTCTCTCAACTGCTAGTGGCATTGTGTACCGGGTGCCTGTGCATAAGTTTAACTTTTTGTAATAGATCTGTATATATTTTACGGTAGTAAATGATAAAGTATACTGGCATCTACATATATTTTATGAATTCATGACATACTTACATTTTTCTTGATTTTTTTTTTTCTTTTTGAGGTGGAGTCTTGCTCTATTGCCCAGGCTGGAATGCAGTGGTGCGATCTCAGCTCACTGCAGCCTCAGCCTCCTGGTTTCAAGAGATTTTCCTGCCTCAGCCTCCTGAGTATCTGGGATTACAGACATATGCCAGCATGCCCAGCTAATTTTTGTATTTTTAGTAGAGATGGGATTTCACCATGTTGGTCAGACTGGTCTCGAACTCCTGACCTCAAATGACCCACCCACTTCAGCCTCCCGAAGTGTTCTGATTACAGGCTTCAGCCACCATGCCCAGTCTTTTTATTAATTTTTTAAAAATATTTCCAGTCTATGTAGTTTATCTGCAAGTTTATTTCAAATTATTGCAAAACATTTTTAATGCATTAGTTGAAAAAAATCCACATATAGGTGGATTTGTGTAGTTCAAACTCACATAATTCAAGGGTCAACTGTATATTGATTCTGGGAGACCCATAATGTCACTCTAGTAAGAGTAGGTAGGGGCTTACAGAGGTCAGGTGATCAATGTAGTTTTAGCTTAAATCTGTCTCAGAGTGGATCTGGTGGGTCCCAGAACCCATTCTGCGGTTATTTCTTCAAATCCAGACTGCATAATCGGAACAAACATACTTAGCAACTGGCAGAGTCCTCAGATTGGTTTTCTTACCTATTATGGGGGGAAAGGCCAAACAGAAGCCATTAGAACTGTTTCTACCTAGGAAAATGGTAAATCAAAAGAAATACGGCATTCTTGGAGGATTGCAAAGATTAGTGGCACCATTAAGGACTTGAAAGATGCAGGGGTGGTGATTCCCACACATCCTCCTATAATCCTTCCGTTTGACCTGTACAGAAGACAGTTGACAGATCTTGGAGAATTATTGTCAGCTTAACCACGTGGTGATTCCAATTGCAGCTAGTATGCCAGATGTAGTTTCATTGCTAGAGCAAAATAACACATCTCCCTTGGTATCTGGTATGCACCTATTGACATGACAAGTGACTTTTTCTCTATACCTGTCTATAAAGCTCATAAGTAGTAATTTGGTTTCAGCTGGCATGGTCAGTAACCCACCTTCTCTTTTCTACCTTGCAAACTTGGGGGTGTATCAACTCTCCAGCCCTATGTCATTATATAGTTTGCAGGGATCTTGATTGTCTTTCCCTTCCACAAGATATCACTCTGGTCCACTATATTGATGACATTCTGCTGATTGGACCTAGTGTGTGGGAGGCAGCAACTACTCTAGACTTATTGATAAAGCATTTGCATGTCAAAGGGTAGGAAATAAATCTGACTAAAAATCAGCAGCCTTTACCTCAGTTACATTTCTAGGGGTCCAGTGGTATGAGGCATGTCAAGATATCTCTTCCAAGATGGATGAGTTGTTGTACCCGGCCTCATCTACAATAAAAAAACAGACACGATGTTTAGTGGGCCTGCTAGGACTTTGGAAGCAACATATTTCCCACTTCAGTGTGTTACTCTGGTGTACTTACCAAGTGACCTATACAACTGTTAGTTTTTAGTGGGGTCTTGAACAAAAAGAAGATTCTGAAAGGTCCAGGCTGCTGTGCAAGCAGCTCTGCCACTTGGGCCATATGCATCCTTATCTTTAAGTACCATTGTTTCTTAAAGTGGCAGTGGCAGATGAGGATGCTGTTTGGAGCCTTTAGCAGGCCTCCATAGATAAATTACAGATCAGGCCTTCAGGTTTTTGGAACAAGACCCTCCCATCATCTGCAGATAACTACTCTCCTTTTGAGTAACAGCTCTTTTCCTGTTACTGGGTCTTAATAGAAACTGACTGCTTAAACATGGGCCACCATGAGCCCAAGGAACCTGACCTACCTTTGATGAACTGGGTATTAGATGACTCACTAAGTCATAAAGTTACATATGCCCAGCAAAACTGCATTATCAAATAGAAGTGATGTATATGTGATTGGGCCCAAGCAGGGCCTGAAGGCACAAGTAAGTTACATGAGGTAGTGGTCCAAATATTCATGGTCCCCACTCCTGCTACACTGCCTGCACCTGTGCCCTGTACCTACGGCCTCATGGGGATTTCCCTACAATAAGTTAACTGAGGAAGAGAAAACTTGGGCCTAGTTTATAGATGTCTCTGCATGATACACAGGTACTGTCTGAAAGTGGACAGCTTCAGCATTACAGCCCCTTTCTGGGACATCCCTGAAGACAGTGGAGAAGGAAAATGCCCCCCACCCCTGTGGGCAGAACTTCTGGCAGTGCATCTGGTTGTGTACTTTGCTTGGAAGGAGAAACAGCCAGATGTGTGATTATATACTGATTCATGGGCTGTAACCACTGGTTGGACTGGATGAAATTTGGAAGGAACATTGTTGGAAAATTGATTGATAACAAAATTGGAGGAAGAGTGAATAGACCTCTCTGAATGGGCAAGGAAAATGTAAAGATATTTGTGTCTTACGTGAATGCTCACTGAAGGGTGACCCGAGTAGGGTAAGATTTTAACAATCAAGTAGATACGCTGACCCATTCTGTGGATACCAGCCAGCTTCTTTCCTCAGCCACTCCTGTCGTCACCCAATGGGCTCATGAAGAAAGTGGCCATGTTGGTTGGGGTGAAAGCTATGCATGGGCTCAGCCACACAGATTTCCACTGACCACGGTGGATCTGGTTACAGACACCACTGAGTGCTCAATCTGCCAGCAGCTGAGACTCTGATATGGTGTCATTTCCCCAGGGTGATCAGCCAGATACCTGGTGGCAGGCTGATTACATTGAACTGCTTATATCATGGTAGGGACAGCATTTTGTCCTTATTAAAATAAATAATCTAGATACAGATTTTTCCTTCCCTGCATGCAATGCTTCTGTCAACAGTACCATCCCCGGACTTACAGAATACCTTATCATCATGGTATCCTTCATATCACTGCTTTTAACCAAAGAACTCACTTCAAAGCCAAAGAAGTGAAGCAATAGCACTTGCTCTCACAGAATTCACTGATCTTGTTGGAGTAGCTGGCTTGGTAGAACAGTGGAATGGTCTTTTGAAGACTCCATGCCAGCTAGGTGGCAATACCTTGTAGGGCTGGGGGAAGGTTCTCCAAAGTCTGGACATACTCTGAATCATTCTCCAATATATGGTGCTGTCTCTCCAATAGCTAAGATACACGAGTCCAGGAATCAAAGGATGGAAAAGAAAATGACACCACTCACTATTACCCCTACTGGCCCACTAGCAAAATGTTTGCTTCCTGTTCCCATGACGTTATGCTCTGCTGACCTCAAGGTCTTAGTTCTAGAGAGAGGAATGCTTCTACCAGGAGACACAACAATTCTATTGAACTAAAAGTTAAGACTGCCACCTGGCAACTTTGGGCTCCTCATGCCTCGGAGTCAACAGGCCAAAAAGGGAGTTACAGTGTTGGCTGAGGTGATTACTCTGGGCTACCAAGGAAGAACTGACTACCACTCCACAATGGAGGTGAGGAAGAGTATGTCTGGAATACAGGTAAATCCTTAGGGCATCTCTTAATATTACCCCACCCTGTGATTAAGGTCAATGAAAAATACAACAACCCAATCCAGGGAGGACCCTTCAAGAATGAAAGTTTGGATCACCCCAACAGGTGAAGAACCATAACCAGACCAGGTTCTTGCTGAAGGCAAAGAACATACAGAATGAGTACAAGAAGGAAGTTATAAGTACTAGCTGTGACCACAGGACAAGTTACAGAAATAGGGAGTGTAATTGTCATAATTATTTTCTTCTTACTTTGTTATGAATGCATTTCTGTATATATGTGTGTATATATATACATATGCAAATATCTTTGTTTAATTTCCTCTCTTATTCCCTAATTATGTAACATAAGATGTATTCACTTTATATCAGCATTTAAATATTGCAAATTTTACATCACAGTACTTAAGTTACAGGACATCAAGAGAAGAGTAAACATCATTCAAAGACTTTACTACCTCTTCTGGGGAAGGGATTAATGAATTTTTAGCTATACACAGGATAGTTGTATTATGTTAGGAAGAATTATAACCTCATTATTGTGTTTATTTTGAGATCAAATATGGTTTAACGAGATGCTTAAGGATACCAAGTAGACAAGGGATGGGTTTGTGATGCTTGATTTTATGTGTCAACTTGACTGGGCTAAGGGATGTCCATATAGCTAGTAAAATATGATTTCTAGGTATATCCATGAGGGTGTCTCCAGATGACATTAGCATTTAATTCAGCGGACTGAATAAAGAAGATTCACCCTCATCAATGTGGGTAGGTATCCTCCAATCATTGCAGGCCTAGATAAAATAAAAAGGTGGAGAGAAGGTGAATTGTCTTTTTCTCTGAGCTAGGACATGCATCTTCTCTCCTACTCTCCTGATTCTCAGACCTTCTTCCACCTGCACTCTCAGTTTTCAGGCCTTTGACCTCAGACATCACCCGCTATGCTAGAGTCAGGCCTTTGAACTCAGACAGAACTACGCTACTGACTTCCCTGGTTCTCCAGCCTGCAAATGGCATATCATGAGATTTCACAGCCACCACAATCTCACGAGCCAAATCCCATAATAAATTTCCTCATATATATCTATGTATATCCTATTTGTTGTTTCCCTAACTAATATACAGCCCCTTGGGCTTAAAATGTATTAGGACATTTTAATGAACTAGTATGTTAAAATATACTAGTAAATTAGTACATTTAGTAATTTTAGGAGCCTTAAACGCCAGCCTACACAAGATTCTGCCCAAGTTTCCTCTGATACCAATCTGTATTCATTTTGATTCCCCATAGTCCATTCCTCTTGAGAGAACTGCTAATTTAAATAGAAAAGTACCTAAACTCATGTGATTATTGTAGTCTAATATGGTTAAATTACACCCCATGGGATAATTTAAGAGGAAATTACGTTTTTATTTCCAATCAATGGACCAATGTTATGGTTTATTTTAAAACAACAGTTCTTTTGCCTTTGCTTATCTCTTGGTCGATGTTTTTAGACTGAGGTGGAAAAGATTATTTGCTGTAATCTTACCCTTAATATTGCTTTTTTGTACATTTCCATACATATAATTTGTGCTGTGAGAATTAGAGGATAATAAGTTTGTAAATAAGCACTAATTTTCTCTACAGTTTCATAGGAAATGTTTTGAGTCTCAAAGAATTTATAGAATTTACAGCAATTGTCTTTGAGGAGTGATTTCCCTCTGTCTGCCTCATAGAATAGCTGAGATCAACCTTGATTGCCTTTTAAGTTGAGTAAATTGGAGGACAGGCTGCCCAGTATCTTAATTCTTCTAAGACTGCTTGCAACCCACAAAGTGTGAACAGTATGATGACGAATGCTCTTAAGAACAGGTAAAAGTGAAGTTCTTCAAACTAATTTATTATTTTGGAACTAACAAATTAGAATACTTCTCAATAGATACATTGAGTTTACCCATGTCTAAATAATGAATACAAGTTTGGTAATATTTTTACTGTTTTCTGCTGTAAAAGACAGCTATAAAAGTACTAATTTCTATTGAGACTGCAAGAGATATATTATTTGATTCAATAGTTTTGAGATCATGTCCCCACGATTTTTTTCTTTGTTTGTTTGTTTGTTTTTTGTTTTTGTTTTTGTTTTTGTTTTTTGAGACAGAGTCTCTCTCTCCCAGCTGGAGTGCAGTGGCTTGATCTCGGCTCACTGCAAGCTCTGCCTTCTGGGTTCACACCATTCTCCTGCCTCAGCCTCCAGAGTAGCTGGGATTACAGGCACCTGCCACCACGCTCGGCTAATTTTTTGTATTTTTAGTAGAGACGAAGTTTCACTGTGTTAGCCAGGATGATCTCAATCTCCTGACCTCATGATCCACCCACCTCGGCCTCCCAAAGTGCTGAGATTACAGGTGTGAGTCACCGCATCCAGCCTGTCCTCACATTTTAAAATTCATGATATTCTTCCTACTTTTATTCAGTATCCATTTTGAAATTACATCTCCATTTTAAAACATAATCTTTCCAAGTCAGAGTTATTCTGTTTCACTCTTTTGTGTGTGTGTGTGTGACGGAGTCTTGCTCTGTTGCCCCGGCTGGAGTGCAGTGGTGCTATCTCAGCTCACTGCAGCTTCCGCCTCCTGGGTTCAAGTGATTCTCCTGCCTCAGCCTCCCAAGTAGCTGGGATCACAGGGATATGCCACTATATCAGGCAATTTTTTGTATCTTTAGTAGAGACGGAGTTTCACCATGTTGGCCAGGCTGGTCTTGAACTCCTGACCTCGTGATCCGCCCACCTCGGCCTCCCAAAGTGTGGGATTACAGGCATGAACCACCACACCCGGCCTTCTATTTCACTCTTACTAAGCAGCTAAAATCTATTCTTTTTAACTTACTCTCTGTTTCATGTCCCTTTTCTCTACAATTTCTTAATGTTGGATAATGCCAGGACTTAATTGTTGAACATTATGAGTTGCCTCTCTGTCTACACTTACTCCTTTGGTTATCTCATCAGGGCATCAAATGCTGTCTTTATGCTAGTAGCTCCCCAACTTATAGTTTTAGTTCAGTCTTCACTCCAAAATTCCAAACTCCTATACCCAAATTCCTAGTCATCAGGTCTACCTGTATTTCTAATAAAAATCTAAAACTTACCATGTACAAGACTGAATTAATATTCTTTTTTTTTTTTTTTTTTTTTTTTTTTTTTTTGAGACGGAGTCTCGCTCTGTCGCCCAGGCTGGAGTGCAGTGGCGCAATCTCGGCTCACTGCAAGCTCCGCCTCCCGGGTTCACGCCATTCTCCTACCTCAGCCTCCCGAGTAGCTGGGACTACAGGCACCCGCCACTGCGCCCGGCTAATTTTTTTCTATTTTTTAGTAGAGACGGGGTTTCACCATGGTCTCGATCTCCTGACCTTGTGATCCGCCCGCCTCGGCCTCCCAAAGTGCTGGGATTACAGGCGTGAGCCACCGCGCCTGGCCTTGAATTAATATTCTTGAGACTATATTCCTACATTTTTAAATACCTGATAATCTTCCTACTGGTATTCCATATCCATTTTAAAATTACATCTCCATTTTAAAAAAGACCTCACTCTGAAATTCCAAGCTCTTAGTTAACAGCTCTACTTGTATTTCTATAATAATAAAAGTCTAATATTTACCATGTCCAAGACTGAATTCTCGCAAAAGCTACTTTACCTAAGCCTTCCTCTTCTCACTTGGAGTCAGCTTTGTTCTTTCAAGTGTCAAAACCTTAAGTCATCCTGGACTCTTCTCTTTCTCATACTTTACACCCAATCTAACTGGAAATTGAGTTGGTTCTATCATCAAAATTGATCCATATATATATAGATTCCCCATAGTTCATTCCTCTTGAGAGAATACACATATTCCTCTGTGTGTGTGTGTGTGTGTGTGTGTGTGTATATATGTGTACACACACACAGACAGGTGAGTATATAAATAAACATAGTTGCATATATACATGAAGTGGTAGGTGGAAGAATGCCCCCTCTCCAAATATATTTGCATTCTCATCTGGGGCAAATGTGAATATATTACTTTATGTGACAAAAGGGACTTTGCAGATGTGATTAAGTTAAGAGCCTTGAGATGGGGAGATTAACCTGGATTATCTGGGTGGGTCCAACATAATCACAATGGTCCTTAAAAGAGTCGGAGGAGAAGCGACAACTAAAGCAGTGTGTCACAATGATGCAATGGTGATTTGAAGACGCTGTGATGCTGGCTTTGAAATGGAAGAAAGTGTCTGAGTCCAGGAATGCATCCTCTAAAGGGTGGAAAAGGAAAGGAAACAGATTCACTCTTAGAGCCTCCAGAAGTAATGCAATCCTGCCAATGTCTTGATTTTAGCCCACTGAAATTCATTTCAGATGTTTGACCTCCAGAACTGTAAGTTAATAAATTGGTATGGTTTTAAGCCACTAAGTTTGTGGTAATTTGTTACAGAGCATAGGAAACTAACATACTTGGGTTAGTAATATGTATTTATTTCCTAGCTGTGTCACTAGACGGGTCTAGAGGTAATGACATCCCACTAGCAGCAAGTCTACCTAGTGTCTAGATCTTACTCTTTAAGTATCATCCTTCAATAAAAGGTACCAGGGCTTCTTCGGAAAATCAGATCCTAGGGTTGTAAGAGAAGCCTGGAGCATTTTGTAGTGCCAGAAAGTAGGGAAGTGCTCCAAAGAATGGGGGACTGAGGAGGTGGGTACATCACAAAGACACGGGAGCCAATCAAAGAGTTTCCAATGACCAAAGTTAGAACAATCTGACCAAATAAATAAATAAATGACAATAGCATTGGATTCTAACCCAAAAGAAAATAAAATGCATGAGTTCAGACTGATATAAATAAATTATAAAATATATACCAGAGAGAAGGGACAAGTGCTTCTTACAGAAGAATTTCAATTAATTTATGTTGAAGGATTGAGGGAAATAGAAAATCACTAATAGAACACCACAGTAATAATTTCCACAAGCAAGTTCCACCAATTCATGTAAAACTTAAAGAGAAATATGTTATTTGCATAGCTTCAAAGTATCTCCCCCAAAATATTTACTAATTACTATAGTGATTTTATTATATGTCTATGAATACTTTGATACTTCTCTCTCTAAGAGTTCAAGCTTAACTTCCAGCCCCTTGAGTGTGGGCTAGACTTAGTGACCTGCTTCTAAGGAATAGAGTGTGGAAAGAGGAAAATAGCAACATTACAGTAGAGAAAACTGAAAGCACCTTAACCAAATGATCTCAGAATCACTGGCAAGAAGACATGTTGATATCAGGTACCCCCAATATGGTATGATGAAAAGACCCATCATCTCAGTGGTATTTATCCTCAAAATCCATAATCTGACAGCAATTATGAGAAAATATAGACAAACCCAAATTGAAAGGAAGTAAGTCTACAAAATACTTCACCAGTACTTTACAAAAGTGACAAAGTCATGAAAGACAGAATAAGACTGAGACACTCACAGATTGTAGGAAGCCAAAGAGACATAACGGCTGAGATCATGGTGGTGGAACTCTGGTTTGGATCCTGGAACAGAAAAAAGAACACTAAGTGGAAAAGCTGACGCAATATAAATAAAGTCTATAATTCAATTAATGGTATTGTACTATTAATCTCTTAAGTTTTGAAAAATGGACCACATTATGTAAGACATTAACGTCAGGGGAAGCTAGGTAAAGGTAACTTGGGAACTCTCTGCAACTCTTCTAAAATTATTTTGGATGGATGTGGTGGCTCAATCCCCCTGTAATCCTAACATTTTGGAAGGTCAGGGCAGCAGGATTGCTGAGGTCAAGAATTCAGCCTTGGCATTGTAGAAAGACCCCATCTTTACAATAAAGTAAAAATAAAAAGTAGCCAGCATGATGGCACCTTCCAGTAGTCCTAGCTACTCAGGAGGCATAGCCAGGAAGATTGCTTGAACACAGGAGTTTGAGGCTGCAAGGCGCCAGGATTACACCACTGTACTCCAGCCTGGGAAACAGACGCAAACACTGTCTCAAAAAAAAAAAAAAAAAAAAAAAAAAAGAAATAGAAAAAAATTTGAAATAAATAGTTTCAAAAAATCTAGAATTTGACCACTTTTCATCAGTAAAATTGCCTCTTTGGTACAAGCCACCATGATCTTTCTTTTGGTTTATTTCAATAGCTTCCTTGCAGGTCTCTGCTCTGTGCTCCTCACCCACCACCTGTAAGTCTTGAATCTACTCTCCACAAACCAAGTAGAGTTATTCCTTTAAAATGTAAATCAAATTATGTAAGTCTTTTGCTCAAAACCCTGAGCTGGCTCCCTATTTCCATCTAAGCAAAAGCCAAATTCCTTATGGTGACTCACAAGTCCCTAATGATTATTTTTCTCCCATGGTTGCTTTAACTTCATTTCCTACCACCACAGACTTCATTCTCTGGGTTCCCACATGCTGGCCTCCCCGCTATTCCTGGAAAATATAGAAACATAGGTCTTGGATCCATTTGCTTCCATGGCCTGGAGCACATTTTCAGATATCTTCCTGGCCCACTCTCTTACCTCCTTTCCTGGGCAAAGATTTTTATATTGCAAAGAGACCCAAACCTCTGCAATCCAAATCTCTCAACCCTTTGCTGACTTTTCTCCTTCTCAAAGCACGTTTAGTGTTTTCTGTCAATCGGGGTTTTTCCTTTCATGATAATTGTTTGCTATTTGTTTCTCCTGATTAGAATGTAAGCTGCCCTCCATGGGAAAAGAAATCTTTCTTTCTTTTTTTTTTATCCACTGATAATCCCAAGTACCTAGAACAGTATCTGGCACATGGGAAATGCATAACAAATTGTTAAATTGAGTTTAAACGGACACATTAAGGTCCTTGGAGTATGGAACAAGCTTCAAGTGGTGTCAGACTACCTAGAAACTTTCCTACAATTTTTTTCTTTTTCAGTCCATGTGCATTTAAATATAGCCAACACCTCAGGTTTAGAGTGACCAACATTCCTGGTTTACCCCAAAATGAGGCATTTCCAGGAAATACATAAGTTCAGTCTTTGCAAGGGATGCCGCATAACCCCAGTTTTTCAGGAAACTGTCCCATGGCTTGATACTTGCACCCATCATCTCTATAACCACCAGAGAAAGGGGTCATTAAATGCCAGCTCAGAGGATATAACCAGAGAATTGTGCCTAACCCAAATTCTGTTTATTTTTTTTAAATTAATATATAGCATTTTAAATACAGAGATTTCACATTAAAGAGAAGATATTTTCAGCTTCTCTTGAAAAACAGGAAGATCTGGTAATGCTGGTCTCAAGTTCTTCCATGACAAAAATTGTTTCTAAATCTTCAGTCTCCACCTAGCCAGTTTTACTCTTTTCCTCACCTGAGCCCTGAAAACATTTGAATTCGTAGCCCAAACTTTAGCTGAAAGGCAGAACAGAGGAAAAAAAAAATGCTTTAGGAATGAATTCATATTTTGGCTCCACAATTAGTAAATTTTTTAGATAAATGTTTAGAGTTTTATTTACTTGATGTTTGAAAATACCAGAGAATTTCACTGGTATTACAATATAAAGATATGAGTTTTAAAACATATAGGTTATGTTATTTAAAGGAAAGCAATAAAAGAGACCCTATATCTAAATCTTTAATCTTATAGTTTTCAGAAGCCCAAAATAAACAATGTTCATTAAGCTAGAAAGAAAGAAATGTCTATTTTTTTCAGTATGTCTATTTTTGAGGAAAAGGACAGGGGGAATTTATGCTAACCAGAAAGTTATTATCTTCTCTTGGAAGGGGGGAAAAAAACCCTAGAAATGTCATTTTCTTTTCTATGAATCAGATGAAAAGAAATCAGTAACACTTGCATTACTTATATTAACTTTTTATCCAAAAACCCAAGAGTCCTGCAAAATGGTGCTCTTAGATCAAAAAGGTATATATTATGTTAATTTCTCTGCCTCTTCATGCTTTAATTTCTTTTCAATTGGCAGCTGTCTTGGATGTGCTCTTGCATATATTTCTTAGCATAATGCTAAGTGAAATCAGATGAGGAAATAAAATCAAGTCATCATAAAAAGATTTCAAAACCTGCATAAGTCTTTAAACCTTGTTAGAAACCCTACTTTGATTTTCTAAAGTCCGACTCAAAGCAAATAATTTTATCATACTCTACATTTTTATTTTCTTGTATTTACTCTGAGGTTCATATTTAGCTAGAAATATATGCAAGTCCAGCAATCAGAATTAAATAGTATCCCTATGTATTTAATACAAATCATATTCTTGAGATAGGCTTTAAATAATTTCCTTAGTGTAATAGACAATAATATAAACTGAAGGCTATAGTATAAACATGTCTGTTTTGTTTTATCATACAATATTCTTTTAAAGATGAGTTTCAATAGATTTAAGCAGGAAGGGATACACTCTTCATTTGTTAGCATAGTTGTCACTATTCTCTATTTTCTTACATTGGTTTTATATTACCTATGCCACCTTGCTGGCCACAAAGTCTTGTGAGTTTATGACTTATGAATTATTGATGAATGTAGCTACTTGATATTCACCACAACTAAATTAAAATGAGCTTCAGAAAGAGTAAAAGCTATCTGTAATTTTTAACTTAAAAAGAAATCCACGGATTTCAAGAAACAGATATTGTCAAGTTTTTCATAGACACATGACCGAGCTGCGATGATATTTTAGGAAAAGTTAGGGAGGTCACTTGGAAACAGTGTGTATTGGTCAGGGTTCTCCAAAAGCACAGAAAAAATAGGATGGATGGATGGATGGAAGGATGGATGGATGGATGGATGGATGGATGGATGGATGGATGGATGGATGAATGGATGGATGGTGAGATAAAGAGAGACAGAGAGACAATAGAGAGAGAGAGAGAGAGATGGGAGTGATTTATTAGAAGAATTGGCTCACTTAATTATGGAGGTTGAAAGCTCCCACAACAGGCCATCTGCAAACTGGGCAACCTGGGATGTTGGCAGCATGGCTCAGTCCAAGTTTGAAAGCGTTAGAAGCAAGGAAGCCAATGGCATAACGCTCAGCCCAAAGCTGAAGGCCTGCGAAACTGGAGGTGCCATCGGCATATGTTATGGAGTCCAAAGGTCTAAGAGTCTGGAGTTCTGATGTCAGAAAAAGAGTGTCCTGGCTCCAGGAGAAAGAGAAATCCTTTCCTCTTTTTTTTCCAACTGGCCCCCAGCCAAGTGGATGGTGCCTGCCCACATTTTGAGAGCAGATCTCTCCTGCTCAATCCACTGACTCACGCACCAGTCTCCTCAGGAAATGCCCTCACAGACTCACCCAGAAGTAATGCTTTAGCTATCTAGGTATTCCTTATTTAGTCAAGTTGACATGAAATTAATCATGACACAGTGGGTCTCAACCTTGAGCATCAAAATCATCTGAAGAACTTGTCAAAACATGATTGCTGGGCTCTGCCCCCAGAGTTTCTGATTCAGTAGGCCTGGAGCCCAAGTATTTGCATTTCTAACAAGTTCCAAGGTGATGCCAATGTTACTTGTCTAGGGAACAACCTTTGAGAACCTATGAAATAAGAAATACTCAGGGACTTTTAAAAGAAAGAAACTTCTTTGTCACATTTATTTTTCAAGACACACATGCATATCCACACAGATTTTATTTTCTTTGTAAAATGATTGAAAATCTTTTAGATAAAACTTAGCAATATCGTTTGTGTCTGTGTAGTCTCCCAAATCTCACATCAAATTGTAATCCCCAGTGTTGGAGGTGGGGCCTGGTGGGAGGTGATTGGGTCATGGGAGCGGATTTCCCCTTTGGTGCTGATCTCCTGGAAATGAGTTATCTTAAGATCTGGTTGTTTAAACATGTGTGGCACCTCCCCTGTCTCTCTCTCTCTCTCTCTTGCTCCTACTCTGGCCATGTGAAAATGTGCCTGCTTCCCCTTCACTTTCTGCCATGATTGTAAGCTTTCTGAGGCCTCCCCAGCCATGCTTCCTATATAGCCTGTGGAACTGGGAGTCAATTAAACCTCTTTTCTTTGTAAATTACCCAGTCTCATGTATTTCTTTACAGCAGTATGAGAACAAACTAGTATACTTAGAGCAAAAATATCAGTAGCAAATTACTGAGAATCAATAAATAAGATTTAGAGTGACTTCAGGAGATGGGTTAGAAAGGTGGTTTGAGGGAGTAGGTTTTATAAATACAGAGTATGCTGGCTTTAGATAAACCAGTCTCTACCTAAACAATTCTGGACAAAGACGGGGTTTGGGACACTGACAAAGATGATCATACAACAGAGAACTTTGGTCCGGTTGGGACAAAAACATTTTTATCAACTTGCTAATAAGAAAAAAACTGTGTTACCCCACCTCTGTTATGATCTTTTATTAAATGATGGGCCAAACATGAAAAAAAGAGCATAACACATAGTTTTGTCAAAAGTTAATTAACTGCCACAAGATTGATGATTACTGGGCCTTCATGTTTTCATTGTTGTTCAAGTCCTTCTCCAGGCAGTGACCAACTCGATATGCCATTTATCCCAAAGGCAGAGGAATTCTGCCAGATTTTCCAGGGCCAAATATTGAGTAGGACTTTTTCTTTACTGTTTTCTTAGACTAAGACAATGAACCAGAAGGACACTAATGCTTTCATTAGCTGGAATATGGTCTTTAAAAAGAAAAAAGAAAAAAGAGAGAAATTTTAGTTGATAATAGTTGAGCAAAATTGTTTTAGGCAGTAAGTTTAAAATGCTTCTCAGTAGCTAAATTTCTTAAAGTGACATCAGAAGAAAACATGGACATGGTTTAAAATACAACACTGAGCTTTTCCTATACCTGACCCTGGGTCTGCCTTTCTCGAGATAATGCACCACAGAGCCTTGTTTTCTCCCTTGACTCTCCTTTGTTCCTATTACCTGACATGTTTACACACCACACCACACCACTTTTCTTTCTCAAAATTTCTCCTTGTCACTATCCGTGCAATGAAGTTACAAGGATTAATGAACTGTAGCTGCTGCTACCTCTGTTGCTGTTGTTTTTAAACTTCTTTGGATTCCTGGATAAGAGTCACCACTAGAATACCCACAGATTTTATTTTCTCTTTTCTCTAACATGAGTTTATTTAGATGTGGATTTAAAAAAAAAAAAAAAAAACTATATGAAAGAATTACCTTTGTGAGTATTCTTGCATCATATCTAAATGAGGAGCTATAACTCAAAGTCTCTAAACTTGAAGTATTTTTAAGTTATAACTTTCTAGATAGATGTACCAGACAACCCCCAGTGTGAGACTTTTAGAGTTCTCCCATCATCTTCACTATATA
Source organism: Chlorocebus sabaeus (assembly GCF_047675955.1). Classification (NCBI taxonomy): domain Eukaryota; kingdom Metazoa; phylum Chordata; class Mammalia; order Primates; family Cercopithecidae; genus Chlorocebus; species Chlorocebus sabaeus. Next base: position 35,734,755 of record NC_132918.1, on the reverse strand, counting down.
CCCACCTGCAGTTCACATTCAATCAAGATAGATAGGAAAATAATATATCTTCCTTAGTCTTACTTTAAAAAGGAGAAGAAAGCTATTGAGCACCTCACACCAAGTAGAGCTGCTGACAGTGCCTTAAGTATATGAAGATATAGTCTAATCAGATATAAAAATATAAGCAACAAAGAGATGTACAACAGCATAAATTAGATCTAAACCATTTCTTATAGGAGTACCATGCTCTCACCCTTTCTATCAGGCTTAAATATATACCACTGTGAGATGGTATATGCAACAACAGGAGACTATACAATATAACACATTTATAACATAGTGATTAATATAACATGGTGATGAATAGAGCCTAGTGAATCTCCAGGCTCAAAAGGAGCCTTCCTGGTTTCAAGTCTGACACTGACAAACTGCATGTCTGGAGCTTCTTATTTAACCTCTCTGAACCTCAGTGCAGACATCTTTAAATGGAGATTATAATCACACCTAGTAAAAGGGGACAGCATAGAAGTTAAGTGAGATAACACATGCAAAATGCTTAGAGCAATACCTGGCACATGCTTAGAGACCTGAATCAAGAATTCAAGTTCTGCTGAGCAAGTGACCAGCTGAGAAAGTTTAGGCAAGTGAGCCTCCGTAAGTGTCCTCTCATACATCTGGATATACCTACCTTTCATGAGAATCAAGTGAGATAACATATAAGAAAACACTTTTACAACTGTAATGTGCACCCTATTTTACAAATACATTGAAATCATTTTGGATCGATACCCACTAAGCAGCTAGTAGTGATTACCTCTGGGAAAGAGAGTAGAATTGAAGATAGGTAAAGGGCATTTGAGCTTTTTACTTCATGCTGGATTGCTTAAAATTTTCAGGGAGATGAAGTTCATTTATTACACATTTATCTTTTAATAATAGAATCCTCTTCATATGTTATTCTTATTATTGAGAACTATGCAAGAGTCTAAAAACTTTAACATCCAGGGATTTAGTTTTCTTTCCAGCACCTGTGTGAATATCTCTGTACAGTACTTACAACATAAAACCCCTCAATTCACTATCTGTATCTGCAGATACAGGGAAAGGTTTAAAGTTCCATGTCCTTTTGCTTCTTAGAGAAAGCTTACACTGAGTCAAAATTTAAAAGCTGGAATGAGCCAGTTATATGAATTTGGGTTTTGGGAAAGGGGAGGGCATATATTAGGGTCAAAAGGGGGTCCTATCTAAAACAGAACATGCAACATTGGCTTGAAGCTAGAAATGGAAGCAGGCAATCCAAATATATCTGGCTAAGAACCTTAGTTCCTATGATACAGAGATCTTTTTAAGTCAAGGGACAATATGAGACATGGTGAAGAAAATTATGATCATAATGACTACAACAATCTCTTACATTAGTCTCCGAGCACAGTGTCTAGCACCTATTGAATACTTTTATTGAGCATTCAGTAGGTGCTAGACACTGTGCTAAGAACTTCACACACTTGGTGCATCTCATGAGGCTGTTTTGTTAAAGGTAAATCTCAGGTATCCATTCATTCACTTGACATATATCTATTGGATATCTTCCTGTCATACATAGTGAATCCTACATTGTCACACATCCTACACGAAAATAACTTAAAATCTAGTGTGAAAGTGCAGAGGGAAAAAGGTCTCAGGAGGAACAAAAACCCTGGTTATGTGTGTCTATGTGCACGTGAAGGTATAGGTGGTGAAGGAAATCTTTACCAAGATGTTAATATCTGCAAAAGAAATAATCATCAGAGTAAACAGAAAACCCATAGAATGGGAGAAAATATTGGGAGAATATGCAAAAAAATGGGAGAAAATGCACCTGACAAAGGACTAATATCCAGAATCTACAAGGAACTCAAATTAGCAAGAAAAAAACAAATCCATCAAAAAGTAAGCAAATGACATGAATTGATATTTCTCAAAAGAAGATATACAAATGGCGAACAAACATCAAAAAATGTTCAACATCACTAATCATTAGGGAAATTCAAATTAAAACCACAAAGAAGATATCACCTTACTCCTACAGGAACTGCAGTTATTAAAAAGCCAAAAAACAATAGATAAGTATATATATATTGGTGTGGATGTGGTAAAAAGGGGCCACTTTATATACCTCTGGTGAAAATGTAAATTAGTACAACCTCCATGGAAAACGATACGGAGATGTCTTAAAGAACTAAAAGTAGATCTACCATTTGATCCAGCAATTTCACTATTGTGTATCTACCCAAAGAATAAGAAATCATTATGTCAAAAAGATACCTGCATGCATATGTTTATTGCAGCACAATTCACAATTGCAAAGATATGGAACCAATCTAAGTGCCCATTAACTAATGAGTAGATAAAGAAAATGTGGCATATATACACCATGGAATACTACTCAGCCATAAAAAAGTTCAAAATAATGTCTTTTGTGCAACTTGGATGAAGCTGGAGGTCATTATTCTAAGTGAATGGAAAACCAAATACCGTATGTTCTCACTTACAAGTGGGAGCTAAGCTATAGGTATACAAAGGTGTACAAAGTGATATAATGGACTTTGGAGACTCCGAAGGGGGAGGTTTGAGAGGGTGTGAGGGATAAAAGATACATATTGGGTGCAATATACACTACTTGAATGACTGGTGCACTAGCCTCTCAGATTTTATCACTATACAATTAATCCATGCAACCAAAAACCACTTGTACTTCAAAAGCTATTGAAATGAAGAAAAAAAGTTTAAAGAAGATAATGTCTGAAAACACTGTTCTCTTCAAATTGTTGATCAATTCACTGGTTTTGAAATCAGCTGGGTGGAGGAAGACCTGCATTTTGTTTTAAATGATCACTGAGCCCACCTGTTTGCATCAGGAAACTCTGAGAATCCAATCATGTGGCTTGAGTGGAGGTGTAATCCAAACAGTTCTCAGCATTTTTGCCAACCTGATGGAGCAAGTAAACCCAAGCTTTCTTGCAAAAACCTGAGGAGCCTCCTGGGAGAACTAAACTTTGTCAAAAAAGGAGCCAGGCATGATAATCTTCATGTAGTGATTCTGAGTTCAGTGTGGCAAATGGCACTTGAGTTTATCTGGCCCTGCTCTGGATGTATGTCTGGGTTCTAGGGAGAGAGTAGGATAAGAAAAAAACATTGAAGGGATTATTAGTTAAGCTCTGAGGAGGGGACGCAAGATCCAGAAACCTTTAAATTATCTTTATTAAGGTGATCCCATTACTCCCCAGGGGCAACTGGGATCAACAAAGTGTTGGTTACATATAAATGAGAGTAAGAAAAGAAATGAGACAGAATAGCAAATAAGACAAGAACAAAACACAAAGAAAAAAACAAAATTGAATGAATCTGGCCACATGCTTGAAGAGGCAATAGTAGTCTGACCCAAAGCAATCTATCCATCGAGTTGACACCATTATTGTCAACAGGCTCAAAAACATGCTTGTACCTTTACCAAGATAAATGAGGAATACGTACAATGTCTATAACATGCTGATGAGATTATGTTTATTAGACTAAGAGACTGTGTTTTCTAAGTCAAAATGCATCCTACTCTGAGAACACCTCACATGACAGGGATGAGATAAAATGCATAAGGTACTAGTTTAGGGGTTTTGAGCACATCAATATGCAAATAACCAGAAAGTCTATTTCCATTTGCTCTCCACTTTTAGACCAATTTACAGACAATTTTATTAGTTATTATTGTAACCTATAACAACTAAAAATGGTTTCTCCATGATCCTATTTCACTCAGCATCACGATTCCAATCAATATCCTATTTCCCCTAATATTCATAGGAATAAGTTCCAAAAAAGAACTTCGTTAGATACATATCTGTGTCACTTGGAATTTATAAGGGTCTGTGTGCCCAGCCCAAGAAAATGATTAAAAATATACTTAAATTTTGGTACATAATGACCAAAGTCCTAATCCCTAGAATAGAACTGCCCTTCCAAGAAAATCGCAGGTCTGTGCTCACTCATAATTTGTTGAGATAATTTATAGAAAATTGCATACCCATCTCACTTTTGCAAACTAAGAAACACGTTTAAAAGAGAGTGGAATAAAAATAAAATGTTCATTCTTCTCATTCTCTGAGAAATTACCAACTCAAAAATTATTCTTCTGCTTTCAGTGTTCTTTTCTTTTCCTCTACAGGAACTTTGGGCTAATGTATATTTATGTCTTAAGCAGAACTGCCCTGCCTGTCCAAAATAGAAAAGAAAGAAAAAGGGGGAAGAAATATTTGAGAAACTGCAACAAGCAAAAATAAGGGTTTTGAGTACATATAAATAGAAAATAATGTCTTTGTAAAATAAAAGAGAAATTAAATTTCTTTTATAAGATCTATAAATATATTTTACTTGAATATGTTACTTCAGTTTGTGCACAGGAATCTCTCCTCTAGGATTTTATCCTCTAGGGAGTTTTCTGTGCTCTACCACGCTTGGTAGCTCATGAGGCATTTCATTAGACATTTCAAAATTCATTGGAATGTATCTCTTTCTCCAGGCACAGAGAGAAATAAAAAATTTTCTTTAAGAGGTCTTTATATTTCATATTCTAATACAGGATATACAAAAAGTAATCTTTCTCAGCTCTAACATCTGGTACATTTTTAACCATAGGCATCAACGAAACAAAAAAAAGTTTAAGAAAAATTAACTCATTATAATCACTTTCTCAAATATTTACATGTGCAGTTTGATAGAAGGTAAGTTAAAGATTCTGGAAACTTAAAAACATACAAGAATCTATGCCTGGAAATCTATATGCCATTACGTACCTGAACCTATTGTTTGCAGACTACTAATCATTTATTTGAGATATCCAATCCAATTTTAATTGCCCACAATAGCATCTTTAGAGTCTAAAGTTAAGACATTGACATAATGTATTCAAGAATATCCTAAGGGAAAAGTGAATTCATCATACATTTTATACATATTTATTAGTTGCCTATTTTGAACCATGTTCTGTAAGTCAGGAAGACGAAAAATGAATTCACCTATAAAAAGCTTTAAATGGAATAGGCAAAATATGACTCAGATACATTAAAACATTAGTCATATGATTTGGCTCTGTGTCCCCATCCAAATCTGATCTCGAATTGTAATCCCTATGTGTCAAGGGAGGGACCTGGTGGGAGATGCCTGGATCATGGGCGTGGTTTCTCCCATGCTGTTCTCCTGATAGTGAAGGAGTTCTTATCAGATCTGATGGTTTAAAAGTGGCAGTTTCTCCTGTGCTCTATCTCTCTCTGTCCCTCCTGCCAACTTGTGAAGATGTGCCTTGCTTCCCTTTCGCCTTCTGCCATAATTGTAAGTTTCCTGAGGCCTCCCTGGCCATGCAAAACTGTGAGCCAATTAAACCTCTTTTCATCATAAATTACCTAGTCTCAGTAGTATCTTTATAGCAGAGTGAATTTGTCACTAATACAATTAGTGACAAATTAATATTGTATATTTTATTATACTTTGTATAATTACAAAATATAATGTAATATTATGAAACATAATAAACTTCTAATTTTTTTCTTGCAGAAATAAATAGAAAAGTGGTTGGGACTTACCAACATAAGCTGCCATGATTATTGTCTATATGTATCAGAAATTAATGCTTACACATGCATACGCATTATACGTGTGTTTTTCGAATTTCTGTGATAATAATAAGTCACTTGGGGAATGGGTTTTTCTTTTACTAGGCCCTTTTAAGACCTACTGAAATGAATTTGCAGAGGAACTGGAGAATCTGCATTTTTAACAAATGACTCCTTTGATTCAGATTAGACAGGTTTAGAAAACACTGCAGTCTTCACAACAATGCCATGACAATATTATTATTCCCATTTTATAGTTGAAAAAACTAAGGTTAGAGAGATTAATTAGCTACTTCAAGGACTCCCAAGTTAGGAAAACACAATCTGGCTTCCAAAATTTTTGTTCTTTCCACCGTACTAAGCTTTCTTGGTTCTCTGAGAAAATAATTAGGTGAGATGTAGAAACATGGAATTAAAACACTTATAGAAAAATGTGTTTCTATTGCTGCTTAAAAACAATGTTCTGGAAATAAAATCGTGAAGATGGCAGATAGGAGGCAGGACTAGCTCGCAGCTTTCACTTGGACAGACAGAGCAGCATGTGGAGACTCACATTGTGAACTTTTGCTCCAAGAACTACCACAGAAGCATACCAAGAAAGCCAAGAGAATCCACAGACTCTGAAATAACTGAATCACCATGGCAGGCTCCCTGAGACACCAAAAAACTGTTAAGTCACCTTGCTCTCTCGGCAGGGAGGCTTGTGATCTGGGGCAAGTTCTCAGCCCTGGTCACCGGCTGCCTGGAAATAGACGTGGTGCTGTTGGTGGGGCACGGTGGGAGTGAGACCAGCCTTTAGGACTGTGGCTGCATGGGAGTAGGGTGAGGCCTGTGACTACAGCTTTCCCCCACTTCCCTGGCAACCTGTATGACTCAGGAGAGGCAGCCCTAATTCCCCTAGAAATATAACTCCATTGGACTGAGAACCAAACCCCATCCCCTACAGCAGCCACAGCAAACCCCACCCAAGGAGAGGCTGAGCTCAACCATGCCTATCCCTGCCCCAATCTGGTGGTCCTTCTCTACCTGGCCTGGTAGCCAGAGACAAAGGTCATAATTACTTGGGAGCTCTATGGCCCTGCCCATCACCTGAGAAACCTGAAGACTTAACCAGGCATCCCTAGGGCAAGTTTGCATCCTCCCTATAGGAATGCAGCTATGTACTCTTCAAAGTGCCACCTACTTGCTGCAAGCCAGCCATCACAAAACCAGCACACTAAACAAAAACACAACTGAGAATCCCCCACAGAGTCCACTTCGCTCCCCTGCTATCTCCACCAGAGCAGGCGCTGGTATCCACAGCTGCAAGACCTGAAGATGGATCACATCACAAGATTCTTTGCAGACACTCCCCAGTACCAGTCCAGAGCCTGGTAGCTTGGTAGCTCACTGGGGGCTAGACCCAGAAGAGCAAAAACAATCACTACAGTTTGGTTCTCAGGAAGCCCCATTACTAGGGGAAGAGGGAGAACACCACATCAAAGCAGCACTCCATGGGACAAAAGACGCTGAACAGCAGCCCTTGAATCCCAGATCTTCCCTCTGGCATCGCCTACCCAAATGAGAAGGAACAAGGAAAATAATTCTGGTACTATGATAAAGCAAGGTTCTTTAATACCCCCAAAAGATCATACCAGATCACCAGCAATGGATCCAAACCAAGATAATATCTCTTAATTGCCAGAAAAAGAATTCAGAAGGTTGATTGTTAAGCTAATCAAGGAAGCACCAGAGAGGTGAAGTCCAACCTAAAGAAATCAAAAACATGATATGGGATATGAAAGGAAAATTCTTCAGTGAAATAGATAGCATAAATTTTAAAAATCACAACTTTTGGAAATCAAAAACACACTTAGAGAAATGCAAAATGTACTGGAAAGTCTCAGGAATAGAACTGACCAAGCAGAAGAAAGAATTTCGGAGCTTGAAGACAAGGTTTTCAAATTAACCCAACCCATCAAAGACAAAGAGAAAATAATTTAAAAAAATGAATAAAGCCTCCAAGAAGTTTGGGACTATGTTAAACATCCAAACCTAAGAATAATTGGTATTCCTGAGGAAGAAGAGAAATCTAAGTTTGGAAAACATATTTGAGGGAATAATCAAGGAAAACTTCCCAGCCTTGCTAGAGATCTAGACATGCAAATACAAGAAGCTCGAAGAACACCTGGGAAATTCATTGCAAAAAAATCATTGCCTAGGCACAGTGTCATCAGGTTATCTAAAGTCAAGATGAAAGAATGAATCTTAAGAGCTGTGAGGCAAAAGCATAGGTAACCTATAAAGGAAAACTTTTCAAATTAACAGCAGATTTCTCAGCAGAAACCCTACAAGCTAGAAGGGATTGGAATTCTATTTCTATCCTTCTTAAACAAAACAATTACTAGGCAAGAATTTTGTATCTAGTGTTACTAAGCTTCAGAAACAAAAGAAAGATACAGTCTTTTCCAGACAAACAAATGCTGAGAGAATTCACTACTACTAAGCCATCACTACAAGAACTGCTAAGAAGAGGTCTAAATCTTGAAACAAATTCTTAAACTACACCCAAAAAAACCCCCTTAAAGCATAAATCTCACAGGACCTACATAACAATAACACAATGAAAATAAAGGTATTCAGGCAACAAATAGCAGGATTAATAGAATAGTACCTCACATCTCAATACTAACATTGAATGTAAATGGTCTAAATGTTCCACTTAAAAGATACAGAATTGCAGAATGAATAAGAATTTATCAACCAAGTTTCTGCTCTCATCAGGAGACTCACCTAACACATACAAACTCACATAAAAAGGTAAAGGGGTGGAAAAAGATATTCCATGAAAATGGACACCAAAAGCAAGCAGGAGTAGCTATTCTTATATCAGACGAAACAAATTTTAAAGCAACAGCAGTTAAAAAAGACAAAGAGGCTTGGTGTGGTGGCTCATACCTGTAATCCCAGCACTTTGAGAGGCCAAGGCAGGAGGATCACCTGAGTCAGAAGTTTGAGACCAGCCTGGCCACCATGGTGAAACCCACTCTCTACTAAATATACAAAAATTAGCCAGACATGGTGGCAGGTGCCTGTAATCCCAGCTACCCAGGAGACCGAGGCATGAGAATTGCTTGAACCCAGGAAGTGGAGGTTGCAGTGAGCCGAGATTGCATTGTTGCACTCCAGCCTCAGCAACAAGAGTGAAACTTCATCTCAAAAAAAAACAAAAAAACAAACAACAACAACAACAAAAAACAAAACAAAGAGGGATATTACATAATGATAAAAGGACTAGTCCAACAGGAAAATATCACAATTCTGAATATATATGTGCCTAACACTGGAGCTCCCAAATTTATAAAACAATTATTACTAGACCTAAGAAATGAGAGAGCTGGCAACACAATAATAGTGGGGGACTTTAATACATGACTGACAGCACTAGACAGGCCATCAAGACAGAAAGTAAACAAAGAAACAATTGACCTAAACTATATGCTACAACAAATGAACTTAACAGATATTTACAGAATATTCTACACAACAACTGCAGAATATACATTCTATTTATCAGCCCACGGAATATTCTCCAAGATAGGTAATATGATAGGCCACAAAACAAGTCTCAGTAAATTTAAGAAAATCAAAATTATGTCAAGTATTCCCTCAAACCACAGTGGAATAAAATTGGAAATCAACTCCAAAAGGAACCCTCAAAACCATGCAAATACATGGAAATTAAATAATCTGCTCCTGAATAATCAGTGGGTCAACAATAGAATCAAGATGGAAATTAAAGAATTCTTTGAACTGAATGATGATAGTGGCACAACCTATCAAAACCTCTGGGATATAGCAAAAGTGGTGCTAAGAGGAAAGTTTATACCATTAAATGCCTACATCAAAGGGTCTGAAACAGCACAAAAAGACAATCTAAGGTCAAAACTCACGGAACTGGAGAAACAAGAACAATTCAAACCCAACCCCAGCAGAGGAAAAGAAATAACGAAGATTAGAGCAGAACTAAATGAAACTGAAACAAAAAAAATACAAAAGAAATGAAACAAAAACCTGGTTCTTTGAAAAGATAAATGAAATTAATAGACCATTAGCAAGATGAACCAAGAAAAGAGAGAAGATCCAAACAAGCTCAATTAGAAATGAAATGGGAAGCAATATGACTGATACCACAGAAATACGAAAGATTATTCAAGGCTACTATGACTACCCTTGTGCACATAAACCAGAAAACCTAGAGGAGATGGATAAGTTCCTGAAAGTATACAACCCTTGGAGATTAAACCAGGAAGATGTAGAATCTCTGAACAGACCAGTAACAAGCAGCAAGACTGAAATGGTAATTTTAAAACTGACAACAAAAAAAGTCCAGGGTCAGATGGATTCACAGCTTAATTCTGTCAGATATTCAAAGAAGAATTAGTACCATTCCTGTTTTATAGAGAAAGAGGGAATCCTCCCTAAATCGTTCTATGAAACTAGTATCACCCTAATACCAAAACCACAAAAGGACATAACAACAACAACAAAAATGACGGATCAATATCCTTGATGAATATAGATGTTAAAATTCTCAACAAAATACTAGTGGACCAAATCCAAAAGCATATCAAAAAGATAATCCACTGTGATCAATTTTGTTTTATCCCAGGGATGCAGGGATGGTTCACCATATGTGAGTCAATAAATATGCATCACCACAGAAACAGAATTTTTTAAAATCACGTAATCATCTCAATAGAGGCAGAAAAAGCATTTGACAAAATCCAGCATCCCTTTATAATTAAAACCTTCAGCAAAATTGGCATAGAAGGGACATACCTTAAAGTAATAAAAGCCACAGCCAACATTATACTGAATGGGGAAAAGCTGAAAGCATTTCCCCTGAGAACTGGAACAAGACAAGGATGCCCACTTTCATCACTTCTATTCAACATAGTACTGTAAGTCCTGGCTAGAGCAATCAGACAAGAGAAAGAAATAAAGGGCATCCAAATCAATAAAGATGAAGTCAAACTGTCACTGTTTGCTGATGATAGAACTGTATATCTAGAAAACCATAAAGACTCATCCAAAAAGCTCCTAGACCTGTTAAATAAATTCAGCAAAGTTTCAGGATACAAAATTAATGTGCACAGATCGGTAGTTCTGCTATACACCAACAGTGACCAAACTGAGAATCAAATCAAGAACTCAGTCTCTTTCACAAAAGCTGCAAAAACAATAAAATACGTAGGAATATATCTAACCAAGGAGATGAAAGACCTCTACCAGGAAAACTACAAAACACTGCTGAAAGAAATCATGGATGACACAAACAAATGGAAGCACATCCCATGCTCATGGATGGGTAGAATCAATATTGTGAAAATGGCCACATTGCCAAAAGGAACTTACAAATTCAATGCAATTTCCATTGAAATATCACTGAGGCTAGAGAATAGTGCCTGGAGGCAGGGAACATAAGACTGATCCAGGCTGACTTCCTAGAACTAAATCAAATGGAAGCACTTCATCAATGACAGGAATATGAATGGTTTTGTAAATTCACTTCATCCTCTCCACTTACACAATTTACACTTTGTAACTTCACATTCGTCCTCTCCATTTACATAGATCATACACATCAAGTAACATCCTCTCCATTTACATAGGGTGCATTCTGAGTAAATGACTCTCTAACTTCACTTCATTCTCTTCATTTACACAGAGCATGCACCAAGTAACCAATGGGAAAACTCTAGAAGAGTACTGAAACCCCAGAAAATTCTGTAACTGAGTCTCTTGAGTCCCTGTGCTTAGGCCCATTCCCACCCTGTGGAATGTACTTTCATTTTCAATAAATCTCTGCTTTTGCTTTCCTTGCTTTGTGCATTTTGTCCAATTCTTTGTTCAAGATGCCAAGAATCTGGACACCCTCCACCAGTAATACCATCACCATTCTTCACAGAAGTAGCAAAAAGATTCTAAAATTCATATGGAACCAAAAAAGAGCCTACATAGTCTTGCTTTTTGCAAGACTAAGCAAAAAGAAAAAAATCTGGAGGCATCACATTACCTGACTTCAAGCTAAACTATAAGGTCATAGCCACCAAAACAGCATGGGACTGGTATAAAAATAGGCACATAGACCAATGGAACAGAATAAAGAACTCAGAAAGAAAGCCAAATACTTAGAGCCAACTGATCTTCAACAAAGCAAACAAAAACATAAGGTGTCAAGCACGTTCATGTGAAGAGACCACCAAACAGGCTCTGTGTGGGCAACAAGTCTGTTTATTCACTTGGGTACAAGTGGGCTGAGTCTGAAAAAAAGAGTCAGTGAAGGGAGATAGGAGAGGGGCAGCTTTATAGGGCTTGGGTAGGCAGTGGAAAGTTACAATTAAAGGTGGTTTTCTATTGTTAGTAGGGGAGGAGGTTACAAGGTGCATGGTGGAGAGATCATGGGACTCATTGTCCAGAAGAAGAATGTCACAGGGTTGATTGATCAGTTGGGGCAGGGCAGGAACAAGTCATAATGGTAGAATGTCATGAGGTGGGTTAATTAGTTAAGGCAGGAACTGGCTGCTTTACTTCTATGTGATTTTTGGCTGCTCCAGACTTCTTGGCTCCTGCAGGCTATCTGGATGTATATATGCAGGTCACAGGGGTTATAATGGTTGAGCTTCAGCTCAGAGGCCTGACATTCCTGTCTTTTTATTTATAAAATATAAAGTTATAAGAAAAGATAAAGAAAATATAAGTTTTTACTGAGGGTTATTGGGGTAGGGGTGATGTTTCTCAGGTCTACTTCAGGCATGACTTAGGGGTGGCGTGGACACCCCAAGAAAATTTAATTTTATACTAAGTTGGTCTAGAAAGTTGTTGGGTACAATTTTGTGTGGTTAACAAGGCACCAGTTAGCATATTTTTGAGTTTGGAATTGTCCTAATAGAATTTTTTTTAAATAGCAGTTAAGCATAATAGCTTTAAGGTAGGTGGCAGTGAGGTTTTTAGGCCAAGGAAGGAATAATGTTTTACGTACCAAAGTTCTTTGTCCCCATTTCCCATCATATGAATAGAATTCCCTGTTGTTAAGCCAAAGATCTACTATATTACCCTTTTTCCATAGGTGTGAATGGAAATCTGAATGGAGAAGTGTAATAGTTCTGATTGCAGATCCTATGCAGGAGAGATAATCAATAAAATAATCTTTGTCTCCTGGATTAAGCTGAGGAAGAATGAATTTTCCATGACCTAAGAACCACTTTCTCTGAGTTGGAAAAGAGTGGTAGAGCAGGTTTTCAGAAGAGGAATAGGTGGGGGTGATAGAGGAGACAGAAAAATACTGGCCTTTCGGAGTGAGAGCTGGAATATTTGCAGGTGTGGAGGCATTTGCTATGTCTTTTGCTGTCCTGTCGGCATAGGCATTTCCTTTAGCAATAAGGTCAGTTGGTTCCTGGTAATCTTTCCAATGAATGACCGCAGCCTTCGCAGGCAGGAGAGCAGCCTTAAGGAGAGCCTTTATTGTAGCAGCATTGATAATGGAAGAGCCTTGTTTGGTAAGAAAACCTCTTTCAGCCCAAATGGCAGCATGGTTATGGCAGATGTGGAAAGCATATTTGCAGTCAATGTAAATGTTAATGTACATTCCTTTGGCGAGAGAGAGTGCATAAGTAAAAGAAATCAGTTCAGCTTGTTGGGAAGTAGTGGAGGGAGGAAGTGCAGTAGCTTCGATAATAGAGGTGTGGGACACGACAACATAACTAGCTTTAACTGGCAAGAATTGGTTGGGTTTAGAAGAACTGCCATCAATAAACCAAGTGTGGTCTGGATTTGGGATTGGAAGAATAGAAATATGAAGAAAGGGGGAAGATGCTATGTGTATTAGGGAGATACAGTCATGTGGCTCAGGACTTGTGCTGGGTGCTGAGTGATAAGCTGGGTTGAAATGGGACCTATGGGTAATAGTTACTATTGGGGTTTCAATAAAGAGTGAATAGAGCTGGAGGAGTCGAGGGGCAGACAGTAAGTGTGAAAGGTGTGAGGAGGATATTAATGCTTGAAGGTTGTGAGAACTGTAGAGGGTAAGTGGAGCATAGCTTGTGATTTTGAGGGCCTCTAGAAGTATTAAAGCAGCGGCTGCCACTGCACGTAGACATGAGGGCCAGCCTAGAACTGTAAGGTCAAGTTGTTTGGGTAGAAAGGCTATAGGTCGTGGGCCTGGCTCCTGTGAGAGAACTCCAACAGCACAGCCTTGTATTTCAGCTGTGTGTAAGGAAAAAGTTTGGGACAAGTCAGGGAGTGCTAGTGTGGGAGCTGTTTCTAGGGTCTTTTTGAGAGAATGAGAGGAAGAATGGGTAAAGGACTTAGGGTCTATGGGATCAGCTAAATAACCTTTAGTGAGCTTGTAAAGTGATTTGGTTAGAATGGCAAAGCCTTGTACCCAGAGTCAGAAGTATCCAATAATGCCTGAGAAGGAAAGGAATTGTTGTTTGGTGGTGGGGATTGGGGTCTGGGAGATTAACTGAACACAGTCTGCAGGAAGAACACATGTATGTTGATGGAGGACTATGCCAAGATATGTAATATTAGGGGAAGAAATTTGAGCCTTAGAGGGGGATACTTGGTACCCCTTTGAGTAGAGATGTTGAAGAAGTAGAGTACTGTCCCCCTAGGAAGATTGGTAAGAGGGCTGCAAAGAAGAAATTCATCAACATATTGAATAAGGTGGGAGGCAAACAGGCAGAAAGAAAGTCAGTCATGAGAGAGAGCCTGACCAAAGTAGTGTGGCCTGTCCCTGAAACCTTGGGGTAGGACAGTCCAGGTGAGTTGCTGGGACTGGTGGGTGTCAGGGTCAGTCCAAGTAAAGGTAAAAAGAGGTTGGGAGGAGGGATGTAACGGGATGGTATAGAAGGTATCATTGAGGTTGATAACAGAATAATGAGTTGTGGAAGGGAGTATTGAAGAGAGGAGAGTATAGGGGTTTGGCAAAACAGGATGGATGGGAAGGATAATCTGATTTATGAGGCCTAGGTCTTGAACTAGCCTGTAGGAATTGTCCAGTTTCTGGATGGGTAGGATAGGGGAATTGTAAGGAGAATTTGTAGGCTTTAAAAGGCCATGCTCTAACAGGCTAGTGATAACAGGGTTCAGTCCCTTTAAAGCCCGCTGTGGGATGGGATGGGATACTGGCATAGAGTGGAGTAAGGGTGATTAGGTTTTAATGGAATGGTAAGGGGTGCATGGTTGGTTGTCAAAGAAGTAGAGGTGTCCCATACTCGTGGATTAACGTGGGGAGATACAAGGGGAGGATGCAAAAGAGGCTTTGGGTTGGGAAGAAGGGCGGCAATGAGATATGGCTGTAGTCCAGGAATAGTCAGGGTAGCGGATAATTTTGTTAATACATCTTGACCTAATAAGGCAACTGGGCAGGTGGGGATAACTAAAAAGGAGTGCATAAAAGAATATTGTCCAAGTTGGCACCAAAGTTGGAGAGTTTTAAGAGGTTTAGAAGCCTGGCCGTTGATACCCACAACAGTTATGGGGGCAAGGGAAACAGGCCCTTGAAAAGAAAGTAATGTGGAGTGGGTAGCCCCCATATCAATTAAAAAGGAGATGGACTTACCCTCCACTGTTAGAGTTACCTGAAGCCCGGCATCCGTAATGGTGCAGGAGGCTTCCGAGGCGATGAGGCAGCATCAGTCTTCAGCCGCTAAGCTGAGCAGATCCGGGAAAGAGTCAGAGAGCCTTGCGCCAGAGCTTTAGCGGCTCTGGGAGTGGCTGCTTGGTGAGCTGGGCAGTCTGATTTCCAGTGAGTCCCTGCACAGATGGGATACCACTTGGGAGGAATCCTGGGCTGCGGGCATTCCTTGACCCAATGGCCAGATTCCTAGCACTTGAAGCACGATCCTGAGGGAGGAGGTCCTGTAGGAATATCGCTGTGGCTTACGCGTTTTGAAGTTCCAGTGTGCTGGAGGTGCAGCTGGGTTTTGTCTCTCAGCAGAGGCAAGTAATTGTAACTCAGAAATGCATTGCCTCTTGACTGTCTCTTCTCTATTGTTGTACACCTTGAAGGCAAGGTTAATTAAATCCTGTTGTGGGGTTTAAGGGCTGGAATCTAGCTTTTGGAGGTTTTTTTCTAATGTCAGGAGCAGAGTGAATGGTAAAATACATATTGAGAATAAGGCAGCCTTTTGGCCCCTCTGGGTCTAAGGCCTAAGCATTGATTAATTTGGGAAAGGTCTGATAGAGAAAATGATACATGCACTCTTACAATGCTCTTAGCTCCAGCCACCTTTCAAAGAGGAAATTGTTGGTCAGGTGGGGGAGGATTTGCCTCAGAATGAAATTGTAATCTGGACCAGGCGTGGAAAGGGTACACTATTTAACAAACGGTACGGGGATAATTGGCAAGCCAAGTGTAGAAGAATGAAACTGGATCCTCATCTCTCACCTTATACAAAAACCAACTCAAGATGTATCAAAGACTAAAATCTAAGACCAGAAACCATAAAGATTCTAGAAGATAACATCAGAACAATCCTTCTAGATATTGGCTTAGGAAAAGACTTTGTGACCAAAAACCCAAAAGCAAATGCAACAAAAACAAAGATAAATAGATGGGACTTAATCAAACTAAAAAGTTTCTGCACAGCAAAAGAAATAATCAGCAGAGTTAACAGAGAATCCAAGAATGGGACAAAATCTTCACAATCTATACATCCAACAAAGAACTAATATCCAGAATCTACAAAGAACTCAAACAAATCAGCAAGAAAAAATACAAACAATCCCATCAAAAAGTAGGCTAAGGGCATGAACAGACAATTCTCAAAAGAAGATAAACAAATAGCCGACAAGCATATGGAAAAATGCTCAACATCACTAATTATCAAGGAAGTGCAAGTCAAAACCACAACACGATACCACCTCACTCCTGCAAGAATAGCCATAACCAAACAAAAAATAGTAGATGTTGGCATGGATGTGAAAACAGAACACTTTTACATTTTGGGTGGGAATGTAAACTAGTACAACAACTGTGAAAAAGAGTGGGGATATTCCTTAAAGAACAAAAAGTAGACCTACCATTTGATCCAGCAATCCCACTACTAGGTATCTACCCAGAGGGAAAAAAGTCATTATATGAAAAAGATACTTGCACACACATGTTTATAATAGCACAATTTGCAATTACAAAAATACAGAACCAGCCCAGATGCCCATCAATCAATGAGTGGATAAAGAAAATGTGGTATATGTATATATACCATAGAACACTACTCAGCCATAAAAAGGAATGAAATAATGGTATTTACAGCAAACCAGATGGAATCGGAGACTATTGTTCTAAGTGAAGTAACTTAGGAATGGAAAATCAAACATTGTATGTTCTCACTTATATGTGGAAGCTAAGCTGTGAGGACTCAGAAGCATAAGAACAACACTTTGAACACTTGGGGGAAAGTGTAGGGGTAGCGAGAGATAAAAGACTACACATTGGGTGCAGTGTACACTGCTCAGGTGACGGGTGCATAAAAATCTCAGAAATCACCAGTAAAGAACTTATTCATATAGCCAAACACCACTTGTTTCCTGAAAACCTATTGAAATAAAAAATAAATTTTAAAAAAATGCTATAATCTGTTTTAAAATGATGGAGAATAGAATATTGAGCTCTTAAAATAAGAAAGTCTTTGTCAGAGATACAATAGTAAGATTTATGAGGCTGGGCACAGTGGCTTACACGTGTAATCCCAGCACTTTGGGAGGCCAAGGCTGGCAAATTGCTTGAGGCCAGATGTTTGAGACCTGCCTGGCCAACATGACGAAACCTCTTCTCTACCAAAAACATAAAAGTTAACCAGGCATGGTAGTACATGCCTGTAATCCCAGCTTCTTGGGAGGCTGAGGCACAAGAATTACTTGAACCCAGGAGGCAGAGGTTGCAATGAACTGAGATCATGCCACTGCACTCCAGCCTGGGCAAGAGAGCAAGACTCTGCCTCAAAAAAAAAAAAAAAAAAAAAAAAAAGGATTTGTGGGAAAACTGAAGATTTCTGTGTTTCAGAGGAAGTTGTGCACACATTTGAGCAAGAAATGAGCTAGGCTATAGCCTCAATGAGCTAAAGAAAAGGACCAGTACATGTGGAGAAAAATACTCCAGACTAAAGAAAGGAGAGTTACTCTGACAAACATAGGACATAGGTTGCCATAATATTATGTTTTCTAACCCTGTCTCTCTAAAAACCAAAGAAATCAAAAAAGCTGACTAGTGATGCCAAGTTACGTCAGTAGAAAGAAGTAATAGAAACATCCAGTCTTCCATTACAGAAAACGGTTCCATTAACATTAGAACTATAACACGATCTAACAGTCCCACTACTTGATATATATCCAGAGGAAATAAAAGCAGTATGTCAAAAAGACATCTGTACTCCCATGTTTATTGCAGCATTATTCACAACAGCCACGACATAAAAGCACCCAAAGTGTCTATCAACAGGTGACTGGATAAAAAAAATGTGGTATATAAGGCCGGGCGCGGTGGCTCACGCCTGTAATCCCAGCACTTTGGGAGGCCGAGGCGGGCGGATCGCAAGGGCAGGAGATCCAGACCATCCTGGTTAACACGGTGAAACCCCGTCTCTACTAAAAATACAAACAAATTAGCCGGGCGTAGTGGCGGGTGCCTGTAGTCCCAGCTACTCGGGAGGCTGAGGCAGGAGAATGGTGTGAACCCGGGAGGCGGAGCTTGCAGTGAGCCGAGATTGCGCCACTGCACTCCAGCCTGGGCGACAGAGCGAGACTCCATCTCAAAAAAAAAAAGAAAAGAAAGAAAGAAAGAAAAAAAAAAAAGAAAATGTGGTATATATACACAGTTGTATATTATTCAGCCTTAAAAAGAAGAAAATTTTGTCATTTTTGACAACACAGATGAACCTAGAAGACATTATGCTAAGTGAAATAAATCAGGCACAGAAAGATAAGTACCAAATTATATCACTTACATGTGGATTTTAAATAAAATTGAACTATTTTATTTAACTTTCTAATTGAACTTCTATTTTAAATAAAAATAGAAGCAGAGAATAAAATGGTAGTTGTCAGGGTCTGAGGGAGGAGTGGGTAGGGATTCAAGATGTTGGTCAAAGGATACAAAATTTTAGTTAGACAGGAGACATAAGTTCAGAAGATCCATTGCACAATGCAGTGATTATAGTTAATAACAATGTATCACGTACTTAAAAATTGCTAAGAGAGTGGTTTTGGTTGTTGTCATTGTTGTTTTAGAGATGGGATCTTGCTGTGTTGTCCAGGCTGCAGTGCAGTGGCTATTCACAGGTATGAACATAATGCACCAAAGGCTTAAATTCCTGGCCTCAGGTGATCCTCTTACCTCAGCCTCCTAAGTAGCTAGGACCTATGGGCATGTGCCATTGACTGGGGCAAGAGAGTAGACTTTGATGTTCTCACCACAAAAGGATAATTGTGTGAGATAACGTACATGTTAATTTGATTTAGTCATTCCATAATTTATACATATATTGAAATATCATGTACACCATAAATATTTTTTTGTCCATTAAAATAAATCAATAAATAATAATTTTTTTAAAAAGGGATAAAAGAAAAACTGGTCTTTATCTAGAAAGAAAGCTTAAATATGAGGTCATGTTTTTAACTCCAGGTGAAACTGGAGGCAAGTTGTGAAAAAGCCTAAAGGCTTCAGAAAGTAGGAAACACTTAAGGAGTTACTTAACCCGAGGTGTCTTTTCTGTAGATTTCAGGAAGTCCATAAACACCTTAAATAGTATTGCAATGTTTTATGAACGTTTGGTTTCTGGGAGAGCTTATAGCTTTCACAGATTTCTCATTAAAGTCTATAGCACAAAACAAGCTCAAGTAAATGAAGAGATCATCTTTCCAATTACCTCAAGAAGATTTTTTTTCAAAAGTGGCTGGTCTTGAATCCCTGACAAACCTGTGTAAGCATCAGACAAAGGGATTCAAGGCAGTGGTGTGCTGGTAAATGTTTAGGAGCTGGCGATTCAGCAAAACAAGCCCTAATATATAGTATTTGTTGATTTTTGTGGTGTACATACTCCTCCATGACCAGTTTCAAGCTACAGATGAGACACTGACTAATACAAAATTCCTGAAGCTATTAACAATCAACTTCGAGAAGTCTGTAGGAGTCAACTCCAACAAGACCTCGACTGAAGGTCAGTTAGGTTTTCTCAGGTCTGGAGAAAACTTAAATTAGGACAAGTCATTAAGGAAATGAGTTGAGCCTAATTTTGCACACATTTTCTGCTTACATTTTGTAAATATTTCTCTAAATATATTTAAGAAGCATTTTTGAAGTGTTTAGCCATGTTTAAAAGATCAGAATCAATGAAGAGAGCAAAAGCTTTTTCTAACTTTTCGATGAGGATTAATTTATGTAGAGAAATTAATCAAATGGAAGATAGTGTGAAAGTTATGAGGAAGAAATCAGCTCCCTTCTAGAACAGCAGTTCTCAAAATACAGATCCCAAGGAAGCAGCAGCAGCATTACCTGAAAACTTGTTAGAAATTAATTCATAGGCCTCCACCCCAGATCTGAATCAGAAACTCTGAGAATGATGTCCAGCTATCTGTATCTGTGTTTTAACAAGTTCTCTAGAGGATACTGATGTGCACTAAAGTCTGAGCACCACTTCTCTAAAACAACGGTTCTTAAATTTTAGTGTGCCCAAGTATCCCTGGAGGAATTTGTTAAAATGCAGATTTCTGGTTCCAGTGCACACCTGCTGAATCAGAATCTCCCAGGGTGAGGTTCAGGAACAGCACTATGTTTTATTTTATGTAATTTTGCTTACTTGTATTAGTTACGGTTTGCAACACAGAGTCACTGGGAGGAAAAAGGAAACTTCTTATAAAAATTTTTAAATATTCTGTAATCCCAGCACTTTGGGAGGCCGAGACGGGTGGATCACGAGGTCAGGAGATTGAGACCATCCTGGCTAACACGGTGAAACCCCGTCTCTACTAAAAAATACAAAAAAACTAGCTGGGCAAGGTGGCAGGCGCCTGTAGTCCCAGCTACTCGGGAGGCTGAGGCAGGAGAATGGTGTGAACCCGGGAGGCGGAGCTTGCAGTGAGCCGAGATTGCGCCACTGCACTCCAGCCTGGGCGACAGAGCGAGACTCCGTCTCAAAAAAAAAAAAAAAAAAAAAGAGTTAAATATTCACAAAAGTAGAATAAAGAGTACAATAAATCCTTGTGAGATCATTCGTCTTAAGCAAATGTCAACATTTTGCCTGTCTTATTTAATGTTCCCCACTTCGTTTTTTAGTTTGTTGTCTATAGGAATATTTTAAGGTAAAGATATCCTAATATCTAACCAGCAATTATTTCAGTATTCTCTCTAACAAATAAGAGCCTTTTCTATTCCAAGTCATTATTATAGTGTCTTAGTCCATTTTGTGTTGCTGAAAGAAATACCTGAGATTGGGTCACTTATGAAGAAAAGAGATTTAATAAGCTCATTCCACAGGCTGTATAAGAAGCATGGTGTTGACATCTTGCTCAGCTTACGGTGAGGCTTTTGTGCTGAGTCAAACATGGCAGAGGTCAACAGGTAAGTGGCCATATGTGAAGAGCGGCCAAGCCCAAGGGGCATTCCGGCTTTATTACAACCCACTTTCTAAGGAGCCATCCTAGTCTCGAGAGAGTGACAACTCACTCATTACCAAGAGAAAGACACCAAGCCATTCATGAGGGATCCATCCCTATGACCCAAACACCTGCCACTAGGCCCCACCTCCCTAAATTGCCACACTGGGAATTAAATTTCAGTATGAGATTTGGTGGAGAAAAACAAACCATATTCTAACCCTAACATGTAATGTCTAGAATTAATAACAATTCTTTAATATCACAGACATGCAAAAATGTGTCTTTTGTAGTTGATTCATTTGTTGGCTATCATTTTAAGTCTCTTTTTTTCTATAATAGTTTCTCCCTTCTCACCTCACTTCTTTTTTTTTTTTTTTTTTTTTTTTTTGAGACGGAGTCTCACTCTGTCACCAGACTGGAGTGCAGTGGCATGATCTCAGCTCACTGCAAGCTCCGACTCTCTGGTTCAAGCAATTCTCCTGCCTCAGCCTCCCGAGTAGCTGGGATTACAGGCATGCGCCACCACGCCCAGCTAATTTTTGTGTTTTTAGTAGAGACGGGATTTCACCATGTTGGTCAGGATGGTCTCAGGTGATCCACCTGCCTCGGCCTCCCAAAGTGTTGGGATTACAGGCGTGAGCCACCTCACTTTGTAATGCTAGTTATTTGTTGGAAAAACTGAATTATGTGTCCTTTATAATTTTCCACACTTTGGACTTGGCAGAATATATCTTCATGATTTTGTTTAGAGTAGCCTTAGATAGATCCAGAAACTTGTTCTGCTTCAGGTTCACTTGTTTTGGCAAGAATACTTCATAGGTGGCACTCTACTTTCTACCATCTCCTATCAGAAGGAACACAATGCTGAGTTGTAATATTTTGGGTGATGTTAAATTAATCAGTGGGTTCAGGTATAATCAGACTAATCCATTCGGTATGAAATTGCAGATTACATTGTACATTTTCTGCCCTAGGCTAGGGCAGGGATCCCTGCCTCCTTTGAGTGGAGACTGGACTTACAGACTGGACTCCTTCCTCCCAGCCTTTTCCAGTGGACAGAGTTTGAATAGACTTTTTGTTTTAGAAGAAGAAAAATAATTAGTTTATACTGATATTTGCTATTCAGATTTAATATCACCAATTATTTACTTGAGTTTTATGCTGATGATATTAATTTCAAACCATATCAATATTACCATGAACAAAAAGACTACTGAATATGGTTAAAATTTTTACCCCATAAGAGGTGTACAGTCAAATATGCTATGTTATAAAGATGCATGAAAGATGTCTTTTCTCTGTGTGGTTATGCCACAACTTGATATACTATCAGATCTGCTTTAGTTTGTTTTAAATTTTGAGAAATAATTTTTTTCTTTTTAACTTATAAAATAGCTATATGATTCCAAAAATAAAAACTATAAAACAAGACATATTCAGAGATATCTAGCCTCCATTTGTTTCTCCTCACAATATTTTAATTTCAACAAATACATGTACACATTGGTATATCCCCTTCTTCTCTCATATAAAAAGTAGCACACATTGTCCTATAGCTGGATTCGTCACTTAACACTTTGTCCTGGAGATCTCATCATATCAGTATCTAAAAATCCTTTTCATTCCTTTTTACAACTGCATAAGTACTACATTATGTAGACATACCACAGTTTGTTCAGTTAATCCCCTCTTAAAAGATATTTGGCTTATTTCCAGGTTTTTGCAAAACAGAGTATGCCAGAATAAATAGCTTTGTATATAAGTCATTTTCTATTTTTGCTCATATACCTGTGGAAATTGCCATATTCCTAGAAGAGAGATCGCTGAGTCAAAAATTAAATACGTATATAATTTTGATAGATATGTACCACCAAACATCCCCCAAAATATAGCATTTTGAATTCCCAAAGACAATGGATGAGAATGCCTAATTGCACACAGCCTTACCAACACATATGTTGTCAAACATCTTTATTTTTTTTCCCATCTGATAAGTGAGCGATGATTCCTCAGTGTAGTTTTAATTACATTTCTCTTTTTGCGAACAAGAGGTTAAGTAAGTGTACTTTTACAGTATATGTTCTATGAATTGTCTGTTTTTATCTCTAGCCCATATATATTTTTTTTTTTTGTAGAGATGGAGTCTCTCTCTGTCGCCTAGGCAGGTCTCCAATTCCTGGGCTCAAGGGATCCTCACAAAGTGCTGGGATTACAGGCATGAACCACCGTGCACAGCCTTAGCCAACTTTCTCTATAGTTTTTTCCAGAGGGTAGGGGGGAGAATTTTTTGTAATGTAATTAAATTGATCAAACTTTTTTAATGACATGCATTTTTCATCATAGCTAAACATTTTTCTCACTCAGAATATAGAGAAATTCACTCATAATTTCTTTTTGTCCTGAAGAAATTCTTATGCACACCAAAGTACAGTTTATAATCCAAGTTTGTGAAGTGATGTCAAACATTTCATTGTTTAACATGAGACATTTAATAATCAGTCATGTTCATAGTTTTCTTAATTCTTCTAAATGATGTCAATGTGATATCTTCTTGCCTGAATGACAAAACATTCCATTAGTAAAATAGAAAAAATTGTTTCTGGAGTAATTTAGACTACAAATAAACATTCGATTATTAAAACCCTTACCTTTCTAAGAGAAGACAACATAAATCATTATAATGCAGCCCACAATCCAGCCAATCAGGAGAAGAATAGGAACCAGAAGGTGTGAAAATGTAGATCCTGCTTTAAAATAAACAGTAGAAAACGGATTATATTGGTCTTTTTAGTATTGAATTTTCTGAGTCAAGAGCATAAAAGGAATCTGGTAACATTAAGAAAAAAAGCATACACTCTCTAGTTATACCCATACATAATTATTTTTTCTTTTCTACAGAGAATACATGAGACTGTCATAAATCCTGGGTATTTTGAATTAAACCACGGATCTTTTACTGTTATGTGACCTTGGGCAATTCTGAGCTTGAACTTTCCTATTGGTAAAATATCAGTAATGAAACTTGTGCTATCTACTTCCTGGAATAGTTTTGAAGGTCAAATGACATAACATATGTGCAAAGCTTTGTAAACTCTAACCACCGTGTGTGTTTAGTGTATACAGAACACATCCATGCATTTGTGCAATAACACATACAGCAGCTATTTAAATAAAAAAAATCTAATACAACTCTGAGACAATTTCCACTGAAGTAAATAATTATAACACAGGGAAAGGTGTTGAGAATTGTTCTTGGCCTCCGTAGCCGAATGTAATTTTAAATATCACAGGGAAAAGGAAAGTATCATACATTATATAACCATTCTTGACTACAGAAAAGAATTTCCATTGTTTAAAAATTATTCATTATAACAACCAGCACTGAACCTGAATCAATGGGCAGTAATAATCCAACACACATATAAATGGCGTTTGTTATACATGATTCCTCCTGTGCCTCCTATTTGTACTCTTACCTGTAAAAAGCAATTTATACAAGTATCTTTTTACAAGTATTCACTGCATTTAATTCTTGTTCTTTCAAGCAAACATACACATGCATACACACAGAAATCCACACATGCATCACACAAAAAGATTTAGAAAGATCACAGAAAAACATTCTATAGAATTAATGTCCCTGTGTTAAGGACTCAGATATATTCTTAACTGCAAAACACAGTTAGATCTTATGCCATTAGTTAAAAGAGGGAATACATATTCTTAGCAATTATACTCCTATTACAATTTCCATCACTTTAAAACGTGAAATTTTTAAAAATGCTATTAAAATAAAATCATCAGGAGATGAGACACATTTGAAATTAGAAGACACTCTTATAAAAGCAAACTTTCTGAAGTTGAAATGAATTTTAATACTTCTATTTTTCCAAGAATGCTAGAGTCTCTCTTAACTGACAAAATTCAACGTGCTTTTCTTGTTTCTCCATCTCACTGTGACCTCGTATAAGGCATTAAGCACTAAATGGAAAACTGTTCTCTTTACTTGACATGTGGTATTGCTTAAGGATAAAGCAAACAACATGAGATGTCCTTTACTCTCATTTGGACGAAAGACTTTTTATGAATTAGGGTACCACTACAATGGAAGTACATAGCAGTAATTTTTTTGAACTGTCTATGTATGTGGCTTTGTATTTTTCTCAATTTCAAAGAACTTGAAAATTAATATTAACCCTTTAATTGTGCATTTATATTTTATACGTGCATATTTTAATAAAATTTACATATCACAAAGCCCTGAAAGTCAGTATCTCATTATTTATTTTCCTTGTAAAATAGTACCAGTTGCACTAACTGTGCATTTTAACACTCAAAGCATACACTCCATTAGTGTTTTTTTAGCACTAATATTTTCAACTTTACTAACACCTGTGGAATTGTTTGGAAACAGAAATATATAAGAGCACAACATACTTTGCATATGTCACTTACATTACTAGCACAAATAAGAACAAAACATCTTTCTAAATATGAAGTGTAATTGTAAAATGCTTCTCTCTTGTCCAGTTTTGAGCATGTCAAAGTAGTTACAGCTGGAACTGTTCTTGAAGACATTGCACTCTGGAAAAGACTGTCCAGGTTAAACACCTGGTGCCACCACTCTTTAGTGGTCATGAACAACTTACTAAACTGCTGTGTCTCAGTTTTCTTATCTATAAAATGGGCATGATGATGATATGCATATTTCAGAAGGTCATTGTCAAGATTCAAAGCAAAAATCCCTGTAAATATTTAAAAGCTATTTCTTAGATACAGTATATATTCAACCTATTTTGACAAATTGGAATCAATTATTTTATATAACTATAAAATATAAATACAAAAAATGTTTAAAAACAAGAAAAAAGTTAGACGTGGTACAAAAATGTTAGATGTGGAACAGACGACTGAGCCCAGTATTCTCATTTTACTGTCAGAAAACAGACTTAGAGAGGTATAGGGACTTCTCCAAACTCACATAGCCATTTACTAGCAGATCTGACACAGAACTTAACTGTCTTCAATTCTGGCTCAGAATTGAAATCAGAACTGATTTTTAACTCACCTTTCAAAATAAGCATAAACAAAATTAAGCTCTTTTGCTTTGCTGATCATTTTAAAATTTTCATAACCTATAGGTCTGATCCACAAATTACACAATTAATGCATTTTTGCAGCCACTAACATATATGGTTAATGGTCATTTAGCATAGAAGCCACATTTTTTAGAGTAACAGGGAAACACCAAGAAACATAACTAAACCAAAGTCAAGAAGCCTTTTTTATTTTGCCGAGAGAATCCAATGCCTTAAATCTTACCTTTTTCAGCCATTATTCCTGTTGGTGGGTGGCTAGGTCAGGCCACGCTTACCTCTTTCTTTTGTTATCCAGCGTCTCTTTGAACTTTAAATAGAGAGAAATCTGAAGAGTGTGGCAGCTGCCCGTCTCCTGGCTGCCAATTGTCTGCAGAGTGATGTAAGTCATTGGAAAGCAGAACTCCTCTGGCTCTTCTTTATTCTATTATTACGGAGGAAACAAGGGGCTACGTGACCTAAACAATTAGGTAAGCTGAATTATCCTAATGCAGAGATTCACAGGTTTTTAATTTGTACCATACCTTTAGATAACATGAAGAAAATGTTCTGTAAAGAAGGTGTACAGAGGAAGAACAACATTCCACCTATACAAGTGCTATCAAGGAGAAGGATGATATATTAGAAAGAAAGGATTCTGATGTTGGAGAGACTTGGGTTCAAATTCCACCTCTTTCTGTAATGAAAGCCAAGTTGCTTAACCTGGGAATCAGCTTCTTTAGTTTTAAAATAAAGATAATAATACCTGCTCATGGGAGTTGCATAAAGATGAAATCAAAGTCTATACGAAATGTAGAGAGTTCTTTATTAGTTTACAGATGGAAAATATAAAATGAAATGGTGCCCCTTTCTTTGAACTATTCTAAAAACAAACATTGTTAATATACTAGAAACTAAAATGATACAGAAGTTTCGATGTTACCTAGAATTTTTAGCAAGCAGTCATAAGCTTGTTGTTTTTATTAGCAATGTATAAAAATAGGACATTTCATTTTTCAAAGTCCAAACTGGTTTATGTAACTGACCTAGACTATTCTCTACATTCTCATTGGAATAACTTTAATTTGGGGATCTGGCTGGAAAAGTTTTGCAGAGTGACCCTGTGAGCATCTTCCCAAAAAAAATTGGCATAAGATTAAGACCTCTAAAGGCAGGTCTTGCCTGATCAAATTTATCTCCAGAGTTCCAAGAATGTTATTTCCCTGCAAATGACCATGTTCCATCACTGCTCAAAAATCCACCAATAGTTCTTCATCTCCTAGACAATAAAAATCTGAACTCCTTGTTTAGACACCTAAAAAGCCTTATTTCTCTACTCTTCCATTTGCAGTGATAACTTCAGTGACACTGAACTCCTTGCTATTATATGAATTCAGAATCCTCCCACTCTCACAGGCAAGAACATTTGACTTGCTACCTCAAAAAATGTACCTATAGATTAGAGTGTGCAGCCAAGAATCTGGTACATTTATATCATTTATGTCAAGTTGTCATTTCTCTCCTCAGTCTCTCTCTTAATATACTATTTAATATTGAAAAACATGTCTGGCTATATCAGGTAAGCAGAAAAACTGTATTGTTTATGCAACAAAATCCCTTACTTACCTGGCAAAGTTGGGTATTTTTTTTCAATATTAAATAATAATATGTTAAAGGTTAACTGAGGCCAAAAGAAAGAGAAGAAATAAAAATGTTCATTGATCTCATTTAAATATAAAAAATGTTAATTCAATAAGTTCAGATGAACACTAATTATCCTACGGAAAAAAATGACATTCAAAACAAACAGTGTGTTCCCAACAAAGAGCACAAACATTCATACTAAAATAAATAATTTGCTTAAAACATATGAAAAGATTTCTACATTTTAAACACTCATTTCCATTTCAATTATATTAAGCTTTCCTCTTGACATGAAATTGACTATTATTAACACTATTGCTGTCAATTTGGAGTTTGAGGAGGGATTAGTTTATAATTCATCATTTATTTTCCTTACTTTTCTATGGAAAGAAGAAGGGAAAAAAACTAATTTAATTGACATGAATTTCTCAGACTTCAGAAAAGAATTCAACCTAGAATCTCATTTTCTTGGTTATACCATCAGTAAATTTTTTTAAAAATAAAAGTTTTATAATATTTAATCAGGAAAAGATATTTTATTCATTAATAGACTGGTTTCATAGACTTTGAGCTCATAAACCCAAGGGCCTATATTTGACCATTTTCTAATCTTTCTCTTAGGACATACTAATTAGGAACATTTTCTACTTTTTTACTTTACATACTGTCTTAAATGTTTAGCTCTCAAATCCCTTACTCTCAAGGTGACATTAGATTTTTCAGAGATATGTGAGCCAAAAAATTTAAATATTTGGTTTTTCTTTAAAATACTTAAGAATTCTTCACTTTCCAAATATTTTTCACTACCAATGTCTGGAATTATAGCATATAGACCTGACCATGGTAGATGCTCAATGGATCTTTGCTTCATGGCTGGCTGACTGGGTAGGTGGATGTAATAATAAATGCAGTATAAGGTAGCTTAGTTTGCACTCTGAACAAAGGTTTACTTATGGCAATACCTAAAAGAGTAATAAGAAATAAAATGATCTTAACTATACTCTAGTCTTATAATATATGCATATATAGATAATACAGTGTATTTAATTACCAGTAACATTAGAATAACCTATAAATAAGAAAATAAACAAATAAGAGAAAGTGACATCTGCACCACAGAGGAGTGGGAGCCTCCAAAATATCTTTCCTTCATAAGAGCACCAAGAAATCTGTCTAAAATTTTTGAATCAATTTTTAAGAATTCTGGAAATTAATCAAGGACTTACAGCAATTGGGGAGCTGGAATCTTGGTAGGAACAACAAGTTTTGTGATGTTTTAATTTGGCCTATTCTCATCTCCCCCATCTCCAGCTTTGTGGTAGCCTTGAAAACCAATGCTCCAAAATCTTAATGAAACACTAGCAGCCTAGCAGCCACCAGAGGAGACAGAGTGGAACAGAACTCTTTCAAAGTCTCAGTTTCAGAGAACAGTAATTATTTAACCTGTCTGGTGGTTCTCCCAAAGACCTCACCTGCAAAGCTGTCTTTATTTGATCAGATTCAGCACTTACTCTGTGTGAAAAGTACCCACTCCCAGGACATTTGTTGAAAACAGTTAGAGGCAATTGTTTAACATCACAGCTGCCTAGGTAACAGAGTGAACAACAGGCTAAATAAAAAGCTTAAAAGGAGAATCCAGGGAATGAGATGTCAATAGGGGTTTCAAAAGTTTCACATATTGTTAAGTATTTAGAAAGTTACATGCATATGTTCAGCTATGGGCATGACCTCGGGGCTGTGGCTATGCCTAGGAAAGACCTGAAAAGGCCCTAAGCTTTCACCTCTGGCTAACTTTGAGGCTCAAAATGCAAAGCAAAGGGTAAGGCAGTTGTCAACTCCCCGACTGAGTATTAAAGGCGTACCTCAACACATACACAGAACCCATCATTAAAGTCTGGGAGGCATATTAGTTACAGGCATTTAAAGAAATCTTTGTCCAATCATTAGTTGATAACTAAACAAATTGAGCAAAAACTTTAGTGGTCACATACAACAAAGAATACAAATTGTACAAAATCAGTTCAGAACAATAATAACAACAACAAACAGCAATGACAACAAACTCTTGGGAAGAGGAAGAATCTGATTTTAAGAGTTGACATTATTTAAAACAACCAACTTTCAACAAAAAAAGCTTTGAGATATGCAAAGGAACAAAAATGTATGGCCCTTACACAGGGATAAAAAACCTATCAAAAGTAACTGTTTCTCAGAAAGTCTATAAATTAGACTGACTAACAAAGACTTTATGTCAACTATTTTAAGTATTTTCATATAACTAAAAACAGCAAAAGAATGCCATCTCAGCAAAGAGAATATTAGTAGAGAGATAAATACTATTTTTAAAAGAGCAAACAAATTTTGAAGTTGAAAGGTGCAATGACTAAAATGAAAATTTTACTAGAGGCTCAACAGCAGATTTGAGCAGGCAGATGAAAGAATCAGTTAATATGAAGACAGTTTGATTGAGATTATTCTGTACAAGAAACAGGAAGAAAAGATAATAATGAATATGGCCTTAGAGATCTGTGGGACACTATCAAGCATATCAACATATGCATAATTAGAGTCCTAAAACAAGAAGAGAAAGGGCAGAAAAAAATATTTGAAAAAATCATGGTCAAAAGCTTCCCAAATTTGTGAAAAATGTTAAGGTACATATTCAAGAAGTTCAATTACTTCCAGGTAGAATAAACGCAAAGAGACCAATACCTAGACACAAAATAACTGTCAAGAACCAAAGACAGGCTGGGTGTAGTGGCTCATGCTTGTAATCCTAGCACTTTGGGAGGTGGAGGCAGGTAGATCACTTGATGTCAGGAGTTGAGACCAGTCTTGCCAACATGATGAAGTCCCATCTCTACTAAAAATACAAAAATGAGCCAGGTGTGGTGGTACACACCTGTAATCCCAGCTAATCAGGAAGCAGAGGCACAAAAATCACTTGAACCTGGGAGGCAGTCATTGCAGTGAGCCAAGATCACACCACTGCACTCCAGCCTGGGCAACAGAGTGAGACTTTGTCTCAAAAAAAAAAAAAAAGAAAGAAACAAACACAACGAGAAAATATTTCCCTGTTGATCTAGGGGGTGTATTCTAACAGGGAACTGCCAAGTCTCTAAATCACCCTCTTGTCTAGCTTGCTGAATTCCTGCCTGAATAGAACTAAGAGCAGTCGCTCAAGGTGCTACTTGAGGAGTCATTGGGGCAATTATTTTTCGCCCAGTGTCCTCCAGAAAAGAAAGATCTGGGGGGTCATTTTCTTCAAAATAATAATGAGGGGGTGCAGAAGGGTAGGGATGAACCTCTCCTTCCTTTGCCACTTTCACTTTAGCTGGCAAATGAACATGCTCTGTAACCGCTTCTGTTACTTCACTATACTCTTGTTCCTCCTCATAATCAGTGTGAAAAAGTTCCAAGGTGAAACAAACCAGACCCCATACCTGTCCCATTGTTACCCTGACACCTCTGAGCTCCCCTTCTTACTCACCACGGGGATTACTTTAAGAGTACTTCGGTGTCCTCCAGCTAGTTTTCCATTCCAACTGTCACTCCAGCGACCCTTCGACCTGGATTCGAGCCCCCATGAATGGATGCCACTTGCTGAAACCAGCTCGGTCAGGGAGACCCTAACCCAGCGGCACTAGAGGAATTAAAGACACACACACAGAAATATAGAGGCATGAAGTGGGAAATCAGGGGTGTCACAGCCTTCAGAGCTGAGAGTCCCAAAGAGAGATTTATCCACATATTTATTAACAGCAAACCAGTCATTAGCACTATTTCTATAGATATTAAATTAACTAAAAGTATCCCTTATGGGAAATGAAGGGATGGGCCGAATTAAAGGAATACGTTGGGCTAGTTAACTGCAGCAAGAGTACGCCCTTGAGGCACAGATCACTCATGCTATTGTTCAGGGCTTAAGAATGCCTTTATGCGGTTTTCCACCCTGGGTGGGCCAGGTGTGTTCTTTGCTCTCATTCCCATAAACCCACAACCTTCCAGCACGGGTGTTAGGGCCATTATGAACATGTTACAGAGTTGCAAGGATTTTGTTTATGGCCAGTCTTGGGGCTGGTTTATGACCAGATTTTGGGGGGTCTTGCTCCCAACAGTGAGACTCTGTCTCAAAAAAGAAAAAGAAACAAACACAAAGAGAAAATCTTGAAGGCATCAAAAGAAATAACTAACTCATTATATGCAAGGGATACTCAATAAGATTAACAGCTGACTTCTCAATAAAAGCCATGAAGCTCAGAAGGTAGTGTTATGACATTCAAAGAAAAAATATTGTCAACCAAAAATTCTATAACAAGCAAGATAATCTTCAAAAGTAAATAAAAAATTATGACATTCCCAGATAAACAAAAACTGAGATAATTTGTTACTAGCAAAGCTACTCTGCAAAAAATACTAAAAGGAATCCTGTCAGAATTAAATAAGAAGACACTAGACAGTAACTCAAATCCACATGAAAAAATAAAGAACATCTCTACAGGCAACTACATAGAAAAACAGGATAAATGTATTTTTTGTGTGTAACTCGTTTTTTCCTCCTAACTTAAAAGACAACTGCAATAATTATAAATCTGTATTGGTGACCCTTAATATATAATAATGGAATTTAAATTAAAATGACAACACAAAAAAGGGAATAGAGCTCTATAGAAGCAAAGATGTTGTGAACTACTAAAACTAAGTTGATACTAATCCAAACCTGATGGTTATAAATTAAAATATTCATTTTAATCCCTAAGGCAACTGCTAAGAAAATAACTCCAAAAAAAAGACAGCAGAAGAAATTACAAAATAATTAAAATGATATACTAGAAAATATTGATTAACACAAAACAAGACAGTAATGAAGGAATAAAGAAACAAAAAGATGGCATACATAAAACAAATAAGAATTACAAATCTTACTTTATAAATAGTTACATTTAAATGGATTAACCACTCCTAATACAAGATAAGAATGGCAGAACGGATTTTTAAAAGTGATCTAACTATAAGCTATCTATAAGAGACAGTTTAGATTCAAAGACACAAATAGGTTGAGAGCAAAAAGATGTAAAAATACATGTCATGCAAATTGTAATCAAAGAGACCTGGAGTAACTGTACTAACATTAGATGGAATCAATTTTTTTCTTTTTTTTGAGACAGAGTCTCACTCTGTTGCCCAGGCTGGAGTGCAGTGGCACGATCTTGGCTCACTGCAGGCTCTGCCTCCCAGGTTCATGCCATTCTCCTGCCTCAGCCTCCTGAGTAGTTGGGACTACAGGCAACCACCACCACTCCTGGCTAGTTTTTTTTTGTTGTTTGTTTTTGTTTTTTTTGTATTTTTAGTAGAGACAGGGTTTCACCATGTTAGCCAGGATGGTCTTGATCTCCTGACCTCATGATCCACCCACCTCGGCCTCCCAAAGTGCTGGGATTACAGGGGTGAGCCACTATGCCTGGCCTAGATGGAATAGATTTTAAGAAAAAAAATTTACTGGAAATAAAGAAATATATTTTCTAATGATAAAATTATCAATTATAAACATATATGTACCTAAAAACAGAGTCCCAAATACATGAAGACTGGCAAAATTGAAGCAAATAGGCAATTCAACAGTAATGGTTGAATGACTATCCTGCTTATAATAATGGACAGAAAAACTAGACAGAATATCAGCAATATGGAACTTGAACAACATTATAAACCAACTGGACCTAACACACATTTATTGAATACAATAATAAACAGTAACAGAATACACAATATTTACAAGAAAATTTGGCAAATTCACAATTATATGACAATTAAACAACATTCTCATCAAGAAGGGGAACGAGGTATTAGTCAGAGCAAGACGTCTGTTTATGATGGATTTAACTAATATAGTTTTGATAGGTTGGATGAAACTTTTTCATATTATCAACTTTTGTTGACTAAGTTGTGTGAAAGAATTTGTGTTCAAAGTCCCACAGGCTTCAGCAAATTGCAGTAGAATGTATTGAGAAATGTAGTAGTCCATTCTCATATTGCTATAAAAAAACTACCTGAGCTGGGTAATTTATGAAGTAAAGGGGTGTTTAGTCAACTCACAGTTCTGCAGGCTATATCAGAATCATGGCTGAGGAGGCCTCAGGAAACTTACAATCATGATGGAAGGTGAAGGGGAAGCAGACACATCTTCACATGTTGGAGTAAGAGAGAGAGAGCGAAGGGAGAAGTGCTCTGCACTTTTAAGTAACTCACAAGAACAGCAACGTGGAAGTCCAGTCCCATGATCCAGTCACCTCCCACCAAGCCCCGCCTCCAACACTGAGGATTACAATTCAACATGAGATTTGGATACGGACACAGAGTCAGGTAATATCAAGTGAAGTTTATTTGATCTGAGATGTCCAAATATAAAAGGCATTGGGATTAATGAATAAGAGACAACAAAATATCACAGACTATGGCCAGACACAGTGTCTCACACCTGTAATCCCAGAATTTTGGGAGCCTGAGGTGGGCGGATCACTTGAGCTCAGGAGTTTGAGACCAGCCTGGGCCACATGGCAAAACCCCATTTCTACAAAATATTTAAAACTTGACTGGGCATGGTGGTGTGCTCACCTATAGTCCCAGCCACTGGGAGGCTAAGGTGGCGGGATCACCTGTGATCAGGGGGTCGACCAGCCTGGGCAGCAGAATGAAACCCTGTCTTAAAAAAAAAGCCACAGACTACCTGGCCTTCCTCCCTGGAGACTCCTCTTTGCATTTCACAGAAAAGAAAGTGTGGCTCAAAACAAAAGGCAGCACTATGATAGTGGCAAGAACAGGGACTTAGGATCAAGTTTGAATGTCAGGTCTGATAATAGCTGTATGAACTTTAATGATCACACAGGCTGAGTCTACTTCTTCATTTGGCAAACGATAAGCGCAGCATACAGAATTAGAGATAAGCATATACAAAATTATCAGCACCAGCCTAACTAACACAAAGTACATTCCCAATGCATGGTAGTTGTTATCGTTAAGCCATGATAAACAGGGATAAAGAGGAAGGAGAAGCAACATCTGCAAAGAATCAGATATCCCCCTCTGCATGCTTCCAAGGCCATTTTGAGGGTCATCTAAGAGGGACCATATCTACTGATCATCAGGCCAGGACATAAGAGGGGTTGTAAGAGTCCATTTTTCAACTCCCTGCTTATACCTCAAGCTGCTTTTGATTGATTGCAGCCTGCATTTCTCTATGAAACAACTCATTTCTAAATCACTAAGACATTTCTAAGATCACTAAGACCTAAGATCCTGTGACTTCTATGTTGTTAAGCCAACAAAATTTTTTTAGTCCTTCCTGATATTACTTGACCTCTTGACATTGCTTGATTCCATTGATTACTTTCTCCTTCTTGAAATTATCTCTTCTCTTGGCTTCTGTGGCATCAGAATCTTCTGACTCTTTCTATTTTTGACTGTGCATTCTTAGTCTTATAGGTTTATCCTCTTCAAATTCTCAAAACATGTTGTGTTTTGTCATGGACAGAGGGAGGGGAACAACACACTCCAGGGCCTGTCGGGGGGTGGGGACAAAGGGAGGGAGAGCATTAGGACAAATACCTAAAGCATGAGTGGCTTAAAACCTAGACAGCGGGTTTAAAGGTGCAGCAAACCACCATGGCACATGTATACCTATGTAACAAACCAGCACATTCTGCACATGTATCCCGGAACTTAAAGTAAAATAATAAAATAAAATAACATGTTGTGTTTTGTAAGTTAAATTCAATAGGACAAGGGAGCATGCAAATAACAGAGGCAATATACTGGTATGTCGGTATGTTGTAGGGGTCCAGCAGCAGCCTGCACATGAGCAGCTTCAGGCTCAGCAAACAGCATACCCAAAGCTGTTGGCCCTATATGTGTGCCAGTCACTGGGACAGTCCAGAGGTGAAGGGAAGCAGGGGAGTAGGGCCAGCCTGGGACCTTGGTACGGAATGATGGTAGTGACAGCAGCTACAGCAGTAGCAGCAGCAGAAATGCCAGGACAGGAACTGTTGGTGCTTATGTAGTAAATTTCAGCAGTATATTATAGAATCTTCAGTTTAAAAAACTGCTCAGTCTTACAAGACAAATATCCACAGGCTTAGAAATAGAAATTAAATTCTAAGAGTACCATGTTTGATGAAAAATAACACTATTATCATATGGAGCACTGGATAAACCAAGTATAAATGAGGTAAACAATTTTTAAATTAATTTTTTCTTATCATTGAAGATATAGCAATAGAATGCATAACAGACATTTTGAAATATACACAAATTAGAAAGTTTCTTGTCCAACCTCCACAAGTTATGAAAAGCATCAAGGGAAATAATGAAACATCATTATATAAATTTACATTTGAAATTAAATTCAGACTTACAGAAAATTTGTACCAAGAGTTACATCTTTTTCTAGAGAAAACAAGAGTCATCAGCTCTAGATGTACTGAAAAGTATATTTTGACATAATTTATCAGAAATTTATCCCAATATTGTTGCAACCTATAAAATACTCTTAACAGCTCCAGTAATCATTGCATTAGCAGAAAGATCTTCTTAAAATTAAA
The DNA here is from genome assembly GCF_047675955.1 of Chlorocebus sabaeus. Classification (NCBI taxonomy): domain Eukaryota; kingdom Metazoa; phylum Chordata; class Mammalia; order Primates; family Cercopithecidae; genus Chlorocebus; species Chlorocebus sabaeus. Next base: position 35,698,170 of record NC_132918.1, on the reverse strand, counting down.
ATTATCAAAAATGATTTGTGATTTTGAAATTGCCAAGAGCAATTAATGCTGTGTTCAGTTACATAGATTGAAAATTGGAGAGGGGTGGTGGAAGCAAGGAGAGCATTAGGAAAAATAGCTAATGGATGCTGGGCCTAATACCTAAGTGATTGGATTATTTCTGCAGCAAAGCAGCATGTAACAAACCTGCACATCCTGCACATGTACCCCTGAACTTAAAATAAAAATAAAAGTTGAAGAAAAAAAAGAAAGTGATGTTGCTAAAAATTTAAATTTGCATGATCTAATACCTGCATGTGAATTTGCAAAAATATGAGCCAGAAAAACATCTTATGATAATCATGATATCAGATTATTAAGTATTATATATTGTACTACATAAAATTATGACACCAAAAATACTATTTTTACAATTTGTAAATTTATGCCGCTCATTTATCTTGGCTGTAGCTATTACGTTTTGAAATTCACTGAATTTTTTAAAGGAAAAAACTTCATATTTTAGTATATTTAATTTTTTTTTTGTTTTTTAACAAAGAGTCCCAAATTTTATTTTGCACTGAACCCTGCAAATTTTGTAGTGAATCCTGATTCCTTCCATAAGGGAAGGAGAGAACAGGGTGGTAAGAAGTCTGAGCCATACACTTCCCTTTCTCTCTCGATTCCTTTAACCATAGCATCTCTCTGTCAAATGTAACCCCTGAATGTGCCATGCCATGTATCATATATAACTCCTGAATGTATTATGCCATCATGTATGATCTGTAACCCCTGAACACACCATGCCATGTATGATATGTAACCACTGAACACACTAAGTCATACATGATATGGCATCATATTTGGGGGTCGTGGTGCTAAAAAGTTTAGAAACCTCCCATCTAGTCCAACCACACACATATGAGGGAACAAACTAACCCTTAGGAAGGTGAGGTGATTTTTCTAACTTCGGAGTTTGTCTGAAGACAACCTGCCATCACCATGCTGCTTTCTTGGTATCCATGACTTCATCCTGGTGATATGATATGTTCAGGAGTTGAATCTAACACATAGCATGGTGTGTTTGGGGTTATATATGATGCATGACATGAGGGGTTCAGGGATTATATACAAAATCCCTTTTTCTGGAACCCAGTTTGAAGATCCCTATTATTACCCTACTTTAAAGCATAAAAGTTGAAAAAAGTTGGAGAGGGTATGCCCAAAAGTGAGCATTTATTTATCTATTTCTTATTCTAAAAGGTATTACCTAATCTTAAAGCCATTTGCAAAGCAGGTAATAAAATACGCTTTCAACCTAAATTTTTCTATTGCCCTAATGTTTCAATGTTGATAAAAACAGACATAAAAACAGAGTGTTGTCTCAGTGTCATTCTTACCATAGTTCTCATGTTCTTCAAGTCTGGTATCAGCAATCTCCTCTAAAGCAGAAACAAAAAGTGCTGCTACTTCAGATAGATGTTTATTGACTGAGTTGGATGATTTCATCCTCCAGAGAATCTCTGTGCTTCAGAGAAGTCCTGGCTGTGAAAAAAAATTATTTGCAAAGACCTGATAGATTCCAACATTCTTAAAAATACAAACTAACTCATTGCTGAGTCGTAACAAAGGGTTGAGTACAAGGTCTGTGCAGTCACAGAGACTGAGGTTCAAATTTCTGCTCCATTAGCTAATATTTGTGGGAACAGGTTACTGTCAAAAAAAAAATTCTCCAAACTTGGAAACAGGGAAAAAAGGTGGGAACAGATCTTTTCAATATCATATGGGGCAAAGGTCCCCTAGGATTGTCTAGACCTGTAATTAGTTCATCTCATTTTCACTCTTGATTAAAAGGTCTCATACTTAAGGAATTTACTGATTAATTTGCAGGGCTTTGTCCAGTAGAGATGCAAACAATTTCCAACCAATGGAACAGACAATGTAAAATAGTGATGGCCTGTTGAATATTAACCAGTTTTACACCTAACTCAGCAATTTTATCTTAACATGTCTTTGTTAAATTGCCAATAACTGCCATCACTTCTTAAATGCTCTTCGAACTGATTATGACATCTTACTTGTTCCCTCATTAATTAGTTAGTTCAATAAAATAATGGACATATGTCCCTTTTATATTTACCTGAGAGTCATGATTTTATCCTTTTGAAAATTATACCCTAACATGACTTAACTCTCTTTGCCTCTGTTTCTCTACCTGTAAAATGGAAAAGACCTACTTTTTAAGGTTTCTGTGAGAATTAAGAAACAGGATATGTAAGGCACTTAGCACAGAACCTGTTGCCAAGTAAATGCACATAAGGCTGTAAGCTTTCAATGTGAATTAAAAGAGAGGATTTAAGGCAGCTGAAATCAGGATTGGGGTCCAGTTTATCACTGTTCACCTTCAGCTTCTTTCCTAAACACTCACATACACTAAATTTTACAAACTTGCCTGAAACAATTTCTCCTTTTTTATAATCACATTCTTTAAAATCTTACTTGCTGGCCCTTTGGTAACTGTATACCTCACACCTCATGGAAATAATGTCCAATGAGAACTACAAGTAAATGGCATAGCTAGGTGACCTTTGTCACTAGAAGCTTTCCAGTGCTAGTTTCTCAGGCAGGCATATGGTTTAAAAAGTCCACAATACTGTCAATCAAGTAAATGTAAACCAAAAGATAGAGAAGATTTTTCTCAGAAATTGTGCTTCAGTATTTCTATATTCAAATAGTAAAATTATTCAAGATGTAAAAGGGTGACATCAAAGATGACATTTTCAATGAAAGATATGCTAAAGAAAGAAATTCAGTTGTGAACACATTCTGTAAACTGTTTTCTTTAATGTGTGCCCCTCCCTGAGAGCTCTCAAAACTAGAGAGTTCTCATATATTTGAATTTCTAGTGTTTCCCTTTTGCCACCAAAATACATATATACTCTTTCTCACCCCCATTTCCCAAATAAAAGTAGCCTCAAATTTACCTATCAGAGTCCAAGTACACCTTAAATATTGAGGAAGCCTAGCTAATTCTCTCCACATGCTGACAGTTTCTACTGCTTGAAGCTCAGGTGAGTCCCCAGGAACCCCAGTTTTTTGAAACCATACACAGAATAGCAGAATGACACTTCTCCCCAACACCCATTCTGTGCAGTCTTTGAAGAATATAAATCTAAGGTCGAGTAATTGAAAAACACAGAAGACAAACAGCTAAGTAATAGCACTTTATAAACTACTCAGAACTCCTGAATAAACTGTTTTAAATACTAAAGTTGTTAGCTATAAAAGAGCAACTTAACAAAAAAAAAAAAAGTCAAAGGAGCATAAAAAGTTAACAAACAACAAAACAAACAACAACTTAACAAGAAAAAGTCAAATCACCATGCTTGAAGAACAGAACTGCCCTTGGCCTGTACAACATGTGCTTTGTTACAAGGCTTACTTTGTTCTTCTAGCCCTTTGGATGTGTGTGTAGTTCCTAGACCTGTGCTCGCCTCATAGCCAACATGGTCCCTGCTAGTAAGAAAGCAGTGGCCCAGCACAGTGCTCTCAGGGGCTGGGGTGCCGGAGTTCCTCCTTAGCCTCACAAGTCAGAACACTAGGAGACACCACAGAATCTGGAAGAGTCATTCCAGGGGCAACTCAGTCTACACCCAACCCTTCTCATCTGCATCCTGGTTCCTGAAACTGTTATAATAGGAGACAAAATCTTTCATTCTGTAGATAATGTTATAACTTACAGATTTGCAGTTTTGTTTTTATTGTATACCAAATTTCTTTAAATATTAGAGTCTATTTTCCAACGTTTTATTATGAAAATTTTCAAGCATACAGCAATGTTGAGATAATTTTATATAACTACAAAATTTTTCATATATGCAGCCCTCTAGCCATCTTATTTTCTGACTTTCTTATTTGTTTCTAAATGAATTGCAGATAGCAGCTTAATTCCCTCCAAATACTTTAGTATATATATCATTAGATTAGACTCCAATATTATTTTTGGATTTTTTTCTTTCAAGAGAAAAATATACAATGAAACATACAAATCTTAACTGTATATTCACTGAGTTTCACAAACTGAAATTACATCTTTATAATCCAAACTCCTATCAAGATATAAAACTGCTGAAAACCATCATTCTCAGCAAACTAACATAGGAACAGAAAACCAAACACCACATGTTCTCACTCATAAGTGGGAGGTGAACAGTAAGAATACAGAGACACAGGGAGGGGAACATCACACACCGGGGCCTGTCGGAGGGTGAGGGGCAAGGGGAGGAACAGCATTAGGAGAAATACCTAATGTAGATGACCAGTTGATGGATGCAGCAAACCACCATGGCATATGTATACCTACATAACAAACCTGCACGTTCTGAACATGTATCCCAGAACTTAAAGCATAATAAAAAATGAAAAAATAAAAGATATGAAAACACCCTAAGAAAAAAGATATAAAACTGAATCTATTTCTCTGGGTTGCCAGCTTTTAACCAATGACCTGTCTTTTCATGCCCTAGTAACAATGTGTTTTAAATATTTCAGCTTTAAAATATATTTTATAATCTGGGGCCAGGAACAATGGCTCAGCCCTGTAATCCCAACACTTTGGGAAGCCTAAAGGGGGCGGATCACTTGACGTCAGGAGGTCAAGACTAGCCTGGTCAACATGGCGAAACCCTATCTCTACTAAAAATACAAAAATTAGCCAGGCATGGTGATGTGCACCTGCAGTCCCAGCTACTCAGGAGGCTGAGGCAGGAGAATCGCTTGAACCTGGGAGGCGGAAGTTGCACTGAGCTGAGCTCTTCCTGCTGTACTCCAGCCTGGGCGACAGAGACAAAAATGAATAAATACAGTAACAAAATCTGTATGCCTTGTTCCTTTTATTACTCTTATTTTTGTAATGATTTTGGCTATTCTGGCATGTTTAACTTTCCTTTTGAATTTTCAAATAAATTTGTTTAATCCCCACCCCCACCCCTCACAGAAAAGAAGGTGAAGGAGGAGGAAGTGGAGGAGGAGGAAGTGTAGGAGAAGGAAGAAGACTCCTGTTGTTATTTCTAACTGACTTGCATGAAGTATAGAGATTAATTTGGGAATGAGTAAAATGTTGCGATATTCAGTCTACCTTTCCAAGAACAGGAAATGCCTTTCCATTTAGTCAAGCCTTCTTTGACGTCCCTCGGTCATGTGTCAGAACCTCCTTCATAAAACTTTTGCACATTTCTTATCAAGTTTATTCTCTTCTAAAATTATTTTTGGTGGTTATTATGTTTTACGCTCATACTTTTTAAAATGTTTTAACTTATATTTTAAATGTTTGTGGGTACATAGTAGGTATACACGCTATCATACTTTTTTATATGGATTTTGTATACAGATAACAAATTTGCTTATGGTCATTAGGAATTTTTCAGTTGATTCTCTTGGGTTTTGATATATACAATCATTATCTACAAACAATAATTTTATCTCCTCCTTTCCAATTTCCATATCTCTTTTTTTCCTTTTTAATAATAGCATCAGCTTGTAGTGACAGAAGAATGCTTTCATTAGGGAGGCATTAGTGCTTTTAAAAACTTTTATCTATCTCCTTATAGTCAATGATCTCTAAATATACTAAATGACTTTCCTCTTCTGAGATGGTTTTATCAATTTACCTTTTTCTAAAATTATTCCACTTCACTTCAGTTTCGTTGAACAGAGTCAATTATTCCCATTTCCTCTGTATTTGTGGTAATTTCTCTACTCTTGTTTCTTATTTTGTGTAATTGTGCTTTGCTTGTTTTAACCAGTTTTACTTTTCTCTGTTTTTATTTTTATTTCAATAAGTTTTGGGGAGCAGGTGGTGTTTGGTTACATGGATAAGTTCTTTTTTTTGGTTTTTGGTTTTTGGTTTTTTTAATTATACTTTAAGTTCTAGGGTACATGTGCACAATGTGCAGGTTTGTTACATATGTACACATGTGCCATGTTGGTGTGCTGCACCCATTAACTCGTCATTTACATTAGGTATATCTCCTAATGCTATCCCTCCCCCATTCCCCCACACCACGACAGGCCCCAGTGTGTGATGTTACCCTTCCCGTGTCCAAGTGTTCTCATTGTTCAGTTCCCAACCATGAGTGCGAACATGTGGTGTTTGGTTTTTTGTCCTTGTGATAGTTTGCTCAGAATGATGGTTTCCAGTTTCATCCATGTCCCTACAAAGGACATGAATGCATCCTTTTTTATGGCTGCATAGTATTCCATGGTGTATATGTGCCACATTTCCTTAATCCAGTCTATCATTGATGGACATTTGGGTTGGTTCCAAGTCTTTGCTATTGTAAATAGTGCCACAATGAACAGACTTGTGCATGTGTCTTTACAGCAGCATGATTTAAAATCCTTTGAGTATATACCTAGTGATGAGATGGCTGGTCAAATGGTATTTCTAGTTCAAGATCCTTGAGGAATTGCCACACTGTCTTCCACAATCATTGAACTAGTTTACAGTCCCACCAACAGTGTAAAAGTGTTCCTATTTCTCCATAATGGATAAGTTTTTTAGTGGTGATTTCCGAATTTTTCATACACTGTATCCAGTGTGTAGTCTTTTATCCCTCGCCATCCCCACTTTTTCCCTCAAGTCCCCAAAGTCCAGTGTATCATTCTTATGCTCTTGAGTCCTCATAGCTTAGCTTCCACATATGAGAGAGAACATACGATGTTTGGTTTTCCATTCCTGAGTTACTTCACTTATAATAATAGTCTCTAATAACATCCAGGTTGCTGCAAATGCCATTATTTCATTCCTTTATATGGCTGAGTAGTATTTCATGGCGTATATATATATACACACACCATGTATATATATACACCATATATATACCATGTATATGTACCGTATATATACACCAAAAGTATATATATATAATTTTCTTAAGTGTCCTGTTTTCACCACATCCACACCAACACTTATTATTTTTTGATTTTTTGATTATGGTCATTCTTGCAGGAGTGAGGTGGTATCACATTGTGGTTTTGATTTGCATTTCCCTGATTATTAGTGATGTTGAGCATTTTTCCATATGCTTGTTGGCCATTTGTATATCTTGTTTTCAGAACTGTCTATTCATGTCTTTAGCCCACTTTTTGGTGGGATTTTTTGGTGTTTGTTTTGTTTTGTTTTTACTTACTGATTCGTTTGAGTTCCTTGTAGATATTAGTCCTTTGTCAGCTGTATAAGTTGTGAAGATTTTCTCCCACTCTGTGGGTTGTCTGCTTTAACTAATTTTTGAAAACCAGCTCTTGAATGTATTTCTTAGTTTCTTGCTTTTTCTGTTTACATTTCATTAATGTTTCCCTTTATTTTTATTTGTTCTTTTCCTTAATTTTTCTTAGGCTTAATTTCTTGTTCTTTGTCTAGTTTTTAAAATGTGACAATTTATTTGTTCTCATCTGTTCTTGTTTATCTGTGAAAACATTTATGGTTATATATTTTTTCTCTGAACACAGCATTAGCTTAAGTTCTAACATGTAATAATTTAATTAATGGTATATTCTAGATATTCTGACCTTTAAAATTTGATTTTCTCTTTAATCAAGAAATTGTTTAAGAGAATTTTTAAATTTCCAAGCAGTGCCGGGCACAGTGGCTCACATCTGTAATCCCAGCACTTTGGGAGGCCGAGGTGGGCAGATCACCAGAGACCAGGAGTTCGAGACCAGCTTGGCCAACATGGCACAACCCCATCTCTACCAGAAATACAAAAAATTAGGCAGGCGTGGTGGCAGGAGCCTATAATCCCAGCTACTTGGGAGACTGAGGCAGGAGAATCGCTTGAACCCGGGAGGCAGAGGTTGCAGTGAGCCAAGATTGAGCCATTGCACTCCAGCCTGGGCAACAAGAGCAAAACGCTATCTCAAAAAAACAAATAAATAAATTTCCAGGTGGTATTTTGCTGTTTTAAGATGATTCCACCAGCACAGTGGCTCATACCTGTAATGCCAGCTAATGGGGGCATATCACTTGAGCCCAGGAGTTTGAGATCAATGTGGGCAACATAGTAAAATCCTGTCTCTACAAAACATTCTTTTAAATTAGCTGTGCGTGGTGGCACATGCCTGTGGTCCAAGCTACACAGGAAACTGAGGCGGGAGGATTGTTTGAGCCCAGGAAGTTGAGGCTGCAGTGAGTCGTGATTGCATCACTGACCTCCAGCCTGGGTGACAAAGCAAGACTGTCTCAAAATAAAATAAACTATACAGTAAAATGTTTTACAGAAGAAATATTTTAATGTAAGATATATATTTATGAATCTGTTCAGGGACTTTTGTTTCCTATATGTTGGAGCTTTTCTTTTTGGTGTGATCATGGCTCACTGTGTTGGAGCTTTGTTTATAAAGTATTCCTATATAATGTAGGCACATGTATATATGCATATCTTTTTAAATACATTTTTAATATGTATTAACTACTATGCCCTAACATTGTATTTGCTACACAAATACATTGACTAGTTTATTCCTTAATTATTGTCAATTATAATAGAAGACCAAATCTCAGAGAGATTAAGCAAGATCTCTGAATCCAAATAGTAGAGCTAGGATACCTGCCAAGGTATGACTGATTCCAAGGCCTATGCTCTTCCCAAACTGCATCACTAGAACCATGGAAGAAAACAAAATATGAATTATATACCACGTATAGAAAATAGATACAGCACACAGTACCACAAATAGGCAATGCGTTAGCATGTTTGAGACGCATAGTGAGAAATGTAGATATGTTATTTCACATTTCATAAAAGCACAAGATTTTTGTAGATTTCAAAAGCAGAGAATATGCCAGGAAAATCATCATTCTGCTCTTAACATTCTTTCAGATTTCCAGGTATTTCCTGAAAGACCTTTCTTTTAATATTTCCCTCTCACCATCAAGAAATTCTTCTTCATACTTAATCTATTACTTCATGCTGAGGTTTAGCCATCTCTTTGGGATTCTTTAGAGATAGAGAATAGCTAGTCCCTATTTTCTACATAATAATCCCTCATAAACTTGAAGCCTTCCATAGTAATCTTGTCTCTGGGATACATAATCCTAATTCCTAAGTCCCATCTTTTTTTAAAAAATATTTTCTTTAAATGTGGTTATTTTATGCCTGGAGAAAAAGATGATATTTATATTGTCCACATCCTTTTTCAATTGTATTGAGTGTTAAGGGGCTATTGCATAATGAGATGGTAAAAGTTGCACTATGACTGATGTATGGTGCCTATGAGTCTGTTCATGTCTCCCAAGGCCTTTTAACCTAGGTAATAAGGTTCTGGGCACTTGCTGTTCATATCTCACACTCAAGGTGCTGAGGAAAATCAAAACTGCCCATGTCCAAGAAAATTATGAGAAAAGCATGTAAATAGAGAAATTCGAGGGATGAGTAGTGTTTTTGTATGAAGTGCAGGTATCCTTACTAAAAAAAAAATTGTTTTACTTAATAGGTAGCATACAAAAGAAATAAAATGAATGCCTGGGATCTATAATAGCAGAGTATGTGTTTTCATAAAGACAAGAAAAGAAAGATAGGTCATCAAAAGCTTTTATCACTTCAAAACTCTAGAATGATTTCTGAGTGATGGGCATTTCTAGAGATCATGACAATAGCAGAAATCTAATAACATAATAATGGAAGAACAAAAAGATGGAGGTGTTTATTGGGACTGAGTTACTGTACAAAAGAACCACAATTATGAAAGTGAGTTATAAAAAGGATAAAACCTTCAATGCTAAGGGAATTACTTGAAAGAATAAATTAATTCTGTATTGCATCACAAACAAATATTAATAAGAGATAACAATAATCAAGAGCTTTACTAGATGCCAGGTGTTGTTTTAGGCACATGACATGCATTAATCTAATTCTCACAACATTCTCCCACATAAGGTTTCTTAACCCAATTTTACAGATAAGAAAACTGAGGCAAAAGAGGTTAAATTACCTGACAAAAGTCACAATGGAGGTACAAGAAGGATTTGGAATTCTAACACAAGTAGTCTGGCCCAAGGGTCTTTGATCTATCAATGTCAGAAGATGATTTTAGCTAGGACTGAGCTATTGAATCTACCAATTCATCAAAACTGACCATTCTCACAGGTTCAGATAAATGAATTATAATTTCAGTGTTCTCTAGTACTATAGTCGTAGGTATGATTAAGAGAGACCATGCCCATAGGTGAATTCTTTTTTCACTATTTAAGGAATTTTTAATGAAGCAAGAATTTTATAATCCAAATTACATTTCCTTGCTCAGTTATCAATTCTGTTACTTAAAACAGAACTGACATTTTGAGCCATTCTACGGTGAAGGATTACAAAATTAAAGACAGGAATGCTTTAAAATTTTGTACTTGCTGAAAATTCTGTTTCCCAGGGTCTATAAAACATTAATTTTTAAAAATATTTTACTATTTTTTGTGGGGATTTTTTGTTTTGTTTTTAAATCAGTAAGTAATCTAGGACTAACATTACGTTTGCTAGACCTAGCATTTTCTCAGTACATAAAGTTCAAAGTTTCCCTTCCTTTTTTTATCGATTTTATATTTTGCAATTTTCTTCCATAATATTTAAGTTTTTCGATGTTTAGATATTTTTCTTCGGTGAAGCACAAGTTTCTTTTCGTGGTCCCTGATCAATTTTAAACAGTTGGAACAACAGTGGCACTGTTAACTGCTGTCTGGTACGCCTCTTTAGCTTGATGGGCTTGTAGTACAGCTACAGCTTCATCGACCTTATAACAGAGAGACTCTGGAGACTCGAGCCTATGAAGAAATTCTGAATTATCAGTCTCCAACAACATGCCAGTGATTTTACCAGCAAGAGTAGGATGTGTGGCTTGAATAAAAGGAAACAGCCATTCACCCAACATTTGCTTTTCCTCTTGAGGAGGGGCAGACGCCAATATGGAAGCAGTCAAAGGTTCCTGACCTTGTACATGAACAGCAGGCTGTTGCATTGTAACTTGTGGCTGTGCATTAAGATGTTGCTGAGGATTGCAAACTCCCGCAACATATTTATACTGTGCAACGGTGCAGACAGCAGGAGTAGCTGCAGTAGCTGCAGCTGCAGCTGCAGGACGTGGACCCACTGTCTGTGTAGATGTGTTAGCAACACACTGTGTTGCCATGACTCATGGAACCTGTGAAGAAGCTGGTCTCATAGTACTAAATGGTGGTCTAGGAGCAGCTGGGCAGGTAGCACCGGGCGTATTTTGGAATGGATGACGTCTGGCACCCTGAGCAGTCCAGCGAGGTCTTAGTTGAGCAATTTGGCTAGGAGGATGGTATGCAGCAAGGTTCTGGGACTGAGAGATAGCTGCCATGAAGTAACCTGAAGGAGGTGCTGGCTGGTAGGGGTTGATTACAGGGTTGGGCACAGTTCATATACTTGCCATTCTCTGCCTATACTGGCTAGTGAGGTGAGCCTGGCACTCTCCTTTGCGCTGAGCTAAAGCTACATACAATGGCTTTGTGGCCACAATTCTACCGTTCATTTCTGTAACTGCTTTAGTGACTTCTTCTGGGGAGGAGAAAGATACAAAACCAAACATCTGCTGCGACCACCCTCCATCATAACCTTTGCACTAGTGATTGTACCAAATGGAGAAAACTTTTCTGGAGATGTTCATCATCAATACCATCAAGATTTTTCACATAAAGATTAACATTCTAGTATCTGGTGATCCTATCTTGCTTCACCAGTTCAAATTTGCGCTTAAGTTCCGTCTGCTGTTCCACGTTTTTCTGAACTCGACCAACGTAAATTTTTTTTCCACTGAGCTCCATTTCCATTAATCTCATCCACAGCTGTGTATCCTCATGCCCTTCAAAGCTTACAAATCCAAATACTGCGGATTTTCCACTTTCATCAATCATTACTTTCACACTTAAGGCAGGCCCAAACTTGCCAAACAGATCCTTAAGGCGCTCATCATCAATGTCTTCTCCAAAATTCTTGATGTAAACATTGGTGAACTCTTTTGCCCTAGCTCCAAGTTCAGTTTCTCGTTTTTTACGAGACTTAAAACGTCCAACAAATACTTTGTGATCATTAGGAGCATTCCATTCACTTTTTCAAAAGCTCTTTCAGATGCTTCCTGCATCTCAAAGCATACAAATCCATAGCCCTTGGAACTATTATCATCACAAACCACTTTACATGAAACGATGTTACCAAAAGCAGAAACTGTATCATACAGTGCTTTATTATCAATGGATTTGTCCAGATTTTTAATGAATATATTGCCTATTCCACTTTTGCGAAGTGATGGTTCACGCTGAGACCACATGGTGCGTACTGGCTTGCCCTTTATAAAATCAAAATTTACAAAGCACCCTCCGCGTCCGCCAGCTGCTGGAAGTTCACATAGGCGTAGCCCAAGGAGCCGCGGGTGATCAGGTCCCTACAGACCCGGATGGAGAGGATAGGCCCGGCTACGCTGAACTTAGAGCATGGCCTCAGTCACCTCCGGGTGGAAGTCCCCCACGTAGAGCGAGGCCATGGTGTAGCTGGGGGCGCTGGGGTTCATCTCGGCACGGCTGCCCGTAGGGTCACAAGCCGCGACCTTTCCGTGACAGGAGGAGAGCGAGTGCCTGGGCCGGGGGTCGGGGGCTGGACCCGGTGGGAGGGAGTGGGGGCAAGCGCAGAGGAACAAAAATCACCCGGCTCGAAAACTACTAAATGGCTGCAGGACAGGGTAGATCCGCCGCCGCCCGCTGCCGGCTACCGGCTGGGAGTGAGCGTGGCGGTGTCGGGTCCAGGCAGCAGGAAGGCCTTGGTCTCTTGGTTCCTTCTTGGACCTGCTGCTGGGCTGCAGGCAGGGGGGGTGTCGGTCTCGGCGGGGGGGGGGGGGGGGGGGGTCGGTCTCGGCTGCTTCACCGGGTTATTTTATAAAAGAGGAAGAAGAAAAAAAAAAAGTGTCCTGACGGGGAGAGGCGAATTATTTGTAAAATGGGGGGCGGGGGGATGTTGTTAAACGACTTTTTTAGATTTTTATTTTTTATTTTTTAATAATAAATGTGTGTTCCAAGCCCGGAGCACACACTCAGCACTCTCAGCACTAACTGCCGGGTAGAAGGGCCCACAGGTGAATTTTAAAGGAGGATCCTCCATCAGATATGAACCGCTGGCTCAAATCAGCATGTTCCCTCGACCAGTCTCCTCTGGAATGCACTTGGATTTAATACACTCCAACCACAGTGGTTCTACTTTGAACTTATAGTCACACCAGTGTCTCATTCCTTTGATGGGATTATTGTATTATCTGTGTCTGCATTTGCCTCTATACCACTGGATTAAAGCTCCTAAAAAAGCAAGGATACTGCCTTCTTTATGTTTGCATTACCAAGCATCCAACTCTAATGTTTGTTCCCAACAAGCAGGGGCTACCCAGGCCAGTGGTCACCTGGGGCACAGAGTGAGTGCAAAGTACCTTAAACCTCTGGGATGGCTGGCATGAAAGATCAGATGCCAGGTGCAGAGACCTGAGGATACTAACATTGAAGCCAGATAAATAGTCCAAACACCACACTGCCGAGTCCACAAGTTGAGATGGAAAAGCGGGAACAAGTGGAGCAGAAGAGAAAGTAGGCACAGGGAAAGTGAGTTAAGACACAGATATGCCAAAGTAAAATCAGACATTTGTACATCATCAGACAAGCATATTTCATACAATTCCCATAATAGAGCCTTTTAAATGCCACCAGTTCCTTTGTGGCTCTCTTGCCATCTTTGTCTATACAGAAGTGTTTATAAAATTGTTTCAAGGATTTTTCCTATTTCATAAAAGATAAGTGGGAAATGGAAAACTGCGGTGCACCTTATTGTAGTAAAAAAAGCACAGATCTTATAAAATTGTTACACAGATGAAAGTCATTCTATGTGCTTTACATGCTAACTCTTCAGCTTCCTTCTAGGGTTCACTGTACTTAAGCTAATTCAAGTGTAAATTTGACTTTGGAGGAAAAATATAAAGCTTTAAAACATGTAAAAATTGCTACAACAGCATCTTCAAAATGTGCTACTGAATGTAATGGTAACTACATAATTTAATCTTTCTGGTTTGCTTGTATTACAAATCTCCTTATAACATGTAAATGTCTTGTTCAACTTTCAGACATTTGACTTTCAAACAGATTTTTCAGAAACTCGTTATGTAAAAAAGTAGGAGACTCTCTGGTATAAAACTTTTAAAAATAGTGAATATTACTGTGTAAGTTAGGCTAGTGGTCCTCAAACAGTGGCAGTTTTGCCCCAAAGGTGATATTTGAAATGTCTGGAGACATTTTTGATTGTCATGGCTGGGGAAGGCGGTGCAATTGGCATCTGTTGAATACAGGCCAGGGAAGCTGCTCAGCATTCTACACTGCACAGGACAGTCCCCACAACAAGGATATACCTAGTCCAATATGTCAATAGTGCTAAGGTTGAGAAACCCCGATGTCAGTAAAATACAAGCTGTAAAAACACAAACAACCCTACCATCTCCGTGACTTAACACACCGTAAGTTTATTACCCTTGTAATAATCCTGTGTGGGTTGACAGTGGGGGGACTCTTCTCCTTATATATATATACAGGAATCTAGGTTTTATCTATCCAGTGGTCCCCCCGACCAACCATAGGGCTTCAGAATTTTCCACCAGATCTTTCTGGAAAGCCAAGAAAGAAAAGGGGCCTTTAGAGCAACGCATGGGAGACCTTTTGGGCTCTTGCTGAAGGTGGTATCAATTCTACCCACTTTCCATTGTCCACAAGCCAGTCACATGCCTGTGTCTAATGCCAAGGGAGGCGAGGAAATGTAGTCTAGCTGTGTGCCCAAAATGGGGAAACAAGTTTGATGAGTATCTACTCAGTCTCTGCCACTATGTCTTAGTTATCTTTGTGTCTAACAAAATGCTTTGCTCACAGGTGCTCAATAACAATAAATTAACTATTACTTAACACCAAAAAATGTTCGTTAGTACAAACCAATATTGTCTTTTTTAAAAAAATAGGAACTAGAATCTGAAACTAACATTTAATATGAGGTCACCTGCAAATTTTATTTTAAACAATGCATGTCTTACTAAAATGAAATATTATAATATGATAACCAGATTTTTGAGCATTATGTTTAAAATACAAGTATATATATCATTTGATGTTTATTTCATATTTTGTGTTTTCAAACTCTGATCTATATTAGCTAACGTAACTTATGTTTCCTATCTAATTTAAAAATTTCTTCTTTGTAAATTTTTAATTACTCAAATTTTTAAATATAAAGCATGCAGCATTTTACACAAACAGCAAAATAACAATTTTTGTAAAATTAATGTGCAATTAGATATTGGCTTTCTACATACTGTTCTTACAAGGAAGAGAGACAAAACAGCAACCATAACCAACAGAATAATATTGTAAGTATTTTGACCTTTTGACATCTTTGGAGTTATTTTTAAAGCAATTACTTCCACGTGACTCCCTCTTTAAAAAAAAAAAGAAAGAAAAAAAGGGCTAACATATAAATGGTGAGTCTTGCGTCATATCCCTAATGTCAGCAATCTGGCATTTCCAGGTCCAAATGAATGTTTATTTCTAAAAGGAAGAAAAATAAAATTTAATACCATCAGAAGGTAAATCTAATTACCAGGCAACCACCTTTTTAACCAATTATATTGACATAGTTCTGAAATTAACAATTGGATTTAGTTTAGCAATGAATAGTGTTGGTTAGATCAAACACAACCAGATTCAACAACTTCTCTTCCGTATTTCCCCTCATTCCTTTCTAAATTCCCAAGTTCCTCTCACTAATGGACTGCTTATGATATGCTAAGGAGTCCATCATCAGCATAGAGTAAGGGTAGAGAAAGAATGTGATCATGATGAAATTGCTGCATTCCATTGCAGAGGTGATAAAAATACAGGGCACCTCATAAATATTTCTGACCCATTTGCTTAGAGGAATGGAAGTATTTATGGTTAGGAAATCTCTGGCTATAAAAAAGCATTCCAGTTTATTCTATCCTATCAAGTAGCCTTTTGTTAAAGTAGAGTTTTATGGGTAGGTTATTACTGGGAAACCTGCCTTTGGAACATTAGTAATGCAATAAATTCCATCCAGCCCATCTAGGCTATTTTGGGAATAACTGTGCCTAAATGAGCCAAATGCATTTCACCAAAGATATTCAGAGGCTTATATATGATCTTCTTGGTCCTTGTCTTTTTGAGATTAGTAATGGTAGAAATATTCATGAGAGGAGGTTTTTTATTTTTATTTAAAGAATTTTAATCAAAATATGACACAAAAAACTACCTAAACAAAGATTTGTAGTTAAAGAAGTTAACTGATCTTAATTAGCTATAAAATCACATTGAAGCTCATGAAAATAGCATGTGGGATTCATGAAAATATTTTCCTATCTTGAATCCTTTGGTATGAAGTTTATGTCATATGTTTTCAAAATTGTATGGGCATTCTGAAATCTATATATGGTGCGTTTCTGGTTTGCTTTCAAATTAGGCTATAAACTCATTGGCATAAGGGATTGAGTACAAGAGGCAGCTCACCTTTGAAGTCAGATGTCTTGGGTTTCAGTAATGGCTCTTCCACTTAATAGCTGTGTGGCCTTGGGTAAATTACACAGCAATCCTGTGCCCCTCTCTCCTGCATTATAAAAGAAGGACAATAAAAGTACATATTTTAGAAGATTAAGTTATTGCAAATAATGTTCTTAGAGTAGTATCTGGCACATAGTAAACCCCCAATAAGTGTTTGCTACTATTATGGTTATTTTCCTTCTGTATGTTCCCACTCACAGCATTCAGCAGATTATTGGCCCTAAAGGAGGCACTTGGTATATATTTATTGAATAAATCAGTGATAGCATATCTTACATGGTTATCTTACTTCCGTGAGACACATGGTAGTATCCTAGTATGGGAAGTGGGAGGGACTGGGAATCAGAGAGAACCAATAATCCAGTTTATTAGAAATATATGGCTACAAAGCTTCCAAAGAAAAAAAAATCTACATATAACATTTTCTTGCTAATTAAGTTTTGTTTTTTTCTTCCGTTAAATGAAGACAAGAATATTCTTATGAGATCATTGTAAAAATTAGGAACAATTATGGTGAGCATTGGCAAAAATGTTTGGCACTCAATAAATGATTGTTACTACTAACCTCTGCAGGTTGACAGTATAAAAAATGACAACACTGTCTACAAATATGATTCCCTCACTCCACTACATTTGTAAATATCTACCCCGTACAAGGCAATGTGCTGGTGACTGGGGATGGAAACATAAAAAGACATGATTTCTGTGTCTCATACTACGCTGAGAAGTAAGATTTTTTTTAAGGTGATAAAATAGATAATTTCATACAGAAGCATAAATTTTCTTTTTATCTTTTTTTACCTTTTTTTTTTTTTGTATTTGTAGAGATGGGGTTTCACCATGTTGCCCAGGCCAGTCTTGAATTCCTGAGTTTAAGTGATCTGCCTGCCTTAGCCTCCCAAAGTGCTGGGATTACAGGTATGAGCCACTGTGCCTGGCCCAGATAAATTTTTTAAGGTGGCCCAAGAATAAGTAGAAAGGCAGAAACATAGATCAATAACCTTATTGTAGTAGACCATGGCCAGGCCTGTTTCATCAAAACCTTGAGGAGGTACAACATTACGGTAAAATATTTCAAACTGGGTTATATTATAAGATGCTCTATAGATGCTAGATGCCTCAGTGGTACTAAGTTGTACTCAAACATTTGTAAATCTGGTACCAGGAAGATGGTAACATGGTTTAAAATTGAAATGTGTCCTTTTTTAGTATAGACCCCTATGTGCTGATATGTACCCACCTACATTCCCCCAGCACATAAGGTATTATCAGGCAGTCAGCTGCCAGGGGCAGCTTCTTCAACATAGTAGACCCTTTCCTCCATGTGGACTACTGAGGCCACCAGACAGCGGCATGCCTGCATGAGAAACAAGGACAGTGCCAGAAAGCTCAGTACACTCACACCACCACAAATCCTTGAGTGCATGAATCTGTAAGTGAATCCATGAATCTTTGCATTCTCTCAATTGCTTGTTTGCTGGTTAAAAAGTCAAATACAGAGAAATGCATTTTGCTTAAGAAAGTTGTGTTGTTCAAGATATAATTCTCATCAATCTTCAAGTGCAGGACAGCTTATGTTGTCTGACTCATCTTATAGAAGAAACTGAAAGAGGTACAAATCATTTGCACATTATAGCAATTTTCAATGCACTGAAAAAAATAAAGGTTTGGGCTCCATTTACAAAGCTAGAAAGTTTCAAAAATATTATAGTCAAAAAACAAAACTGTAGGTCAGCATTTTCAAATCTGATCCACAAACCTTTTTCTGATAGATGTTAATGAATGGCCACATAAAAAAAGATTTTGTGATCTAATAATTTAGATCAATGCTATGCACGATATCCCTTTCTTGAAGACTCATAATACATTTTTATACAAAAGGTTTTGAGAAGTCCTACAGTATACAAACAATTTAACAAAGAATTTCCCAAACTTGTTTGACTCTAAGCTCTCACTCTTTTTTATGCACCATAACATTTTCTACAACCAAAGAAAATATAGTGAAATAATAATAACCAAATCAATTTGGAAACGTATCAGATTTCTTTTTTTTTTAAAATTTATTTATTATTATTAAACTTCAAGTTGTAGGGTACATGTGCACAACGTGCAGGTTTGCTACATATGTATACTTGTGCCATGTTGGTGTGCTGCACCCATCAACTCGTCATTTACATCAGGTATAACTCCCAATGCAATCCCTCCCCCCTCCCCCCTCCCCATGATAGGCCCCGGTGTGTGATGTTCCCCTTCCCGAGTCCAAGTGATCTCATTGTTCAGTTCCCGCCTATGAGTGAGAACATGCGGTGTTTGGTTTTCTGTTCTTGTGATAGTTTGCTGAGAATGATGGTTTCCAGCTGCATCCATGTCCCTACAAAGGACACAAACTCATCCTTTTTTATGGCTGCATAGTATTCCATGGTGTATATGTGCCACATTTTCTTAATCCAATCTGTCACTGATGGACATTTGGGTTGATTCCAAGTCTTTGCTACTGTGAATAGTGCTGCAATAAACATACGTGTGCATGTGTCTTTATAGCAGCATAATTTATAATCCTTTGGGTATATACCTAGTAATGGGATGGCTGGGTCATATGGTACATCTAGTTCTAGATCCTTGAGGAATCGCCATACTGTTTTCCATAATGGTTGAACTAGTTTACAATCCCACCAACAGTGTAAAAGTGTTCCTATTTCTCCACATCCTCTCCAGCACCTGTTGTTTCCTGACTTTTGAATGATCGCCATTCTAACTGGTGTGAGATGGTATCTCATTGTGGTTTTGATTTGCATTTCTCTGATGGCCAGTGATGATGAGCATTTTTTCATGTGTCTGTTGGCTGTATGAATGTCTTCTTTTCAGAAATGTCTGTTCATATCCTTTGCCCACTTTTTGATGGGGTTGTTTGTTTTTTTCTTGTAAATTTGTTTGAGTTCTTTGTAGGTTCTGGATATTAGCCCTTTGTCAGATGAGTAGATTGCAAAAATTTTCTCCCATTCTGTAGGTTGCCTGTTCACTCTGATGGTAGTTTCTTTTGCTGTGCAGAAGCTCTTTAGTTTAATGAGATCCCATTTGTCAATTTTGGCTTTTGCTGCCATTGCTTTTGGTGTTTTAGACATGAAGTCTTTGCCCATGCCTATGTCCTGAATGGTACTACCTAGGTTTTCCTCTAGGATTTTTATGGTATTAGGTCTAACATTTAAGTCTCTAATCCATCTTGAATTAATTTTCGTATAAGGAGTAAGGAAAGGATCCAGTTTCAGCTTTCTACTTATGGCTAGCCAATTTTCCCAGCACCATTTATTAAATAGGGAATCCTTTCCCCATTTCTTGTTTCTCTCAGGTTTGTCAAAGATCAGATGGCTGTAGATGTGTGGTATTATTTCTGAGGACTCTGTTCTGTTCCATTGGTCTTTATCTCTGTTTTGGTACCAGTACCATGCTGTTTTGGTTACTGTAGCCTTGTAGTATAGTTTGAAGTCAGGTAGCGTGATGCCTCCAGCTTTGTTCTTTTGACTTAGGATTGTCTTGGAGATGCGGGCTCTTTTTTGGTTCCATATGAACTTTAAAGCAGTTTTTTCCAATTCTGTGAAGAAGCTCATTGGTAGCTTGATGGGGATGGCATTGAATCTATAAATTACCTTGGGCAGTATGGCCATTTTCACGATATTGATTCTTCCTATCCATGAGCATGGTATGTTCTTCCATTTGTTTGTGTCCTCTTTGATTTCACTGAGCAGTGGTTTGTAGTTCTCCTTGAAGAGGTCCTTTACATCCTTGTAAGTTGGATTCCTAGGTATTTTATTCTCTTTGAAGCAATTGTGAATGGAAGTTCATTCCTGATTTGGCTCTCTGTTTGACTGTCACTGGTGTATAAGAATGCTTGTGATTTTTGCACATTAATTTTGTATCCTGAGACTTTGCTGAAGTTGCTTATCAGCTTAAGGAGATTTTGGGCTGAGACAATGGGGTTTTCTAAACATACAATCATGTCATCAGCAAACAGGGACAATTTGACTTCTTCTTTTCCTAACTGAATCCCCTTGATTTCTTTCTCTTGCCTGATTGCCCTAGCCAGAACTTCCAACACTATGTTGAATAGGAGTGGTGAGAGAGGGCATCCCTGTCTTGTGCCAGTTTTCAAAGGGAATTTTTCCAGTTTTTGCCCATTCAGTATGATATTGGCTGTGGGTTTGTCATAAATAGCTCTTATTATTTTGAGGTACGTTCCATCAATACCGAATTTATTGAGCGTTTTTAGCATGAAGGGCTGTTGAATTTTGTCAAAAGCCTTTTCTGCATCTATTGAGATAATGATGTGGTTCTTGTCTTTGGTTCTGTTTATATGCTGGATTATGTTTATTGATTTGCGAATGTTGAACCAGCCTTGCATCCCAGGGATGAAGCCCACTTGATCATGGTGGATAAGCTTTTTGATGTGCTGCTGAATCCGGTTTGCCAGTATTTTATTGAGGATTTTTGCATCGATGTTCATCAGGGATATTGGTCTAAAATTCTCTGTTTTTGTTGTGTCTCTGCCAGGCTTTGGTATCAGGATGATGTTGGCCTCATAAAATGAGTTAGGGAGGATTCCCTCTTTTTCTATTGATTGGAATAGTTTCAGAAGGAATGGTACCAGCTCCTCCTTGTACCTCTGGTAGAATTCAGCTGTGAATCCATCTGGTCCTGGACTTTTTTTAGTTGGTAGGCTATTAATTATTGCCTCAATTTCAGAGCCTACTATTGGTCTATTCAGGGATTCAACTTCTTCCTGGTTTAGTCTTGGAAGAGTGTAAGTGTCCAGGAAATTATCCATTTCTTCTAGATTTTCCAGTTTATTTGCGTAGAGGTGTTTATAGTATTCTCTGATGGTAGTTTGTATTTCTGTGGGGTCGGTGGTGATATCCCCTTTATCATTTTTAATTGCGTCGATTTGATTCTTCTCTCTTTTCTTCTTTATTAGTCTTGCTAGTGGTCTGTCAATTTTGTTGATCTTTTCAAAAAACCAACTCCTGGATTCATTGATTTTTTGGAGGATTTTTTGTGTCTCTATCTCCTTCAGTTCTGCTCTGATCTTAGTTATTTCTTGCCTTCTACTAGCTTTCGAATGCGTTTGCTCTTGCTTCTCTAGTTCTTTTAATTGCGATGTTAGAGTGTCAATTTTAGATCTTTCCTGCTTTCTCTTGTGGGCATTTAGTGCTATAAATTTCCCTCTACACACTGCTTTAAATGTGTCCCAGAGATTCTGGTATGTTGTATCTTTGTTCTCATTGGTTTCAAAGAACATCTTTATTTCTGCCTTCATTTCGTTATGTACCCAGTAGTCATTCAGGAGCAGGTTGTTCAGTTTCCATGTAGTTGAGCGGTTTTGATTGAGTTTCTTAGTCCTGAGTTCTTGTTTGATTGCACTGTGGTCTGAGAGACAGTTTGTTATAATTTCTGTTCTTGTACATTTGCTGAGGAGTGCTTTACTTCCAATTACGTGGTCAATTTTGGAGTAAGTACGATGTGGTGCTGAGAAGAATGTATATTCTGTTGATTTGGGGTGGAGAGTTCTATAGATGTCTATTAGGTCTGCTTGCTGCAGAGATGAGTTCAATTCCTGAATATCCTTGTTAACTTTCTGTCTCGTTGATCTGTCTAATGTTGACAGTGGAGTGTTGAAGTCTCCCATTATTATTGTATGGGAGTCTAAGTCTCTTTGTAAGTCTCTAAGGACTTGCTTTATGAATCTGGGTGCTCCTGTATTGGGTGCATATATATTTAGGATAGTTAGCTCTTCCTGTTGAATTGATCCCTTTACCATTATGTAATGGCCTTCTTTGTCTCTTTTGATCTTTGATGGTTTAAAGTCTGTTTTATCAGAGACTAGTATTGCAACCCCCGCTTTTTTGTGTTCTCCATTTGCTTGGTAAATCTTCCTCCATCCCTTTATTTTGAGCCTATGTATGTCTCTGCGTGTGAGATGGGTCTCCTGAATACAGCAGACTGATGGGTCTTGACTCTTTATCCAGTTTGCCAGTCTGTGTCTTTTAATTGGAGCATTTAGTCCATTTACATTGAAGGTTAAGATTGTTATGTGTGAACTTGATCCTGCCATTATGCTATTAACTGGTTATTTTGCTCGTTAGTTGATGCAGTTTCTTCCTAGCCTTGATGGTCTTTACATTTTGGCATGTTTTTGCAATGGCTGGTACCGGTTGTTCCTTTCCATGTTTAGTGCTTCCTTCAGGGTCTCTTGTAAGGCAGGCCTAGTGGTGACAAAATCTCTAAGCATTTGCTTATCTGTAAAGGATTTTATTTCTCCTTCACTTATGAAACTTAGTTTGGCTGGATATAAAATTCTGGGTTTAAAATTCTTTTCTTTAAGAATGTTGAATATTGGCCCCCACTCTCTTCTGGCTTGAAGAGTTTCTGCCGAGAGATCTGCTGTTAGTCTGATGGGCTTCCCTTTGTGGGTAACCCGACCTTTCTCTCTGGCTGCCCTTAAGATTTTTTCCTTCATTTCAACTTTGGTGAGTCTGGCAATTATGTGTCTTGGAGTTGCTCTTCTCGAGGAGTATCTTTGTGGCGTTCTCTGTATTTCCTGGATTTGAATGTTGGCCTGCCCTACTAGGTTGGGGAAGTTCTCCTGGATGATATCCTGAAGAGTGTTTTCCAACTTGGTTCCATTTTCCCCCTCACTTTCAGGCACCCCAATCAGACGTAGATTTGGTCTTTTTACATAATCCCATACTTCTTGCAGGCTTTGTTCATTTCTTTTTCTTCTTTTTTCTTTTGGTTTCTCTTCTCGCTTCATTTCATTCATTTGATCCTCAATCGCTGACATTCTTTCTTCCAGTTGATCGAGTCGGTTACTGAAGCTTGTGCAATTGTCACGTATTTCTCGTGCCATGGTTTTCGTCTTTTTTATTTCGTTTGTGAGCTTCTCTGCATTAATTACTCTAGCCATCAATTCTTCCACTTTTTTTTCAAGATTTTTAGTTTCTTTGCGCTGGGTACGTAATTCCTCCTTTAGCTCTGAGAAATTTGATGGACTGAAGCCTTCTTCTCTCATGTCGTCAAAGTCATTCTCCGTCCAGCTTTGATCCGTTGCTGGCGATGAGCTGCGCTCCTTTGCCGGGGAAGATGCGCTCTTATTTTTTGAATTTCCAGCTTTTCTGCCCTGCTTTTTCCCCATCTTTGTGGTTTTATCTGCCTCTGGTCTTTGATGATGGTGATGTACTGATGGGGTTTTGGTGTAGGTGTCCTTCCTGTTTGATAGCTTTCCTTCTAACAGTCAGGATCCTCAGCTGTAGGTTGTAGCTGTAGGAGATTGCTTGAGGTCCACTCCAGACCCTGTTTGCCTGGGTATCAGCAGCAGAGGCTGCAGAAGATAGAATATTTCTGAACAGCGAGTGTACCTGTCTGATTCTTGCTTTGGAAGCTTCCTCTCAGGGGTGTACTCCACCCTGTGAGGTGTGGGGTGTCAGACTGCCCCTAGTGGGGGATGTCTCCCAGTTAGGCTACTCAGGGGTCAGGGACCCACTTGAGCAGGGAGTCTGTCCCTTCTCAGATCTCAACCTCCATGTTGGGAGATCCACTGCTCTCTTCAAAGCTGTCAGACAGACAGAGTCGTTTGCGTCTGCAGAGCTGCTGCGTTTGTTATTGTTTACTGTGCCCTGTCCCCAGAGGTGGAGTCTACAGAGACAGGCAGGTTTCCTTGAGCTGCTGTGAGCTCCACCCAGTTCGAGCTTCCCAGCAGCTTTGTTTACCTACTTAAGCCTCAGTAATGGCGGGCGCCCCTCCCCCAGCCTCGCTGCTGCCTTGCCGGTAGATCACAGACTGCTGTGCTAGCAATGAGGGAGGCTCCGTGGGTGTGGGACCCTCCCAGCCAGGTGTGGGATATGATCTCCTGGTGTGCCTGTTTGCTTAAAGCGCAGTTTTGGGGTGGGAGTTGCCCGATTTTCCAGGTGTTGTGTGTCTCAGTTCCCCTGGCTAGGAAAAGGGATTCCCTTCCCCCTTGCGCTTCCCAGGTGAGGCAATGCCTCGCCCTGCTTCAGCTCTCGCTGGTCGGGCTGCAGCAGCTGACCAGCACCGATCGTCTGGCACTCCCCAGTGAGATGAACCCAGTACCTCAGTTGAAAATGCAGAAATCACCAGTCTTCTGTGTCGCTGGCGCTGGGAGTTGGAGACTGGAGCTGTTCCTATTCGGCCATCTTGCTCCGCCCCTCTCTGGAAACGTATCAGATTTCAAAAGGACGACAGACATAGGCCATATTTCCTGCCTCTAAGTATTAATAATGAATATGTAACACCTCATAAATCTGACAAATACTTAGATGATTCTTCCATTTATTCATTCATCTGTTAGATTATCATTTAGCTATTTCAAGGGGTGTATTATTCCCTTAAACATCAGCATTAATACAATTTATATTTATGTATGGTTTTTCTTCATTGGCTCTGAGAGGCACAAGTAAAATGTGGAAGAGCTGGAATTGGCCCCAGAGAAAAACGTTGATCAACCAGGTTAGAGAAGGTAAGAAATAAAAATTATTTTCTGAAACTTCTAACCAGAGTCCCCTGATATTTAATGTCCAAGTGGAAGCATAGATTGAATAGAATGGGCTTCCAATAAAGATTATGGAAGCCTAGTAAAATTCTTTTAAAAGGCTACTCTCTGAACTCTATAAATAGTATGTGTGTCTCCCATGCTATTGGAACACTTGGCTCTTTTTTCCCATGCCATAACCATGGTGCCTTTTCGCTAGGTTCATGTTGGCAGGGCAGGCTTTAACTGCAACTGCTTTCATATAGCCTTCATAGTGGGTGTTAATGCCACAGTATTCTTTACCCTAGTCTCAACACCATGACTCTAATACTATCAATTCATACAGATGTCTGGCGTTTGATAAAAGAAAGTATCTATTATACAAACTACATTGGGCTAAAACATCTTGGGCTTGGAATAATCCAAATTAAAGGTGTCAAATATTACATTCTATGTACACAAATTTGGGGAGCTTCAGTTTAAAATAAATTTTAAAATGCATCTGTATTTCAATTCTGCCTAGCCATGATTTTGTTTCATAAGACAAAGTTATGCATTCTTCCACTTACTAGAGAAATAGAATTACTATTCAATTGGTATATATACGCAACAATTGAAATTTCAGGCTGTCATTTTGATGTAAAATCCATTTTGTTTGCTAATTTCTAAATCTTGTAAGAGATCATAATAACTAAAACCCCAACATCTTCTTTAAAAGCCAGATATCAATTATCTCAGTTGAATATCTTTTTTGGCTTAGTTAAAAGGTGGACAAAAGTTGCCAAGTTCAATTATGACCAAAAATACTCCAAATATTTACGAAATAGAAAAATGGACTTTTCATCCGGGGCATGGACACATGAACTGGTACTAATTAACACCAGCTTAGGCTATCTCTTTGAAGGTTTCATTGTTTTTTTATGTTTGTCATTTGAATCACAACAATGAAAAAATAAATAATTAATCATAAGACAAAAATTCAGTTACGTATGTGTTCAGCTACATGAATTATTTCTTATGGAACCAAGGTCAAGCATTTTAATGTTTCATTCTAATGAAGATAAGAAAGGTAAGTGAGCTAAATCATACATAGACACAATTAAAAGGCAAGGATTATTATACTGAGCAGTATCTTGTAATTGTTTAAAGACTGCTCTGATATGATGTCAAAAGAGGGAATGAGGGTTTTCTTTTTTGTGTTTTTTTGTTTGTTTGTTGTTTGTTTGCTTTTTGTTTTTGAGATGGAGACTTGTTCTGTCGCCCAGGCTGGAGTACAGTGGCATGATCTCAGCTCACTGCAACCTCCACCTCCCGGGTTCAAGCAATTCTCTGCCTCAGCCTCCCGAATAGCTGGGATTACAGGTGCCTGCCACCACGCCTGACTAATTTTTGTGTATTTTTAGTAGAGACGCGGTTTCACCATTTTGGCCAGGCTGGTCTTGAACTCCTGACCTCGTGATCTACCTGCCTCGGCCTCCCAAAGTGCTGGGATTACAGGCAGGAGCCATGGTGCCCGGCCCGGGAATGAGGTTTTAAAGATACTTGCAATAAGTAAAAGCAGTCATTTTTACCCAGAATTATAAAATTACACCTATGCATTCTTTTTTTTTTTTTTAAGGTACTAGACGCAGAGTGAAAAATACAAACACTTAATGTAATAGATTAAGATTCTGGGCATCTAACACTCACTTTTTCAGAAGAGTTCATCTTACTAGGGATCCAATGTAGACATTAGAGAAGATGCTTACAATATTAAATGGGAAAAGGGTCTTGTCTTTGGTCTGTCCCTGCAAAACAGAGGCTTCGGCTGAGATTAGCCTGCAAGGAGGCTTACTGGGAAGGGCTCTGGGGAACAATACCTGTGAGGCAGAAAAGAAAGCAGGACTAAGTAGAGAGGAAAAGGGGGAATGATGATTGGCAGTGACCAAGGTCTTGGCTGAGCTCCCATGAATTGTATGGAAAGCCATAGAAGTGGGACGGCCCCTCAGAGTTGTCCAAACCTGAGGCAAGGGAACGAGGCCTTTGTACCTCCACGCTGACCAGTCAAGTGGATCGTACTCAGAAGGGGATAGAAACCGAGCCAAGACCACCCCTTTTGGCCAAGAGCAGTGCCTGAGGAAGGACTCAGCTACAAACAGTAAGCATGCAGCACTCAGGGCAGCTCGTGGAACAAAGGGGTCCTGGGTGGTGTACAGAGCATCCACTGCCAGTCCCTAGAGTGGGGACTGTTACTAATAGGTAACATTGAGCTGCAAGAATTCCTGACATTAGTAAAATGCAGTGTGAACTTCATTTTATGCTTGTCTACTCAGGTAAAATCCAAAGAAGAGAACTCATCAGGACAAAAGAATAAAAGCTGGAGTATAAGTTTAGGAAGAACAAAAATAGGTGTAATGCAATTCTAAGATAACTGACATCTGCAGAAGTCTCACATTAGGCATGTATTTAGATTCTCTCCCTCCCACACATGCATATATACATTATAGACCTTGTGATCCTTAAGTCAAGAAAATTTAGTCCAGCAATATTCCTGGTCAGAGAAATATGACATCACACTCATAAACAAACATCGAATGAAGAACTCTCCATGCTCTCTCCTATTCAGGGCAGAATGAAAACCACACACTTGCAGATAAGTAATATGAATGTGGAGGGGCTTTGGCTTAGCAACAGCTTTTTATTTCCCCTATTATTGTGTTGGCTGCTGAAAAGGTCCCAAACAGCTAATTCAAATAAAATGTAAAATGTTTGCTCCCTGTTTCTTATTTCTCATTGTCTTCACTGCATTTCAACTGGAATGTTCTGCCACCATCTTAAACTTAAAATGGCCCATGCCAGCCTCCTCACCAAATTTATTCAGAGAGTTTTTCAAATTAACAAACTGTAATACAGATAAGATAGATGCATGATGCTCTAAGTTGCATATCCACTAAAACAAACCTGAAAAGCAGAAAATAATTAGTTGTTTTTGAGTCAAAGGTACAAAATGTTAGAAATTACATTGATTTTTCCCCAGTTTTATTGAGGTATACCTGACAAATAAAAATAGTATATATTTAAGGTATGCAATGTGACTTTCTGACATATATCATACGTTGTAAAATGACTACCACAATCAAGCTAATTAACATACCCATTATCACACATAATTACCATTTTGTGTATGTGTGGTGACAACACTTAAGATAAACAGTCTTAGCAAATTTCAAGTATAAAATAGAGTATTATTCATTATAGTCAGCATACTGTACATTAGATCACCAGAGCTTCTTCATCCCGTGTAACTGAACCTTCATACATTTTCATCATTATTTCCCAGTTTCCCCACTCACCCCCCGGCTCCCAGCAATGACCATCCCACTCTCTGAGTTTAGCATTTTTAGATTCCATATAAAAGTAAGATCATGCCATATTTGTCTCTCTGTCTCTGGCTTATTTCACTTAGCATAATGTCCTTCCAGGTTAATCCATGTTGTCAAAAATGGTAGGATTTCCTTTTTTTTTTTTTTAGGCTGAATACACACACACACACACACACACACCACATTTTTAATCCACTCATCTGTTGATGAACACTTAGGTTGTTTCCATATCTTGGCTATTGTGAATAATGCTGCAATGAATGTGTGTGTGCAGATAGGTCTTTGAGATACTGATTTTATTTCCTTTGGATATACCACCCGGAAGTGGGATTCCTGGCTTATATGCTAATTCTGTTTTTATTTATTTTTATTTATTTTTTATTTTTATTTATTTATTTATTTTTGTTCTGAGGCATGGTCTCACTCTGTCACCCAGGCTGGAGTGCAGTGGTGTAAACACCATTCACTGCAGCCTCAACCTCCCAGGCTCAAAGGATCCTCCCACCTCAGCCTGCCAAGTAGCTGGAAGAACAGGCTCACACCACCACATCCAGCTAATTTTGTTTTTTCTTGGTGGAGATGGGGTCTTGCCATGTTGCTCAGGCTGGCCTGGAACTCCTGGACTCAAGTGATCCTCCAAACTAGGCCTCCCAAAATGCTGGGATTACAGGCCTGAGCCACTGCCCCTGGCTTATTTTTAAGTTTTTGAGGAATCTCCATACAATTTTTCCTTAATAGGTGTACCAATGTATGTTCCCACCCCAATGTTCAAAGGCTCCGTTTTCTCCACAGCCTCATTTGTTTTGTCCTTTAGATAACAGCCATCCTAATAGGTGTGAAGCGATAGCCCACTGGGAGTTCGAATCATGTTTCTCTGATGATTAGTGATGTTGAGCACCTTTTCATATACCTGTTGGCCACTTGTGTATTTTCTTTTGAGAAATGTCTATTCAGGCTCTCAGTTCATTTTTAAATCTGTTTATTTTGTTTTTTGCTATTGAGTTGTTTTCATTCCTTATATGTTTGGGATATCAATTCCTTGTCAGATAAACAAATTGCAGATATTCTCTCCTGTTCTGTAAGCTGCCTTTCAATTGATTTTTAGTGACACATAGTTTTTAAGTAGAAGCATAGGTGAAAAATAAATTGTGCATTTTTTCTCAACCAGAAACGTTTTCTTTTTTCATGGCTAATATACACAGATGGTTTCAGAATCATTCATACCTAAAATATATTGAACAAGCTTTGATGCATAAAACACACAGTTTCACAGCAAGAAACAATCTTAGATAACCTATTTCAACCTACCCATTTTACAGAGAAGGAAAGAGAGGCCAGAAGTGGAAGTCACTCAGCAATGGACCTAGAGTTAATTAGTAGCCACTGCCACACAGAACCCAATTCTCAAAACAGTGTTTTTTTGTACAACAATAAGCTCCATTGACATTTCAGGAAGTTTCAGTGTGTCCTTGTTTTCTATCATCACTGTAATTAATTAATATTTAATCTGATAGGAGATTGTGGTTCCTAATGTCCTGTTCAATACTAATGTTAAATGTTTAAACTGCTTTAGCTTTTGGTATACAATACATAAAACTGTGGTCAGATTTTATATCTTGGATAAACCTTGTTCCATATTTTGTATAAGTCATAAAGCCAGGAAATGTGCTTACCTGGTCACAAAAGTTAAATGCATTGAATATACATTCTTTACATAGGCCCCAGACCCATGGAAAACAGCTGACCCCATGAGACTCAAGTGCTGAGGGAAGTGGCAGCTCTAATAACCTCCAACAATGTTCTGCCTGGAAAGAGGTTTGCAGCTTAAAAGGATGCATGGCCTAAAGCCAGCACTGATCACATAGCATGAAAAAATTAAAACCAGGATCAGGTTTCAAATTCTGAAAGGCATTTTAAATGACTGGCTGACCCTGCTTTGTAATTTTCATTATTGTTTTCCTACTTTATTCAGAACACGATTTTGTGTTAGAATTTTAAAAGGAATACAAGTAGAAAAAAATCCATAACCATACATCTTCCCAGTCTCTAAAAGTTCTCTTTATTTATTACCTTTTGCTTTTATTCTGGATCTTACAAGGAAAAATTATATGTATGTATATATATGTATATGTGTGTGTGTGTGTGTGTATATATGTGTGTGTATATATATCCTCTCACATTTCACATTTTATCCTCATTTCCAGACATGATACGCTGTTGGCTAACATATTTTATATATTATCTATGGCAGATTAGCTTATTCTCTGCCTGTGAAGGGCAAGTTAAAAGTTCAAAGCCAGTAAGAGTCGGTTCACCCTTCACTCTGATCTGTGACCCTAGACTGTGTTCCAGAACCTAATTATCCCTCTAATAAAAAACAATAGGAAAACCCCATGCAACAGTGAATGGCCTCCTAGCACTACTGGAAAATATCTCCAATGACATGTCTTCATCTAGAGGCCAGCAGCACCTTCTTTACACACAACAGGCAGAAACACATTTCTTTAAAACCAACTGCATTCCATGCCTTGTCCTGGACCCTGGGAATGCAGCAAGGAGAAAGTTAGACCCAGTGCCTGCCTTCGTAGAACTGCATTCTAAATTCTGCTTCTTCCAGGAAGTCTGTTGAAAATTTCAGATAATCTTGATTTCTTTCTTCTCTGAGTTTCTGTAGCACTTAGAATCTATAACTGAATATAAGACCACTTTATACTGGTATTTTATGTGTTTCACGTTTACTCATCCAGGCAACACTAATCTCCTTTGCCCATTGAGATTCGAAATGCCTTAAAATCAAAGAACTTTTTAATTTTCTGTTATACATAATGCTTAACAAAACAAGAGTAGTCACTCCGATGTAATGTTGCCTTTTTATTGCTGTTAAGTAGCTAAAAAAGTTACAGGCAAAAAAGACTAAGCAATTGTAAATACAATTTGGAGGACTTTGAATGACACAAACTAGTAAGTAATATATTCATACATAAATATTTAATTCACAATCTCTCCATAGTATTCAATGAAAAAGCAAATTCTTATCACTGTATATGCAAAGGAAAAAGAGATCGATACCAAAATAGTATGTTAAATCATATGAAATTGTGGGTTTTGTTATCCAGTAGGTCCATACGGTTAAACATAATGTAAATTCAGCTTCGTTATAGATAGAATTAAATTGTATTCATATTTTAAGGAACTTTATTTTCCTATAGTAAACATTTATTTTAAATTAGAAAAACAATTTAAAATTACTCTGATTTGTTAAATATACTAATAAGGCATTCCTTTTTGAAATCTGTGAAAAGATGGCTCGGCCACAGCAAGTCTGACATCTATCCTCCTAAAGACTTGGTGGGATTTGCTGCCTTAGATCCAGCTCAACTGTCCTTGAAAAGGTGGCTCTTTGGTGTCTAACCCCCTCTAGTGAGCAGATTGTGAACACTCAATCTATTCTTGTAATTACATTTGAAAATAGAGGACCTCTGCAATTGATGCCAGCATTATTACTAATGGTTTTTAGTTGCAGAAAATTATGAGTGTGAATTTCTAAAGGAGCTCCGTTTTCACTTTTTTATAAGTCAAATGAGTCCAGTGTTTCTATTATTAATAGATACAGCCTTTACCTTCAATTCAATTTGAATTGCAAAGACACAAGATAAAGAACGGTATAACATTTAAGAACATCAGGGTTAACTGGACTATCTACCACCCTTCTAATTTCAATGCAACCAGTCTGTATTACCTACGGCACATGCC
Organism: Chlorocebus sabaeus; assembly: GCF_047675955.1. Classification (NCBI taxonomy): domain Eukaryota; kingdom Metazoa; phylum Chordata; class Mammalia; order Primates; family Cercopithecidae; genus Chlorocebus; species Chlorocebus sabaeus. The sequence goes on along the minus strand of NC_132918.1, from coordinate 35,665,889 downwards.
ACAGGGATAATGCCCACGTGACTGACAGGAAGAACCAAATACATAGTCTAGACCAGGAGAGCTGGGGGTGATCATTAAACGCTACACAATGTAGCTGGGGCCTGTGCCACATGGCTTTCAACATTAATATTTATTCAGAAATTGGATAAATGTCATTCATTTATATAAATTCAATATAGCCAGCTGGTTCTTTGCATTTTAATTGTTATTCTTCCTTTGAACTATTGCTGTGAGTTTAGATTTATTGTGCAAATTTCAATTTGATGAATTAAATAAATAAATGAACATCTAAAGATATGTATTCATTTATAACTTGAACCTCACTCACTCCTAAATTTACTATCCATTACTTTCTGAGGTTGAATTTCTTCCGGTAAAGACCTTTTTATTAGCACCATTCCCTGGGTAACTTCCCTTTCCCCCAAGAAGATCCCAAGCAGCAACTCTTCCCATCTCTTGTTTCTCTTTAAATTGGGAGGGCTCTTTGTGATACAAGCTGCAGGCTAAAACCACCTCACCTTACCTACTTGTGTTGGTTCAACACATATTTACTATAGTCCTATTGTAAAAATCTGGATCAATATTCTAGTTCTGAGCAATTATCCTGTAAATCCTGCCAGGTGATGGGAATAAATAGGATGCCCATCACCCAGAGGTTTCCTTTTGGGAAAAGTAAGACCCAGGGAGCTAACCAAAGCCAAGCCCCATGCACCCAATCTTAGCAAGCATAACTATAGCCACCAGTTATCTAGGTGTGTCACAAGACATTCTTTCCTCTCCTTTCCTTGTTGGAGGAAGATGCAATTCCACTGCTTCACCTTAGCATTCAGCCTGTGATAAGGACTCCATGCAACCCCTCCAAGACACATTTTTGTCCCAAACTCTATTCCAAGCTTCAGATCAAAGTCCTAGGAAAGAAAACTGGATCTAAGGGATCCAGAGGTAGACAATAACAGAGGTTAAAAGGCACAGCGCAGGTGAACATGGCTAATTCCTACTGATTAAGCCAAGCCTCCCATTTCATGGATAAAGGTCATGCTAGTATCCATGGCATAAATGAGGTCTAGGTAACGCCAAGGCTTCTGACAGTAGCGGGGGATAGAGACATAGGTGAGAGTAGATAATTCCTATTCTTGAGGCCCTCCCTGCTTCATTGGTGCAAGCCTTTTTGGCACCCATGGGTGGTGGCTGCCAAGGTCGCCAGGACTCAGGGACGCAAGGATGAAGAGGGAAAGAGGGTGCTCTTCCTTCTCTCTCCCACATACCGCAGGTATTTGCTCGGAAGAGAAGGGAACCAGCAATGTCTGCTCCCCTCTTTCTAGACGGGTAGCCATTCATCTTCAGTCTGTACCCCTTTCAAATGCATCCTGAACCCCTGGGACTCCTTTGAAATAACACCTTCTTTATTCCTTTCTCCTCCTCTGTCCTCTCTCCACTGATAGGTAACTGTGTCTCCACACTACAGGACACTCCCCTCAGATGCATCCTCCAAACTGGAAAGAGTTAATTTCCCAAACCTTAAACTGGTGGATTTAGGATTGGGCGCAGCAGAAAGGAACCCAGAAGCCCAACATATTGGCAAAAAGACAAAGGTTTTTTACCAGTCAGGCTTTTGGCCTCCCTCTCCCTGTGCAAACTGGTAAAAGGCCTCGGGATTTTTGAGCTGTCCTTATGCTTCCCCTTGTTTCATTTTCATACATGTTTTCTAATTACCGGGTTTGTCTCTTTTTGCCCTCAGGCCATCAAACTCCTAATGGTCATGCAACTGGAGCCTCGGATGATGGCCCCTTCTATCGGGGACCCTTAGATCGGCCTCTGAGAGAGGTCTCTTTTTCCCAGAACAGCACCCGCTGTCAGCAGGAAGCAGTTAAGATCCATCTTCATCCTTATCCTTATTCTAATGGCAGTTAGATGTACTTCTTTAGAGGGGGAAATGAGACAGCCAAGCATAAAAGCGTTCCTGGAGAAACTCCAACCGGCCTGCACACTAGGAGGAGTGCACACTGGGGCGGAGCCTTGAGAAGTTAAGCGTTTGCAGTTGAGAGCACCTGGCCCCTCTTCTTCCTGGTTAGTACCTGGGATTCAATCCGTGAGGCAGGACACCAGCTAGCAGGACTTTCAGTTTTCTGAGACTCCCTGTTTCCCTTTTTTTTTTTTTTTTTTTTTTTTCGCTTTACACCCGGTAAACTCTGCCCTTCTCACCCTTCAAAGTGTCTGTGAGCCTAAACTCTTATGGTTGTGTGACAAGGACCCTGTTTTCAGCTGAGCTAAGAACAAAGTTTTACAACACTACTGGAAGTAATTCAGGGTGCTTTTTGCTATATCTGATACAAAGATAATTAAATTGTTTTTAAAATGAGAAATTATCCTAGGATAGCTGATAATTTAGAAAAGGAATTCTTGCCTGTGTGTAAGCAACTCTAAAGCAGAACAGAATGCGTTAAGCCCCCTCCACACCCCCACCCCACCTCCACAGGTGCGAGTGACGGCCATGGAGCGTGAGGGGGGAGTGGTGCTGTCATTCACAAGTGACTTTTGGGAGGAGTTGGCACTCGAGCTGGATCTTAAACAATGACCCTGCTCAAAATCTTGTCTCTACCCATCCCCACTCCCGCTCGTCTCTGCACCAACCTTCTCTCCCCTCTCAAATGCTTCCTTTTTTTCCTTACTTGGAATTATAGTGTTATCCAACAAAACTGGGGTCTGCTCGCCGAGAGTAGTAAGACCAGATATCCCCATCAAGGTTTGCACTGGAGTAAGGAAGGCATTTATTTGCAGGACACCAAGCAAGGAGGATCAAGCAGTTAACGTGCAAGTCACAACCTCCCCAGTGGCTAGCAGGCAAGGGTTTTTAAAGGCAGGGGTAAATTTCAAGAAAGCAGAAGTCATAGGTGATTACATATTCATTTTGGCCGAAAAAGATGACCTAGAACTTCCCTCAAAGCAATTCAAGATTTTCTTTTATTTCCATGCTTGTCCTCCTTCCCCAGCAGATCCCCAAGAGGGTATCCCTAATCTGTCTATAGGAAAAGAAAAAAAGAACGGCCAGATGTGGTGGTTCGTGCCTGAAATCCCAGCACTTTGGGAGGCTGAGGCAGGCAGATCACCTGAGGTCAGGAGTTCGAGACCAGCCTGGGCAACATGGCAAAACTCCATCTCTAGTAAAAATACAAATATTAGCCAGGCATGGTGGCAGGTGCCTGTAATCCCAGTCACTTAGGAGGCTGAGGCAGGAGAATTGCTTGAACCCAGGAGGCGGAGGTTGCAGTGAGCTGAGATTACACCACTGCACTCCAGCTTGGGTGACAGAGACTCCGTCTCAATAAATAAAAAATAAATGAAAAAAAGGAAAGAAAAAGGACAAAAAAGGTAGGAGCCAGGAGAATTGAGAAAAAAAACAAAGTGTGCTCAGGGAGACAGGTAAAAAGCTCACACTTCAGGACTCCAGGGCAACAGACACCTGTGGCAGGTCCCCCTTTTGATGTGTAGTTTGGTGAAGGTCCAGAGGCAAGGGTATTGGGCATGTAAAACATACTTCTGCCAAGACATTTATGTGCATATGACTCAAGTCAAGCACAGTCCTTCTTTCTGCCAAGCTATGGTGCAAGAAAGAGCTTCCTTTACCCTCATGATACCATTGGGTCTCCCAGCCCAAGGAAGAGGCAACACTTCCTAGGTTATCCCAGCAGATTCAAAGCTAAGAGCTCAGGTGCATTTGGTTTGGATCACAATATTTCACGTATGTTGAGAAAACAGGGAAAGACTCACCCTTCTAAAACTGGAAATAGCAAGGATTTTTTCTTCAACGTCTCTAATAACCTTCTGCTGTGTTAGGTAAAAGATAGGGTGGAGTAGATCTAAGAGAACCATCCCTCAAGGGTCCAGCTGCACCTTACACCCTTATATAACAGCAGAAATCCAAAAGGACCAAAGCACGCAGGGAACAAGCCAGTAACTTTTTCTACTCCCTTATTCACACCCCCTGCCACTGCCTGGTCCCTGGCCTCTGGAAGACAACCAGAGCCTGTGTCCCCTCCACTCTCCAAGCTCTCAAACTCTGCCCCCCAGAAAGGCTTGGACTTAATCCTCTGATTACTATCCAGGTGTAAACTCCTCCACCCACAAAGAAACAAAAGTTCTAAGCCCCACAACCAACTGAATGGATGCCTCCTCTCCACCAAGGGGATTTCAAAGAAACCTAAAACATTAGTTCAGGCCATGATGGGAAGGGGAGTGGGACATGCTCATTATTTTCTCCTCCCTTTGGAATTCAGACAGAACCGATCAGCATTAAGAGCAAAACAGAGATCTTAAGACTGACATAACAGACTCTTTGTAGAATAAGATAGCAAATTCCAACCTAACTCTAGTGTAGCATCATGTGACAAATAGCAGGCCCTGAAAGTATCAAAGTATTTTATCCCAAAATGTATTTCTTTGACATATTTTGAAATAGCCCTGCAAAGCTGCCTCTTGTGGGGAAAATCTACATTCTGTAGAAAATCCCCTTCCCTTTCTAGGTCTTTTCCTAATCCAGGAGCGGTTTAACTAAGAGTCTGGCACCTTTAAATCCTGGTGAGAGACATTTACTATCTATTCTGTCTGAAGCCTGCTACCTGGAAGCTTCGTTTATATAACAAGAACCTTGATCTCCACAATCCCATATCTTAACCCAGACACTCCTTTCTATTGATTCCACACTTTTAGACAATAACTGAAGTCTTTCAACCACTTACCAATCAGAAAATCTTTGACTCCACCTATGACCTGTAAATCCCACCCCCATTCCCACTTCAAGTTGTCCCACCTTTCCAGACCAAACCACTATACACCTTACATGTATTGTTACATGTATTGATTGATGTCTGCTTGTAACTTCTGTCCCCCTAAAATGTATAAAATCAGATGTAACCCAACAACCTCGGGCCCATGTTCTCAGTACCTCTTGAGACTGTGCCTCAAGCCATGGTCACTCACATTTGGCTCAGAATAGGACTTCAAATATTTTACAGAGTTTGGCTTTTTTCATCAAAACAGATGTCATTTAGTCTCAGTTCCTTGGTTTCCTTACCTGTAGAATATATACCTTAAAGAAATGTCAAGAGGAATACACAAGATAATGTTTATAAATTCAACAAAAGACTGTACTGTATGCCCATGATTTTAAGCGAGGTGCCCTGTATATGTTTAGGAAGTGTTGTCTAGCACACAACCATTCTTCAGTCCCATCTCCACCATCACCTTAGAGTTACTGTGTTTTATGCTATTATGTAAGTTAAGCATTAACATGGGTGAAATTGATTTATAAACTATAAAAACCTATGCAAATGTGATATTGCTAATAGTTTACTTATTGTGAGATGTTACTCTTCCCAAGGGATATTTGCATTTTATTTGGAGACAAAACCTTAAGCTAAAATTGATACCTAATAATGTTGGAAATTTACACGCCAGTCCAATATGTTGGGGAAAGGAAATGCGGGAAAGGTGGATGATCTCCTCAGTGTCCCCTCAAAACATTCTAGGTAGGAAGAGTAAATCGACTTTATAACTGTCTATAAATAAAAGCAACACAGAGTGACAACACACGCCCTGGAGGTCTGGAGCAGGGCTATGATTTATGCAATGAAGAATTAGACACCTTCTGAAAAACAGCTTCTGCTTTGCTCTTAAGCTCCAGGAGAGAAGGAATACTTGGTCATGGAGCACCAAGAAACCATGAATCCAGAGCTTATCACCACAGGCTTGGTCCTATCAGAGCTACCAAATCAGAAACAGAGTTCATTTCTAGAGAAGGAACTCTGGTCTGTGTGTAAGTAACTAGAGGGTTACTTGGAGAGATAGATGAGTTAGTTGCAGAGATAGATGGGTCCAAACAATTCCTCATAAAAATAGGATGCTACACTTGATCTTAGTCCAAAGGCCAAGAGATAATTATGTTTGTCAATGTAGGTTCATAAGTTGTAACAAATGTACCACTTTGTGGAGGTGTCGATAGTATGGGAGGCTGTGCATTTGCAAGGGCTGAGGGCGTATGGGAACTCTCTGTACCTTCTGCTCTATTTTGCTTTGAACTTTTAACTGTTCAAAAAAAACTAGACTTTTTTGTTACATGCACAAATTAGTCTTTGTGCATCTCAGGCCCCCTTGTATCTCCAGCATCACACCCGTAGGCACACATGTAGGGGCACCCTCATAATCTCAATCACAGGGTGCTGAGCCTGCTTCCCTCTCAGATTTGCTCTCCCATCAGGCAATTGGGAAGGGATGATGCACTTTGAGTTTAAGGATCAGAATAATTCACTATCAAAGCATCCAAATTTTACACCAGAAGTGTAATCTGGGGGGGCCAAAGAAGAGATGCAGCTGAAAATGAATCACGTGGCTGGAGAGGGGCAGACCCAGCTGAAATGCATGCCTCCTTATTTCTGCCACCCCACACACCACACTGCAGCCTGGTGGCATCTGGCATTTAGTCCTGGGTCTAGAGCAAATGCGAAGGCCAGCGGAATTAGCCATATAAGCTGTTGGAAGGTGAGGAGCTTCAGTAAATTATACCTATTTGGAGTTAATGCAGTACTGATTCCAGCAGATAGCAATGAAGGACTTCCTAATTCCCACACAAGGGTGAGAAACCCAGTATATGCTCTTAAATCGTTAAAACAGTTTTTGTTCTGATCTAATATAAATAGTTTTGTTCTGATCTAACTTTTTTACAGTACCATTGTGCGGGTACAAGAAAAAAAAATAAGGCCATGGTCCTTCTCTTCTGAATGACGTTTTTTCCCTCTTTGACAATAAAAGATCTGAAATCCAAGTTTATTAATTCATTTGACAAAAATGTGTTCTGCTCTTGTCTGAGCAGGCTCAGAGGAGGCTGCTGTGGGAGGATATTGAGGACAAGGACATGATGTCCCGTCAGATAAAAACTGAAGAGTCTGGTTTATCCATGCAGATACATTCAAAAACAGTTCAACAACCAGACTTTCAAGATAATGGGTTTTTAACAAGAATTGCTTACTTTTGACTCTAAATCTGAAGACTTAACAAAATCATGAAAGTGATTGGATTATGCAATTCTCAGATCTGCCTGAGGTTTCTCAAAACCCTCATCCAGATATTTTGAATTACTAGACCAAAATAGGGGCTTAGATATGTGTAGTTTTAATCTCCCCAGTGAATCTCATAAATGTGCTGTCAGGTTTGGGATCTTCTGATGATCTTTGATGTCTCTTCCAATACCAAGGGCCCTTGCTACTGTGAAACACCTTCCAGGGCAACAGAACCAACTTGTACTGGGCCACTTAGCAGCTCAGCTGAAGCCAGAGCTAAGAGTCATGAGAGTCATGAAAGCAGTCTATTTGAAAATAAACATGGGCTTTTTATTCTGCACATAGATCTTGAAATGTATAATTTATACACATGTGTATACGAACATTAGTAATATATATCAACCAAAGGTGCTAATCAATATGAAGATTATACAATGTTATTGATGCCATTTCCAAAAGCGATCCACTATTTCAGTCTTTCAGAAACCAACATGTGGAGCAAATCAATTTTTGAGTAAACACCAACATTTATCATTATCAAGCAGAAACCAACATGATACATAATATTGTTCATCTGTTTCACTTGCAAGCCATGAGAACACTGAGAATTGGCATATATTCCATTTTCAGAGAGCCAATTTAAGTCCCAAACAGACAGCACAAAGCTCTATAACTTTGATCGAATATTTATTAAAACTGTCAAGGGTAACACACTTAAGGATAAAAGTAAACTATCGATGATACCTTCTTGTCATCTGCTCATAGCCATATTTCCCCTGGATCTGTGCTGGTCAATTCAAGATTGCTAAGTTCCAATGAGTTATTTGTTTGTTTTGATGGAAATACCTGGGATTCTTTTGATAGGGAGTTGGGGCTGTTTGTTTCAGAAATAAAAATAACAATGTACTACTACTAATTATTAGTAGATTTCCTTTTACATGTAAATTCCCAAACAATCCACTTCAGGAATATGCTGTATGTATGTAGATTTTAGGGTAATAGTCTTCAGCTCTGATGTTCTCCTTCCAGTTTCTGTAGCCATCTCTGTTTTTGAGACAGACTCTTGCTCTGTTGCCCAGGCTGGAGTGCAGTGCTCCATCTCAGCTTACCGCAACATCTGCCTCCTGGGTTCAAGTGATTCTCCTGCCTCAGCCTCCCGAGTAGCTGGGAACTAAGGCCTGCCACCAGGCCCAGCTAATTTTTGTATTTTTAGTAGAGACGGGGTTTCACCATATTGGCCAGGCTAGTCTCGAACTCCTGACCTTGTGATCCGCCTGCCTCAGCCTGCCAAAGTGCTGGGATTACAGGTGTGAGCCACTGCACCTGGCCAGTACCATTCTCTTGATATTTGCTATGTATTCCTAATTTGTGATAACTTATTTACTTTTGTTTTGTTGTTTGTGTGAGGCATTTCCTGATGGGCAACTGCTCACAGGCTGTGTCCTCTCCCCAGGTTAAACAAAGGGACTGTTAGTTACAGGAACTTAGTTGACACTGATGCTTAAAGACCTGAGATGCCATCTTGACTCTCTTCCTTAGGGGAAGGAGACGTGAGAAATAGATGGAGTCCATTTGGTCTGGGAACCCACCAACTGAGCATTTACCTGGCTCCTAAATTTATAATTGACAGTGGAATATTTAGTCAATTTCATAGTCAATGGTTATAATGTCAACATTGGGTCCTTGGCATGTGGAGTAAGGGGTATCACGGTGGGGAAGGTCAAATTGAAGCCTCTGAAACTGCTCCCCTCAAATTAAAAAAAAAAAAGTTACATCATATACTGAGGGCAGGGGGATGGCAAAAGTCAATGCTACCCTTAAGGATCTAAAGGATTCACGGATGGTAGCCTTCGTGTTATCTTCATTTAATTTTCCAGTGTGGTCCCTAAAGAAATTAGACGGATTCTGGAGTAGACTACTGAAAACACAATCATGTAGTAGCGCCAATTGCATCTTCTGTGCCAGGCATGGTGTTTTTCTAGAGCAGATTAACACAGCCTCAGGTATGCAGGTATGCAGCCATTGATTTGTCAAATATGTTTTTTTCCTATTCCAGTCAGAAAAGTGTGTCAAAAATAGTTTGCAGTCACATGAAACAGGCAGCACTATACTTTTACAATTTGCCTCAGAGCTGCGTTAACTCCCCTGTTGCTGGTTGGAATATATTATAAAGACGTCTGGACCACCTGGACATCCAAGAGAGGATCACAGTGATACATTACATACATGATACTATGCTAATTTATCTGGATGAGTAAGAAGTTTAGCAGGCTGGAGGCCTTCGTAAGACTCATGCACTAAAGAGAGTTGAAGATAAGACTTACGAAGATTTAAGGGACTACATCAGAAAACATTTGGGGGTCCAGTGATGAGGGATATGCCAGTAGATCCTCAAAGTAAAAGACAAGTTATAGCATCTCACACCTTCTATCCTGAAGTAAGGAGCTCAGTGCCCTAAGGTTCTGAATGTGGAATATTCCACACCTGAAAATACTCCTCTAGCCTGTCTACCAGGTGACATTATTAGACATCTTTTGAAAAACAACTCCTGCTTTGTTCTTGACCTCCAGAAGAGAAGTATTTCCTGGCCATGGGACACCAAGCACCCATGCATCAAAAATGTATCAGCATGAACTTGATCCTATCAGACCTATCAAATCATAATGTCCAGTGCGCCCAGCAGCAATTCATCACAAGATAAAAATAAACAAGATCAGAGGGCCACTAAAAATGAGCAAAGCTGGACGCAGTGACTCATGCCTGTAATCCCAACACTTTGGGAGGCCGAGGCAGGTGGATCACTTGAGGTCAGGAGTTCAGGACGAGTTTGGCCAACATGGTGAAACCCCTTCTCTACTAAAAATACAAAAATTAGCTGGGCATGATGGCACATGTCTGTAGTCCCAGCTACTTGGAAGGCTGAGGCAGGAGAATCGCTTGAACCCGGGAGGTGGAGGCTGCAGTGAGCTGAGATGGGGCCACTGCACTCCAGCCTGGGTGACAGCAAGACTTTGACTAAAAAAAAAAAAAAGAGAGAGAAATGAACAAGATCAGAGGCCTTAAGCAAGCGCTTAAACAGGTAGCTCAGATGCCTTTGTCAAGCACCATGCCATTTCAGCTCAAGCCTACAGCCATGTGGGTCATCACTTAGATGCAGCTGACAATAGGTTGGTTCAGTAAGTGGGACAAGATGAAAGTGGACAGTAGCTGTGTTGTAGCCTCGCTCATATAAGTCCTTGAAAGAACAGTTTCAGGTGCTCTGGATGTCGTCAGAACCAGAAAATAATCTGGCCCATGGAAGTTCAACACTGGCCACGCCTGATCCACATTGAAATGATTTATTTTTCAATTGAATGAGACCCACAATCATTGTCACAGGTGTTCATTATCCAGCAGATGCTCTTTTTTTTATATTAACTGGCAACCCAAAAGCCAGGCAGCTGAGCTACCCTCAAGCTAATAGCAATTGATGTTTTTCAGAATCCCAAACCTCTTCAGTTTCTAATATCATCATCTTTATCTGCTGAGGGTATAAGGCTTTTATGTTTTGACTGCCCATCAAAAACAAAGTGAGTTTTGCCAGAAGCCCACAGGCAGCCTAGGATGCACACACATCCCTAGCAATTCACAGGAACAAATGCAAAGCCTCTTCCCACGTTAATTACATTAAGATGAAGGAGATCTAGCTGCCACTTAAAACAAGAAACTCAAAAAGGAGCCTGAAAAGTGGCAAGCGAGGAGACTTTATTCATTTTGTAAAACTTATTCAGAAAAGGAATTACATTTTACACAGAAGAAAATAAATCATAGTCATTTCAATTATGCCATTTTTAGGAATCCAGCCCAACACCTACTTTTATACCATCTAACCAACTTCATTATCTTTCTGGTTATAACTTTATTTTGCCGCCACCTTTTTGGAATAATCACTTTTCAAACAGAATCATATTGACATGCAACACGCTGCTTTGTGACATGGCCCTTACTCTGCTGCAGCACTTTGTGCCAAGTTTGACATGTGCTGCTTCTCCTGACTAACTCATCTTATCCGAACCTGACAGAAACTGAACAAAACCTTTCTGTTTCCTGTCCAGGAAGCAGTGCACACCACAAGGCCAAGTCATTCTGCTTTCTTAATCCCGCCTTCACTTAGCATATGGTAAGAAACAAGATAGCATTACTGAACTGACTCTGAGCAAAATTGTCAGCCAGTTCAAGAGAAATTTATAGCTGAGTAGAATCATGGAATTCACTCAGAATAATCCTTATATTTTGCTAATTGATAGCCTGATTCCTAAGTAATGGATAAGGCTTCTTGTGCAAGGCTACTCAGCCACAGAGCAGAAAATACCAGAAGGAGTGTCATTAAAGCAATGCATTCGGCCAAAAAGAAGTCATCAGCTGAATAAGCTAGATTGCCCTAGAAATCCACCCTCCCAATTACTGCCTCCCACACAGCCTTACTTTTTTTCTCTTGTTACTGACTCTTTGCTCTATCTTTGCATCTCCCTAGCTGTTTCCAGTTGTTTCTTCTGGTGTGTGGTATCAGTTAGGATCTGGTGAAGAGAAAAGCAATCATGCTAGTATTTTTAAAAGAGGGTATTTAATTCAGCGATTTGGTTATACTGTTGGTAGCATGCTGAAAGAGCAAAAAATAGCATATCAAAATAACCCAAAGATTAGAAAATGCGGGAAGCAGCTACAACCCTATTGCGGGAATGATAAGAAAACAAATGGTGTCACCAGAGTCTCAGAGAAGAGCTCCTCATGAGGCGGAAGTGCCAGCAGCCATGGCTCTAGCTTTCAGCTGGCATCTCATGGCTGGTGCCTACCTCTACGAAGAAACTGCCAGTTGGTTGTTGTTGGACAAATCATTCCAATCGGAGTTATATACTACTGTTAAGGAAAAGAGACTGTGAAAAGAAACCATTTTATAGCATGTATGAGGGAAAAGATAACCATTTTCTCCTTCTATACTCTCGACACTCAACACAGACCATTTCTGGTCATCAAAATGCGTGGGTTTTTTCCAAATCAAGCAATTCTCCAATACCTGATGAGTGTCCTACAATTCAGTTCAATTCTGACACTAACCAGAATTAGTGCAGACTCTACAGCTTAAAGACTCAGTTACATAAGACTGCATCCCGAGGTCAGATGCAAATTGCAACTAGTAGGTTCTCAGGTTACTCATAATTTCTGTCCAACTTGCCTAAAAATCAAAGGTTCCCACGGCCCCCTTCTCAGGTTCAGTCATTTGCTGGAGCAGCTCACAGAGCTCAGGAAAGCACTTCACTTAAATTATCCTCTCACTATAAAAAGACACAACTCAGGAACAACCACATGGAAGAGACATGTGAGAAGAAATATGAGGGAAGGGGTGCAGAGCTTCCAAACCATCCCCAGCTTACCACCCTCCACATGTTCAGCAACCCAGAAGCTCTCTGAACCCATCCTTTTGGGTTTTTACGGAAGCTTCATTATGTAGGTATGATTGATTAAATCACTGGTCATTGGCGATCAACTCAACCTTTAGCCCTTCCCCCTTCCCCAGATATTGGGATAGGGGCAGAGGCTGCTGAAAGTTCCAACTATCTCACCACATGGTTGATTCCCCTGACAACCAGCCCTCCATCCTGAGGCTATCTAGGACCCTCCAGACAACAGTCATCTCAATAACATACAAAAAGAGACTTATTAATTGAGAGATCCCAAGGGCTTTAAGAGCTATATTTTAGGAAAAGAGACAAAGACCAAATGTTTATTTCTTATTATAAATCACAATATTGTGTAGCAACTGAAAGCCTTGTTATGCTAATAAAAGATCATTTTATGTATTCATTAAAGCCAGACTCTTAAGGATATATTTTAAACAAAACTTTGTAGCCTGGTTCGAATTAGCGCCTGTGATTAAAAGTAATTTTCTCGCTCAGCACAGTGGCTCATGCCTGTAAACCCAGCACTTTGGAGGCCGAGGTGGGTGGATCACATGAGCCCAGGAGTTCGAGACCAGCCTGGCCAACATGGCAAAACCTCATCTCTACTAAAAATACAAAAATTAGCAGGGTGTGGTGCAGCACACCTGTAATCCTAGATACTCAGGAGGCTGAGGCACGAGAATCACTTGAACCCGGAAAGCAGAGGTTGCACTGAGCTGGGATTGTGCCACTGCACTCAAGCCTGGGCAACAGAGAAAGATTCTGTCTCAAAAAATAAATAAATAAAATAAAAGTAATTTTCTTTTAAAAAAAAAAAACAGTTCTTTAAAAATATTTTGTAATTAAGACTACTCACTGAGTGAGATCAGACTTTTTTCGATCCCAGCTTGTCTAAATTATTCAGGTTCTTGACAAGAGCAATAAATCAAAACCACTATATTTATATTTATTGTGTTCAGCATCATCCACCATAAGTAGATAGTAATTTGACTTATAACTACTTTTGTCACTGCCTCCAGTTTTACTAAGAGTAATCATTGTTACTAGTTCTTGAGTCAAGTATGAACTGACTACGTTATAAAAATCTCATTTACTCATGACAACTTTTCCATGAAGTAAGTATCATTATTCCCATTTTAGAGATGAAGAAGCAGTTCCAAAAATTTCTGTGACTTAAATTCACAGATTTTTTTAGGGGTTACTGTATAATTTGTAATATTTATCTCTGTCCTTTGTGCTACTAGAGAGATAAAAACAAATTATATAAACAAATAATCCAAAAAACCAGGAGCAATAAAAACTATCCAAAATGGAGCATAGGAAGCATTTTTATTATGGTTGTAGCATCTGCATCTGCTAATTCCATCATGTCAGTAGTTTCTGCATCTGTTTCTATTGATTCAATTTTCTCCTGGTTATAGCTCTTATTTTTCTGCTTCTTTGCACGCCTGCTGTTATAGGTTGAATTTTGTTCCCCAGAAAGATACGTGTTGAAGTCCTAACCCCTGATACCTCAGAATGTGCCCTTATTTTGAAATAGGATTGTTGCTGATGTAATAAGTTAAAATGAGGTCATATTGGAATAACGTGGGCCCTTAATCCAATATGACTAATGTCCTTACAAGAAGTAGAGGAGATAGAGACACACAAGGAGAAAGCCATGAGGCAGAGAATAGGGTGATGTAGCTACAAACTAAGGAACTCCAAAGATTGATGGCCACCACCAGAGGCTAGGAAGTGGCAAGGAAGGATTTTACCCAGAGTCTCAGGGAGTGTGGCCCTGCGGACACCTTGATTTCACACTTCTGGCCTCCGGAACTGAAAGATAATAGATTTCTGTGGTTTTTAAGCCACCCATTTTGTGGTACTTTGTTACAACAGCCCCAGGAAATAAATATACCTGGCCATTTGGGTTGGATGCTGCACGTTGTAAATGTTATGTTTTGGAGTGCTGGATTTTGTCATATTCCATTAACGAGTATCGGACTTTGTTCTAGCATGCAGAACATGTTACTTAGAATTGTTACTTAGAAACAGTTTTCTCCTTTTGAAACTTGCTTTTAACTTTCATCAGGATGGGTCACAAGAACTATCTAGGGCGAGTTTAGCTCTGCTACTAAGGTAACACTTTTCTTTGAGCTCTGCTCAATGCCCAGATCTTACAGGTTTCCCCCACTCTGGCTAACAGGAACATGAGTTATTTCTAACCCAGAGTGAGCTCCAGAAATCTTTTGCTTTCTGTGGGTCTTTTTCTGGCCTTCAGTAGTTTCTTCTCACCCCTGCATAGACCAGTACTCAGTCAAAGACTAGAGAAGACCTGTGTGCACTTCTTGGGAACTCTCCATATAACTCCTTCTTCTCTGGTATTCTGTCCAGCAAATTCTAGGTGCCTATTCACCCAGAATTCCAATTGCCATCTCTTCAACTCCACAAGACTTCTGGAATCTGTTTGGGTCTCCCTCTCAGCACTGTAGCCTGAAGTAGCCTTTATATAATAAGCTAGGTCAGTTGCAGGACTCATCTTATTGATTGTTTTATTCTTACAAATCACTGTCCTCCACTGCCTCTTATCCAACGCCTGGAAACCTTTGTTGCATGTATTCTGCAGGGCTTTTCTTTGTTTTAATGTTGGAAAACAAATGAATCCAGTTCCTGTTACATCATCAAAGCTGGAAGGAAAGTATGTTGTTTATTTTTTAAGTAAACAAGAATATGATGTTTTGAAAAGTTACAATTTTTTTCCTTCTTTGTATCTGGAGGGCACACCTTTCTACTCAACAGTAATGTGTAATATATAATGTGTGTTTTTGGTACCAATAGATTTGCTGTCAAGTCTCTAAGAAAGAGAAATCTAAAAATTGAAACAGAGCCTAGCAGATCAGACCCAAGGAACCCCAATCTCAATAAACATCTTGTGTCATTGATGACTACTAGATGCAAACTAGTTACAGAAACCAATTTCTGCTTTTTAAGTGATTTCATCAACCAAGCAGAATGACAGGCTTCCAAATTAGTCAAGAAGTACAACCTTTGTGATTCCCATCTTTGAAACAACCTTGATTTCTCAGTGCCATGGTGGGCCCTGGGGCAGGATTTGGGAGAGTGAAAACAGAGAGTATTCAGATGACAATTGAAAGCAGATTTCTTGTGTGATGTGGTATATGATGCAATAATTAGAAACCAGGAAATTCACTTAAGAGTAAATTGGGGAAAAGCACCACTCTCTACTAAACACATGCTACATTACATGGACTTTATAAACATGCCAAACTCTAAAAGCTGAGATTGTAATAGCAATTTATAAATTACAAAACATCCCCATATGTATTTATTTTCTTCAAACCATCCACAGTCTTCTTTTTCTCAGCTGATGGCAGTTCCATTTTCCATACGCTCGAACCAAAAGCCTTAGGCTCATCGTTAGCTCCTCTTTCTCTCTTACGTGCCCTTCCTATCCAATCCATCAGCAAATCCAGTAAGGTCTAACTATAAAATAGAACTAGATGCAACCAGTCCTCAACACCCCCACTGATCTGAGTGACTGTCATCTTTCTCTTGAATTCCTTCAATAGCCTCCTAACTACTGAACCTCCTTCTAATCCAGCTCCCCATGATGATTCTCAATACAACAATGAGAATGGTCCTAATATAAGTCAGATTATGTCACTCGTCTGCTCCGAACACTGCAGTGGCTCCCAATTTCTCTCAGAGGAAAAGGCAAAGTTCTTATAATAGCCTATAAGACACTACAAGACCCAACTACCCTTCCCTCAAACTTGATTTTCCTTGCTATGATCTACCTTTTGTTAATTCCATAAACACTCTCACTATCTACCATTACACCATGTAATTTAATTATTTGCTAGTCTAGTCTAGCAAGCCAGCAGCATTGTTTGGTAAGATGTTGATACACATTCTCTCAATTAGTGTATGTGGCAAGAACAAGTATACCCACTGGTGCTAACTAACCTTAGCCTATATGGTCATGTACAACTCTTGTTTTTGGTGGACAGCAATAATCTATGGAGCAATTTGAGGTTAGTTAGGGTGAGCTACTCCCCCACATTCTTATAACAAAAGCAAAGCTGACATGCATACAGCTATGTGTTGACCAAACATTAGTAAGCAGCCAAAAACAGCTCTCATAAAATGTGTGTAAAGCTCCAAAGAGTTCTGACTGGCTGGATCTCTTTTAGGTTTCCTGAGAAGTTCACTTGAGGTAGACAAAACAACATTCCAGAGGCAAGATTCTATGAGCCTTGCAAACAGTATCAAGCAATCAGAATTCTCTTAAACCAATGGGACAAGGGACCATTTACAGATTGAGTGTAGGGTGTCTTCCCTAAGGACATAGGCTACAGGCTTCCTCAGGTTTTGTACCTTGTTCATGCAAGGGAAAGGGTACAGCCAGTCTCTATATCTGGACTATTTATATTTCACAAAAGAGAAGCCATTTCTGACATTCATTATATAGTCAACAGGTCCCCATTTTAATCAATAGTAACACAGTTCTGACATTCAGTTTCCTAATTACCATAGTCTTGGTTTGGTCAAGATACAATAACAAAGCTTATGGTAACATCTGGCATGGGACTACTATATTCTAGTAGCCGACTACCCCTGTGATGTGAATTCTTCACTAGGGCAAATCTCTGCTCCTAGATTTAAAGTTTGAAGTAACTAGTACACACCAATTTAACAATATCCTCAGGGAATATATTAGATTAGAGATCTTGCAGCACATAGCAGTGAGTTAACAGACACCTTGACAAAAAGTATAGTGCCTCCTGTGTTCAGTAGGACAAGCATCAAGGCAGAGTAATTTCTTAAAAGAATTTTCTTTTTCTCTTTTTTTTCTTTTTACAACCACACTATTGATCAATTCCTGGCATCACATAACATGCATGTGGTAGACATCAAAAATCCAATCATAAAGAACTGGAAGGGCAGGAATGTCATATCAAAATTTCGTAAGTATGAGTAACTGCCTCTCTCCCCACCAAAAACTTTTTATGTCTGTGGGCAGAAGTGAAGAAAAAGAAAATGGCCTCTTTACAAAATCAGAAAATTTCTAAGCTAGAATATGTAGAGTAGGGGTAATCAGAATCTCATATGTCAATTATTATTATACTTTTTAAATGGTTTTTTTTCTTGGTGTTTTATAACTTAAATGATTCTGTTGCAAATGTAGAATAATTAACATTTCTGTTTAAAAAAGTAGGCCGGGCACAGTGGCTCACGCCTGTAATCCCAGCTCTTTGGGAGTCCAAGGCCGGCAGATCACCTAAGGTCAGGAGTTCGAGAACAGCCTGGTCGACATGGCGAAACCCCATCTCTAATAAAAATACAGACATTAGCCAGGCGTGGTGGTGTGTGCCTGTAGTCCCAGAGACTCGGGAGGCCGGGGCAAGAGAATCTCATGAGCCTGGGAGGTGGAGGTTGCAGTGAGCTGAGATTGTGCCATTGCATTCCAGCATGGGTGACAGAGCAAGACTACATCTCAGAAAATAAAGTAAAATAAAAACAAAAAGCCATAATATGTACCTCATAAATATATATACCTATGTACCCACGAAAATTAAAAATAAAAAATTTAAAAGAAAAAAGCAATGTTTATAGTAAAAATACTAGATTAAAAATATTCTTTTCATGTTTTTTCATTTTTCAATTTTATGCTTTCATTATTTTTCATTTTTATGTTTGCTAAAATATCTAAGCAAATAGAAACATCAAATAAGTTAGATGTGTATTTCACTGCAAAAATTATTCATTGTATTGAGTCAACAATATTCCCCACAGAAAATTCTGCCAAGCACTATCAATTTAAAAAATATCTCTCTATCAAGCCATGCATTATCCAGGGAGAGTTGTAAAAAGATAAAATCTTTCTTGATTTTTTATTGGGTTTTGCCAAGCCATATTTCTAATGTCTACGTCCTTCAGATCACAAGCTCTCTAAAGAAAGCTATTTTTCTAAAGATCTTGAATTGTGTTATAGAAAAGCTATCGGGTTTTTCCAAATTTTTAGTTACTGATGAACAAAAACAAAAGATAAATTGATTCCGGCACAGCAGAAGTGGGGTTTTTTAAAAAAATGCTGCTGTTCTTGGAGAAGGTAAGATTTTGGCTGTGTCTGAGAGGATTACTAGTATTTGGCTCATGGGAGAGAGGCGGTAGCCATTTCTAGTGAGAGCCAAGCAAAAGTTTGTCATGGACACCAGAAGAAACTCTGTTAGAAGTGAGAGAGAGGGCAGAGGAGGAGGGTGAGGAGGAGGAGGGGCTACCAATGAGGCTGCTGAGGAAAATCAACTTGGCTAAACAAAGGTGGACAAGCTAAGAAGCAAATAAACCACTTATTTAGGGCATGAACAAAGCAGGCATACTAAAAAAGGAGAAATCTTAAACTGCTAAATTTATCTGGGATTTTGCAAACCAAAATTCTATAAAGGGGCTATTTTCATGTCAACACAGATATAACTTACATCTTTTATGGATGAGTGATGTTTTTATTTTGAATTATATAAGGTGAGGAGTGAGGGGTTTGTTACAATATCATCCCCTTAGTCCCCAGAGCCACTAAAGGTATCATGTGGGCTCTATATGGGACTCCAGAGAATAAAGCTTATAAAGATAATATGAAAAAATGCACTGACATGGCAGGAGAAAGAAAACAGAGTCTTGCAAAGGTTTAATTGGGCAACAGTGTACAAAGTCAAGGGAGCACAGTGAGAATCAGCATCCAGGTGTGAAGCAGGGGGGAACTGCCAAAAACAACACCCCAGAGATATGTTGAGAAGTATTTTATTTTTCATTACAAAAATGCAGTGTGGAAAGTAACATAATTCTATTTTTGTATGGTAAAATTATCATATTTATGGAAGTTAATTGTGACTAAATCTGTTAATATTGTTTGTTAGATATTCTCCCTATAATAACATCAAATCTTATAAAACATGCCGACCTATTTATCTGTTGAAAGAGATGCTGATTAAATTACTGAAATTACTAATATCAATATATCTTTTTTAACAGCTTTGAGATATAGTTCACATACCATCCAATTCATTCATTTTTAAAATTAAAAAAAATAGCCTGTAATCCCAGCACTTTGGGAGGCCGAGACGGGCGGATCACAAGGTCAGGAGATCGAGACCATCCTGGCTAACACAGTGAAACCCCGTCTCTACTAAAAATACAAAAATTAGCCCTATGTGGTGGCGGGTGTCTGTAGTCCCAGCTACATGGGAGGCTGAGGCAGGAGAATGGCATAAACCTGGGAGGCGGAGCTTGCAGTGAGTGGAGATCATGCCACTGCACTCCAGCCTGGGTGACAGAGCAAGACTCCGTCTCAAAAAAAAAAAAAAAAAAAAAAAATTAAAAAATAATAATTTTAATTTTTTTTACAGCTTTATTGAAGTATAATTGCCAAATAAAAATTGTAAACCTTTACGACCTAAAACCATAAAAACCCTAGAAGAAAACCTAGGCAATACCATTCAGGACATAGGAATGGGAAAAGACTTCATGACTAAAACACCAAAGCAATGGCAACAAAAGCCAAAATTGATAAACGAGATCTAATTAAACTAAAGAGCTTCTGCACAGCAAAAGAAACTATCTTTAGAGTGAACAGGTAATCTACAGAATAGGAGAAAATTTTTGCAATCTACCCATCTGACAAAGGACTAATATCCAGAATCTACAAAGAACTTAAACAAATTTACAAGGAAAAAAAACACAAGCAACCCTATCAAAAAGTGGGTGAAGGATATGAACAGACATTTCTCACAAGAAGACAACAAACATATGAAAAAAAGCTCATCATCATTGGTCATTAGAGAAATGCAAATTAAAACCACAATGAGATACTATCTCATGCCAGTTAGAATGGCGATCTTTAAAAAATCAGGAAACAACAGATGCTGGAGAGGATGTGGAGAAATAGTAATGCTTTTACACTATTGATGGGAGTGTAAATTAGTTCAACCATTGTGGAAAACAGTGTGGAAATTCCTCAAGGATCTAGAACCAGAAATACCATTTGACCCAGCAATCCCATTACTGGGTATATACTCAAAGGATTATAAATCTTTCTACTATAAAGACATACACACACATATGTTTATTGCAGCACTGTTCACAATAACAAAGACTTGGAACCAACCCAAATGTCCATCAGTGATAGATTGAATAAAGCAAATGTGGCACATATACACCATGGAATACTATGCAGCCATAAAAAATGATGAGTTCATATCCTTTGTGGGACATGGATGAAGCTGGAAACCATCATTCTCAGAAAACTAACACAGGAACAGAAAACCAAACACTGCATGTTCTCACACATAAGTGGTAGTTGAACAATGAGAACACATGGGCAAAGGAAGGGGAACATCACATACTGGGGCCTGTTGGGGGACGGGGGGCTCGGGGAGGGATAGCATTAGGAGAAATACCTAATGTAGATGACAGGTTGATGGGTGCGGCAAACCACCATGGCACGTGTATACCAATGTAACAAAGCTGCACGTTCTGCACATGTATCCCAGATCTTAAAGTATAATAAAATAATTATTTTAATGTAAACATTTAAAGTGTCCAACATGATGACTTGATATGTATGTCCAACATGATGACTTGATACATGTATATATTATGAAATGATTACCACAACCAAGCTAATTAACATACCACCTCGCATGGTGACGTTTCTTTGTGTGTGTGGTGAGAACACTTGAGAGCTACTATCTTAGCAAATTTCAAGTATACAATACAGCAAAACTGTGGCCGCTGTGCTGTATGTTAGACCCTGAACTTATTCATCACATAAGTGAAAGTTTACACCCTTTCACCAACATCTTCCCACTTCCTTACCCCTGGTAACCTCCATCCTACTCTCTGCTTCTGCGAGTTCAACTTTTTAAGATTCCACATATAAATGAGATAATGCAGAATTTTATTTTTGGTGTCATGTCTGGCTTATTTCACTTAGCAAAATGTTCTCCAGGTTCATCCATGCTGTTGCAAATGGCCGATTTCCTTCTTTTTATGGCTATTACTCCATCGTATATACATATACCACATATTCTTTACTCATTCATCTGTTGGTGGACACAAGTTGTTTCCATATCTTGACTGTTGTGAATAAAACCACAGTGAACATGGGAGTGCGATTATCTAGTCAAGATACTGATTTCGTTTCCTTTGGATATATACCCAGAAGTAGATGGCTGGATTGTTTGGTAGTTTTGTTTTTAATTTTTTGAGCAACCTCCCTACTGTTTTCCATAATTGCTGTACTAGTTTACATTCCCACCAATAGCATGTAAGGATCTTCTCTCCACATTCTCCCCAACCCTTGTTATTCTTTTTCTTTTTGACAATAGCATCCTAATAGGTATGAAGCGACTGCTCATTATGGATAGGTTTGCATTCTCCTGATCATCAGTAATGTTGAGCACCCTCTTTCATACACCTGTTGGCCATTTGTATGTTTTCTTGTGAGAAATGTCTATACAGGTCTTCAGTACATTTTAAAATCAGTTTATTTTGTTTTTTGCTATTGAGTTGTTTTAGTTCATCATATATTTGGAGTATTAATTCCTTATCATATATACAGTTTGCAGATATTTTCTCCCATTCTGTAAGTTACCTTTTGGTTGATTTTCTTATGACACTATTTGGGGATGGAAGTGTCGGTAAAATAAAATGGTGCATTTTTCTTTATCCAGAAACCTACTCTTTTTTCAAAACTAATACATACAGATGGTTTCAGAATCATCCATACCTAAATATATTGAACAATTTATTATACATGAAGCACACAGTTTCACAGCAAGAAAGCATTTTAGATTATGCATTTCAACCTACCACCTACCCCCTTTTACGCGTAAGAAAAGAAAGGCCAGAAATGGGAAGTCACTCAACACAGAACCCATCTCTCAAAACATTGTTCTTTGTGCAAAAATAAATCCATTCACATTTTAGGACATTTCAGTGTGTTCTTGTTTTTTGCCATTACTGCAATTAATTAATCTGATGGGAGATTGTGGTTTCTAATGTCCTGTTCAACATTAATGTTAAATGTTTAAGCTGCTTTAGCTTTGGGGGTACAATACAGAAAACCGTTGCCAGATATTCTATCTTGGATAAACCTGGTTATATATTTTACATAACCCATAAAGTTGGAAAATATGGTTACCTGATTATAAAACTTAAATGCACGAATATAAGTTCTTTACCTAGGCCCCAGACCCATGGAAAAGAGCTGACTCCACAAGATTCATCTGCTGACGGAATTGGCAGCTCTAATAGTCTCCAGCAATGTTCTGCCTGGCAAGAGGTTTCCATTCATCCTAAGAGGATGAATGACCTAAAGCCAGCACCGATCATACAGCAAGATAAACAAACAAACAAACAAAAAATATATATATATATAGTTTCAAATTCTGTAAGGCATTTTAAATGATTGGCTAACCCTGCATTATAATTATCCTTGTCACTTTCCTACTTTATTCAGAACAGGATTTTGTGTGAGAATTTTGAAAGAAAATACAGGGGAAAACATCTGTAATTACACATTTTCCTGACTCCTAAAAGTTCTCATTACTTTTTAAATTCAGATCCTCTACCCTTTTTTAAGAGTTATTTGAGGTATTTTTAATTGGGTTGCTTGAGTTCTCTTTATATTCTGGATATTAACCCATGTCTAGTTAATTTTATGCTGTTCCAACAGAATACTACAAACTAGACAATTTATGATGAAAAGAAATTTATTTACTAATGGTTCTGGAGGCTGGGAATTTCAAGATTGAGGAGCCAGCCTATAATGAGGCCCTTCCTGCTACATCATCCAATGGCAGGAAAACAAAGAAAGGGGGAGAGAGAGAGAGAGACTGAGAGAGAGAGACAGAGAGAGAGAGAGAGAGAGAGAATAAATAGTGGTTCGAAGTCATTCTTTTATAAAGAACCCACTCTCACAGTAGCAAACCCATTCCTACAACAATGGCATTAAACCATTATTTAGGGCAGAGCCCTCATAGTCTAACCATTTCTCATTTCACCTTATCTCTGAACACTGTTGCATTCGGGATTAAGTTTTCAATATATTGAGGACACATTCAAATCATAGCATCCTTTTCCACTCCCCAAAATTCACATCTTTCTCACATGCAGAATATATTTATTTTATCCCAATAGCTCCGAAGTCTAAGTTCCTACCAACTCAAAAGTTCAAACTCCAGAGTCTCATCTAAATCAGATATGGGTGAGACTCAGGGCATGATTCATCCTGAGACAAATTCTTCTCCAGTTGTGAGCCTGCGAAATTAAAGTTATCTACTTCTAAACAAAATGGTGAGAAGGTATAGGATATGCATTCCCATCCCAAAAGGGAGAAATAGGCAAGAAAAAAAGATAATTGGTCCGTGGTATGTCCAAAACTCAACAAGTTGAACAACATAAATCTTAAGGCTCTAGAATGATCTCCTTTGATCCATGTCCCACCTTCTGGGCACCTTGTGGCAGGTGTTGGGCCCCAAAGGCCTTGCAGAGCCCTGCTCTCATGGCTTTTTTGGTGTTCCTTCTCATGGGTTGGAGTCCCATGCCTGCTGCTCCCCCAAGCTGGCATTTCACTCTTGTAGCTCTACAGTTCTGGGGCCTCAGGAGTGGTCCCAACTCTACCACTCCACTAGACATTGCCATAGTAGGAACTTTCCATGGTGGTTCCACCCCTGTGTCCCTGAGGCTCTCTGAGACATTCTTTGCAATCTTGGTGGAGGCTACCCTGGCTCCACAACTTGTGTATTCTGTAGACTTTGCAGAGTCAACACCACATGGACATTGCCACAGCATGCGGCTTGTGCCCTCTGGATTTGTGGTGTGAGCCACACCTGGGCCTCCGTGAGCCATGGCTAGGGTCACCAAGGGGTACTTCACTGGAATACAGAGAACACAGCCTCAGTGTAGCCCTGGGTCACAAGCCCTTTCTGTCTTCAAGGCCCTAAACTTCTGAGCCTGTGATTAGAAGGGCAGCCTCAAAGATCTCTGAAATGCCTCAGGATCATTCTCCCACTGTCCTGATGAAAACATTCAAACCACAACAACCCTTTCTCAAATACATGATTTACAAATATTCTCTCCCATTCAATAGGTGCCTATTCATTTTGCTGATTGTTTCTTTGGCTGTGCAGAAGCTTGTTAGTTGCATGTAGTCCCACTGCTTATTTTTGCTTTTTTTACATGTGCTTTTGGTGTCATATTCAAAAAGACTATCAATATCAGTCTCAAAGAGCTTTTTCCCTATGTTTTCTTCTCCAAGTTTTTAGTTTCAGGTTTTACATTTAAGTCTTTAATCTATTTTGAGTTAATTTTTATATGGTATCAGATAAGGGTCCAATATCATGCTTTTACATGTGGATGATATTTGCTTTATATAGTTAGATGCTTTCCAATGTTAAGTGCATATATTTTTATAATTTTTATATTCTCTTGATGAATCTGTCCTTTTTATCATTACATAATGATCTTCTTTATCTCCTCTGACAGATTTTGAATAAGAGTCTATTTTTTCTGATGTAAGTTTAGCCACCTGTACTCTCTTTTTGTTGCCATTTGCATGAAATATCTTTTGCTGTCTCTTCACTTTTATCTTATTTGTGTCCTTAAAGTTAAAGTGAGTCTCTTACAGGTGACATGTTGGTGGATCTTATTTTTTAAAAATATCCATTCAGCTACTCTGTGTTTTTTGATTTGAGAATTTAATCCATTTACATTTAAAATAATTATTAATAGGTAAGTAATTACTATTACCACTTTTTTCTGACTTTTTTTGTAGTACCTTTGTTTCTTTCTTCCTTTCTTGCTGTTTTCCTGTGTGATTTGTGGATTTTTTTTTGTAGTAGTATGCTTTAATTTCTTTCTCTTTCTCTTTTCTGTATCTACTACATGTTTTTTTCTTTGTCACTACCAAGAGGCTTATATAAAACATCTTATGGTCATAACAGTTTATTGTAAGCTAATAACTACTCCAGTTCAGTTGCATACAAAAATTCTACACACTTACTCATTCTATGCACACATTTTGTGCTATTGATGTCACACTTTAAATCTTTTTATATTATGTATTAATTAACAAACTATTGTAGCTATAGTTATTTTTAAAACGTTTTACATTTTTATACTAGAGTTGAAAGTGACTCATGTATCAACTTGACAATACATGTACCTTTAACAGAGTTTTTCACTTTCATATATTTTCATTGTTGTTATTTAATATCCTTTTGTTTTGACTTAAAGATGTCCCTTTGCCATTTTTGTCAACAAAAAGAGAGTAGAGGTGGCTAAACTAATATCAGATAAAATAGACTTTTATTCAAAATCTCTCACAGGAGATAAAGAAGACCATTATGTAATGATAAAAGGTTCAGATTCATCAAGAGAATATAAAAATTGTAAATTATAAAAATAAGGCAGGCTTGCTGGTGATGAACTCCCTATAAACAACAAATGTTTATTTCTCACAGTTCTGGAGTCTCAGAGGTCCAAGAACAAAGCCCTGGAAGACTCAGTGTCTAGTGAGCTCCTTATTCCTGGTTCATAGATGGCACCTTCTTACTGTGTCCCCACATGGAGAAAAGGATGAATGATCTCTCTTGGGCCTCTTTTATAAAAGCACTAACCCCATTCATGAGAGCTCTGCCCTAGGATTTCAACATATTAATTAGTAGGGGGACACATTCAGATTATACAGACTATTAAAAATAATGCTGTAATAAACATTCATGCACAAGTTTTTCTGTGGACATAGGTTTCCATTTCTCTTGGGTATATACCTAGGAGTAGAATTTCTGGGTCATATTGTAACTCTATCTTTAATCATTTGAGAGAGTACCAGACTGTTTTCCAAAATGGCTGCACCATTCTACAGTCCCACCAACAGCATATGCAAGTTCTGATCTCTCCACATCCTCACCGATGCTTGTTACTATTTGACTTTTCAATTTTAGCTATCCATGGTTATGAAGTACTGTCTTTTGGTTTTTATTTGCATTTTCCTAATGGCTAATTATGTCAAGTATCTTTTCATGTGCTTATTCACCATTTATGTATCTTCCTTGGAGAAATATCTATTCAGATTCTTTGTCCATTTTTAATTAGATTATTCAATTTTTCATTATTGAGTTTTACAAGTTTTTTATATATTGTGGATACCAAACCCTTATTAGATATATGATTTGCAATCTTGCAAGTATTTTCTCTCATTCTGTGGGTTTCCATTTCACTTTCTTGATGGTTACCTTTGAAACACAAAAGTTTTAAATTTTGATGAAGTTCTATTTATCTATTTTTTCTTTGATTTTCTGTGTTTTTGGTGTCAGATTTAAGAATCCTTTGCCAAATCCAAGGTTATGAAGGTCTTCTTCTAAGAGTATTATAGTTTTAGCAGTTATATTTTGGTGTTTGATTCATTGTGAGTCAATTTTGTATATGGTATAAGGTAAGAGTTCAACTTCTGTATTTTGCATGTGGTTTTCTGGTTGTCCCAAGTCCTTTCATTGAAATGAATTTTTTTCCCCACTGAATGGTCTTGGCATCTTTCTCAAAAATTAGTTAGATGTATGGGCTTATTTCTGGATTCTCAATTTTATTTTAGTAATCTGTGTATCTGTCCTTGTGTCAGTACCACGTTGTCTTGATTACCATTGTTTTGTAGTAATTTTGAATTCAGGAAATATGAGTCTTCCAACTTTGTTTTTTTTACAAGATTCTTTTGTATATTCTGGTTTCTTTATAATTCCATATGAATTTTAAAATTATCTTGCCCATTTCTACAAAGAATTTGACTTTTTTTTTTTTTTTGACAGAGTCTCACTTTGTTGTATAGGCTGGAGTGCAGTGGTGCACTTGGCTCAATGCAACTTCTGCCTTGGGTTCAAGAGATTATTGTACTTCAGCCTCCAGAGTAGCTGGGACTACAGGTGCACACCACAATGCCCAGCTAATTTTTGTATTTTTTTTTACTAGAGATGGATTTTGCCATGTTGGCCAGGATGGTCTCAAACTCCTGACCTCAAGTGATCCTCCTGCCTGGGCTTCCCAAAGTGCTGGGATTATAGGCATAAGCCACCATGCCTAGGCAGAATTTGACTTATTTCCTGAAATAAATAAGTGGCTACTAAAATGCATTCCACCTTAACACTTGAAAGATATTTTAGGCCAGGTATGGTGGCTCATACCTACAGTCTCAGCACTTTGAGAGGCCGAGGTGGGAGGATTGCTTGAGCTAGGGGGTTTGAGAGCAGCCTGGACAACAGAGTGAGGCCCCATCTACAAAACAAAACAAAATAGCTGGGCATGGTAGTATGCACCTGTGATCCTAGCTACTTAGGAGGCTGAGGTGGGAGGATAGCTTGAACCCAGAAGTTCAAGCCTACAAGTGAGCTATGATCATGCCACTGCATTCCAGCCTGGGAAACAGAGAAAGACCCTGTCTCCAAAAAAAAAAAAAAAAAAAAAAAAAAAGACGTTTTAAAGTCAGGTAATTAGGCAGAGCAGATACTTAATATTTTTGGCAAGAGAACATAAGAAAATGGAAAACATTTTTAAAATTTGTCAGCCAGGCAGTATTATCAGAAAATTCAACCTTGTTTGTCTTCCTGAAAAAGGAATTAACTCTTAGACAATCAAGGAAGCATATCCAGGTCCTAGGTTAAATAATGGAATGATTTCTACTACGTTAATGAGGAGATACTCATCACTTACTTCAATGCCCTAAATTCAGTCTTCCTGCATAGGTCTAATACATACAGAGTGGACACCTCATTTAGAAATGCTTACTCTCCTTGCTGGTGGGTGGAAAAGGGTCTTAGAGTAATAATTGGGCTTATTGTGTTTGGGCTTTTTAAATTTAGTGTAGTAAATTTGCATTCCAAAAGGAGAACACTAAGTTTTGAACAGGCTGATAGCTTTAGAATATTAATGCTTTCTTGGCTTCTGACTGAGCTGGTTTATATCAATTTTGTATAAATATGTATTATAGTTGGATAAAATATTAATTTGTCCTGAAAGGAAGGGCTCTAAATACTAAAGGAGTTTTTCCTAGCTCATTTTACTCAGAAACTTCCAGAAACACTAAATTCTAAAGTATCTCAATGATACACCTTGCTTTTAAAAAAAAAAAATCAGTGAAAGCAATCAACTCTAGTCCAACACCTCTCTTCATTCCACAGTGTGTACCCAAACAGTAATTCCTCAAAGGATAAAAGTAATCCATGTACATATAAACCAATGAGAATAGAAGAGGTTTATGTCATTCATTCCATAAAAAATCACAAATATAAATGGTTGTTTTCATTATTTCTGTTCTTTTCCTCTAAATTCTGATTTTAAGAATGTATTTACTTCAATATAGAAAGTGGACATTTATTCTTGCAGCCTTAGAATCACTTTTAATTTTTTTCCAGGAAAGTAAACCTGCAAGTGATCTCTGTTTTTCACAAGAGTAGTTTTCTGACAATAAGTGTAAAGCACATTTGACTGTTTATTTTATGTACTTCACCAGGACTGGACATTTATGACCAAGACGTGCTACAATGCTACAATGACAGCTCACCCTGTAGCCACTTGAATCAGCAGAAACATACGTTGAGGAGTGATTCTAATCATTCCAAGTCACCAACACAGATATTAGCACAAATAGATGTTTAGGGAAGACTGTATTGCAGATTTTTCTGTCTGATACTCTTCAGGGAGCAGGTAGAGACTACTCAAATTATACATTTAGCCATTTCCAAAAATAACCTGCATTTCTCTCATTTTATGCCACTAGATGGCACAGCTATACCTAAATAAACCAAGGAATTTGTATAAAGAAGGAAATTGAATCTCTGGTTAAAATAAGCCTTGTCAAGTTGACACCTCCATGACATCTGAAACAGAGAAAAATGGAGCGTGCTGGAAAACCATCATCTCTTTGACTGTTAGAAAACGATTTGGGAAATTATCATTTTGAGCCATAGTACAGTTTATTCATTTCCTAGGGCTTGTTACATTACTATGAGTGGCTTAAAACAGCAAAAATTCATTATCTCACAGTTTGGAGGCTAGAAACCAGAAACCAAGGTGGTGGTGTTGTGTTTTTACTTCTTGAGGTTCTATGAAAGAATCTGGGTGCAGGACACGCTGCTTCCAAATATGGCACTTTGGCATTTGAGAAAACAGGAGAAGCAGGAAGGTCACTCTTACATTCCCACTTTATCCCTGAGGCAGGTCATAAGACCCCAGTTTGACAGATGCCCTCCCTATACCCAGAAGAAAGAAAAATCCTTATCTCTGAAGACACAGGGACACAGAAAAGAATCTGAGTAAATAGGTTTTGCTAAGTTTTCCCCCCATTTATAATCCTTAGATGGTACATTTTTATCCAGCCATACTTTCTATTAATGGCTACTTCTCCATCAACCTAGCATTAAAAATAACCTGTTTATTTATGCCTTTATTTCTTAATGCTCCTGTGTCATGTAAAACTCATATCAAATTAGTGTATATCCTTTTCTCTTTTTCATCTGTCTTTTGTGATAGGGGCTTCAGCCATGAAGCAAGCAATTGGCAAAGAAAAGAAATCTTTTTTCCCCTTCTTCTAGCTTCCAGTCATTGCCAGTAATCCCTGGCATTCCTTGGCTTGTAGACCCATCACTCCAATCTGCCTCTGTCTTCATGTGCTATTCTCCTTCATGTGTCTTTATGTTGCCACATAACCTTCTTACAAGGACACCACCC
Source organism: Chlorocebus sabaeus (assembly GCF_047675955.1). Lineage (NCBI taxonomy): Eukaryota > Metazoa > Chordata > Mammalia > Primates > Cercopithecidae > Chlorocebus > Chlorocebus sabaeus. The sequence continues at coordinate 35,635,621 of NC_132918.1, read as the reverse complement.
ATTGGGTTTAGAGCCTACTCTAATCTAGTATGACTTCATGTTAACTAATTATATTTGTAATGACCTTATTTCCAAATAAGGTCACATTCTGAAGTTCCAGTTGAACATGAGTTTGGGGGAACACCATCCAGTTCAGTACTCAATGCAACACCCAAGCTGTGTAGACAGGTTTGGAGCCTGGCTGCATCAGTGCTGAGCAGTGAAACTCATGGACAAGTCACGTAACCCATCTAAGCACTATGTTTTCATCTTAAAACGTAAATAATAATAGAAAAAAATAATAATAGTAATAACATTTGCCTTGTAGCACTGTTGTGAGAATTAAATGAGGTAATGCCTGCAATGAGCTTAGTGTCAGACACATAGCAAGTGCTCAATAAGTGTTAGTTATTATTATTGTTATTGTTATTGTAATTCAAAAACAAGGATTCTTACCCTATGTTTCACACCAGAGCCTGAAATAGAAAGCTCCCTAGTAGTATATCCAAATTTTGATTAAATGATGAAGAGGGAAAACCTCATCTCCTGAAAGACCAGTCTTCTGTTTCTGTACCTTTTCTCCTCCAGGAAAAGACACTAGGGCCCCTGTGTCTTCATTTTTTTTCTATCATGTATACCTTAATTTTACTGGGTCTATTTTCCAAAAAGGATATGTGATGATAATGTCCTTGCATTCTCTCCCTGCTTCCTCTGGTGAACATGCCATAGGAAAGGTCTTTACCTAGAAGATCTGAGGAACAAAGCTCAGCAGTGTTTCAGTAAGTGGGTGACAAGAGAAGGACAAAGTGCAGCTGGCTGTCCAACCTGATGCAGAAGCAGCTCAGGACAGGCAAGCTGTCTTGCCCAAGGACATGGAAGGGGAGGAATGGGCTGGGGCTTGAGCAGGACAGGAGAGGTTGTGACGAAACAATCACCCTCAGGGGCTGAAACCAGAAGTGGATCTGGTGGACAAAAGTAATGCTTCAGGGGAAGGAGCCCACCAAGGCCCTCAGGAAGGATGGAGGTTAGGCACAGCCTGAGAATCAGCCAGTTGGAAGGAGCATGACTTTCAGAAAGAAATGGGTACTAAAGAAGCAATAAGTGAAAAGTAAAAGTGTCTTTCCAGAGCCCCCAGGATCAGTGGAGACCCAGACCCTGAGAATCTCCATGCAGATGCCCCATGGACACCTCTACTTTCATACTCTGAAAGCAAACCCATCAGCCCTACCCTCAGGGACCTGCTCGGGTTCTGCTTCCCTTTCTCAGAGAAGGTCCCACCATGTCCCCAGGCTCACCAGCCAGAAGCCAGGGGTCATCTAGGACCCATCCCTTGTCCTCATGTCCCATATCCTGTGGGTTTGACAACTTCTGAGTCGGTTGAATCCATCACCTCTGCCTCTGCCTCTTCCCATTGCCTGCAGAATAGAGTCGTGGGCATAGAACACAAGGCTTCCATGCTCTGAGCCCTGTCTACCTTTCCAATTCCACCTTCCTGTTTCTCCACAGCCCCATCAAACTTCCTCTGTGGTGAACATAAGTGATTGCTTAGTGAATATATGAAACAATAAATGCATCATTACAAACAGGAAGAGGTTTGAAGTTTCCTAAGGGGTAAGATATATGTTTACTAATATTTTGCTGTCAAATTCTACCTTTTAATAAAAGACTCTGGGGTTTTCTTATTAGATGGACAGTTCATTGTGAATTTAAAGTGGTCCTATCCGCTGTGAGAGTACGGATTGCATCTTTTTCAGCCCTCACATAATAATATTTTCAGTATTATTTATTGAATGGTGAGATCTAAACTCTCAAGCCGTAGGGACTTCAAGTTTTTCTCCAAGACTGGGTCTTTGGCATGGGTCCTGACAATCATCTTATATGTGGTAGAAGCAGAAATGACTAATATAGATTAATACTCCTTACTCCTACAGGAAGATGCCCAAGGCAGGCAACTGTGACCTAGGGGCAGGAGCTAGGAGAAGGAACTGAGGGCCAGAACAGAAACAACAAGTGAAGGAAGGGGACAGGCAGGGAGCAGGTGGGGAGCTAGGAGAGCTAAAGTTGATGCATGGATAGATAGTCTGTTGCAAAAGTCCAAGAGGAAATATCAGATGGGTTAAGTCAGGTAAGATATTAAGACATCAGAGGCTAGGTGTGATAGCTCATGCCTGTAATACCAGCACTTTGGGAGGCCAAGGTAGGCAGATTGCCTGAGCCCAGGCGTTTGAGACCAGCCTGGGCAACACAGCAAAACACCATCTCTACAAAAAATACAAAAAAAATAGCCAGGTGTGGTGACCCATGCCTGTAGTCCCAGTTACTCAAGAGGCTGCAGTTGGAAGACTGCTTGAGCCCAAGAGGTCGAGTCTGCAGTGAGCCATGATTGCACCACTACATTCCAGCCTGGGTGACAGGGTGCGTGGGGAATGGCGGAAAACCTCAGAAAGATGTTAAAGTGCTGGACTCCACAAGGCAGAGGTACACAGTTCCGACGAGTGCTCTGCATGGATCTTTTTAGGGACTGGATTGTGCCTTCCCACCCCCAGATTCATATGTTGAAGCCCTAGCCCCAGTGTGATGATGATGCAGGATGTCTCCTTGACCTTTTGGTGGAACTTCCGACAGGGTGTCCCGTTTACTCAGCCCACCGTGCTCAACCTTCACCAGAGGGAGCATGTGAGTAAATGAGTACAGGAACTGGCTGGCTGCTTTCGTGCTGGCAGGAGCCAACTTTGTGCAGGCCCTGCTGCAGCATCCAGGCAGGGGTGCCTGTGATCCCAAAGCATCAGAGGGCGTGTTACAATGCTCTCTTAGCTCCGCCATTCACAGACAGCAGTGTGTTATCAGCTCAGTGGGCCCTTTGCCTTGTCATGTGGGGCAGCTGCCCTCCAGCAGCAAGAGCAAATGGCCATTGTGACAGCCTTTCCGGGTACCCACACGTGGTGGGTCCTGAACTCTTGTCCGATGCCCAAGAAGAATAAGATCATGTGGGTGAATTGAAGGATGGTGAATGAGAAGAATTTTATTGAGTGATGGAAGCAGCTCTCGGTGGAGAGGGGAGCTGGAAAGAAGCAGGAAGGGCAGGTCGCTCTCCCCTGAAGTCGAATTGCCTCCCTGCCTTTCTCCTCCAAAGTCAGGTTGCCTCTCCCCAACATCCAGTCACTTCTCTCTACCAACCAAGTCTAGGGTATTTATAGGCACAGGATAGGGGGTGGGGTGGGTCACAGGTAGTTTTGGAAAAGGCAGCATTTATTTGGTAAAAAGACATTATTCAGAAAGAACCAATCAGGGGAGAGTGGGTGCACAGGAATAGAAGTTCTCTTTGGACCACGAGTTTCAGGCTACTTTTGATTTGAAGATGGGGTTTCCACTTAGGACAGCATCTTAAGCCGGTAATTTTGGTGACCAGGTCATAAGGATGGAGGACTAATCTGACAGGACTGGTATTTCATAAGAAGAGGAAGATATGTCAGATTGTTCTCTCTCTCCATCCCAGGTGCACAAAGGAAAGGCCATGTGAGGACACAGTGAGAAGGCGGCTGTGATGTTGTGATATAATAAGAAACATATATTTGGTTTTTGTTCCTGGTTTTTAGCACGGAGTTTTTAAAATCTTTGGAATTTCCTAAGTGATTAGGGTAAAAGGAGTATCTTTTGTTATTCTTAATAAGCCTCTTTTAACCATACCTGAGTTTATGCTAAGGAGATGACCCTGGGAGGATGCCAGCTGGTTGTCAGGGAAACCAACCACACAATTATATAGTTAGAGCATTCAGCTGTGCCCCCAATCTGCAGGAAAGAAAGAAAGAGGAGCTAGGTAGGGATCAAGTTAATCGCCAGTGGCCAATACTGTCATGTGTCACAAAACAACATTTTGGTCAATATCAGTCCACAGGATTATAACACCATATTTTCATCGTACCTTTTCTATGTTTACATCTACAAATACTCATTCTGTTATAGCTGCCTACAGTATAGCAACATCCTATATAAGTTCGTATCCTAGAAGCAATAGGTAATACGGTATAGCCTAGGTGTGCAGTAGGCAATACCACCTAGATTTGCCTAAGTACACTCTATAATGTTTGCTCAAAGACAGAAATGTCTGACATTTCTCAAAAGGTATCCACAATGCCCTGACAGTAATTTAATCAATTATGCCTACTTAACGAAGCCTCCACAAAAATCCTAAACAATGGAGAGTGTAGAGCTTCCGGGTCGACGAATGTATCCATGTGCTGAGAGGGTGATGCACCCCCAACTCAAAGGGACAGAAGCACCTATGCTCAGGACCCTTGCAGATCTCAGAAAACTCTTCACTTGGTTGGTAAGCTGTATTTTTGTAATATCGTTTATAGTAAACCATTAAACATAGTGTTTTTCTGAATTTTGTGAGCTCCTCTAACAAATTATCAAGCCCAAGAGGAGGGCCAAGGGAGTGCCTGATTTGTAGCCAAATTGGACAGAAGTGTGGGTTACCTGGAGACCCACTGCTTGTGATTGGAATCTGAAGCGAGGAGCAGGCTTGTGGGACTGAGCCCTTAACCTACGAGATCTGCTCCTGGCAGAGCAGAATTAACTCCTGGTATTAATGACAGGACTGAGTTAAATTTTAGGCCACCTAGTTGGACTAGAGAATTGCTGGAGTGGAAAGCCATACATTTGGTGTCGAAAGAAGTGTTGTGTGAGTAGAGAAAGTTTTTTTTTTTTTTTTCCTTTTACAAGCTTTCTGAAATTTAATTGAGTTAAATTGTAGGAAAACCAGAAAATTGAAGAATTGCTTAGTGTGGAAAACCCCCACATTTGGTGCCAAAAGAAATATTGTCTATATAGATAAATAAATTTTTTGTTTTAGCAGCCATTTGCAAGTCAACAGACAGCCCTTACCAGAAACCAAATTTGCTGGCACCTTGATCTTGGATCTGCAGAATGGTGAGAAAATAGGTTTCTGTTGTTTAAGCCACCCAGTCCCTGCCATTTGTAATGGCAGCCTAAGCAGTCATATAGGTATCTTTTGAAGGGCCATGTTCTGCCTCCTCCGGTAAGTAGCACTCTTATCCTCCTGCAGAAGATGCACAGTGGGGTGCCTGCAGAAGACAGTCCCTGATACACACACACGCACACACACACACACACGCACACACACACACACACACACGATAAACCAAGCAAACTGAGAGAATTGAGAGAAAGTGTCCTAGAATTATGCCTATGTGAGTCAACAATAAGGCCAGATCTCTCTGTGGAAGAATTATTTAGGGACCTCAAAAAGCAGATGATTAATGCAGCGACTTGTTCAGTTCAAGAACTCAGAAACATCAAGATGGTCATATTGTCCCAAACGACTGATTTATGAGTGTCAGTCTAGGTTCTTACTTATTGTTCACCAATTTTCTGTCTGATCTATACTGAGCTGTTTCTACTTCAAGACAAACAGTTTGAGCTCCATGAATATAAGGCTTCTTGGTTCCATTTATGCTTCACTTTAAGGATTTGGAAAATTAGGACCCCAATGAAACCAGACATCTCTGGATCTCTGGCATGTCTGGTAAATGCATAAACTCCTTCCATCTTGTTTCTTTTTACAACAAATGGTCTTTAACAGAATTATTGATTATACTCCATAAAGATCCAATTAGGAAAATCATTTCCTCCAATCAATCTTTTTTGTTTTCTCCCCATTACCTGAAAAGTATTTATTTATATTCTGCTAAAAGTTAATGAAGCCTGTCTTAGTCCCTTCAGGTTGCCATAACAAAATGCCATAAACTCGGTGGCTCATAAACAACGGAAATTTATTTCTCACAGTTCTAGAGGCTGAGAAGTCCCAGATCAAGGCCCTGGCAGACTGAGTGTCTGGTGAGGACCTTCTTCCTCATAGAGGGCATCTTGCTATGTCCTCACCCGGTGAAAGAGTGAAGAGATCCCTCTGTCCTCTTTTATAATGGCACTGTCCCATTCTTGAGAGCTCTGCCCTCATGACCCAATCACCTCTTAGTATCACCACCTTGGGGTTAAAATTTTAACACATGAATGTGAGGAGAACATAAACACTCAGTTTAGTGTAAAGCCAGATACCAAAACATTTTTTCAAGCTGTTTTCTCAGTAAATATGCAAGCTAATGTCTGCCCCAGCAAACATCTCAGCGATGTGTACATATGAAGTGATCCTGCAGTTAAACCCCACGCATGGAGAAGACAGGATACACTTTTCCCTCTCCCTGAGAATAGTGACAGTGCTTTGATTTTTGGCCACTACTAAAAGCAATTATGTTTTCTGTTTAAATCCATTGAGATCCATCCTTCAATGATCCTGTATTGTTGCAGGAATTTTGCATCACTAATATAGAGTGTTTTCGACAATTGGCTTTTGTATTCCAGGTAGACACTTGTAAAGAAAACCAAAAATATTTTACCTAAAAATACACTTCTCTGAAATATTTTGAGAAAGCTATTCAGAAGGCCTGCAGACAGGAATAGCCCTGAAAAGCTGCCTTTTGTGGAGAAGATTTGCATCCATAGAAAAAAAAAATCTACATTAATTATATAGAAAACTTGGCTCGCTCTGAATCCCTCCCCCCTTATCTGGATCTAGGAAAATTTAACTCAATCACAGGCCACCATCTATTCTTTCTGAGAAGTACGTTTTCATCCACTTAATAATACCACCTTTGCCCCATGCCTTTCTTCCTCTCTACCTCCCATAACCTGTCTTGCCATCTTCTCCAAATGCCTATTCTTTCTACAACCTCAAATTGGTATAAAAATGTCAGCCATCTGGCTCTTTCTTTGAGTTTTCATATTTTGTACTACTCTTGTGCATATTAATAAATTTTGCATGCCTTTTCTCCTATTCATTTCCCTATTGTCAGCTGATTTTCTGCAAACCTTCAGAGGGTGAAGGGGAAATTTTCCCTTGGATTCTACAGTTTTAGTGACCATGGCAGAACAACCAGATTAGGAGTAAATCATTTATACAGACTAGTCTCAGGTGTAGTGACTCTGGTGTATGTTTTGGTATGAATATTCATATCGTTTGATTCTTTCCTCCCAGAAATAGTCTTTATTTTTTTCCTTTGTCTCTGTCTTTCTGTGTCATTTGTCATAAAGTACCTCTTGTTCAATACTATGTCCTTGAGATCTTAACTTGTGACTGAGTGGGACTGCTCTCTTTTGGTGGCCACCATCTAGGGGTGTAACTTTTGATTCACAGCCAGTGGCCAGTGTAAAAGTAAAACAGGAAAAGTTCCTTTATCCCCCTAGCAGGATGTGCAATGGGGGTATGGCTCAGTTCTTTGGTGTCCCGCTGCTCAAACCTCTAGCGGGAGCATGCAGACTTGCCAGTCGTGGGGATCTGACCCCCCTCAGTGGCTAGGGGTGAATGTTTACAGCTGAAGCCCCGGTGGGCATGTTACAGGGTGCTCTTTCAGTTTAGCCGTCCATAGGCGGCTTGTGTTAGCTCAATTAGACCCCTGCCTTATCACAAGGACAGAAGGTTTTCCATATCCTGGGGTTTCTAGGCTTGGGGTACTGGAAGAATTGGATCGCACGTGGGCTTGGAGAATGAACGCAAGACTTTATTGAGTGGAAATAGCTCTCAGCAAATGGGGAACTGGAAGGGAGATGGAGTAGGAAGGTGATTTTTCCCTGGAGTCTAGCTGCTCAGTGGCCGGGCTCTCCTCCTACTGTCCCGTCCAAACTCTGCAGCATTCCACTGGTGGATGGCCTGTCAGCTGGACAGCATCTGTTGGTGTGTTCTTTTCCAGTGCGTTCTTCTCAATATCCAGCCACTTGTGTCTTCTTCCACTGGTGTGTTCCTCTTGACGTCCACCTGCTTGTGTGCATGTCTGTTAGGGTCTTGGGGGTTTTATAGGCATAGGATGGGGACATGGTAGGCCAGGATGGTCTTGGGCATGAAAACAGAAATGCCTGTCCTTATCTAGGCCCATGCTCATAGGCTGGAGGTGGAGCCCTGGCCAGGGACCCATCCTTCTCTACCCAGCACTTCCCTGCCTGCACCACCCCCATATCAAAAGGCCTGGGAATCCCTAGACACATAGGATATTAAGCAGCACACTCTTTGTTCAGAATGTGCCGAGCCCTCAAGGGAGTTTGTATTAATAAGAATTCCCATCCATAGGTTGGGTATGGTAGCTAATGCCTATAATCCCAGCACTTTGGGAGGCTGAGGTGGGTGGATCACCTGTGGTCAGGAGCTCAATATCAACCTGACCAACATGGCAAAACCTCATCTCTATGAAAAATACAGAAATTAGCCAGGTGTGGTGGCATGCACCTGTAATTCCAGCTACTTGGGAGGCTGAGGCAGGAGAATCACTTGAACCCAGGAGGCAGAGGTTGCAGTGAGCCGAGATTGTACCACTGCACTCCAGTCTAGGTGACAGAAGGAGTCTCTGTCTCAAAAAAGAAAGAAGAATTCCCACCCATAAGGGCCTTTGTTGTCTCAATCCTTGTTGCCTGATTAGGCCTGGGAAAGTCTAATCCCTGGAGGGTATACCCAGTGTCACAGATTAACAAGCCTGTGACAGGCAAACCACCACAAATTTGTGGGATACTAGAGGCACCATACGCACAGACACCATCCTTAATCATCTGTGGCAACGAGAGTCTTTTGTTATCTAACTTGTTTCTGGGAGTACATTTTTGAGGGTCTCATATGATGCTGCATCTTCTGTTCCCATTTTTAAAACAACACTTACGTCCATGGTGTTCAAATTTTGAAAAGTTACCTCTGGGACCTTCCATAAAAAATGTCTATTGGTTTGAGTCGCTTATGAAATAAACAGAAGGACTATATTTAAAAGAAAACTTTTTACAGAGCTCTTATCTTAAATAGCCATCTTATTGGTATCTATGAAAAAATACAAAAGAAATATAGCCTTTAAAATTCTATTGGCAAGATTCCAAAATGGCAGAAATCAGATTTAAAACAAACTTAAAACCCTGTGTACGCACATACTGCCTGCTTTGGATTCCCTGTGGGATTTGCAAAAAGGGCAATCCAGCCTGTATTCTGTTGGCGAGGATTCCATGCTTTCACAGCCGCTGCCCAGGTTTGATTCCCAGACGGAGAACCAGTCCCTTAGAGGTGTAAGTCCTTTAACCCAGGAGGAAAAAAGAAACATTTATAAGTGAGGAGAGCAAAGAACTCCTAGTGACCATCAAGCAGATCATTAAGAGACAAAAAAAAAAAAATCCTTATTTGAGGAATTTAGAAGTAATTAGACTTCCCTATTATCTAAAGTCAGCACCTGGTTCCAGGCTTCTTTTCAACTTAAAATTTACAAGAAACTAGAATGTCTATACACCTCCAGAATGCATGCATGCCTAGCTGCCAAACTCATTGTGCAACCCTTGCCGACACCAAAATATCTACAAATGTAATCATTTATCATGCAAATTACCCTTCAGCTTCCACTTTAAGGTCTCTAATCACCCCTGAAGAAAAAGCCACCATGCTGTGCTCAGTCCTCTCTTGCTGAGGCGTCCCACTGCACTCTTCTACAGCGTTCTCTCTTTCTAATAACACTTTCTGTTTTCAAGCCCATACCGTTGTCAGTAAATTCTTACCAACCCACAAGTCAATCACTTTCCAATGCCAGGGCTCTGACACCTCTCCCAGCAATAAGAATTAGTTTGGATTACTTATTTTGAATTTATGTTTGTGTGACTCTTGACTTTCTGATGTACTCATTTCTTACTGATACTTTTCCCCTTCATGGATGGCTATTGTTTTCCTGTTTGTCTCTAAGTCTCTTTTTTTTTTTCATCTAGTAGCTGTGAGGGTAACTCTGGATCTCGTGAGGATTGCTTTTTTCCAGGTTTTTGGAGATGCCTCATGCATCCTTGGTTAAGGTTTTGGTTCTTAGTCACTGGGAAATTACCTTTGGTTTAAAAGAAAAGTGAAAAAGTTCAAAAGCCAGGAATATCGGCTTTGTTCTGGCTAAAAACTGATAATAAGAGATTCAAAAGATTTTTTGAATTCTATCAGCAAAAGTCAGCTTAATCAAAGCTGATACTCAGATTATACATATTTTTAGACATTTCTGTTCTCCTTTGGATCCTATTTCTCCCATGGGAATTTTTTTTATCCAACTGAAACCTCTTTTTATTGTATGTTCAGTTCCTCTGCTTGTTTCCTTTCTTGGCAAGATTTTTGCTTTAAAAAATGTAAAATTTAATTGGCCTTTTTTTGAGAGTTTGAGATCTCCCCAGACTGGCTCCTCTAGGACTCATTCTTCCATTTGCTCCTCCCCCTGTTTTTGCTATGATCTTCCATTCATTTCCCTTTAATCATCGATATGTGCCCCTTGAAGCCCCTACTTTCTTCATTTGGTGGTCAATGGATGAAAAATTACTAAGAGGAAATATGAGAGTCTTGGTTATCACATGAAAGAATCTGAAAGAAACTTCTAGTAACTCTGATACCTCTTTGAGAAACAGAGCTAAGGTATCACTGGCCCCTTTTTAGGTCCTCTGTCTTCCTCATAGAACCCTAAGAGTCATGAGTGGGTCTGGCTCTGTTTGTTAATGAGTTCTGGCCTGAACAATAATCCCGTTAAGAAACAGAAACTAAGTTTAAAAGCCACCTATCAAACTAAATATCCAAAGTACAACCTTCTGGCCTTCTGCTGGCTATTTTTAAACTCCTGGTAAAAGAAATGTTCATTTACAAAACAAATCTCAATTTGTAAGTGTCTCTCTCTCTCTCCCTCTCTCTCTCTCTGCAACTAAACCACTAGAAACTTTTACAATGGGGAAGGCATTGACTTAAAAGTTTACATAACAAATCTTACCTTTGTCTAAAGTGGTTTTTCTGGCTATCTTGCCTTAACTGAGCCTTACCTATGTCATTCTCTGTCTTGGCAAATAATGTTTAGATCTAAATTCTGTATTTTTGAGATATAAATTTTCCACCTTATTTCACCTAAGAATCAGTACAAAATTAGAATTGCCTAGCTAACAATTGCTTAGGGCAATGAAACAGGTAATCAGAAGGTTTATTGCATGAATGGGGGAAAGAAACTATTTAGAAGCTGGCTAATGATAGCTATAAGATCTGCTTCTGTCTATGTGTTCACATGTCTGTCTATGTATCTTAAGTGTATGTAATATTTCCATATGAGCTATTATCTGATAAATAAAGGTAGTTTTAAAATTGTTGGTAAAATAAAATAGTGTATTCAGAATTGTCAGTATTAAATATAATTCAGACATTTTTGCCTGAGTCTACTGGTCAGATGGGTTTATGGTGTTTGTGTTACATGTTTTAAGGTCATAAAACTGCCACTTCTATAATGTTTTTGGTACTTGCTTGATTTGTCTGTAAGCTAAAACTGTGAGGGTGGCTGATGGGCCCCTCTGAAGTGTAGCACATATCTTCCTATAAGCATACATCTTTGGGTTTGAGCCTCTGGATTGTAGAGTCTGGATAGGTGACCATGGAGAAGCTTGAGGACATATGTGTGTTCAGAGAACCTAGGCCACCAGCTGTCACATTTACAGCTCTGTCCTCTGTCCTGGGTTCTACCCTTGATGTTTAAATCCAGGGTTCAGATGGGCCCTGCCCTTCATAGCCATCCTGGGTGCATGTGGGTATTCAGGACCCAGAACAGCTAGGGCGGGCATTAGGAATGGCACCTGTATCATCATTTCAAAATTCTTTTTAGTAATTTAAAATCTTAAAACCATGTTTTGCTAAATTAAGTAATAGATAATCATAAAATATCTGAGTCATTTCTAAGTTAAAATATTTAACCATGAAGTATTGAACATAAGTTTAAGTTGCATACTTTGAGATCTTGTATTTATATTGTATAGAAAAGCTAAATATTTTTCCTGGGTGATGTTGGTAGAAAATAGGAAAAAAAAAAGAAAGAAAATCTAAATGTATTTTTGTATCAGTTGATAAACAAAATATTGAGGAAACGTCTCTCTCTAAAAATTATGAAATGGTATTTATCTACAAACATATAAAACAGTTCAAAATTACTTATGGGTTAGGTTTTCACTAGAAATTAGAGTTACTAAAAGTTAAAATTCAAATTAGCATATGTAATTAAAACTCTCACTATAAGAGAAATAATTTATATACAACATGTACAGAAAAGCAAGATATGCTTTTGGTAGAAAAAGTTATAAAGGCATGAGGATGTATGTTTGATGAGAAAAAAATAATTTTGTCTAGTTTAGAGGTTATTTAAAGGCTATTTCTATGGTGTCATACTCTTATAGAAAATGAAGGGAAAAGTCACACAGATAAAACTAGATGCATATACAAAGTTAGAGGAAAAATAATTTCAAAATCTTATGTGGTTAAACTGACTAAAATTAAACAAATTTATTGTAAGATTTTTTGAGTCTTAAGATAAAAATTACCATAATGCAAAACTAGAATTTGGTTTTCCCTTTTGACCAAGATTTGTATATAATATTAATAAGAATATAAGAATTTGGCTCACCTTTTGAGTAAACTGCAAAAAAATAGAATAAGGAGAGAGAGAAACAGATTCTGTGTGTTTCGTGCTATTTTTATTAGGTTGTTTGATTATTTAGAAAGCTGAGTATCCTCTTTATCAATCTGTAAAAGCTTTTGCTTTGTGAAATTTTTAAATTATTACTCTGGTTAAATAAATAACTATTATTTCACAGTGACCTGTGAGGCTATTTTTTATGAGATATTTTAAACCTTTTATATATTTAACAGGCTTCCAAATATCAAATTTTAAATTCTAAATTAATTTTTTTTTAACTCAAACTAACTTTAGAATGTTATAGAGCGCCCTGGAGGCATTCAAAAGAGAGCTAATAAACAGGCTTATTTGATATGTTAAATTATACTGGAAGCGTTATCAAATAAGAAATGTTTAGCCTTCTTTGAGTTGTATTTGTATAAATGTGTTATTAATATATGTATGAGATTCCTAAAAATCTGATACTTTAAATTATTGTAGGCCACAGAAAGCACTCAAATTTCTTTCTTAATTGAATATTTAACTATGGCCATTTTAAGTTTTGAGGTCCACAGCAAATTGCAGTATTCTGATACGTTTGTTCTAAAAGCTTCTTGCAAATCCTAAAATTTTGTGTTTTCAAGGAGTTTCAGGAAAAAGACTACAATGAGTACTCTTAGATACAGGTTTCTGACAACTTTGAGATCATATCATTGGACAAAGTAAGAATTTCAAAAACTCTAATAAAAAAAACAACAACCTGGATTCATAAAATTACTAACCTAACATCAAGCAGAAAAGGATTAATTACAAGTGACTAAACTAACAAAGAACTGAAATAATTATTTTTAACTTTTTTTTTGTTGAAACATTGCTGATTCTTTTTTGTTTTCCAGAGTCCAGAAAACTTATTTTTTTTCTTTTAAGCTATTTATGGTTTGCATAAATTATGTAAAGTATACTTTTGTGAGCAAAATTGAAACATTCATCTTTCTCTACCTGATTCCCCCAGAATTCAAAAACTATTCGTGAATATTCTCATTTTGTACAATATGATTATCTTCATAAGTTCAGTAAGAATCTGTTTCTTTTGTAACATGAAACACAGTTGGACACACTGATTATTTTAACCAATGCTTTGACCTAAATGTTCTATTTTCAGTTGTGACCAGATGGCTTTGAGGAATTGATTTCACTTTTAAAGCCAACAGACTTTTAAAAAGACTGGCCTAGTACCTTTTCTTCAAAGTTCCCTTATAAGATTCCTGATTTTGCAGTAAGTAAAAATAACACTTTTTGACAGACTCGGGAAATTCAAGATATTTGGGGCTCTCAGGAAGAAAGGAATTCTCTCAATTCATGCAGGAACTGCAGACACAGTATTTGGCTTGGCTCCTAAGCCTCAAGAAAAATTTGTAAAGTCTAATCTGAAGTTCCTTATAAGAAAGTTTCAGCAAAGGCCAACTTAAAGAGAGCCTACATGGCCAATTGCTATTCTTGCTGCACTTTATGCAAATAATCAGGCCAAGTATAAGACTAAAACTTACTTTGTAAATAAATGAGTCTTATTTTCATTTATCCTTGATAGCATGGCGGACTGGAGAGAGAAAAATTATGTTTCAAAAAAAAACTGATAGTATACTTGTTATTAAATTCCAGCTCATTGAGTTTTTTTGTTTCTTTGTTTTCTTTTTGAGACAGGGTCTTGCTCTATCATCCAGGCTGGGCTCAAGGGATCTTCCCACTTCAGCCTTTCAGGTAGCTGGGACAACAGGCACATGCTGCCATGCCTGACTGACTTTGATTATTTTTTGTACAAATGCAGTCTCACTATATTTCCAGACTGGGCCTGAACACCTGGGCTCAAGCAATTCTCCTGCCTCAGCTTCCCAAATTGTTGGGATTTACAGGTGTAAGCCACCATGCCCAGCCTCATTGGGTTTTTTGAGATTTCATTATTGACCTCCAATCTGTACTAAGTCCTAAATTTTTAGTCCTCTCCAATATCTGACAATGACTCTCCAGACTAACATTTTCAATTTTTCTCCTAACCCCGACTTAAAGTTATTAGAAATCAGAATTTTGCTCTTAAGCCCTACAACTGAAGCTAGACAACTTGATACAAATTTTGAGAGAGATCATCACAGTAACTTATATACAAACAGTCTTTATGCCTGTTGACTACTAAAAAAGTTCATGGGAATACCTGATTTAAACTACAATCCAGGAAAATCTGTCAGATGGCCACTGCCTGCCCACTACAACTGAAGATGCTTCAAAGACTCTAGGAAATCTAGTTTATAGACTACGCCAGACATTTTTTGTTTTCCTTTTGTTTCCATAGAAATGCCTCTTATTAAAGATCTGTTTTCCTGCATCATATACAGAGGCCTAGCTTTGACAGCCCATCTAGAAAACCACCTCCTGAAACAGGACACCACTGTAAAGGAACTAATCTATTCTCAGGACTAAGAGACTGATTCAAGAAGATACAGGCTGCTTGTTCCAATCCATGTTTTTTTCCTTCTCCTTTGCCACTTTTTATCTCACAGCCTTAACCCAAATCTCTCCATAATTACCAATCCTACTTTTGATATGTGAATATTTCACCCCAAAATATAGTTCTTTGACGTATTTCAAGAAGGCTATTCAGAAGACTTGCAGACAGGAATAGCCCTGAAAAGTTGCCTTTTGTGGAGGAGATTTGCATTTGTAGAGAAAAATCTATATTACTGAAATAAATAGCCAGACTTTCTCTGAGGTACTCCCTCTTCTCCAAGTCTTGGAAAAATTAGCTCAACCACAGGCTACTATCTATTCTTTCCGAGAGCTGCTCTCTGTGAGGGTTCATCTATATAATAAGACCAACTTTTTAGCATGACGTTACTCTGTCTCCGTCTCATAGCCTGTCTTGTCATACTTCAAGCCTCTCTTCTTTCTGTAACCTCAAAATGGTATAAAAGCATCAACCACCTAGCCGTTTCCGTGAGTTTGCGTATTTCTTATGGCTAATGTGCACACATGTTCATGTTAATACATTTTGTACATCTTTTCTTCTGTTAATCTGCCTTTGGTCAGTTAATTTTCAGCAAACAGGTGAAGGGAATGTTTTCCATTGGTCCCTACACTTGCACCAAAATGATTAGTCTACCATTTCATAAACTTTAAAAGATGCCCCTTGGTCCCTGTACTTAACGTGGAAGTGTGTCGCTCTAAAGCACAGTTTGGATATATTTACCTAGAATTAATCCACTAAATTTGGCTAGTCGGGGGAAGGTCAAGATAATTTCTGAAGGCTAAGGGATTAGAATACGGGATCTGTGGGCCCCAGTGTATACATGCCAGTGTAAGGATTGGAAGCCTTAGACTTTGGCTATAGCCCGGCCACAGACTGACCTTGCTACATGATCTTGGACAAGCCTCCGTTTCCCTAACTACAGAGTTTTTGAATAATTAGTTAACAATCAAATAATTGTTGAGTCTCCATTTACTATTTATAGCAAATCAGTTAAAATTATGTTGAAAAAATAAAAATAATATTTTCTGGACATTTATCTTTGGGAGCAAAAAAACACATACTAAAACATTTTATCTTTTTATCCAGTCATAGAAAGTTGAGAAAAGTGGACCTATCTGTTCATTTGAACTAAAGTATATTACATAAGCTTGTGTGCTAGCAATATGTGGGATCCTGGAGAGCACACTCGCCTCAAATCACCAGGGATCATTATTTGAGCTGTTTGGCAAAGACTAGAACAAGCTGGCTCTAATGCAGAATGTTAAGTGGCAATTTTCTTGGTGTCCCAAAATTGTGCCAAAGGCCCAAAGCCAGGGACAAAGGCACTAAGGAGTCTTTCTTAGTAGAGTGCTGACAACATCTGTCTGCAGCTGGAGCCAAGGGGGGACCTTAAGGCTGACTGAATCAATCTGACATCTGACCACATGCCACTCTGGACTCAAGATAATACAGGAAGAGGGAAGGAAGTCTGTAATTTGGAGGGAGTGCAGCCTCCATGATGAGACACTAGGCCTTCCCTGTGAGGGACAAGTGCTTACTACTGTCCCTAAAGTCAAATGGAGTGGGGCAGGGCACACACTGTTCAGTAGTTTGTGGAACTACTACAACAAACTTTCAATATATGAGAAAACTCATAGTCCTTTTGATAAGCAGAGTAGATAGAAATACAACTTTATGGATAAAAGACGTGCTAATTGTAGACTAGGCATTCCCAGCGGGTGTGGAGAAAAGGTGAAGGACATACCAACCCTTGCAGGGGTGGGTCAAACAGGACTTAATCATTTCCAGCCCACTTTCTTACCTATACAATGCAGAACTTTTATTGAGTAGTCTCTAGAATCCGTTTCAGCTTCCTGAGTTTATAACTGGATATAAAAAGTGGCCTGCTCAGTGGTGAAGTTTGTGGTGTCTAGAGAGGAAGGCAGCCTCCTACTCTACAGATGGGTTGCCTCTTACCGCCCACCTCCAACTTCCTGATGGTCCAAGCATCAGAAGGTGTTTACCAGCAAGTTGCTTGGAACATGGAGCCCAGAAAAGTATGGGGATTTACCAGTGATGCATGGCTAGTTAATGAGCTTTTTCAATAAACTGGTTCTCCTAAGTGACTGTCCAGAGCTGAACCTTAATCAGATGCAGAGTCGTGATGACACTCCCAAGAGACATGCCCTCAGCCATAATCTCATCCAGCTGCTACAGGATCGAGGGCTGCAATTTCAGTGGCCACTGCCCCTCCTGGGCTATTTCATTTGCTATTTGTTGACTTTGTGGTCCTGGTCTTGCTCTCCTTTCTCTACCACTATTCTTTCCTCCCATCCTTCTCCAATTCCCCAGCCCCTCTCAAACGTTTGATAATAATATTCTCTGTAACATTTTACAGTTGACCACATGCTAGTGCCTAAGATCATGTTATCTAAGTTCCACCATAGATTCATCTTGTGGTTATGGACAGCTGCACTAATTCCTTTTACAAAGGAGTGTATTGAGAAGAAGAAAGGCACCCTGCAAGGGGCAAGGTTAGTAAATGGCAGAAGTGGGCACACATTCCCAGTGTTTGCCCTCCCATCTACATTCTTATCCACTCTTTAAGACTAGATTTTTTGAAATAAGAAACTGTGCTTTGTTACAGAAAATAGAGATTTTGTGCTTAAAATCCAAACTATGTTGGTGTTGGATCTTTGACCTTCCAAATCCATCTAATAATGATTTGCACTCTGACTACAACTTCACTACTCTTGTCCTCATTCACTTACATCTGCTGGAGTGGCAAGTGTTTTTGTTGTGTGTGTGTGTTTGGTTTGTTCCCATTGCCTCAGGCAGTTCTTAACACTTAAGAGAGGTTCAAGAAATATCGGTTGAATGAGTGAACAAATCCACCAGCATTAAAGTAAAACAGTATACACTTTTTTATAGTTGAAAACATAGCTGAAGGCATGCCTCCCTGTGCAGTTATTTTTAACTAAAATAGAATGATTCTAACAGATTGACTTAAACCTAATGGAGAATTGTGATTTTTGTCGAGAAGATGTTTGACTTCTTTTGTGTTTTCCCTCTTCCCCAAAACACTGCTAGGAACTGATTAAAAGAAGCCCTTCTCAGTACCAGCCTGAAGGTGAACTAAGAATGTAGGAATTTGTTAATTTGTAATTTTAACTAAGAATGTAGAATACTTGAGAGTGTCTGTGTGTGTGTGCATGCATGCACACACAGGCACACTTCATAAAGGAAAGAGACGAGGGGAAGTGATAGACAAGCAAGAATAGGAAGGAAAAACTCCAGGAAGCAGCCTCCCAGCATTTTGCCACTTAAAGAAGTTGATAAATTCAGGGAAGCTTTGGTTCTATTGCCAATGGGACAGATTCCAGGATGACAAGGAAGAGTCTCGGAAGGCCGAACTACTAGATGCCATTTGGTCGATGGGCTGGATGCTCACATTTCTCACAAAGCTCTCATCTGGAACTGCCTCAAGTGTCTTTCTCTGCATATCACATAAGCAATTATTCTGACTTTGTTGCATAAATTGATTCAGGGGCAAAACTTCTCAGAGCATTGCACCGCTGATTCCTCATGAAGCCTGAACAAAAGTCTCTTGGCCTAAGAGATATTTACAAAAGGCATTTCAATAGTGTGGAGTTCAGTCAACTGAAAATGAATAAAACCGACTGAATTTTAAAATCATTTGATAAAAATAGTTGGGTTTGAATATAAACATACCTGTCTTATCTCATTCATTCATTTGTTTGGTAAGCTCCTAGTTGGTTCTGGGTCATTTATTTCTCATCCTCTTCCCACCCCCGGCCCACCCCACTCCTTTCCCAGATTGAGGGACAGTGATATGCAAATGAAGAGAGCTGTCTAGCTCCTGCCACCCTCTGATGAAGGACATACTGGGCCTGTCATGGGGAGCACAGCAAACTCTAGGAGTTCAATACCTCCACCTAATCACTGCAGAGTCTGCCTTCCAGCCAAGGTCACCTTGGAGAGGTTAGCTGAGCTTCGGAAGAATGAGATAAGACTGCCATTTTTAGATTATTGAACAGCACAGTTAGTATTTTAGAGCTTTGTTTAGGATATGTTGAAGCAACGTATCATAACATCTAATATTTACATAGCACTTTCCCAGAGGTGTAAACTATTGGTCAAAATACCAAATTTGGCTTACTGTCAGGCTTTTATTGAACCCACCCAGTATTTTTTTTAAATTAAATTAGTTGCCATCACTGAAGATTTGGGCAACTTTACATAAAAATCTGGATTTCCAGTTGCTCTTAAGAAACCATAAGACTTTCTCATATTAAGCCCTCGTTTCTTCATTAAACAAAATCTCTAGAATTGAATCGCAGCTGTCTTTTTTAGATGGGGCATGGCAAATCTAGTTCACCACAGGCCCCCGCCACTCTCTATTGTCTTACACTCAACCCATTACAACTCATTTGTATTATCTGCCTGTACCATTTGAATCTGTAACTTCTGTTTTTCACTCAACATACTATTTCTGAAAATGTTATATTTATTTCTGATTGGGTATCTGTGTATATTTGTTATTAATTATTGAAACATTATGCATCTATGAACAATTTATCAGTTAAAAAATTCACAATTAATGTCTTTAAATTTTACCTTCAGTCTCTAGGTATATAATTAGGGTTTTGAATGGCACTTCTTGTCTCAGATTTTTTTATTTAAATGCCAGTGCTGAAGACAATCAGTGGTAATGTTCTCCTTCTGAAAGAGGAGATGCTTGACTCATTCTGTAGGAATGACTACAAGATACATAAAGTATCCCCTAAGCCTTCACTTACTTCCTTGTCTTATATAAGGAAAAGAGCAGAATCCAGAGGGAAATCATCAAAATAAAAAGGGCTGGGGAGGGAGATTTTATACTCTTCCACCCCAAACCAAGGAAGGGGGAACTTAAAGAGCATCTCTCAGAAAGCTTAGGGATGCCGGCAGAGAGGAGAGCCTGGCATTAATCTCCCTATCTGGAGGTGGCCAAGTGGCAGACAGGCCCACTCCTCCAAAAAGAAGCATAGGCAGGGAGAATGGAAATAGCTGTTTGTCTCTTTGAGTTTGGGAGCATGCACGGACACAGAGACTGGAGCCCACCTCTCACCTGGAAAGCCCAGGCAGGAGGCAGTGGCAGTTTGAGCAGAGAGGGCAGTAGTGGGGCCACCTGCACTCCCAAGGGCCTAGTGGATGCTGCAGAAGATCTGGAACCATCTTCAAGCTCATTGGCATAAGAGAACCCCAGCAGTAAGTAACCCTGAGGTATATTGCTCAGGGAAGGAACCAGGGGATGGGGGCTTCACAAGAAGTTAGCCAAAGAATGAACTACATATGAGAGGAAACTAAGCAGTAGAGAGATCCCTGCACCAATCCTACAAAGTACCCACTCCAAAAAAAAAAAAAAAAAGCTTAATTTGGATGCCTCTTAATGCTACCCAGGTGACAAATCATACAAGACATCAGCTTCCCATTTTCCAGCAAACTGACTGCACCCACAGTCACCTACTACTACATGTAGTAGTTTTGTCCCCTCAGCAGGGATAATAGAACATACCACAGGTCTGGAATTCCCAAATAACTTCTATGAAGATCCGGTGGCTGATCAAGCAGCCTGAACATTTTTCTGAATGCCACCAAGTCAGCTTTCTCCACTTGACAAATGGTGGAACCACAAGGCTGAAACACAGACCCATGTTGCAGGCTCAGCAGCAGCCAGGTCCTGGTCAACTCCCTGTGTGATGGTGGAAGACTCTAGGTACCCAGGCTTTCTCTTCTCACAATTGGCTTAAGTAAGTTTCCCCTTTCTATAGTTCTTAGTTCCTGCCATATCACATTGTAGAATTCATCCAGACCCCTGGAGTGTGACCAGTGAAAAGCCAGGAGATACGTGTCACAAAGCACATCTTCAAAAATTGCAGAGCATAAGACACTTTTTTCTTTCTTTTTCGGAAATGAAGAGATTGAAGACTGCTGTAGAATTTATCTGTCAAGATGATAAAAAGATCAAACAATCATTTTATGATTGACAATTGATATTTGAGCCTTGCTTTTCTCTCTGTGTTCCTCTTCAGGTGCTACCTAAACACCCCCAGGTGTACCTCTCTAGGAACCATTGTCTAGGATGCTTTTCTTCTCTAGTATATCTGGAAGATTGCTCCTATCCTTCAAAACTCAGCTAAGACATTGCCTCCTCCGTAACACTTTCCTGCCCCTACACCTGCCATCCCCCACAGAAGTGCTCCATCTGGGATTCATTTGTCCCTTTCAGTATCTCTTCTTTTTTCTTTTTCTTTTTCTTTTTTTTTTTTTTTTTTTTTTTTTTTTTTTTTTTTTTTTTTGAGACAGGGTCTCACTCTATTGCCCAGCTGATGTGATCACAGCTCACTACAACCTTGCTCTCCCAGGCTTAAGTGATCCTCCCACCTCAGCCTCCTTAGTAGCTTGGACTACAAGCAATGGGTCACCATGTCTGCCTAATATTTTTTATTTCTAGTAGAGAAAAGGTCTCACAATGTTGCCCAGGCTGGTCTCAAACTCCTGAGCTCAAGCAGTCGCCCCATCTCAGCCTCCCAAAGTGCTGAAATTACAGGTGAAAGTCACCACATCCAGACCCTTGCAGTTTTTCTAATGATGATTTTATCACTTTATATTTATTAGGTAATCTATCTCCCCTATTAGACTGTGCTTCTTGAAGTCACTATTTTATTTGTCTTTCACAAAAAGCCTCCAAAAAAATCAATGAATCCAGGAGTTGGTTTTTTGAAAAGATCAACAAAATTGATAGACCGCTAGCAAGACTGATAAAGAAGAAAAGAGAGAAGAATCAAATAGACGCAATAAAAAATGATAAAGGGGATATCACCACCGACCCCACAGAAATACAAACTACCATCAGAGAATTCTAAAAACACCTCTATGCAAATAAACTAAAAAACCTAGAAGAAATGGATAATTTCCTGGACACTTACACTCTTCCAAGACTAAACCAGGAAGAAGTTGAATCCCTGAATAGACCAATAGCAGGCTCTGAAATTGAGGCAATAATTAATAGCCTACCAACCAAAAAAAGTCCAGGACCAGATGGATTCACAGCTGAATTCTACCAGAGGTACAAGGAGGAGCTGGTACCATTCCTTCTGAAACTATTCCAATCAATAGAAAAAGAGGGAATCCTCCCTAACTCATTTTATGAGGCCAATATCATCCTGATACCAAAGCCTGGCAGAGACACAACAAAAAAAGAGAATTTTAGACCAGTATCCCTGATGAACATCGATGCAAAAATCCTCAATAAAATACTGGCAAACCAGATCCAGCAGCACATCAAAAAGCTTATCCACCATGATCAAGTGGGCTTCATCCCTGGGATGCAAGGCTGGTTCAACATACGCAAATCAATAAACGTAATCCAGCATATAAACAGAACCAAAGACAAAAACCACAGGATTATCTCAATAGATGCAGAAAAGGCCTTTGACAAAATTCAACAGCTCTTCATGCTAAAAACTCTCAATAAATTCGGTATTGATGGAACATATCTCAAAATCATAAGAGCTATTTATGACAAACCCACAGCCAATATCATACTGAATGGGCAAAAACTGGAAAAATTCCCTTTGAAAACTGGCACAAGACAGGGATGCCCTCTCTCACCACTCCTATTCAACATAGTGTTGGAAGTTCTGGCTAGGGCAATCAGGCAAGAGAAAGAAATCAAGGGTATTCAGTTAGGAAAAGAAGAAGTCAAATTGCCCCTGTTTGCAGATGACATGATTGTATATTTAGAAAACCCCATTGTCTCAGCCCAAAATCTCCTTAAGCTGATAAGCAACTTCAGCAAAGTCTCAGGATACAAAATTAATATGCAAAAATCACAAGCATTCTTATACACCAGTAACAGACAAACAGAGAGCCAAATCAGGAATGAACTTCCATTCACAATTGCTTCAAAGAGAATAAAATGCCTAGGAATCCAACTTACAAGGGATGTAAAGGACCTCTTCAAGGAGAACTACAAACCACTGCTCAGTGAAATAAAAAAGGACATAAACAAATGGAAGAACATACCATACTCATGGATAGGAAGAATCAATATCGTGAAAATGGCCATACTGCCCAAGGTTATTTATAGATTCAATGCCATCCCCATCAAGCTACCAATGAGCTTCTTCACAGAATTGGAAAAAACTGCTTTAAAGTTCATATGGAACCAAAAAAGAGCCCGCATCTCCAAGACAATCCTAAGCCAAAAGAACAAAGCTGGAGGCCTCACGCTACCTGACTTCAAACTATACTACAAGGCTACAGTAACCAAAACAGCAAGGTACTGATACCAAAACAGAGATATAGACCAATGGAACAGAACAGAGGCCTCAGAAATAATACCACACATCTACAGCCATCTGATCTTTGATAAACCTGAGAAAAACAAAAACGGGGAAAGGATTCCCTATTTAATAAATGGTGCTGGGAAAACTGGCTAGCCATAAGTAGAAAACTGAAACTGGATCCTTTCCTTACTCCTTATATGAAAATTAATTCAAGATGGATTAGAGACTTAAATGTTAGACCTAATACCATAAAAACCCTAGAAGAATTATCTAGGTAATACCATTCAGGACATAGGCATGGGCAAGGACTTCATGTCTAAAACACCAAAAGCAACGGCAACAAAAGCCAAAATTGACAAATGGGATCTCATTAAACTAAAGAGCTTCTGCACAGCAAAAGAAACTACCATCAGAGTGAACAGGCAACCTACAGAATGGGAGAAAATTTTTGCAATCTACTCATCTGACAATGGGCTAATATCCAGAACCTACAAAGAACTCAAACAAATTTACAAGAAAAAAACAAACAACCCCCTCAAAAAGTGGGCAAAGGATATGAACAGACATTTCTCAAAAGAGGACATTCATACAGCCAACAGACACATGAAAAAATGCTCATCATCACTGGCCATCAGAGAAATGCAAATCAAAACCACAATGAGATACCATCTCACACCAGATAGAATGGCAATCATTAAAAAGTCAGGAAACAACAGGTGCTGGAGAGGATGTGGATAAATAGGAACACTTTTACACTGTTGGTGGGATTGTAAACTAGTTCAACCATTATGGAAAACAGTATGGCGATTCCTCAAGGACCTAGGACTAGTAGTACCATATGATCCAGCCATCCCATTACTGGGTGTGTACCCAAAGGATTATAAATCATGCTGCTATAAAGACACATGCACACGTATGTTTATTGCGGCACTATTCACAATAGCAAAGATTTGGAATCAACCCAAATGTCCATCAGTGACAGACTGGATTCAGAAAATGTGGCACATAGACACCATGGAATACTATGCAGCCATAAAAAAGGATGAGTTTGTGTCCTTTGTAGGGACATGGATGCAGCTGGAAACCATCATTCTCAGCAAACTATTGCAAGAACAGAAAACCAAACACCGCATGTTCTCACTCATAGGTGGGAACTGAACAATGAGATCACTTGGACTCGGGAAGGGGAACATCACACACCGGGGCCTATCACGGGGAGGGGGGAGGGGGGGAGGAGGGAGGGATTGCATTGGAAGTTATACATGATGTAAATGACGAGTTGATGGGTGCTGACGAGTTGATGGGTGTAGCACACCAACGTGGCACAAGTATACATATGTAACAAACCTGCACGTTATGCACATGTACCCTAGTACTTAAAGTATAATAAAAATATATATATATTTTATTTGTCTTTATAGCCCTAGTCCAGTAACTAGAATAAATTGCATTAATGAATGAAAAATCCTAACATTTTTGGCTGATTCTCCCATGTTTTTTATGTCTCATCTGAGCCCTATAGCTTCCACCAGAATCATGGCAAAATAAGGGAGTTCTAGGCAGTCTATGCTGGTGCCCATGGAAATGGGCTTACAGAGTAGAGTCTGCTTCTCGCTTGGGCATCTCTTAAGGTGGGAGACTTGCCACAGAACAAGGAGAAAAATACCTGGTTTCTGACAGCCTTCTGAAGGTGCAGAAGAGCACCTCCTGGCTCTCAACATGAAGAGTCACCTAGAGAGACATAAAAGAAAGGACACCCCATCTGCAGAGATATTGGAAGTATGCACCCTTAGCAGTGTCCAGTGGGAGACACATGAGTCAGAGATGGGGGGAATAGACACAGCTGAGCACTGCCCACCCCAACCCAATCAGACACAACAACCATATGGAGACAATTACAGCAACAGAATTGAGTTTAGTAAGATCAGACAGTCCTTCCCACTATGGTCAGGCATCCTCATTCATATTTCTTTTCTTTTCTTCTTTTTTCTTTTTCTTTATTTTATTTCATGTTTTTTTTTTTTTTTTTTTTTTTTTTGGAGACAGAGTCTCACTCTGTCACCCAGGCTAGAGTACAGTGGTGCAATCTCAGCTCACTGCATCCTCCACCTCCCAGGTTCAAGCAATTCTCACTGCCTCAGTCTCCCGCTTAGCTAGGATTACAGGTGCCTGCCACCACACCCAGCTAATTTTTGTAGTTTTAGTAGAGATGGGGTTTCACCATATTGGCCAGGCTGGTCTTGAACTCCTGACCTCAGGTGATCTGCCCACCTCAACCCCTCAAAGTGCTGGGATTACAGGCTTGAGCCACTGTGCCTGGCCCCTCATTCATATTTCTCATGCCCACCCCAACACACTGGAGGAGCTGCAGCCAGAAGAGGGAGGGGAAGGAGGAAAGAGCAAGCAAACCATGACTCTACCCCTGCAGGCTTCTTAGAGGTCAAGTATGAACAGGAGGAGGGTTGCAATTGGAGTTTAAACTGAACCAATTCAGACTTTTTTCCCCCACAAAATAACTAGAAGTGACTGCTATTATTTGAGTATTTGTATGCCCCCCAAAATTCATGCTGAGACTTAATCCCCATTGTGGTTATATTAAGAGGCAGGGCCTTTGGGAGTAGATTAGTGCCTTATGAAAGGACTGGAAGGAACTAGAATTCCGTTTTTTGCCTTCTATTTCTTCTGCCATGTGAGGACATAGTGTCTGTTCTCTTCAGAGGATGCAGCAACCTGGCACCTTCTGGAAGCAGAGAGAGCAGCCCTCACCAGACACCAAACTTGCCAATGTCTTGATCTTGGACATTCCAACCTCCAGAGCTGTGAGAAATAAAATTCTATTTATTTATTAATTACTCAATCTGTAGTATTTTGTTAGAGCAATATGAACAGACTAAAACAGTGACCAAATAATGGGATATACCCAAGAGGTGGGTGGGACAGGAGAGGGAGAGTTGAGGTACCTCAGTATAATTGAAGAAGGCAGTCAGCATGGAAAAAATAAAATGATTTCCTGTTTATACCCCACAGGCTTAAGGCTATTCAATAATAGCCTTAATAATTGCTACATGATTAAATGCAAGAATAGCTGCATGACAAATGCTAAAGGAACAGTATGAGCAATATGCTGTAAGATCATTTGATTATTACTGCAGGGGAGGGGCAGTGCTCAATGGTCTGCTAAAGGTGCCCAGAAAGGCTTCCTGGAAGAGGTGACATTTAAAATGATTGCTGCAGCACACATAAAGGTAAACAAGAGAAATAAGAGGATGTAGACAGTGGGACCGCCATATGTATACACCAAGAAGAGAAAACATGAAGCATCAGGAGAGGAGTAAACAGCACCCAAGGGGGCCGGGGGAAAGATGTGCACAGAAAACGGAATTGGAGGCATATCTAGGGCCAGATTTTGAAAAATCCCACTGTAAAGTACCGAGGTATTCAGACCAATGATTCCCTTATAACCTCAAACAACTTGAACCACCACCACACAGGAAACAATGAATATTTGATATTTCTGAATTAGAAAAGTCACAAGCATAGGTGAATTTTCAGACCCCTTATAACACTAGCAGTCTCCCAGAGGTCTAACACTGACAGAATTTCAACTGCTGCTGAGGATAATGAGAATTCCTTATCAGTTAGGGCACTTTATGTTGCAAGTAACAGAAAACTGAACTGGCTTAAACTATAAGGGGTTTATTGACTCACTTGACTAGAAAGTTCTGACGTAGGTGAGCTCCCAGACTGTTTTCATCCGGTAGCTCAATAGGTCACTAAGGACTCTGATTCTTTGATTTTTGAAGGATCAGCTTCCTGCCGAGGCCAGATCCTCTCCTGACTATAAGATGCCAACATTTTTTAGTGTTATATATATTCAGCTACATCCTGAAAGAAAGAGGGTCTCAGTCCCAGCATTTCAAGAAAAAGGCCTGAGATTTACTCCTATTGAACTAACTAGGGCACACTCCAGTCCTGAGCCAATGACTGTGGAGAGGGGAGGAGTGGAGACGTGGAGGTGGCAATGCCCTCAGTCAATCAGCGTCCATCACTCTCAAGCATTGAGCCTTGAGAGCAGGGAGGTACAACTGAATATAAATAAATTGGAAGGAGGACGTGAATTGGGTAGGTAATCAATATTTGTTCTATATAGAAGCAATTAAAGATGTTTAAGTAAGGGTGGCATGATTGGATTTGTGTTTTTGAAAAGTCCTTTTGACTGCAGCGTGAAGTCTGAAATGGAGGAAGGCAAGCCTGGAATGGGTGTCATTTCTATAAATGAAGCCTATATTTGAAAGTAAAATATTGGCCTTTAATATATACCTGGTCCTTGTACACATGGAAAAACTGGAAACAGTCAAAAATTGAAGGAAAACATTTTTCTGACATTGTCAAACATCTCTAAATATAGTTGATGTGCCTTCAGCCTATTAAAATCATTGTTCTGAAAACTGTACTGTCAACATGAATGCAATTTCCCATCTAAAGAACATTGAGAATAGGTTTGGGTCATAATCGTATCTACGAAATTTGACTTCTTTTCGAAAGAAATAAATTTCTCAGCTTCTGTTTGCACCTAAGTACATACACATTCATACATCCTCACATACACGCTCATGCGCTCACATGTACTGACACAGACACACACAATCACACAGTCACACTCTCATGCACACACATATACTCCCTTTATTTCTTTTCTTTTTAAATTTTTATTTTAGATTCTGGGGGTACATGTGCATGTTTGTTACATGAGTATGTTTCATAATGATAGTGACTGGACTTCTAGTGTAACTGTCACCCAAATATTGAACATTGTATCCAATAGGTAAATTTTTCAATCCTCATTTCTCTCACACTCTTCCACCTTTTGGAGTCTTCAGTGTTTATTATTTCCACCTTTGTGTCCATGTGTTCCCGTTGTTTAGCTCTCACTTATAAATGAGCACATGCAATTTTTGATTTTCTGTTTCTGAGTTAGTTCACTTAGAATTATGGCCCCCAGCTCCATTCATGTTGCTGCAACGGACATTATTTCATTCTTTTTTATGGCTGCATAGTATTCCATGGTGTATTTATACACATTTTCTTTATCCAATCAACCATTGATGGACTCTTGGGTTGGTTCCATCACTTTGCTATTGTGAATAGTGCTGCAATAAACCTATGAGTGCTGGTGCCTTTTTATATAATTATTTCTTTTCCTTTTGGTAGATACCCAGTAGGTTGCACACTCTTTTATATGCACACATCAGGGCATTTTAATATGCCAAACTCAGGGCAAAGAGCACCATTCATTACTCTGTAGGACTCAGAATGGAAGAAAAAAATGATGAATATTTATTTGGGTTCAGTTTTTTAAATCTTGCCAGCTTACTTTTATATTCAAGAAGAGAAGAGAGATCAGTCTGGGTCTGGGGATTCAGGTCTTGGAAATTTCCATCTTCATTACACATTCTAACTGTCTGGGGAAAGGCACATTGCACATTTCTGCTTTAGCCTGCTCAATCGGCCTGCAAAAGCTTGAGTCTGTAAAAGAGAAGGCATCATCAACTTTCTTCAGCTCCGAACTGGAAAAAAATTTAAACCTATATTTATGCCATTATATTAAAACAAGAAAGGTAAGGATAATACCATGTTAGTAATAAAAATAATGGAACAATAGGTGAAGTAAGATGTGACAGCATCTCAAGTTTAGCCTGGAGCAACTTGGACAACTTAAGTTTTAGCGCCAGCTCTGCCACTATTAGATGAGATCGGGCGCGTTCAGGGTGTGATGGCTATAGACACTGCCAGTAACTATCTAAGAGACTTTGGTTGAGTCCCTTGAACTTTTTGAGTCCAGTTTTTAAATTCCATGATAACAGAAGTCCTTTTCAGATTCAAAGTCCCACAAACGTAATTGGGTAATAATAGGGCAGGTGGATTTTCTTTGAAGGGTTTGACCATATCCAGTTCCTAGCAATTGCATGCTCTAGGTAGCCACACACCAGTACTGGAAGACTAGTTGCTGGAATATCTGAAGCACAAATGCAGACCCCTCTCTCTCTGCTATGCTTTTCTTTCTGGGAAGCCTGTGCCCACACACTGAGGGGAGGTTAGGAACAAGGAAATGTGGTAGGGCATCTGTACGACTGGTCCTTTCCTGGGGATGAAAGCGAAAAACAGCCACAGCAGCATCTGTCCTTCGAGCCTGACTGTATCCTGCCCAGTGCCAGGTAAAGATATTTTGTGTGAACAAATAAGGCACACTCTTTTTTTTTTTTTTTTTTTTTAAGATGGAGTTTTGTCCTTTGTTGCCCAGGCTGGAGTGCAATGGTGCGATCTCGGCTCACTGCAAACTCCATCTCCCAGGTCCAAGCAATTCTCCTGCCTCAGCCTCCGAAGTAGCTGGGATTACAGGCACCTGCCACCATGCTCAGCTAATTTTTGTACTTTTAGTAGAGATGGGGTTTCACCATGTTGGTCCGGCTAGTCTCAAACTCCCAACCTCAGGTGATCGCCTGCCTCGGACTCCCAAAGTGCTGGGGGATTACAGGCATGAGCCACTGCGCCCGGCCTAAGGCACACTCTTATTACTGTTGGAATTTTGATTTTAATTTGACTTTGTCACTCTTGTTTCTTGTTTTTTTGGGTTTTTTTTTTTTGTGTGTGTGTGCACTGACTTGAATAAAATTCAGCAAGTTAGACATGATGATGTCAAATAGCAATATAGCTCAGTTTTCAGTTCCCCCCCCTAGAAAAACCTGAGAAGTAGGTAACACATGTGTGTGAGTGTAGGATCCCTCCACCTTTACTCCAATACCAAGTCTCCTCAGTGACTCCAGATTCTCAGGTTTTCCACAACAGCACTCCATAATGAGGTTTTTCTGAGGGCAAAAACCTCAGAAACCTTTGCCCTTTTGTCCCTTTCAAAACCCAGGTGTTTCATATTTCTATTTGCCAGAAAAACCATTACAACATGGATGTCCCCATATTTAACTTGTGCAAATCGAATTATACACAATTAAAAATAGAAAATACATATTTCCATAACCACAAGCTAAGTACCTCTCTTTGACAGAAGTGGCAGTCATCTTTTGCAACTCTGGAGGAAAAACTGCTGTGTGAGGCTTAGAAATAGGCAACAGTATCCACAGAAAAACCACCCAATGTATTTATGGACCCAGCACCATGCAACTCATGTGTAACTCAAGGTAAAAATTTAACATCTAATAAAAGCTTTATATCCTGCCTATTAGAAGTCATTTTTGTATTTTAACAGGGCTCTTCAGTACAAAACTGGAGTTAATATAATTTTCATTACCTACAGGATAAGTGACCATAATTTTTATTATATTAACTACAGGATTAGTGACCATAGCAATATGGCCCCACCTGCCTCACCTCCTTCCCTACAGGCTTCGACTTCAGCCCCTTTGCTCTTTTTCATTCTGAAACCTACCCTATGCTCTCTAATTTTCTGACTTTCTCCATTAAAACAATGCAAACTCTTAAAACTCTGAGTTCAAAACATATGAAGCAGCAAAATGCAATTATATAAATATTCATTTGCTAGACTTTTATGTATATGAGACATAAAATCATTCCACATAAACAATTATATTTATTCCCTTATTTTTCTCTTAATGCTATAGCATAAGCACTTCCCCAAAACATTACAATCTCTTTGTAAAATCATTTAAACAGGCTGTGTGACAGTCCATCGTATGACTATTTGGCATGGTACTTAGGTGTTCCCTTATGGTGTCGAGATTTAAGTTGTTTCCATTTTCCACTGTGGTAATGTGTACTGAGCATATGCACTTTATGCCCCTCTGCTGTCTAGTTGCTGCCTGCCTGTCACATCTTTCCCTCTGTTCTCTGCCTGGCA
Organism: Chlorocebus sabaeus; assembly: GCF_047675955.1. Classification (NCBI taxonomy): domain Eukaryota; kingdom Metazoa; phylum Chordata; class Mammalia; order Primates; family Cercopithecidae; genus Chlorocebus; species Chlorocebus sabaeus. The sequence goes on along the minus strand of NC_132918.1, from coordinate 35,604,448 downwards.
AACTCCCACTTACACATCAAATCCCAACTCAAGTGTCACCCGTTCTGCGTACTAACCTATTCTGTAACTAAGGTCTCAGGGTTAGTTACTTTCTATTTTTGGTTTTCACATCACTTTGAGTAAATCTCTGCTACAGTACCTTTGACAATGTGTAATATTAACATGTTGGAACAATTCTTCCACCAAAATGTGAGCTTCCTGACTGTAGAATCATGTCTTTTTCATCTTTCTAACCTTGTCATCTAGCACAGTGCCTGACATGTAGTGAGTGGTCAGTAAACATTTGCTGAATTAAAGCATTTCAGTCATTTCACCAGGATCTTCGGGTCCCAGAGGTAATTTTTCCAGAACCCTTCAATTGTAGCATTCATAAATCATTTCCATTCATTTTCTCTTCCATCCATGCCAGAGGCCTGGTTGGTAGGAATACTTTGATAGATAATAGAAAGGCAAATTATTATATTCCAGAAAAAGAAATCTAGTTTGTAATAAAAGCACTAAAGCAGGAATCAAATTTGTATAACTACTGCTTGGGTGAAATCAAATGAGGTTTTGTCATTAAAAAATGGTAGATCTGTACAACTTTTCTTAGACCCTGGACACTACTAGAAACACAGAAATGGCATTTTAGTATGAGTTCAGAAAAGGTCTCCTGACCCTGTCTTCGTCCATCAGGCTGCTGTAACATATTACCTTAGACTGGGTAATTTATCAATATAAATTTATTGCTCACAGTTCTGGAAGCTGAGAAGTTCAAGATCAAGGTGCCAGCGGATTTGGTGTCCGGTGAAGATTCTCTCTGTGCCTCACGTGGCAGAAGTGGCGAGGCATCTCCCTTCGACCTCTTCTCTAAGAGCACTCATCCCATCCCCACCCTCTTGATCTAATTACCCCCTAAAAGCCACATGTCCCAATACTATTGCATCAGGGGTTAAGTTTCAACCTTGAAATTTTGGGGGATGCCAACATTCAGGCCGTAGCATACCCAGCTCCATCCACTAGCTGCTTCGCTCTTGCTCCCTGATGGCTCTCGATCATGTTCTTGTTCATTTTTTGTGCACTCTTATCCAAAGCCTGGGGTCGTTTTACAGCCAGTATTAGTGGCCAACATTTAGGAAGTAATTATTTCTGACTTACATGTAAATGGCCTTTATCACTGCTTTCTAAATTTGCCTGTGAGGTGTTCCTTCTGGAGATTCCCACAAAGGGAAAAATTATAAGTTTCACTTAAATCAGAAACACTCCTTATCTCTATAAATTTTAGGTATGCAGATAACTTTGAGTTCCACTAAGAAAGATAAATGTATATAACACTAGGTATAAGAGTGTTCTGGTAGTGGTACTATGGTCTTTCTTTTATATATTAATTTACTTTTTTCCAGCTTTATTGAGATATTATTGACAAATAAAAATGGTATACACTCAAGGTGTACACTGTAACGATTCCCTACACATTGTGTAAGGAAGATTGTGTAAGGATTACCACAGTCAAATAAATTATGGGTTTGTTTGCTTGTTTGTTTGTTTGTTTTGAGACACAGTCTCTCTCTGTCACCCAGGCTGGAGTGCAGCGGCGCAATCTTGGCTCACTGCAACCTCTGCCTCCCAGGTTCAAATGATTCTCCTGCCTCAGCCTCCCGAGTGGTTGGGATTACAGGCACATGCCACCATGCCCAGTTAATTTTTGTACTTTTGGTGGAGACGGGGTTTCACCATGTTGGCCAGGCTGGTGTCTTGGCCTCAAGTGATCTGCTCATCTAAGCCTCCCAAAATGCTGGGATTACAGGTGTGACCCACCACACCAGTCCCAATTTTTTTTTTTTTTTTTTTTTTTTTTTTTTTTTTTTTTTTTTTTTTTTTAGAAAGAAAAAAAGATAAAGACATTTTGAGTAAGAAAAGGAAAAATAAGAAGGGAAGGGAGACTCAAACTTCCTTCTCAGTTTAATAGCTGAACAGGAAACACCAGATTCCCCCAGTGTTTTTATTTTGAGTAAGCCATGAAAATATGCAGACACAGGTATGGAAATGAAGGCACTTAAGAAAGAAGAGGATAGAGAAGTGTATTATCTATGCTCCATCTCAAAGTCCACCGCTTGCACATCACCTGCCTTGAAACTCCAACCCGCAGGAGTCTCTCCTCTTGATGATAGTCATTTACTTTAGCAAATTGTTTATACATGGCCCTTTCCATTTCATATTTGAAAAGTTATTGCTGTCTTCCAACTCATTTTAACTTTCTTTGAAAAGGACTCTACCTTCTCCGTTTGAGTCCCTTGTTGAAACTGTCAAGTTCTGAGCACATACATGGTAGAAACTTCAAAAATTTTAATACACTCTTTAATCCCAGAAAAACTTCATTTTGTTAAAATGCTTCCCAAAAATCTCACAAAGAAAGGTGGTGGGCTGAATTGTGTCCCTCCAAATTTCTTTTTTTTTCCTTTTTCTTTCTTTTTTTTTTTTTTTTTTTTTTTTTTGAGACAGAGTCTCGCTCTGTCACCCAGGCTGGAGTGCGGTGGCAAGATCTCGGCTCACCACAAGCTCCGCCTCCCGGGTTCACGCCATTCTCCTGCCTCAACCTCCCAAGTAGCTGGGACTACAGGTGCCGCCACCACGCCCAGCTAATTTTTTTTGTATTTTTAGTAGAGACGGGGTTTCACCGTGTTAGCCAGGATGGTCTCGATCTCCTGACCGCGTGATCCGCCCGCCTAAGCCTCCCAAAGTGCTGGAATTACAGGCGTGAGCCACTGCACCTGGCCGTGTCCCTCCAAATTTCATATATTGAAGCCCTAACCCCCAGTTCCTTAGAACTTAAACTGTATTTGGAGATAGGGCCTTCAAAAAGGTAATTAAGCTAAAATGAGGCCATTAGGGTGGGATCTAACCCAATATGGCTGGTGTCCTTGTAAGAAGGGAACATTAGGACATAGAGGTACCCAGAAAGAAGACCATGTGAAAACAGAGGGAGAAGACAGTCATCTACAAGCCAAGGAGACAGATCTCAGAAAAAAACAATTCTACCAACACCTTGATCTTGGACTTGTAGCCTCCAGAACTGTGAGAAAATGAATTTCTGTTGTTTGAACCACCCAGTCTGTGGTACTTGGTGATGTCAACCCTGGAAAACTAATACAGAGGGCTTTCTCTTCCATTAATTTGATTAATAAATAGTGAGAAATTTGTAATTAACAAAATAAACTAATGATTCACAAAGTCTCATTTGTTTGCCTTATAAATTTTTGCTTCCTTCGTAGAAAGGATGTTCCCAAATTCAAACTTCTTAACCTCAAACCTCAAGACATTTGCAATTTCAAATCTATTTACTTGTCTTTGTTTATTTGAAAACTTATTATAAAAATAAACTATTAACTAGTTTTAGTATGGCTTTAGTTTTGTGTTTATTCATTTCTAAAAGTCAGAAGGTAAGGAAGGTAGAGGGAAAGAGGTGGAAGGTGAACCTTTTGCATGCAGAGTGCCTTCAAATTGAGACTGCCCTTTGCTTTTCCCATGACCTATATAACCACCCCCTATCCCCACCCCTCACCCACCATTCCCTCATGTGGAGCAAAAGCCAGTGCCTAAATCTCTGGCCATTTTGGCCTCGGGTGGAGGTATGGCTCTATTACAGAGTTGCCTACTTTCCAGACAATGACTTTCCAGATCTACCAGACTTCTCTCAGGCTTTCCCAGAAGCCATGACTTTACACTACTGTTCTCAGTGAAGGAATGCCTGCTTCCACCAGTACCTTCCACAGCCACACGGAACCCACTTACCACCATTCAAGGTGAGCTCACACTATAACAGCCCAGGGAATAGACAAGGATCTTTCTCTACCCAGACTTTGACTGGTTAATTTAACATGATCTTCAAGCAACGGCCACAGTAGGAACTTTATTCACTATTATACTATCTGAAGGAGAAAAAGAAAAATTTTCCTCAAATTCAAAAAAAAAAAACCAGCATAGGCATAAAGGTAGTCCAGCCAATCCATAGAGACTATAGTAAATATCACTCATACAAACTCAAATGTGCTGCAATAAATCACAGGGTGCTTTACTTTTTCAGTCACACGATATTCTTCATACCCACTTCTGTTTTCACAGAACCCTAATGGAAAGTAGCACAAAGAGGGCCTGTGACAGGGGTGGTCACCTCTCTGTCCCAACACACATGCCAATAAATGTGGGAAACAGCACCCTCTTCCCTACAAAACTGAACTATTTCAAGAGAGCCATAATGATGGCCTGTCCTCCAGTAAGGTACAAATGTGTCCAAGTTACTATGTTATCTTGGTAAAAAACAAAATAAACTTGAATGTTTTCATTCATAATCCTACTTATGGGATTTAACCTTAGGATTTAAGGTCAATTAATTAAGAAAAAATTATTCAAAAGAAAAGATAGATTACAAAATGATTCAGTATTATTGACTATCTGAAAGTAGGAAAAATTGTTATACAAAGCAAGATATTTATACTTTAGGATGTTATACACTGATTTTTGGAGCCATACAGAGCAAATACAATGGATATTGCCTTGGAATAAATCAAAGTATTGAAGGATTTGACAGAATTTCCCATACATATGCTAGGAAGAAGGAGCTACTATGCCCTACACCGCACTTACTTGCAACACACTAACTTTTACAGGTAGATGATAAACATTTTTATCTGCAAATTTGTTAAAAGTTTTTATACATTTTTATGAATTTATGTAACATATATAAGTTTTATAGAAACTTTTACATGTGAATGATAACAGTCTTGTCAGAAAAAAAGCAGGGTCTGGAAAAGGCTGGAGATAGCAGGTTGCCAGGATCCCATAAGATAAGGAAAGTGGGGACCAAACGGCGGCCACAAACACGTTGACATCTGGGCAGGACACTGGGAATGTAGGCCCAACAAAGAGCAAAGGAAGCCATGCAGTGGCGCTGCAGCGCCCGCTGGGCCACATGGGATCCCAGTGACCGCCCAGCCCATCAGGAAGCTGACACGGGACTGTGAAAAAGGACTGGAAAGAAATGGGGAAAATAAAGACAATTGGTTTGGTAGTGTAATGAGATTATCAATCCATTTTTCCCTTTAGAAATTTGTATTGATATCGTTATACAATAAATATTCCAAACATATATTTCAATAGACTTTTAAACAGTGTCATACACTGGTTGATGGGAAAGCACAAAACACATAGATTTGCATATATTTATGGTATGAATAGAAAGGGGCCCTCAGCAGCAGGGACGTTCCAGGTGTTCAGTGGCCAGGAAACAGTAGTGTTTTCATTTATCAGCAGTTTTAGTATCTCCTGGCTCCCTCCTTTTCCGTGGCACAGTGTCAGGGAAAATCACTACCTCACAAACCTTGCATCTCCTTTTGCCATTCACCCAACTGTGCCACAATCTCTGATTTTAAAGTAGTCCTTTGTCAAATTCACATAGCTTCCCCTCCTTCCAGGGCTTAGGCCAAACTGTGTGGTAGCAAGTTCCTTTCATGTCCTTCCTTTTGTAGAATTCCTTTGGCAAAGTCCAAAGCATATCTCATGGCCATGAGTGTCAAGTGTTGGTTCTTACTGACTTAAATAGTCCTCTGTCCTTCTCTGAAAATACCTTGACACGAAAATGAAGAATAATTCAATGAAGTTCCTCCTAAGTTTTATGGTAATAGCATGAACTCTGGGAGAATGGCCATACAGCCAGGACCATTGTTGCCTTAGAGCATTTGCTAATAATAAAATTAATAAAATGCATGCAAGTTATTCATTCAATAAATATTCATTGAGACCTGCCACAGGAACTGAGTAGTGACAGAGCTGGGACCAGGATCCAAGTCTCCTTGCTCAACAGATCCTGCCCTTACCCCAAGGTGCCCTGTGTGAGTACTGACTCTGGGCAAAGCTCTCTTCCAAGCCTGGAAGAATAGGAAGGTTCGCACTCTGCAAACTTATAGTCAATTTCACAGCATAAAGTTCCCTGTTATTCTTCAAAAAGGCAGCTTCACAACTCTCCCTGGAGTCTGTACTTCCTCATATGATCACCCCTCAACCCCGTACATGAACCCATACCTCTATTTGCTTTTTATTTCCATATATTTAGCTACAACTAAAAAACTCTCCTTCTGAGGGAATATTTTCAGCAATTGTGCTGCATTCTTTGAACTTGTTTCTCCTAATCCAGCAGCCTGTTTCTCTTCCCCACTGTGAAATTGACGAAAACCAGCAACGGGTTTTTATATAGAGACTGGACATAGCATTAATGTTTGAGATTTTTCCCCCTTTTAACACAAGACATTTTCCAGTGCATCTTTATTATTATTATCATTATTCATCGAAAGCTTTTTTATCCAAAAAGATAATTCAGATCTAGAAACCTTGTTCAACCAATTGTTCTCGAGTGGTGCTCTCCTGGGGAGTGAATTATATCCTAAATATAACAGTAAAACATTTTGTTGAAGAATAGAGTAAGTAAAACATATTCTGGTTTTCTTTGCTCATTTGAGTTTATTCAACTCATAACACCTTTTTTTTTTTTTTTTTTTTTTTGGTAAGAAGTGGCAGGCTATTTATCCTGTTTTGCTCAGTGAGGAAGAAAAATACAGGAAAGGACACAGAGCTTTAAAAATAGCATCAATGGCAGAAGTAAACACAAACCCAGGGAGTTGTCTTACTGAACTTCATATTCACCATTAAAGAAAAAATTATCCATGACACCAATGAAAGATGATAAGGCAGACTTTATTCAGGACTATCATGATAGGCGTAGGGACCACTGCAATGGGGTATTGCAATAGGGAAGAGAGATTGGGCTCAACTCTGAAGATAGCAAAGAAAAAGTGGGAATGTATACCCAAAGTGGGGGGAAGGTGGTCAGTAGGTGAAAAATTACTAAGAAGAAACAATAGGAGCAAAGAGGTAAACCTAACTGGGTTCTTGCTAAAGGCAGGCCAGGGCGATCAGACATCACCCAGGAAGATGATGGAGGATGAGGAACCTGGTCAGGTAGTGAGGGTGATCAGATATTGAGGATTAATGTTAAACTGACTCAACAGGATTCTTGGTAAAATTAGACAATGCAGAGATAAACATGGAAGCCCAAAGGTCAGAACCTAATTGATAAGAGAGTTCAGAGGAGCCTGATTAGAGTTTGGTCAAGGAGAGAATCTTTCACCATCAATCCAAGCACAATGCCCAGCACACAGCAGGTGCTCAATAAGTGTTTGTCAAATAAAGAATTGAGTGAGTGTATGCTGTGTTCCAGAACCAACCCTCTCCTTGAAGCATGTCTGGGCAGAGGCTCTTAGTCCACAGCCTTGCTGTGTTGTGGCATTGGCCAGCTGAGGAGAGCAGAGGGTGTCGTATTTTAAAAAGCATCTTGCTCCACAACTTGCACCCACTTCAGAGTCAACCTCAAGAGGACTCTGTCTACATGTGAGATGAGAGTTCTCTAAAAGCTATGTCCAAAGAAGCTTCCCAGGTCCCCTCTGGAGTTTCAGAGGACAGGGGTTCACAGCGCTACCACTGGGGTCTGGGATGGAGAATCTTATGAAAACCCCAAAGTCAAGCCATTGACTTTCCCCTGAAACAGGCTCTATGTTTTGTGCTCCCCAGTATCAGACACTTGCTTGTGCATCCTAGGGGTACCCCTTCCATCAACACTGAACTTCCCATTGTTCCATGAACACCTCCATGCTTTTGTGAGTGCTGTTTCCTCAGGCTAGAATCTTCTTGCACCAATATATTATGTGGAAAACTACTCATCCTTCAAGAACCTGCTTACAAGTCATCTGCACTGGTAAACATTCCCCACTTATCAGAGCTGGGTGAGCATCCAGAGTACTCTGTTCTGGAATTCAAATAGCACTTGCAATTTATCTACTAGCTTTTCTGTCACCTTCTGACTGTGACTGCCTCCCTTTAAGTAGTTCTCAAGCCTACAGGAACATCAAAATCTCCTGGGAGATTGGATGCGGTGGCTCACACCCATAATCTCAGCACTTTGTGAGGCCAAGGCAAGGGGATCACTTGAGCTCAGGAGTTTGAGACCAGCCTGGACAAATGGTGAGAGCCCCATCTCTACAAAACATTTAAAAATTATCTGCGTGTGGTGGCATGTACCTGTAGTCCCAGCTACTCTGGAGGCTGAGGCAAGAGGATTGCTTGAGCCCAGGAGGATGAGGCTGCAGTAAGCTGTGATCACACCTGCACCCCAGCCTGAGTGAAAGAGTAGACCCTATCTCTCAGAAACAAAACAAAACAAAACAAAACAAAACAAAACAAAACAAAAACCTGGGTGCTCTTAAAATATAAAGATGCCCAGGCTTCACATCTGGAGTTTCTGATGCAATAAGTCTGGAGTGGAACCAGGGATACTGAATTTCTAATAGCTCCCAAGATGATTCTGGAAATCAGCCATGTGTGGGAGTCCCATCTAGAAAATAGAGACTGTGCTTTGTTCAGGTTTTTCCTCCAGCCTGTGGCACAGCATGGGCATGGAGTAAGAGATCTATCTTTGGTTGTTAGGTAGGAGTATAAGTAAGTGAATGGACAGATGTCCGGCAGACGTTGAGGGAAAGAACTGCATTCTGAATCACTATATGACTGAGAGAACATGAAAGAGAGATTCTAAATTTAGTTCAGATCCTCTGGGAGTGGGCAGCAGAACTGAACCCCATCCTCTGCTCCAAAGAACCTTGGCTAGTCTAAGGAGCAAACGGTCTGCATTTAATTTCTGGCAGATTCTCTCTTTTCCCTCTGCATTTTTTCCCCATCTCTCCCTGCCTCCTCAAAGGCACTTATAAGTAGCTATCCAGTCTTAGCCAAGTCCCAGATCAGACATCATCAAGTCCTGAGGTATTACAGGACACAAGCCACAGACTTGAACAATGTGGCTAAACACCCAGCCAAGGGCCTGGAATGTGTCTCATTAATGGACGTCCAGCTCTCCAAAAGGCCTAATGAGATCTCTGAGTCAATCCCCGGCAGGGAATCCAACCAAACATAAAAACCAGTGTCAGAAAGGTGAGAAAAACCTTGAGTTGGAGATGGCTGGCTTCCCACCGCACAGGAAAGAGAGTCGACCCTCAACCCTGGAGGCGTGATCTCAGTTGGAGGCAGCAGTGCTTTGCCGGTTCCCCTCCTGGCTCCCCTGCTGTCTGACAGCATTTGGAACCCCTCTGGTGCTCTCCTTAAGAGCCATTAGAATTCATAATTTAAATGCAAGAGCGTTTTTGATAGAAAAAGGAATAATGCTTGATTTAATTTTATTGCCATCAGTTTCACTGGGACAAGGGAAGTGGGGAGGGGAGGGGAGGCCGAACTTCTTCCCCACAAGCAATGACATCTGCTGCTGGCGGGGAAAATGCCCAGAGCAGTGCCTTTCCATGCAATTACTCCTGGGCATGAAAAATAAAAACAACCTTCTTTTCCTCCCCAGTCTGCCAGCCTCTTCCGAATCTCTGGAAACAAGCTCTCTGCAATTGGGCAACCTGACAGGCTGTCCTGCTACAAACATCAGCTGTCACAGACATAATGCAACAAGAAGGGAAGGCTCTAGGGCCGAGCAGAAGTAGTCAGGACAGCTCAACTGTAGCCAGCAAAGGGACTCTTCGGGTAAGCATGACAGAGTCCCTCAGATGGGTCTTGAGAATTTGCCTATATTTCAATGTCTGTTTTCACAGGGAGAATTCATGGGCTACACACAAATCTCATCTTGAAGAAACAAGAACAAGAAGGGAACAAAAAATAGATGGATGCATCTAAACCAATGTCATTGAAATTCTTAATCAAATAAAGTCATAAAAATCACTGTACCCTCCGAAGGTCCCCAGCTCGTACCCTCCCTGACACTCTTGCAATTTAGCCATGAGGAGGGTGTAGGTCTCCTGTAGGGAGAGAGCCAGCTAGCTTCTCCCACTGCCTTGCCAAACTGCACACCCTACAGTGGTCTGGTCAGGGCCACACATCCCACTGCAAAGTTAATTTGGACTTCACTGAGTACATCACATTCCAAAGAGAAAGGATGAATTTGGTGTGGTATGGGACAATGAGCAAGTCCTTCAGTGGTTAGTGCAGACCATATGTCCTGAAGGCCACGCAAGCTGTCTGCCAGACCTACTGCCTCCTCTGGGATTCCAGCCACATTCACCTGGTTAACTAGTTGGTACCACATAACCCTGCTATAGCTGCTTGGACCAGGGAGGCAGGCCTGATTGAAAAACAGCCTAGGAAGAGGCTTGCCTCGAGGACCCGCCAAACAGGCACAATTGTGACCTAATTGAGCTGATCAGATCTCATTGCTTAGACAATTTGAGAGCCCAGCAATAAAAAAAAAAAAAAAAAAAAATAGCAATTGTTAGAGGGAATAAAAACATCCTCCTTACCAACAGGCAGACGAAGTTCCTATCTAATCACCACAGTACCAAAAAAATTATTTTATGAAGAATTAATACTTGTTTTATTTTGTAAAGCATTAAAATAATTATTAAAGGGAAAACTTAAAACTTTTTCTAGACTTATTTATATATTCTTTCTTAATGTCTGTTTAATCTCTGCTGCATATTTTTAAACGTTATTTTATTGTGGTAAGAACATGACATGAGATCTACTTTCTTAACGAATTTTTAAGTGTATAATACATTGTCGTTTACTTTCGGTACAATGTGGTACACCAGATCTCTAGGGCTTACTCGTCTTGCTTAACTGAAACTTTATCGGCATTTATTTTGAAATTTGGGAGAGGGAGGAGATAGTAGCCTATGGATATTCTGGTCTAAATGTCTTGATCTAAGCCTGAAAAAGTACACAGAGAGGGAGCAGGAATAGAAGCCAGGAATAGAAGGGAAGGAGAAAATTGAGCTGTCAGAAGACCAGAGCAGCAGAAGTCGGAAACTCTCTGAGCCTCCATGGTGAGCAGGGAGCAGAGAAAGGGGACTCAGATGCCTGCTTCTCAGACACCTGCCTGAATTCCTGTGGTGCCCCAGAGCTGCTGCTGTGGCCTTGGTGATCTAAGCTTCCCTTATTTCCCCATGTTGCCTTGCGGCAAATTCCTACTTCCTAAACTTCAGTTTGTCTTTGCTTCTTGAAACCTAAAAAAGCCTAACTAAGGCATCAATCACACTAGCAAGTAAAAGAAATTCATTCAGATAGTATTACCAAAGCCAAAGGTCAGGTACTTTAAAGGGAATGGACAGGATATAATGATTTGTGTGGTTCAACTGAGAAGCTTAATTCAAGAAGAGCTTCAAGATGGAAGATAGACTTTGCAGAAGAACGTGGAGTAAATTCAGAAGAGATACCAGGATGAACACATGCAAACCATGTCCTAAGCAGGCAACCTCCAGAGAGCTAGGGATGTACAGTCTGTAGAATAGAAAATTCATGAGGCTAATGATAGACGATGTCAAGTGGAAGCAGGGCTGGAATTGTTTCATGTGCCAAAGATAGAAGAGCATGGGAGTAAAGGTTTTAGTTCAAAATTAGGAAAAGCTTTCCAAATCTGAACTTCATTAGAAGATGGGGTGAGTTGTTTGTCACTGAAAGTGTTCAAGGAGAAACTCAGTTTTTAGACTCTCAATTTAGGTCAGACTCAATTAGAAGTATCGTATTCACTGTAATAAGAAAAGCTAATACCAGGTAAAGAACCCTAAAGCTGAAAATTAAGTGAATGCAGCAACAAACCAAATATATTGAACAAACTTGTAGCTGATCTGAGATCGACAAACGGCAATCTTCAGACTACTGGGGTGAAAATATTCTTGCCTAGAAATTCTGCATTTATTGGACTTCGGGGTATTGTCATTCTTTTATTGTGATCAGTGTGGACAGTCTCTAACTATCCACCTTTATTTAGCTTAAATGGATCAAATAAGAGAATGTTTTATGCATAAATTTTTTTAAGTTATCAGTTGATAAAATCAAGGGATAGAATATTAGAAGAGACCCTTAGAAATCTAGGACAATCTAACATGATCGCAGGATTACTTTTCTCTTCTTTGGGGAACAAATGAAAGTTAATAGACTGTAACCATTATTTGTGAGTTACAAGAATGTCTATGTGCCTTTTTTCCAGAAGATAAATATACTGAGGGAGGGGAAAATGTAATACCTGCCAAATAGCTTTCTCAAAGCTCTTTGTTGGAAGGCTGTGCTGACTTGCTCTCTATAGTTCTTCTAGAGGAGAGAAATAATCTCATCTCCTATTGACCTGAATGAGCTGAGAGGTTACTATTAATGGATACAATAGACTTGAAACTTCTACTCTGAAGGAAGATATAAAAAAGAATCAGGGGGGTGGAGCAAGATGGCCAAATAGGAACAGCTCCAGTCTCCAGCTCCCAGCGCAAGCGACACAGAAGACAAGTGATTTCTGCATTTTCAACTGAGGTACTGGGTTCATCTCACTAGGGAGTGCCGGACAATTGGTGCTGGTCAGCTCCTGCAGCCCGACCAGCGAGAGCTGAAACAGGGCGAGGCATCGCCTCACTTGGGAAGCACAAGGGGAAAGGGAATCCCTTTTCCTAGCCAGGGGAACTGAGACACACAACACCTGGAAAATCGAGTAACTCCCACGCCAATACTGCGCTTTACCAAGGGTCTTAGCAAATGGGCACACCAGGAGATTATATCCCACACCTGGCCGGGAGGGTCCCATGCCCACGGAGCCTCCCTCACTGCTAGCACAGCAGTCTGCGATCTAACGGCAAGGCAGCAGCAAGGCTAGGGGAGGGGCACACGCCATTGCTGAGGCTTAAGTAGGTAAACAAAGCCGCTGGGAAGCTCGAACTGGGTGGAGCTCACAGCAGCTCAAGGAGGCCTGCCTGTCTCTGTAGACTCCACCTCTGGGGACAGGGCACAGCTAAACAACAACAACAATAACAACAAAAAAAAGCAGCAGAAACCTCTGCAGACACAAACGACTTTGTCTGACAGCTTTGAAGAGAGCAGTGGATCTCCCAACACAGAGGTTGAGATCTGAGAAAGGACAGACTGCCTGCTCAAGTGGGTCCCTGACCCCTGAGTAGCCTAACTGGGAGACATCCCCCATTAGGGGCAGACCGACACCCCACACCTCACACAGTGGAGTACACCCCTGAGAGAAAGCTTCCAAAGCAAGTATCAGACAGGTACACTCGCTGTTCAGCAATATTCTATCTTCTGCAGCCTCTGCTGCTGATACCCAGGCAAACAGGGTCTAGAGTGGACCTCAAGCAATCTCCAACAGACCTACAGCTGAGGGTCCTGACTGTTAGAAGGAAAACTAACAAACAGGAAGGACACCCACACCAAAACCGCATCAGTACGTCACCATCATCAAAGACCAGAGGCAGATAAAACCACAAGGATGGGGAAAAAGCAGGGCAGAAAAGCTGGAAGTTCAAAAAATAAGAGCGCATCTCCCCCTCCAAAGGAATGCAGCTCATCGCCAGCAATGGATCAAAGCTGGATGGAGAATGACTTTGATGAGATGAGAGAAGAAGTCTTCAGTCCATCAAACTTCTCAGAGCTGAAGGAGGAATTACGTACCCAGGGCAAAGAAACTAAAGATCTTGAAAAAAGAGTGGAAGAATTGATAACTAGAATAATTAATGCAGAGAAGGCCATAAATGAACTGACAGAGATGAAAACCATGACACGAGTAATACGTGACAAATGCACAAGCTTCAGTAACTGACTCGATCAACTGGAAGAAAGAGTATCAGCGGTTGAGGATCAAATGAATGAAATGAAGCAAGAAGAGAAATCTAAAGAAAAAAGAAGAAAAAGAAATGAACAAAGCCTGCAAGAAGTATGGGATTATGTAAAAAGACCAAATCTACATCTGATTGGGGTGCTTGAAAGTGAAGGGGAAAATGGAACCAAGTTGGAAAACACTCTTCAGGATATCATATGGAACCAAAAAAGAGCCTGCATTGCCAAGACAATCCTAGGTCAAAAGAACAAAGCTGGAGGAATCACGCTACCTGACTTGAAACTATACTACAAGGCTACGGTAACCAAAACAGCATGGTACTGGTACCAAAACAGAGATATAGACCAATGGAATAGAACAGAGTCCTCAGAAATAATACCACATCTGATCTTTGACAAACCTGAGAAAAACAAGAAATGGGGAAAGGATTTCCTATTTAATAAATGGTGCTGGGAAAACTGGCTAGCCATAAGTAGAAAGCTGAAACTGGATCCTTTCCTCACTCCTTATACGAAAATTAATTCAAGATGGATTAGAGACTTAAATGTTAGACCTAATACCATAAAAACCCTAGCAGAAAACCTAGGTAATACCATTCAGGACATAGGCATGGGCAAGGACTTCATGTCTAAAACACCAAAAGCAATGGCAACAAAAGCCAAAATTGACAAATGGGATCTAATTAAACTAAAGAGCTTCTGCACAGCAAAAGAAACTACCATCAGAGTGAACAGGCAACCTACCGAATGGGAGAAAATTTTTGCAATCTGCTCATCTGACAAAGGGCTAATATCCAGAACCTACAAAGAAATCAAACAAATTTACAAGAAAAAAACAAACCTCATCAAAAAGTGGGCAAAGGATATGAACAGACATTTCTCAAAAGAAGACATTCATACAGCCAACAGACACATGAGAAAATGCTCATCATCACTGGCCATCAGAGAAATGCAAATCAAAACCACAATGAGATACCATCTCACACCAGTTAGAATGGTAATCATTAAAAAGTCAGGAAACAACAGGTGCTGGAGAGGATGTGGAGAAATAGGAACACTTTTATACTGTTGGTGGGATTGTAAACTAGTTCAACCATTATGGAAAACAGTATGGCGATTCCTCAAGGCCCTAGGACTAGAAGTACCATATGACCCAGCCATCCCATTACTGGGTATATACCCAAAGGATTATAAATCATGCTGCTATAAAGACACATGCACACGTATGTTTATTGCAGCACTATTCACAATAGCAAAGACTTGGAATCAACCCAAATGTCCATCAGTGACAGACTGGATTAAGAAAATGTGGCACATATACACCATGGAATACTATGCAGCCATAAAAAAGGATGAGTTTGTGTCCTTTGTAGGGACATGGATGCAGCTGGAAACCGTCATTCTCAGCAAACTATTGCAAGAACAGAAAACCAAACACCGCATATTCTCACTCATAGGTGGGAACTGAACAATGAGATCACTTGGACTCGGGAAGGGGAACACCACACACCGGGGCCTATTATGGACGGGGGGAGGGGGGAGGGATTGCATTGGGAGTTATACCTGATGTAAATGACGAGTTGATGGGTGCTGACGAGTTGATGGGTGCAGCACACCAACATGGCACAAGTATACATATGTAACAAACCTGCACATTATGCACATGTACCCTAGAACTTAAAGTATAATAAAGTATAATAATAATTTAAAAAAAAAAAAAAAAAAAGAATCAGACTACCTCTCTGCAACTACTGTTCCCTGCAGGAACAGCCACTTCGTTTCTGCCAAAGATTTGAGAACTATAAGCAAAACCTTTCTACTATATCCCATCACTAAGCAAGTTCTGCCACCTTGGGTTACAAGACTATTCAGATCTTCTTAAAACATTACTTTTGGCAGAAAGCTGGAAGCAAAGTAAATAATATAAGAATATTTCTTAGGATTGTATTTGATAATGAAGAAAAGGACAACACGATTTTTGGACTTAGAGTCCTAAAATGTCCATCTCATTGCAAGGAAAAGAATATCAATAACTTCTAACACTGGAATCAGGGGCATCCCTAATTTTGGAAAAGTCCCATGATACTTTATTTGGTAGGAGACTGGACAAATAATTGCTGTTTCCTTGCATCTCCAAAGCATTACACATGCGCTTATGCAGCTAACTTTATATATAACAGCTGAAATAATATTTCATGCAAATGTTCTAAGTATAGGAAAGGAAATGCAATGAGAACAGCTTCAGCATTTCCAGAGGGAAAATTGATCTTTAGCACTTGATGTGTAATCAAACACTGAAATGATTTTTTTCACTTGATAACCTTCCAGCAGGAATCCTGACATAATGCTTAAGAGCCTCCACTGTTGTTGAATTTTAACCTTCCTTTAAAAATATGAATAGAACTTTGTTTGCTAATTCAAACCTGAAAACAATTTGAAAAGTATTTCATTTTTTTATATGCTCTAGAATTTTAAGCATGTTCAAATGAAGTAAATAGGGGAAAAAATGTATCTAGCTTGTTAGCTTTATTCAGCCATACCCATTATGGTAAAAAAATAAATAAATAAATAAACTCTTCAGGAAATAGGTCAGGCGCAGTGGCCCACTCCTGTAATCCCAGCACTTTGAGAGGCTAAGACAGGCAGATCACTTGAGGTTAGGAGTTCAAGATCAGCCTGGCCAACATGATGAAACTCTGTTTCTACTAAAAATACAAAAATTAGCTGGGCGTGGTACTGCATGCCTGTAGTCCCAGCTACTCAGGAGGCTGAGGCAGGAGAATCGCGTGAACCTGGGAGGTGGAGGTTGCAGTGGGCCGAGACAGCCCCACTGCACTCCAGCCTAGGCAACAGAGCAAGACTCTGTCTCAAAAAGAAAAAAAAAAAGGAAAAAAAAATTCTTAAGGAAAAGAATACAAAAAAAAAAAAAAGTTTGAAACTAATGTCACAGGGAAGGATGATCTTTAATCCTAAATAAGTTGAGTTTTAAAGGGAAAACAATGAAACCACTAGCTTAAAAGCAAAACAAGATTTAAGAGATAGAAATGCAGTGGGGACTACTCTGCAGTTAAAATGACTAGACTATTTCATTTGATGCAAGTTAGATGTGATGCTTATGCAAACCATTAGAAGTTGCCTGGAATATATGAAATTCTAAGAAATACAATAATACATGCTGTGTGATGCATCATGCAAAACTTGTGAAAATAAAATAGGAGAGATAAAATAAATTTGAGTTTTGAAATATAAGAAAAATAAGATGTGACATCCTTGATAGAAGTGCTTTTAATAATGGCACTTTGAAGTATGTATTAAAAAGAATATAAGCAAATCCATGTTCTTTTGGAATGTGTATGCCCATGTAAGAGATCCTAGCAAGCTCACTGTATCCAATGGCACAGAAATGGTGTCTGTCCCAAAGCCAGGCTGGAGAGGAACACAGTGTTTATGACTTCCTATCTCCCAGCCCCATGGAGTTGCCTTGGTGACGTTCCTCTCGTACTGACCTGCTCTCCCAAAATACAACAAGCCAGATGCCCGTGGGTTTGGGTGTGTCTAATTGAGCCACACTAAGCACCAAATGACCTGGAAATGTCGAATCCTGCTTTTGTCAGAACAAATTACTGGGTTACTGTCATGTTCCTCTGCAGACTAATTTATGATTCAATACAAAGTCCTGTGCAAAGCCTTGGGCCAAGTCTGCTGCCTACTTCACTCCCACATGCATAGTTGTGGACATGCTGCTCTGATATGAAGAGCATCCAGTCTGAAATGGTGAGACTAATAAGAAAACCATCAAATGAAACACTGCAAGAGTCCTGGAATGAGGTGTGCATTTTGTGCCTTTTGCTCCTCAAAAGATTATTTTTTGGAAAGAGAGCCCTAGTATGCTCTCTACAAATTACCCTCTGCAATATTGCTACTGAGCCCATGTTCCATGCCATGGTGGTGAGCTCTAACCTCACAACTCTAATATTTTTTGTATCAAAGCATGTTCATTGCATAAACAATTTACCAAGGTAGAGCGTTCACAGAAAGAAACTTGAACATCTCGTTTGAGCTGAAGATATGTTGGTGTCTGGTAGAACAGGCTCTGCCCCTCTAAGCTCTCTCTCAACTCACCACCCTACCACAGGGCCCTGAAAGGGCACAGGACGCTGGTTCTAAGTGCTTAGGGAATTTCTCTAGACTGCACTGTCAACTACACTCAAACAGTCTGGAGAATATTGTACTCAACACCCTCCATCTGAAGTCTGAAAGGAAAAGAATTACCTAGTAATCAGAGGCAACTGACTCCAAATGTGAAAAGTATGGCAGATTTAATTACATCCAAATTAAGGATTTCTGGCCAGGCGCGGTGGCTCACGCCTTTAATTCCAGCACTTTGGGAGGCCGAGGTGGGTGGATCACTCGAGGCGAGCAGTTCCAGACCACCCTGGCCATCACGGTGAAACCCTGTTTCTACTAAAAATACAAAAATTAGCCGGGCATGGTGGCGCACACCTGTAATCCCAGCTACTCAGAAGGCTAAGGCAGGGAAATCGCTTGAACTCGGGAGGAGGAGGTTGCAGTGAGCCAAGATTGCACCACTGCACTCCAGCCTCGGAGACAGAGCGAGACTCTGTCTCAAAAAAAAAAAAAAAAAGAAAGAAAAAAAATTAAGGATTTATATTTAATAAAGAACACCATGGCAAATTTAATGAATGGAAATGAATTTGGGAAGACATATACTACATATTAACAGGTGATATTAATCTTAGATATTACTTAATGTATAATGAACAAATCAATAAACAAAAGAAATGCTCACATTTTAGCATTATATTTTGTTGTTTTCCTTTTGGACTTCACATGGAGGGTGTTGAGTATAATATTCTCCAGATTCAGGCTCTCTATCATCATTAATCTATGCAAAGCCCTTCTCTTGTTTTATTTCTGTATTTTCCTCATCATAACCTACCAACACCCTTACTTCCCTTCCGTGGTCCCATAGGCATTAATTATACTATAATTAATATATATTTTTATATATTAATATATATTCTTGGATTATATATATACGTCCTGAAAAAGATATGTGAAAGTGATTTCAATTTATATAAATAGTATTGAGCTACATATGTCCTTTAGTTTCCTCTCATTTTATTCAAAACTATATATAACTATATATCTGTATATATAGATATATATATCTCACTGCATCTACATAAATAATATATCATTGCTTCTGACTGCTAGATAGTGTTCCATGATTTGCATCCAGCACTTACTACTAAGTACAGCCATATTGCTCTTCAGGACTGTTCCTTTACATTCCAGGAGTGATGCAAGAGAATTCCTGTTTGCTCATAATTGGTATTATCCAACTTTCTAACTTTTCCCAATCTGATTGTTGTAAAGTGGCGTCTCATTATTCCTTTCATTTGCATTTCTCCAATTACTGCTGAAAATGGACATCTCTTCACATGTGTGTTACCCATTTATATTTCTCCTTCTATAGATAGCTTATTCATTTCTTGTGACCATTGTCTTTCATTTATTGATTTGTTCATTGTATGTATTCAGTAATATCTAAGATTAATATCACGTGTTAATATATAGTATATATCTTCCCAAGTCTATTTCCATTCTGTTAAATTTACCTATGGTGTTATTTATTAAATAGAAATCCTTAATTTTGATGTAGTTAAATGTACCATAGTTTTCACATTATTTTTGCACTTTTTGCATTATGCTTAAGATAATCTCCACTACAACATCACAAGAAATTTTTATTAGAATTACATTAAATTTCTAGATTAACTCAGGTATAATTTGTATCTTTACAACATTCATCTTGTCATGAAAATGTTACAGCTCTCCAATTATTCAGGTCTTCTTTTATGTCTTTCATAAGGTTAAAAAAAATTTCTTATAACAATTTTCCCTGTTCTTTGTAGGTTATTCCTAACTATAATTTTTATTGTGATTATGAATAATGTTTGTTTTCCTATGGCATTTTCTATTAAATTATTGCTATGGGAGACTTTTCAAAGTTTATTTTAACTAGAAAACTTCCAACTCTCTTATTGTATTAAGTGTTTGCTTATTGTGTTTTCTATGCAGATGATTATTTTATCTGCAAATAATGGCAAGTTTGTTCCTCCTTTGAATCCTTCTATTTCTCATTTCCATTTCTTGTCTTCCTGTACTAGCCAAGACCTTTAGTTCTTTATAGAATGGTAAGCAGTGCTGACATGACAAATTCTTGTTTTGTTCCTGATCTATAAGAGAGTGAATTTAGTTTCTCCATCAAATACGATGTTGTCTGTAGGGTTTTTGTACATAATATTTATGAAGTTAAGGGAGTTTCCTTCATGTCTTAGTTTACTGAGAAGTGCTTTTCCTAATTAAGAGATATTAAAATTTGTCAAATTCTATCTATTAATGTGAGTGTCAACAGTAGATTTTTTTGATTTTAGAAATTTTTAAAAATTTTTAATTAAAATTTAATCTTAAGTTTTTTCTGATTTTAAGTTTCTGACTGATTTTAAGTCATGTAATTTCTGGGACAAATGCTACTAGATCTATATATATATATAAATTTTATTTTAAGTTCCAGGATACATGTGCAGAACATGCAGGTTTGTTACATAGGTATACATGTGCCATGGTGGTTTGCTGCACCTATTTACCCATCCTCTAATTTTCCTTCCTTCACCCGCCACCCCCAACAGGCCTGGGTATGTGTTGTTCCCCTCCCTGTGTCCATGTGTTCTCATTGTTCAACTCCCACTTATGAGTGAGAACAAGTGATGTTTGATTTTCTGTTCCTGTGTTAGTTTGCTGAGAATGATGGTTTCCATCTTCATCCATGTCCCTGCAAAGGACATGAACTCATCCTTTTTTATGACTACATAGTATTCCATGGTGTATATGTGCCACATTTTCTTTATCCGGTCTATCACTGATAGGCATTTGGATTCACTCCAACCCTATTGTAAATGGTTCTGCAATGAACATATGTGTGCATGTATCTTTATAGTAGAATGATTTATATTCCTTTGGGTATATACCCAGTAATGGAATTGCTGGGTCAAATGGAATTTATGGTTCTAGATCCTTGAGGAATCACCATACTGTCTTCCACAATGGTTGAACTAATTTACATTCCCATGAATAGTGTAAAAGTGTTCCTTTTTCTCCACAACTTCTCCAGCATCTATTGTTTCTTGACTTTTTAATAATCACCATTCTGATCAGCATGAGATGGTATCTCATTGTGATTTTGATTTGCATTTCTCTAATGATCAGTCATGTTGAGCTTTTTTTCATGTTTGTTGGCTGTGTAAATGTCTTCTTTTACAGTGTCTATTCATATCCTTTGCCCACTTCTTGTTGGGGTTGTTTATTTCTTGTAAATTTGTTTAAGTTCCTTATAAATTCTGGATATTAGACCTTTGTCAGATGTGTAGATTGCAAAAATTTTCTCCCATTCTGTAGGTTGCCTGGTCACTCTGATGATGGTTTCTTTTGCTGTGCAGAAGTTCTTTAGTTTAATTAGATCTCATTTGTCAATGTTGACTTTGTTGCAATTGCTTTGGCATTTTCATCATGAAGTCTTTACTCATGCCTGTTCATAGTATATTTCTATAATACAGTTGACCCTTGAATAACCTGGGGGTTAGGGGTGCCGCCCCTCATGCAGTTGAAACTCTGCATATAGGCCAGGTGCGGTGGCTCACGTCTGTAATCCCAGCAGTTTGGGAGGCCAAGGCAGGCAGAACACAAGATCAGGAGATTGAGATCATCCTGGCTAATGCAGTGAAACCTTGTCTCTACCAAAAAATACCAAAAAATAGCCAGGCATGGTGGCACGCACCTGTAGTCCCAGCTACTCGGGAGCTGAGGCAGGAGAATTGCTTGAATCTGGGAAGCAGAGGTTGCAGTGAGCCAAGATCGCGCCACTGCACTCTAGCCTGGGTGACAGAGCAAGACTCCAAAAAAAAAAAAGGAGAAAATCTGCATATAACTTTTGACTCCCCAAAAACTTAACTGCCGATAGCCTACTGTTGACCAAAAGCCTTATGAATAACATAAAAAGTTGATTAACACATGTTTGGTATGTTATATGTATTATATATTGCATTGTTACAATAAAGTAAGTTAGAAAAAATAAAATGTTATTAAGAAAGTCATAAGGAAGAAAAAAATATTTATTATTCATTAAGTGAAAATGGATCATCATAAAGGTCATCATCTTTGTTGTCTTCATGCTGAGTAGACTGAGAAGGAGGAAGAGGAGGGATTGGTCTTTCGATCTCAATGGTGGCAGAGGCAGAAGAAAATCTGCATATAAATGGACCCACTTGATTCAAATGTGTTGTTCAAGGGTCCACTGTATATTGGTTGGTTCTCATCTAATATTTTACATAAGAATCTTCTATCTCTGTCATAAACAAAATGAACTTAAAATTTTATTTTGTTGTACTGACTTGGTTTTACAAATCAAGGTTATGCCAGCCTCAGAAATGACTAGAATTGCTTTTGTTCTTTTTATTTTCTGAAGCAATTTACTTAGATACAAATTATCTAATTAATAAATTAACTAATTAGCTTCCTGAAATTCTATGAGAACCCATCCTCTAAAACCATCTAGATTGAAACTTTTTCTATGAAATTAGGATAATTTCTATTTCAATCCATTTGAAGTTTCTATTTTTAAATCTGAGAGTAATGGTTGCTTATAATTTTACTATTTTAGGCCAGGCATGGTGGCTCATAACTGTAATCCCAACACTTTGGGAGGCCCAGGAGGGTGGATCACCGGAGGCCAGGAGTTCGAGACCAGCCTGGTCAACATGGCGAAACCCCGTCTCTACTAAACATACAAAAAATGTAGTTGGGTGTTGGGGCGCATGCCTGTAATCCCAGCCACTCGGGTGGCTGAGGCAGGAGAATCACTTGAACCCAGGAGGCAGAGGTTTCAGTGAGCTGAGCTTGTGCCACTGCACCCCAGCCTGGGCAACAGAATGAGATTCTGCCTCAAAAAAAAAAAAAAAAAAATGATATTTTAAAATTTCTTTTACTTTTGATTATTTCCCCTTTCACTGAGTGTTTTATTTGCATATTCTCTTTTATCTTTGATTAATCTTGTCAAGTATTTGTCTAATATTAATAATTATTTTAAAAACCATTATTTTGGAAGTTTTCAATTTGATCTCTATTTTTGCTCTAATATTTGTTATTTATTTTCTTCATTTTTCTTTCTTATTTGGTGTTCTTTTTCTATCTTTTAAGACAGAATATTTATTTTCTATTCTATAGATCAAAGCTATACATTTTCCTCTGCATATTGATTTAGTTCTGTCCAATAAATCTTGACCTTTACTACCTTCATCTATTTTTAGTTTTCTTTCTGCATAGTTTTGTTTTAAATATTTCTCTCATAGAAACATATTTCTCTAATCTGAGAGTTTCTTTTGACTGGTGCAGCCTGGTTACATTTATTGTAATTACGACAGAATCTATTTAATCCTATTTTAAGATTTATTTAATCTTATTTTATGTTTTCGATGTATCGTGTATTTTTGAAGATTTTCTACTCCATTGCTAATTTTCATTGAATAAATCAGTATATTTTTCTGATGGTTTGAAAGTTACACATTCCAGGTCGAGCGTCAGGGCTTATGCCTGTAATCCCACCACTTTGAGAGGTTGAGGCAGGTAGATTGCCTGGTCACCCCACTGCACTCCAGCCTGAGTGACAGAGCGAGACCTTGTCTCAAAAAAAAAAAAAAAAAAAGACAAAGAAAAAGACAAAGAAAAGGAGAGAAAGTTACATATTCTGGAGCTAACAGCTGTACTGGTGGCTCTTTGATTTTGTCATTTTCTGACTGTAGTAAAAGCCAGTTCCTTCTAACTCAGCTCTGTCATATAGTTCTAGGACGTTTTTCCTGAAAATTCAACTTTGAAGCTGTTTCAGCAACTTTCCCAATAACTGAGGAATCTATAGCCCTTAAAAATCCCTTTTTATTTAAACTAGCTTGAGTGGACTCTGTTACGCAACCAAAGTCTTTACTTGGTCAGAAAGATAGTTTTCATCTCAATTCCTTTAATGAATATTCATCCATTTGGGATTTCTATGTTTAAATACAAGCGATACTTGCTTATAATTTTATTCTTTTAAAATCTCTTCTATTTATAATTATTTCTTCTTTTCATAGTATATTTTGTTTATTTACATGTTCTCTCTTATCTTTGATAAGTCTTGTCAAAGACCTGTCTAATTAGCTTCCTAACAAGTATCTTAGCATGTTCTCATATCCTTCTGATATCTTTATTACTATCTTGTAAATATATTATTATCATCAATAGCTTTAGTTCTTTTTTTTTTTTCTGAGATGGTGTCTCACTTCGTTGCCCAGGCTGGAATTCAGTGGCACAATCTCAGCTCCCTGCAACCTCTGCCTCCTGAATAAAAGTGATTCTCCCACCTCAGCCTCCCAAATAGCTGGGATTACAGGCACCTATTCCCATGCCCAGCTAATTTTTAAATTTTTAGTAGAGATGGGATTTCACCATGTTGGCCAGGCTGGTCTCCAACTCCTAACCACAGGTGATCCATCCACCTTGGTCTCCCAAAGTGCTGGGATAGCAGACATGAGCCACAGCACCCGGCCTAGTTCTAAATTTGTAACGGATTTTTTTTCTTTATGTGTTATTTATCTGCTACCACAACAACACATGTAATAAACACATACAAAATCTCAGTGCCATAAAAAACAAACATTCAGTTTTGCTCACAAGTCTATGAAGTGAACTGAGCAGATCTGATCTGAGCTGGGATTGGTAAGGCACACTCATTCATCTGAGATTACCTACAGGTCATCTAGAAGTCTTCCAATATCTTGACTGCCTCCGTTACATGTCTGGAGCCTACTCTGGGACAACTGAGCTGACTCAGCTCTGCCTGACATGGTCTACAGTCTTCCAATACACTAGAGTGGACTTGTTTTTATGGTGGTAGAGAGAGTGCAGAGGTATTCAGGCCCCCTGAAGCTTTGGCTTAGAACTGGCATACCATCATTTTTTGCCACATTCTAATGGCCAAAGCAAGTCACAAAGCCAACCCAGATTCAAACGGTGAGAAAATAGACCCTACTTCTTGATTAGAGAACTGCAAAGTCACATTTCAAAAGCCACAGACAGAGAGAGGGGTGGGAAGTCAGGGTTATCCTTACAATCACTCCATTGTTTCAGTTATCTACTGCTTTGTAACAAAGCACCCCAAAATATAGCAGCTTAGGATAAAACCTTATCATTATCTCTTATGATTCTACATTATGGCCAGATTTAGATAGGCGGTTCTCACCTGGGTCTTTAATTCAGTTGCAGACAGATAATGGCTGGGGCTGAAGTCATCTGAAGGCTCAATGGAACAGGGCATCCACGACAGTTCCCTTAGCCACATGTCTGGTGGCCTCAGCTGAGATGACTGAAATACCTGGGGACTTGCTTCCATGTGGCCTGTCCATGTTGCTAGTTTGTAAAGTTTCAGCATAACAGTCTCAGGATATTCAAAATTCTTTCATGGCTGCTTGTTTTCACCACAGTAAGCATTCCAAGATCCCAGCCTTAAAAGTCACAGTGTCTCTTCTGCCACACTCTACTGCTTACACAGGGCAAGCACTGATTCAGTAGAGAAGACTGCATGAAGCTTTGGATACTGGAAGGTATTTGTGGGCACCATACATACGTATGTGTGTAATATCATGTGTGTGTGATATCATCTTCAGCTTAGCTTCTGAATTTGTAGTTTCTATTCTTTCCATGTGAATAAATATATGTGTACATGATGCTGTTTTGTAGACAATAAATTTTAGTTCTTTATTTCCTATGTCTACTAAAGTATTGAGTTTACTTTCCTTCTTGTCAGACTATCTAATTCTTTAAACAGTGTTCTCAAAGTGGATGTTTTTGAGGCCTTGCATGACTAAAAATATCGTTATTTCTTACATTTAATTTTTTGAAGTTCCCTTTCTTCAATACTTTGCATCCTGTGTTGCTATTGAAACACTTCTCTAAGTGATTAGACTAAGTTTTCTTTATTATATACTTTATCCACTCTAATGCACACTCTCAAGTAATGTTGCCCCTCAGGGAACCTATATTTCCTGCATAGGCTCTCCTCTTTTCCAACAGCTGCCTCAGTGATAACCCAGTTCTGGAAGTGGAGAATGGAGAAAGGAGGCAGCATCCAGGCTCCAGCTCAAGGTTATACCTGCTTTTATCCACCCCTACTCATGCCCAAGCCACAGGCTTCATAATATCCTGCAGTCTCAAGTCAAGAGCTGGCCCTGCCACTGTCCTCCTCACAGTGGCTGTGGGAAAGGCAATGTCTCACTCAGGAAAAGATGGGGCACAACAAGAACACCCCCCAGCCTGCTTCCATTCCAGGCTACCTTCAGCATCAACCTCCATCATTTACCCTCTCCCCACAGCCATGAAGAGTCTCCATCACCTCCACCTCCTCAGGCAGTTCTCACAATGTCAGTTCTGATACATGACATTCCTCCTCTTGGCTCCAGGTCATCCTCAGAGCAGGGATCACGTTATTTTGCCATCTGATCAGAAACTACATGTCCCATGCCCCAGACCCTTCAATTCATTTTAAGATAACACAATATGATATTAAAATGTAGGGTTGAAATTAGAACATGCCAAACTTAAGAACATATTTGACATGAGTTTTTTTTAGTAAACTCTAGTTTAAAAATTTTCATTAGATGTTTTACTTTATATAATTACCTAGTTTAAAAAACTGAGGTAAAATGAATAAAGCATCATATGTTATATATGATAATTTTCTAAGATTGTTTAATCAATAAAGAATAAAAAAGTACCATTACAAGTGTATTGATCTTGGTAAAACAGAAGGACACAAATATCTTGTTATAAATTGTTGGATGCATTCCCGTGTTTCCCTTGTTCTAGAACATTTGGCATTCTTTATCAACTAGTATATAAAAGAATAGAAAAGCAAATGTGTCTCATATTTCCTTTATACTACTATATTAATAAATCAGAAAGATAGTCCACTAGAAAGAATAAATGGCTTCAATTATAAGCCATATATAAGTAATGGATCTGGCCATGTATGAGAAAACATGTTTTCCTTTTATATTCACACCATTCTCAATATCTCATTCCTGACACCAGATCTATGGTGTTTTTCCCACTTGATCTATTATCCAACACTAGCTGGGTGTTTAACAATTCAATTCCATTCTGACACTGTCTCAAGTTAGTGCAGAACCCATAGGTTAAGGGCCTCCCACAAGACTCTACCCCCACTACAGATGCCAATGATAAGTAGTAGGTTTTCTGGTTACCCACAGCCTGTACAACTTGGCTACGAATTGGAAGTTCTGAGCCCTCCTTGGGCTCAATAGTTTGCTACAGCAACTCACAGAACGCAGGGAAACACTTGTGTTTCCTGGCTTATTATATAATAAAGGATGTGATAAAGAATACAGATAAACAGCCAGGTGAAGGTACATGGGGCAAGGTCTGAAGGGTCCCAAGCACAGCAGCTTCTATTGCCATGGAGTACAGGTTTGCCACCTTCTAGCACATGGATGTGTTTAGCACCCTAAGAATTCCTCAAACCCTGTCATTTAGGGATTTTGAAGGTGGCTTCATCATGTAGACATGATCAATTATTAACTAAATCTTCAGCTCATCTTCCCTCTTCAGAGTAGGGGGTTGGGGTTGAAAGTTCCAGGCTTCTAATTATGGCTTGGTCTTTCTGATGACTAGCACCCATGTAGGAGCCCACCAAAAGTGGCTCTTATCACCCTGAAAATTTCAAGGGATTTAGGAGCTCTGTGTCAGGAATTGGGTAAAAGGTGAAATGTTAGAACAAAAGATGCACCTAGCATCCCTACCACTCAGGAAATAACAAAGGTTTAAGAGCTCCGGCCAGGAGCAGAGAACAAGACCAATATACACATATGTCTTGTTACATCAAAAAATCACAGGCTAAAAGCAAAGTTTTCTCGTTTTGTTCAACCTATATCAATCTTTGAAGTCACTCACAGTTGAACCTTTTGTCTTGTTTCAAGTGCCGTCTATAAATTTTATTATTTTCAGTATAGAGTCTTTCTACTTGTTAAATTCACTCAAATCACAGCCCTCTTGCTGTTCAGGGTTTTTTTGTTTTGTCATTGTTCTTTATTTTCATGTAATAAATGATTTGTCAAGGTCATCATTTTTGCTTGCAACTTTATTTTGAAACATTTTTTGCAGTTGAAAATACATTTTTTTTGCTGATATTGAATTGTGAGCACACAAACCAAGCACAACGTTATGGTCTTTCTCTCCATATTCTTAAATATAAGAATATATATAAATATTTATATCTTTATATTCTAAGAGTTTGGCACATATAGCTAGCAGTGCTTTTGCCATCTGTTTATTTTGGATGTTATTGACATGAATCTACAGTAAAAAATTCACCATTGGGATCTTTTCTATTAGTACATTTTTCAACTGAAATACCACACTAGAAGAATATTCTTGAACTGACACATTGGAAATACTTTCTTTCCAGTTTACCTGAACTTTCAGAAGAATTTCTCTTTTTTTTTTTTTCTTGAGACAGAGTCTCACTCTGTCGCCCAGGTTGGAGTGCAGTGGCGCGATCTCGGCTCACCACAACCTCCGCCTCAGCCTCCCAAGTAGTTGGGATTACAGGCACCCGCCACCAAGCCCGGCTAATTTTTGTGTATTTTTAGTAGAGACGGGGTTTCACCATGTGGGCCAGACTGGTCTCGAACTCCTGACCTCAGGTAATCCACCCACCGCAGCCTCCTTAGATTATAGATGTGAGCCACTGCATCCGGCCTAAGAATTTCTTAAGCATGGGTTTTAAAGGAGAACTTCAAAAGCAATAGCGTATGTGTTCCTTCAATTTTTTTTTTTTTTTTTTTTTTTTTTGAGATAGGGTCTCTGTTGCCCAGGCTGGAGTGCAGTGGCACAATCTCGGCTCACTGCAATCTCTGCCTCCCAGATTCAAGCAATTCTCCTACCTCAGCCTCCTGACTAGCTGGGACTACAGGCATGCCTCACTATGCCCAGGTAATTTTTTGTATTTTCAGCAGAGATGGGGTTTTATCATGTTGGCCAGGCTGGTGTTGAACTCCTGGCATCAAGTGATCCACCCACCTCGGCCTCCTAAAGTGTTAGGGTTAAAGGCGTGAGCCACCACTCCTGGCCTGTATTCCTTCAATTTTCGAATTATTTTCTTGCTTGATTTGAAAAATGTGGGTGGATTGAGAGATTCTTTTTTTGTTCAAACCAAAATATAACATTTATTTCTAAAACACAGCAGCATTGGCACATTGGGGTTCATTCAGAGGCTGATCCTTAGATGTAGTTACTATAGGTCAAATAGCAATTTCATTATCAAATTCTGCAGAATTGATCCTTTTTGTGGGGTAGGTCTTCCTTGGCACTGAAAATACTGAAAACAATTGTAGAAGTTGTTTTTGAAATTTTGTTTGTTTGCTTTATTTTGTTTTTAAGAAAAATTTGAAGGTCATTTTTCTCAAAGGGCCCCAAATGTCTCCTAAAAACACAATTCCTCTAGCAGGGGCCTGACTCGGCTGACTGATAACAGCCCTCTGCCCATTCATCATACAGACCTGAAATAAGGGGAGTCCACTCCTCGCTTGGGCAAATGAGGGGAGTCTACTCCTCACCAGAGCTCCAGCTAGGCCCTCTGGTGCTAAGAAAGACAGAATTCAGAGAGCAAGAAGGAAGAAAGTGGGCCCAGCCCCTGCACTCTGAGCCTGCTCAGCCCTTGTGGTATTTGTTGCTGTGTTTGAATGGCTTTTGGCTCCAGAGCCCACTTTTACTCTTAGCTTCCTGCTTGCTACCTTCCTGGCTTCAGCTATGCCCACTCCATTTTCATACTCCATCTTAGTACCTGGAAAAATCAGCCATGTTCGATATCCCAGGCCTGTGCTCTGCCCTAGAGGGAAGGAGACACTTAATGAACTGTGAAGTGTACCCATCATGCTCTCATGAACCTTTTTTGGTAGTGGAGCATCAAAATGCCTCACCACTTGGTGGGAAGACTGAAGACAGGCAAATTCATTCCTGCAAAGAATATGACCTGGCTAAGGTCCAAGATGCTATGGCCATTAAGTTAAATGAGAGGTGGGGAGTAACCATCTGTTAGCTGTGCAAAGTAAATAAAAAGCAGACATCTGGGGAGACAGGTGATGGGGTGGAAATGAAGTTGAACTGAAATGCAGGAGGCTTATTTGATAGCCTTAGCTTTGCTGACCATAGTATCTGTGTGACTTTGGGGAAGGTCACTAAACCTCAGAGGACCTTAGTTTCCTCAGCAGCACATCAAGAATATGGAACTGGATGACAGTCAAGGTAGTTACAAACCCAAAAGATTTTTCTTGACCCCAATCGACCTGTCCAGCTATGTGGACACACATTAAGTACAGCCTTTGCTCATAATAGGGATTTGATATGCTAAACTGAATGTCCAAGGGCAATCTAATTAAGCAGACAGTGGGCTGTGGCTAATTCTGATGCCTACAACGCCCTTGAAAACTGTCCTTTGGTCTACCCAGTCTTGCCCTTAGCTATCAGTGTGTTAGCATCCTTTGCTGACTTACAGAGAACAACAGCTATACAAGTATTAAAATCCTTGTCACCCTTGCTGAATAATATTCTGAGTGAGGAGTCAACACATTTTGTGCTACGTACAGAAAGGTTTTTGTTTCAGTTAGTATATTTGTAAGCTCAGATGAAGTCCTTTTTCCTCAAAAGTATTTCTTATAAATTTTGGTAGTAAATTGAGATGGTGACCAAGGGGCAAAGAAGAAGAGTCATATCTTAAAACTGAATGGTGATAAGCGCCTAAATCCTCCCCTCAGATGTAAAGGTCAAAAGCTTTATCTCAACAATTCCTGCAGTACTTTCATTAGTGTGAACATTTACACAAACAAAAATTATTTTCTCTCAAACCAAAAGGTATTTAAGTATCATAAATTTATGTCTCTTCTTAATAAGTTATTCACTGAGGATGGACTCACCGAAAAAAAAAACTGCTATTAATTCATAGGGCAAGGAATATTACTTTGACCCAAGTTATGGGCTCAGAAACTGAATACACATCACAAATGTGAAAATAAGTAATTGAAAATCGAAGCTGTTGGAATCCTAAATTATTTTGAACCTTAAAGGAGTGTGATTATGGGACCTAGGTCATGTGACAAGCAGCTGCAACCTAGGCAGCTATAATCAAGGTGCTATAACCTTTGTTTCTCTGCTTATAGACTAGCTTTCCTCCTTTCCTACATTGTTTTAACTTCCCTCTTTCCTTTCTTACACAAAGGTTTCATGGTTACCATAATGTCTTAAGATGAAATATTAAATACACTTTTCCTAATTAAAAAAGAAATGAAAACAAGCTATACAGAAAACAAGCCATATGGAAAAGAGAACAAACTGTAACTAATTAAATTGTTGTAACTTGTAAAACCAGCCTCGTATAGAAAATGATATAATCCCACTAAACTTCTTTGTTTTCTGCTTGTATAAGTAAGAAGTTAACTTTGGAGCACTGACCCCATTTTTCTGGAGTCTTTGCCTCACAGATGACCATTCCCAGCTTTTCACTTGAATAAACTGTTTAAACTGGATTCTGATCCTTTCAGTTATTTCAGGCAGACAGAAAGAAATAAAATATTGAATTGGATTACAGTAACAGCTCATCTCATTTTCCATTGACCCAAATGACTGATGCTGTGGAAACTGTGTGATTTCTATTCTATATTAATAAGTCAATAGCTTGAAGTGACATTAAATGTAAAAGAATTTGTTTTGTTAATTTATTTTACTATAAAAAGCACCAAACAGAATCAAAATAAAAGAACATCCTATGAAGTGAAATTGCCTGTTTGCTGATGACTTGATCTTATACATAGAAAATCCTAAAGACTCTAAAAAAAAAAAAAAAAAAAAAAATACCTGTTAGAACTGATCATGAATTCAGTAAAGTTGCAGGATACAAAATCAACTTAGAAAAATCAGTACCATCTCTATATACTATCTGAAAAAAAAAATTGAGAAAACAATCCCATTTACAAAAAAATAAAATAAAATACTTAGGAGTAAATTTAACCAAGGGAGTGAAAGGCCTGTATGATGAAAACATTGTTGAAAGAAAGTAAAGATAGAATAAATACATAGAAGGATAACCCAAGTTCATAAATTGGAAGAGCTAATATTTTTTAAATGACCATATTGCCTCAAGTGATCTACAGATCCAGTACAATCCCTATCAAAATTCCAATGTCATTCTTCACAGAAATAGAAAGCATAATCCTAAAATTTGTATGAAATCACACACACAAAAAAAACTTAGATAGCCAAGGCAATCTTGACCAAAAAGAACAAAACTAGAGGCTTTACAGTACTGGATTTCAAAATGTATTACAAAACTATAGTAATCAAAACAGACACATTAACCAATGGAATAGGATAGGGATTCTAAAATAAACCCACAAACCTATATTCAGTTGATATTCAACAAAGGTGCCAAGAACACACAATGAGGAAAAAACAGTCTCTTCAATAAATGGGAAGAGTAGATATCCACACACAGGAGAATGGAAATGGACCCTTATTTTACCTCTTATACAGGAATCTACTCAAAATGGATTAAAAATTTAAACAAATGTAAAACCATAAAACTACTAGAAGAAAACTTGGAGAAAAAACTCCATACCATTGGTCTGGGCAGAGATTTTTTGAATATGACCCCAAAGCACAAGCAACAGAAACAAAAATAGACAAATAGTATTGCATCAAACTCAAAAGCTTCTGCACAGCAAAGGAAACAATAGAGTGAAGAGTCAACCCACAGATTGGGAGAAAATATTTGCAAATCATACATTGGATAAGGGCCTAGTCCAAAATATACAAGAAACTTGAACTACTCAATAACAAGAAAACAAATTACCCTATTTTAAAGTGGGAAAAAAATTTGCATAACTATTTCTCAAAAGACTTATGAATGGCCAAGAAATACATGAAAAATGATCAACACCTCCAATCATCAGAAAAATGCATATTAAAATTATAATGAGATATCACCTCAGATATATTAGATAAGCTATTATAAAAAAGATGAAAGATAACACATGTTGTTGAGTATGTGGAGAAAAACCTTATACACAGTTCATATCGTTCATTAGTACAGCCACTTTGGAAAATAATATGAAGGTTTCTCAAAAATTAAAAATAGAAGTACTGTATGATACAGCCATCTCATTAGTAGCATTGCTTTTTCCTAACTTTTTTCTTTGCCTTCTGTCTGGTTATTGAATGTTCAGTTTAACTGAGACTTTTCCAATATGAATGAATTAGCAGCAGTTCATGTGCTATTTTAAATACACCAGAATAATGACATGCAGTGCTAGGTGCACTATAGTAAGCACATAATATATGATTAAATAAGAGTTAATCAGCTTTTGACAGTTACAGAGGAATTTTTACAGTCATGCCAGTAATACATAAATAATGAAAAAATTACTAAAAGTGAAAAAATAAAAAATAAAAAAGGAAATCAATATTGATTTAGGCTTTGTGGCTGGTGGTGTACTAGGCCTTTTCATATGTAATGACTTCAATTTAGACTTACAACAGCCTTGTGAGGTAGGCATGCTATTGTAAAGCTTTTAGAGATGAAGAAACGCACACTCAGAAAGGCCAAGTCCCTTGCCTAAAGTTGCACATTTTGTAAGTAACAGAATCAGAATCTCAACCCAAGCCCCATTAACTCCAGAGGCCAAACTGTAAACAATCAGTAACTGAATAGACAAATTGGAAAATTCTTTTGAAGGCACAGGCATTTAAAGAATTTCAGTAAGGTCAAAACCACACAATTGGTTATAATGTATTTTATATTATTCTGACATATCTGTGCAGTAAATATTTAAATGGAGACAATAAACAGAACTTTGGATTTTGGTTTAAATTAGAAGAATGTGCCCATATTTCCTCCAGGCCCAGCTGAAACCTCCTCCCCTTAGTCAGCCAATGAGTGGAGACCTGATAGTCTATTCAGAGAGATTACTCGATCCTGTCTGGATTGAATAATGAGGATTGAGGCCGATAGATTACAAGAGCACACAGCCAGGTCATCACTATAACAGGCGTACTTTATGATTTTGAGAAATATACTAAACATTTGGGCTGTTAAAGGCCTACTCCTCTTTCATTGTGCTTCTAAGTAAGTGAGAAATACTGGTCCTAGAGTGTCTCCTTCCCAGAGGATTCAGTGGGTTGAAGACCAGGTGTATTCATCTGCTTGAGCTGCTATAACAAAATGCCATAGACTGGGGTGACTTAAACCACAGACATTCATTTCTCATAGTTGGGAGGCTGGGAAGTCCAAGATGAAGGTGATTGTCAATTCAGTTCCTGGTGAGAGCTCCCTTCCTCACTTGCAGATGGCCACCTTCTCAGTGTGTCCACACAGGGCACACAGAGAGCGATATCTCTCGATTTCTCTTCTTATAAAGTGACCAATCTCATCATCATGGCCCCACCTTCACGACTTTGGGAGGTAATCTAACCCTCATTACCTACCAAAGGCCCCATTTCTAAATACCAACACATTGGGGGTGAGGGCTTCAAGATATGAATTTGGGGGAGGACACAATTTAGTCCATAATACCAGGAGATGCTAAAATCTTGGAGGACTTACAAATTTTTCCTTTCTCAAATTATCCTATCTCATGATTCTTGCTTATTTTCACCTTTTCTTTCAATGTAAGTGAGGTACGGCATTTAAATAGGCTACAGTAAGAGGCAGGATCTCATAACTTCTCAAATCATGTACCTCCATCAATTCAGAGATCAGAGAAAATACCAGTGGCCCAAAGCAGGTAATTTATCATATTCTATATAGTTGAGATTTAAGTTGACTGTCTGGCAAGGGGGTGTGTGTAATACCTAGGAGAAATTTAGGTTTATGAGAAACTTCGCTTTTAAATAATGAAGTGGATGTTAAGAACTGAGCCTTTATATCTCATTGCTGGAGCTGATGGTGAGTGTGGTGGAGCAGCTCAGGAGCTGTTGCTGCTGTACAATGCAGTGCAGTGGACAGCACCTAGGTTCCAGCTGTGCTTCTGCAACATATTAGCTGTGTGACCTCAGGCAAGTCACTTCACTCTCCTGAGTCTGTTTCCTTTGCACATAGTGATGGTGATAAAAGAGATCAATACAAATACTGCAAGTGTGGAACAGATAACACAGAATCATTTTAAGATGCCGATACTGCAATTATCACACCTGAAACTCACTATCTGGAAATAGTTTAAGGCCTTGGTTTCCCAGGTACCATAAAATTGGCATTCCAGAGCTGTCTAGTAAGAGCAATCAATATTTTCCCCTTGCTTTATGCCTGTGGCCCTAGACTCCTTTAAGATCCTAAATATGATGACCTATGATAAGAATGTCCCTATAACAGAGCACTCATCTAAACTCAGTCATTGTTTGACATGTCACTTTGCAGCCTCTGTTATCAGGGGACTTCATTTAGCCTTTTTATCTTCAAAGCAAAAGGTTATTAAAGGCTTTACTCTTTAATGGTAGCAAACCACTCTTCAGCCTCTTCTAAATGGTGAGGGTACCTGGTCAGGTGTAAAGAGAGGGAAAGATTAATTTAAAAAGAGCCCTTCCCTTCTGACTCTAGCTGCCTTGTGTCTTAATCAGGGTCACTTGAGCAGTCAGTCCACAAAAAATGGAATAATCTGTCCCAGAAAATTTATTTTTAACTGAAAGGCAGCTACTACCAGTTTAAAGAAATTAGCTGAAGTGAGAGGTAAACTCTATGAATATACAGGATAGAAAAGCTTTGAAATGAAACCTAAGATGTTGGCCAAATTTGCAGACAACTTGCCTGTGCGCAGGAGACACTGCACTACCTGTAGGGCAGGCCTAGAGGAAGGGCAGGGCTAGAAGAAGGGCAGGCCTAGAGGAAAGGCAGGCCTAGAGGAAAGGCAGGCCTAGAGGAAAGGCCCGTAGGAAGTGGAGAGGCACTGCTAGGGGCCAGGGAGACATGATGCCTCAGGATGTGGAAACAGGAAGGGAAGG
Source organism: Chlorocebus sabaeus (assembly GCF_047675955.1). Classification (NCBI taxonomy): domain Eukaryota; kingdom Metazoa; phylum Chordata; class Mammalia; order Primates; family Cercopithecidae; genus Chlorocebus; species Chlorocebus sabaeus. The sequence continues at coordinate 35,568,601 of NC_132918.1, read as the reverse complement.
CAAACTCTCATTATGAATAAGTGGAGCATCCAATTCAGAAACTAAATATACAAACAAATCTTAAGAATATTCTGAGAAAGTCATCAAGCAGTTTAGAGCTCCAGAAAGAGATTCCACTAAACAGCTAAGATTATTCCAGGACTTCAGAGTCGACCTCCGGCCCAGCTCAGTGGCCTTCTACACAGAAAATGGCATATTGTCGTGGATTGAACTGTGTCTCTCCCAAATTCCTATGCTGAAGTTTTAATCCCTAGTACCTTAGGATGTGATTATTTTAGGAAACAGAGTCTTTAAAGAGGCAGTTAAGGTGAAGGGAGGTCATAAGTGTGGGAACCTAATCCAATATGACTGGTGCTTTTTATAAGCAGAGGAAAAGACACCAGAGATCTGCACATGCAGAAAAAAGACCACGTGAGAACACAGTGAGAAGGCAGCCATCTGCAAACCAAGGAGAGGCCTCAGGAGAATCCAGACCTGCTGACACCCTGATCTTGGACTTCTAGCCTCCAGAACTGTGAAAAATAAATTTCTGTTGTTTGAGCCACCCAGTCTGTGGGATTTTGCTAGGGCAGCCCTAACAGACTAATGTATATATGCAGTGGGAACTAATCCCAAATCAAAAAGATCATGCTTTCAAGAAACAGTTAATATTTTATTTTTCTACAGCACTATTACAAGTAATTTCAGAATCTCAAATCCCTGCCTTTCCTACCACAGGCAGTGTACAATTTAATCTCAGTCTACCCTGGATTCCCTCAGTGCCTAGGCATGGGGAAGGGAGAACCCCCTATCTGGTCAGGTGTAAATTGGCATTATGGGACAACGTTTGTCCTATGAATACACATTGACCTTGGGCATTATGGGACAACGTTTGTCCTTCAGATGGGTCCTTCAGTTTGGGAATCTCTGTGGGGCTGCAATAGTCCTATTGGCCTAGATTTACCATTATGTGGTTTTTATTTTCTAGGGTCATGTTGGGGCTCAGAAACTGATACTCCACAACATATGGGACAGTGACATCCTACACTGCTTAAGAAGCCTCAAGGTCTCTCTGAATTTCCCACAATCACTACTACCTACACACTCTTCCTAAGAAGCTGAAATTCTTTTATAGACCTAATTTCCAGACCCACCAAGGAGAACAATTGTTTTTTCTTCCCTTCTCTATAAGACCAAGAGTGTAACCACACCTGAATAGATCCTTTCACTGTCAAAGAGAACTATTACAAGTTAATCTCCGTACCCAGATCTACTCATTCTCCCTAGTAATCCCCTCAGAAGAATTCCTCTTTCTCCTCTTCTATAACCTCTTTTGCCAGGATGGTATATGAACTTCTGTCCCTCACTGGGAGGTTGTCTTCTTTCTGAAGGATCCTATGAATACACATTAAATACATTTGTATGCCTTTTCTCCTATTAATCTGCATCTTGTCAGGGGGATTTTTCAGAAAACTTTCAGGGGTCCATGGGGAAGTTACTCCTTGACCCCTACAGTCACACCATCTCCCCTTAACACTACAGGAAACAAGGCCTGGGACTCTACTGCTTACATAGGATTTGGGGTACCCTTCCCAGTATGGTAGGAAACTCAGCCATGGGCTTATCATCATTTCATACCCTAATTATAACTGCAGGCTGGAGAGTCGAGTGTGGCTACTTAAAATAAGGGCAATGACTGACTATACTGCCATTGTCCAATGGGTTTTTCCTAAACACTGCACAGACAAAATCAATCCACTGAGACCACAGCATTGCAGGGGAGAAAGAGATTAATTGATAGGAGGCCAGCCCACTCAGGAGAACTGAAGCTATTCCTCAAATCAGTCTCCCCATGGGCAGCTGACTCGGGGTTTTGTGGGCAATTTGGTAGGCAGAGGGCTAAGGAATGGGTGCTGCTGATTGGTTGGAGATGAAATCATAGGGGTGTGGAAAATGATCCTCATGCTCTTGGTCTGCCTCTGGGTGGGGCCACAGGACCCGTTGAGTCAGGAGACAGGAGTCCACATGGAATCAGCCTGAGAAACATCTCAAAAAAACAATCTTAGGTTATATAATAGTGATATTATCTATAGGAGCAATTGGGAAGGTCACAGATCTTGTGACGTCTGGCCACAGGACCCCGAGGCCAGACGTATATAGTAAGGAATTATAGAAACTATGCCTACATCTTAGCAGAGTTTAGACCTTTAGGTCTAATAAAGGTAGTTTTTGATCCCTAGGCAAGAAAGAATTTAGTTTTAGGGAGGACTATTACCATCCTTGCTTTTATGTTAAACTACAAATTAAATTTCTCCTAAAGTTAGCTTGACCTATGCCCAGGAATGATCAAGGACAGCTTAGAGGTCAGAAGCAAGATGAAGTCAACTAAGTCAGATTTCTCTTACTGTCATAATTTTGCAAAGGCAGTTTCTATGCATACGCACATACGCGCACACACACAAAATGGTAACTATGTAGAGAAAATGGATATGTTAATTTAGCTTGACTGTGTATGTCAAAACATCAAGTTGTACCCCATAAATGCATGTGTTTATATGTCAATCGATAATAAAAATAAATAATAAATAAAAATAAAATTCTAAGCCCTCCAACTGAAAAAATGCCCTCTTAGCCAAGGGGTCTCCAGAGAAATGAAAACTGAGTTCTCAGCAATGACAGAACGGGAGGTTAGATGCACCTTAGTATACCCCCTCCCTCACTAACTGCCATGAGGCTCTTTTCCCTAAGGGCTAAACAAAAATCAGCTCTTTTGAAAGACTCCACCATTGATAGCAACCAACTACCTGACACCGCCTCTCTGTTTTATGGTTTCAACAGCACAACTGACCAGCATTTTTTTCTGATAAGAGACCACCATTGGTAGACAGTAGTCTCAAAGACTGGTAGTCTCTTATCTTATGTTTGCTGAGGATTTGCATATTCTCTGCTTCATCTTTTGACTGAGAGGACTGAAAACTCCACAACCAGGTGAAACTAGCCCTGCTATTATTTGTACATGGTACCCACGATATTCATGACTCCTCCTGCAGCTTATTGAATATGTATACTTAACCACCCTGATCAGCATAAATTTCTGTTCCCTTTGTCCCTACTTTGAAGTGGTTGTTTCCAGCTTCTGGCTAGAAGCTGTGCTTCCCAGCCTGTCAGAATATTCACCCTGCAGCCTGCAATCCTTTATGAGAAATAAAACTCTCCCTTCAAAGTTTATGAACTCATAATTCTTCAGTTGGTACAATGATATGTTCATTTTTAAAAATAAGGACAATGACTCTTATTGGCTTTGAATCCTACAATGGCATCACCTGGAAGCTCATTAGAATTGTAGAATCTCAGACCCCAACCCACAATCAGAAACTGCATTTTATCCATATTCCCAGGGGATTTTTTAAACACACATTAAATTTTGAGAGGCAATGGGCTAGCATAATGATTCTCAAACTGTAGCAGGCATCAGAATCACCTGGAAGCTTGCTGAAGTACAAGGGCTTGGCCCACTCCCCTAGACTCTGATTCAGTAGGTCTCAGAAACCAGGAACTAAGGAACCAGGCTGCAATTCAGAGCCTTTTGGGCAAGGAATTCCTGTGTCTCAGGCACCCAGAGGAATAGGCCTGGAAGGGGAACCCTCCTGTGTTGGGGTGATCAGATTCAACACCAGGCTGTTGGGGCTACAAAGTCCAGCAGAGTCAAAGGAATGAGAAAAGACAAGTTGAGAGTGCATAAGGTGGGTCCAGGGGGCCAGCGCTGGTATGGAGGCTGCCAAGGGCCCGAGCTCTGGGAGTCCACACTATTTATTGGTGATCAAATAAAGAAGCAGGTGGTGAGGACGCGTAGATGCAGGGGTAAACAGGTGAGGCCATGAGGACGTGGGGGTAGAAAGGTTGCAGGGCATCAAGCGCAGCTGTGACAGTTTAGCATTTTCTTTGATGCATATAGAATATGCTCTGCTGTTTGAGATAATGGAGAGCATGTTTACAAGCCTGGGAGAGCAACCAACAAGTCTGTGCACATTCCAGGGGCTATGAGGGGTGTTATGCCCTGAGCCCTGGATTCTATCCAAGTCACGAGGGGTTTTATGCCTTGGACTTAGATTTGTGGTGCAGCAGGGCAGGCTTTCACCCTTTGGCACAGAGCTTGGTGTTCCAAAGGCCACGAGTGGCTTTAGACCCTGGACCCTGGAAATCTTCCAAGACTCTTTTATGTTATGACAGACAAGCCAGTCCTGCCTCAGCTCTTCTACCAACAGTCCTGTGTGGCACATCACTTGGCTTCACAGACTCCATGCGCATAGGGAGGAGTGAGGCTGGAAAAGAGCCAGATGGGGCCACTTAAAGCGCAGGACACAAAGCAAGTCTCACCATGGCCATGTCTAAGAACAAGCACATTGGAAGTCTTGGGGAAGTCTGTGATTTTCTGATCATATTCTGGAAGTCATGAGACGATTTAGTGCTCCCTAACAAGTCTATAAGATAAAATGCAACTGTTGACTTACTAAGTTCTATGACTCTTCATCTAGTTCCTAGACCAGCAGCATCAGCTTCTCAGGGGCTGGATGTTTACGTTCCCTCAAAATTCATATGATAGGTCCTTTGGGAAGTCTTTAGAGTCAGATAAGGTCATGAGAGCAGCCCCGATGGGATTAGTGCCCTTAATAAAAGAGATAACAGACAGCTTGTGCTCACAGGCACTCTATCTCTTTCTCTCTCTCATGTGAGGACAGAGTGGCTGTCTGGGAGCCAGAAAGACAGCCCACACCAGCAAAGATCAAGGTGCTGGATCTTGGACTTCCCATTTCAAAAACTATAGGAAAATTACTTTCTATTGTTTAAGCCACCAAACTATGGTATTTTGTTATGGCTGCCCAAGTCAACTAACACAAGCATTAGTTGGGGATGTGCTAGAAATGCAAATTCCCTGGTCCACACCAGACCTATTGAATAAGAAACTCTGGGATGGGACCCCAGTAGTGTGATTCTGATGCATGTTTCCATTGTTCAAAGAACAATTTTTTATTCTTCTATGTTCCCCCATCAGGAACAACTGGGAGAATATTTTTCATAAGGATTCAGCTTTGGACTCCTTATAGTTGAAAATACTACCTGCTCCATTATCAGCAGAATCTATCCATTTCCCATTAAGTTCATGAATACAAAACGAGACTGCTGATATATTGTGTGCTAAATTGTTGTACCTGATTAAAAATACCAAAAAAAAAAAAAAAATCAATCAGTGTGCTGTTTCTGCAAGAATTTTCAAATGCATCATTTTGTTTCAAATAAAATGTCTTTTCATATTTTTATCTCTTTTAAAATTACAGTGATAAGACCTAGAAAAGGGTTGCTAAAAAGCACATTTTAGAAAGACATATTTCTTTGATTTAAATTCAAATTTATATTCATGTAGGCATAAATATCACAGGGGGATACGACAACCATTTATTGCTTCAAACTCTTTCCTCAGCTTCTTGTGAAAACCATATCTCCATAGTAATATTTAAATATAAAGAGATGAGAAGGAGATTTAATATAAAAATAATAATTAGCACTTGGATTCAAGCAATCATAGCATGCTGAACCTTTGTATGTGCCCCATGAGAGGAGCTAGAAAAGAAAGTCATGTCTTAATCCACTTGTGAGTGCCTCTTTATATCCCTCATGTTACATTCAACCATCACAGCATATTGAGGTTAGTAGCATTATCCCATTTTAGAAATGAAAAAAAGGTAGACTCAGGCAGCATATGTATATTTCTGAGAGCAATTTGGTCAGCAAATAGTGGCTATGGGATCTGAACCAAGAGTGTCTAGCTCCAAAGAAATTCTCTGTTTCACCAGAATATCACAATGCCCTCTTAAACTTGAGAAAAAATGCATTATGATCTTACAATCTGACCTTCTCTGAGGAAACTTTGCAATATTGCAGTTACATAGTGCAGACTCTATTAATTTTTGCTACACTTGCTATAAGAACTTTCTAAAGAATATCCCACTCTCTAGTCCAAATTTGTCTATGTACCACTGCTAGAATGAGTTCTCCAAAAAGTAAGATTAATCATGTTCTCCCTCCAGTAAAATCCTCACCTCAGCCTTCAAGATTTAGCTCAAACTCAGTGTGACACAGAAGGTCTTTCCCAGTTTGTAGTCTGCCTACATGGTAAATCCTATCACCTCTCATTACTCCACTCCTACAGGCAGCCTGTGCTCTACCCTTAATGAGCCACTTCTATTCCTGTTTGATCATGTATCTTGCCTCTCCACCATCTGCCCCAAGGTTTCACGGACCCCTGAAATGCTCCGAGTGTCTTTCTTGACTCTTTTCACTTAACTAGTTGCTAGCTGTCCTGCCAAGCCAACTTGTAGGATCACTTGTGCTCACCTGTGCTGCATGGTAACCTTCAGAGTCTGATTTGAGTCTGTCTCTGGTATGTTCTCTTGGTGTCTCCTGATTTCTTTTATCAGGGCACTTAGGGCATGTTGGAACTGTTACTTATACAAATGCTTAGCCCCAGCCCATTCCAGCCCAACAACAATAACTAAATGGGCTGTGGTTTTCTGGCACTGGCCCACTCGGGCAGAACTACTTGAATCTTGAAATCCTCCTCCCATGTTTGTGGAAATCCTCATGAATAAGTCTCTTCACCTGTACCAGCTACTGAAATCTTGCCTGGAGACTATAGTTATGCATCACTGAACAATGGGAATACATTCTAGGAAATTAGTCATTAGATGATCATCATTGTGTAGTCATGATAGAGTGTACTTACACAAACCTAGACAGCAAACCCTACCACACACCTGGAGTATATGTTATAACTTATTGCTCCTAGGCTACGAACCTGTATGGCATGTTACTGTACTGAATATTGTAGGCGAATGTTACACAGTGGTAAGTATTTGTGCTTCTAAACATATCTAAACAGTGAAAAGATATAGTAAGAAGACAGTGTTATAGTCTTATGGGACCACTATTATATATGCAGCCCGTTGTTGACTGAAACATTGTTACACAGTGCATAACTGCATCTGGTTGACCTTATTGAGCTACTTTTCCTACTACTACTACCTGCCACTGCCACTGAACCTGCTAGCACCCTTTACCCTCCATGCCCTTCCTCAAGTGTGACTCAATCCACACTGGACCAAACATCCTGCTCTATCTACCTGAGATTTTTGCATAGAAACAGTTCCTTCTGTTCTACTTTATTTTTCCCTTATAGCTACCACTCTCTGCAAAGTTTCAGATATCCAGAAGGTAATGAGACAGGGGCACCATTCTGTTCTCAAAGTAATCCTTCCACTGTGACGACTGAGGCCATAAATTTGGGCATAGCTTGTCCTGACACTATCTTGTAGTAGAAGTTCTTCTCCATTAGTCTCCTCATTTCCACATGCAAATGGACCCCATGTGGTCCTATCCAACCAATATTCCCTTGCCCAGAAAGTTTCAAGTCCCAGAAATAAATTCAATTTAGGCTCAAACTGGTACCCCCACTACTCTCTCACCCACAATCCTAGGCACAGGTTAAAAACAGTCCAATAGGATATAGATGTTATTTCTCTAAATTGAAGGCGCTACCATCATTGAATTTGTCACAGAAGGAAAAAAAATTACACATCTTCCACATCCTCCTTTTTGGTCAGAGAGAATATTCAAGGAGCTCTTGTTCAAGATTCTACATAGGCATGGGCTCTGGCCTGGGTTTTTGTCCACTTCACCATCAATTTTCTTGCTTCTCCCAGCCATGGCAAAGGGTGGGGATAACAAATAGGCTGATGAAACTCTAAAGCCGAACATGGTGAGGCACTATGGTGATCACATAGTGGTTAAATCTCTCTGGAAAAATGTTGTACACATACCACTTAAAATCCCCCTGACTCTGACAGTTCATTTAGACCGCTTATTTCTTGGCAGAGCTGATCTGGTCTCCTAGAAAAGACAGATAAGAATTTGGCCAATGCTTTCCAAAATACTCTGCATTTTAAAGAAGAGGGTGCATATCATTAAAGTCCTTTCTTTCCTTTCAGAAGTGTCACTTTGCTAGAACCAGAGCATTCTAACCTGATGAATGTCTATCTTGGGGAATCATAAAGCAGAAAGTTCTACTCTGTAGCCTAAAAACAGAGTTTATCTAACTAGCCAATTGGTGGTAGTCCACCTGTCAAGTAACCATTGGCTAAAAGTGAGGCTGGAGAACTCTGTGGCAGGGTTCAGTAAGGGAAAGTCTATTTTCCCCAGGAATGGGAGGCCAATGTCTGGTTCTTAGAAAAACAAGCACATCTCTGGAGTTAGGAGTGTAGCTGTTGCCATGGCACCCATCCAGCCAAAGCTTTAGATGCTGTGGAAGCTCCACAGAGACCAGGTCCTCCGAGCTGACAGCAATAGAAAAATGCAGTTACTGATTATATATTAAAACAACAGGAAAGCCCCCTCTGACATGCTGCAGATGGTTCTTGGTAAGAGTGGAACTGCTGTGGATAAATTTCATGTTTATCCTTTAAAACTTCACAGTGTTGGGTCATGTCTGGGGTAACCAAACCCAATTTATGGAACACTGAGAGTATATACCTCCTTTGCTTGTCCCTACAGCATAAATTGCAATTCTGCTTTTTTTTTTTTTTTTTAACCTTTGGCACATTAGGTCACTACCTTTTATTTTCATGGTATGATCTTTCTCTCTATTTGCTCAACTCCCTCCTTTAACAGATGAGAATATCCATGTTCCATGATGTATATTATCTTGTCCAAGTTCAAGTGACCAGTAAAAAAGCCAGGATTTGGCCAGGTGCGGTGGCTCACACCTGTAATCCCAGCACTTTGGGAGGCCAAGGTGGGTGGATCATGAGGTCAAGAGTTCGAGACCAGCCTGGCCAACATGGTGAAACCCCGTCTCTACTAAGAATATAAAAATTAGCTGGGCATGGTAGCACATGCCTATAATCCCAGCTACTCGAGAAGCTGAGGCAGGAGAATCACTTGAACCCAGGATGCGGAGGTTGCAGTGAGCTGAGATCACACCACTGCACTCTAGCCTGGGCAACAGAGCAAGACTCAATCTTGGAAAAAAAATAAAGAGCCAGGATTTGAACCCAGGTCTGTCTGACTCCAAATAAAACCCACGCTTTTCTCCAGTAGTCCATATTGCTTCCTTGGGCTAGCAGAAATTATATTATGTCCTAACTCAGTTAAGAAGGATTTTGGCTGCAGTTAGCAAAGACAACAATAAAAACTAAAAGTTTATAAACTACAAAGAAATTAAACCTGGATATAGGTTATTACAAAACTGGTTCAAAAATAACAAAGGTTCAGGGCCCTGGGTCAGCGTCTCTGCAACTGTCGTGACCTTCCTCATGGGATCACAGCACGGTTATTACAAATGCAGGCATCAGTTCTACATGAGCATGTCCAAAGCTAGCATTCATGGAAAGCTGCATGGTAAGAAGAGAAAGGAAAAAGAACTATCATGATGATATGCTCTCTCCTTTTATCCGGGAGCAAAGTTCTTTCCAGAATCCTCCCAGTTTACTTTCTCTGAAGTCTCATTGGATAGAACAAGTTTAAGGAGACAACTTGATACTGTTTGGCTGTGTCCCTATCCAAATCTCACCTTGAATTGTAATAATTCCCATGTGTCAAGGGCGGGGCCAGGTGGAGATAATTGAATCATGGGTACAGTTCCCCCTCACTGTTCATGTGTTAGTGAATAAGTCTCAAAATATCTGACGGCTTTATAAAGAAATGTTCCCCTGCACAAGCTCTTTTGCCTGCCATCATGTAAGACATGACTTTGTTCATTTGCCTTCAGCTATGATTGTGAGGCCTCTCCAGCCATGTGGAACTATGAGTCCATTAAACCTCTTTCCTTTATAAATTACTCAGTCTTAGGTATGTCTTTATTAGCAAAGTGAGAACAGACTAATGTACAACTCTAGCTGCAAGGGAAGCTAGGAAAGAGCATTTGGCGTTTCTCAGCTGCTGTAATTGAAGGTAGTTAAGAGAGACATGAATTGGGAATGACCATTATGTAGCCAAATAAAAGTGTTCGCCACACATGCTCACAGTCTCCAGGGAACCATTGCTATATGGCAATTTTTTGGTTTAGTGCTCATAATATTTTCCAGCGTTACTCTAAGAGCCTCCTAACTAATGTTCACTGTCCATAGTCTACTCTTTAGTGGAAAGATTTGGCTAAAATCCAACTTGTCTTATTCATACCCTGGAGCCTTTTCCATCACAGAACCCAACTAACCACCAAGGCATTTAATACACAAGCACTTTGAGAATAGTTGTTTAAATTTTCTATTCTGTGCACAAATGGAAAATATTCCCAATAAAAACATAGCAGAAGAACCCTTTGTCTATCTTTCTCTCCCTCCCCCATCCCCAACCATTCTTGCCAAGTCATGCAAACTCTCCATATAATCTAAGTCCCAGATGAACCTAAAATGCTGTATTTTGTCTGAAGGAAGAAATGAGTGCACACACTCAATGCTAAAATCAAGAGTAAGATTTTAAATTCCTTACAGACTTACAAATTGACTACATGGAAACAGAGGTTTTTTTCCTTGCTTCCTCTTTAATCATTTCAGTCTGGTTGCTGGTTTTCAGATTTGTTGACTTGGACTTTCCTATGCAATATTTTATGCTTGTCACTTCATAAAGTCACTGCCCATTTGATTTAAAGACCCAGACTCATACCACTTCATTCTAAAAGGTATGGGACATTTGGATTTATTTTTTATCCACAAACAATTAGCATTTCAAACTCCAGGAGGAGTCATACACATTGTTTTGTGTAAGTGGAGCACTCTAGACCCACCCTGGAGCTGTGCAGTGGAAGTCCTGAAAATAGCTGCTCTGAGAAACAACAAATGTATACCTATTAGTTTGAGCACTAGTCCTCACAAGATCTTTGCTCACAGTGATGAGACATTCTCTTCTGCTATTGCTGGAGCACATATGTGAAGGTCATGCATAGAAATGTTTGCCCTCGGAGTCCAGGCTGCATGAACCCTGAGCAGAGCACTCTCTCCTTCAGTCTTTGTAAAGTGATGCCTAGCTCTTATTTTTAAATGACAAAGGGAAGGCAATCCCAGTGTTTGAAGCTCTTCTCTTATCCTAGGGAAGAAACAGGACAAAATAAGGGAATAAGGACTTGGTGAGTGACAGAGGCAAGTGTCAAGAAAACGACTGAGCAGAACTGGGTGATCACAAGCTGCTGCTGGGTCTCTAAGAGAAAAATACAGGTCAGGTTATTTTTCAGACAGAAAACACATCAATTTGGGGGAGACTGAGTGGAGTGTATTGGAACAGAGAATCGAAACTCCAGCAATAGGATTAATCCATGGGGAATTTGATTTAGCAGAAGAGAGCAGACAGAGAATTTTGATCATGCTATTCATTCATTCAACAAAAATACCGTATGTATCTATTGTGTCAGGCATTGTGCCTGAGGGATTCCTCAGTGGAGGCAGATGTGGTCCTTCTCCCCAGGAAGCTTACAGTCCTATGAGCCAGGCAAACATTAAATAATCACACAAATAAGTATGTGATCTGAATTATGATAAGCATTATAAAAGAAAAATACATGGCAAAAGAAAATGAGAAACAAGGGAGGCATACCCAGACCAAGGATTCAGGCAGTGTCCCCAGGAAAATGATCTTTAAGCCCTTGAAGGATAAGTAGGGTCCTGGCAAGTGAAGAAGTAGAGAAGCATTCTAGGCAAGGGAACAGCACATTGGGAGACCCTGGCTGTGGAAGAACTTGGCACAGTTGAGGCCAGAAAGGAGTCCATGTGAGCGAAGAATGTCACCAGAGACCTCAGACTGACAACCTGAAATGATCAAAAGGCTCAGAATCCAATTTTAAAGAGCTTATTCAGGCAAAAAGCTGGGAATGACCATCCAGGAGACACAGACCCCAGAGAAATGGGTCAGAGCTCCAAAGTTAAAAGTTAAGATCTTGCTAACATAAACAGAAAACAAAGAAGTTTAGTAGGATCATAATATTTCTATACATGGTTGGTTTATGAGTTACAACAATTCAATTAGTTACAGTTTGTTTCCTTTTCCATATAGCTTGTTTTCTTTATAGCTGTTTTTTTTTTGGTTTTTTTTTTTTTTAAGAGATTTATTTTTATTGTACTTTAAGTTCTAGGGTACATGTGCACAACATGCAGGTTTGTTACATATGCATACATGTGCCATGTTGGTGTGCTGCACCCATTAACTCATCATTTACATTAGGTATATCTCCTAATGCTATCCCTCCTCCCTCCCACCTCCCCTCAATAGGCCCCGTATGTGATATTCCCCTTCCTGTGTCCAAGTGTTCTCATTGTTCAGTTCCCACCTATGAGTGAGAACATGTGGTGTTTGGTTTTCTGTTCTTGCGACAGTTTGCTGAGAATGATGGTTCCCAGCTGCATCCATGTCCTTAACAAGGACCCAAACTCATCCTTTTTTATGGTTGCATGGTATTCCATGGTGTATATGTGCCACATTTTCTTAATCCAGTCTGTCACTGATGGACATTTGGGTTGATTCCAAGTCTTTGCTATTGTGAATAGTGCTGCAATAAACATACGTGTGCATGTGTCTTTATAGCAGCATGATTTAAAAGCCTTTGGGTATATACCCAGCAATGGGATGACTGGGTCAAATGGTATTCCTAGTGCTAGATCCTTGAAGAATCACCACACTGTTTTCCACAATGGTTGAACTAGTTTACAGTCCCACCGACAGTGTAAAAGTGTTCCTATTTCTCCACTTCCTCTCCAGCACCTGTTGTTTCGTGACTTTTTAATGATTGCCATTCTATCTGGTGTGAGATGGTATCTCATTGTGGTTTTGATTTGCATTTCTCTGATGCTGAGTGATGACAAGCATTTTTTCATGTGTCGGTTGGCTGCATGAATATCTTTTTTTGAGAAGTGTCTGTTCATATCCTTTGCCCGGTTTTTGATGGGGTTGTTTTTTTCTTGTAAATTTGTTTGAGTTCTTTGTAGGTTCTGGATATTAGCCCTTTGTCAGATGAGTAGATTGCAAAAATTTTCTCCCATTGGTTTTTATTTCCTTTCCAGTTTAAAAAAGTGTGTTTAACATTTTATCTTAAGATGATGTGATAGCCATGAAATCTTTGTGTGAGAAAGGTAAGAGGGAAATTCATCTGTAATGCAAATCAACAGTAAAGAGGAAAGGGGTCTTCCCTGGAGCCCCTTAGTTATTTATGATAGTCCTCAAAACAAGGTAGATAAGGAAGAAGGCATATCTGTAATGAGAGAAGCAAAGGTTATAGCTGCCTGCTTAGCTCTGCTTAACTCTTTGACTCTGACTTGGGTATTATAATTATATTCTTTTAAGGCTCAAACTATTTTAAGGTTCTTAAAACAGCAAATCAATAAAAGTAGGCAAAGAACGTGAACAGACACTTCTCAAAAGAAGATATACAAGTGGCCCACAAACATATGAAAAAAATGCCCAATATGACTAATCATTAGAGAAATACAAATCAAAACCACAATGAGATATCATCTTCCATCTGTCAGAATGGCTTTTAAAAAAAAAAGTCAAAAAATAACAGATGCTGGTGAGGTTGTGGAGAGAAGGGGACACGTATACGCTGTTGGTGAGATGTAAATTAATCTAGCCACTGTGGAGAGCGTTTGGAGATTTCTAAAAGAACTGTGAATTGAATTACTATTCAACCCAACAATTTCATTACTGGGTATTTCCCAACAGAATATAAATCATTCTACTAAGAGGACACATGCACCTGTATGTTTATCACATCACTATTCACAGTAGCAAAAACCTGAAATCAACCCAGGAGCCCATCAATAATGGATTGGATAAAGAAAAATGTGGTATATATACACCATGGAATACTATGCAACCATAAAAAAGAACTAAATCATGTCCTTTGCAGCAACATGGGTGGAGTTGGAGTCCATTACTTTAAGCAAACTAACACAGAAACAGAAAACCAAATACCACATATTCTCACTTATGAGTGAGAGCTAAACATTGGATATACATGGACGTAAAAATGAGAACAAGGGACACTGGGGATTACTAGCCGGGGAGACAGAGAGGGAAGCAAGAGTTGAAAAACTACCTATTGAATACCATCTCACTACTTGGATGATGGGTTAAGTCATACCCCAAACCTCAGCATCACGCAGTGACAAACCTGCACATGTACCCCTTGATTCTAAGAAAGTTGAAAAAGAAAAAAGAAGAAATAGAAAAATATTTTGAGGTTTCAACAGCTTAGATTTTGACTTACTTATCTTCACAGCCATAATGTACAGGGGCTTCTACAAACAGCACCCTCTTCAGGTCCTGAACTTTAGTTCTGAGTCACATCTATTGCAAAAGTGTCACACTGTTCAGCTCAACAATTACAGTGCAAAAGCAGGAAGTCACTTTCCTTTGAGGACAGTGGTCCCTGCCCTGAACCCTTAGCAGCATATAAATTTATTCCCAAAAGTAATTCAGAGGTATTAGTGGAGGAAACACCAGGTAACAGTAGACCAATGACTATTCAAATTGTTGACACTTGGAGCACTGTGTCAGATTACTGGGGTCTCTCTTAAGTCACACACTGGCAACTGCCAAGACCACCAAGTAGGGAGGCGAGAGGCAAAGCCTGCCAGGCTTATGTCACACCATAACAGCAGCTGCTCCACAAAGAAGTCTCCTCCCCTTTTCTCTTTTCTGGTTGCAGGCTAGTAACAGCCCAAGGCAGCCTTGCCTATGGCTTTACAATCTCTTTGACTTCGTTTCCTAATATTTGGGAATGGGAACAATTTCCACAATGTGAGGTCTCAGAATTATAAATGTTCCAGTTACCTTTACATTGCAAGCTCTCCTCGGCTTACAAGACAGAAGATAAGAACTGGTACAAGGAAGCTGCCATCCAGGACAGGACATGAGGGGTGACTAAGCTAGTCACCCTGCAGAAGAAAGCAGCCTTCTGCAGTCTCTCATTTGCATTGCAAACCCAGACCCTGCAGCAAGAGCAGCCAATTGGTAATAAAGGTCCTCAGCGCTAGAGGTTGTCATACTCCATCAAGCAAATAGGTGCAAAAGTTTGTTCATTCCTTGCATTGTAAAATCCGGGCATAGGCTTGGAATTCAAGGGGCCAAACAGAATTTTCTCTGAACTAACTTCTACTAAAATGCTAATGTGAAACTAAATGGAGTTCTTAAGATGTGTGAGGCTGCTCCAGGACTCTCCAGAAGAGCCTTCAGCAAAATAGACAGTGGATGGCACAACTCTAGGCTTACCTTAAAAGACATTAAACAAAAACTAAAATCAAAAAGGACTCAGTAACAACAGCCTAAATATACAAATGGACAATGGACAGATTCTATATAAAATAGAATTCTAATCCACAACCTGCAGCCAACAGCCCAGGAAACCAACCCATTATCTACATTAGCCAGCCTAGAAAACCAGCCTGCTATCCATAACTCAAACTTATACGAAATCAGACAACTATCTCTGGTAAAATTCAGAGAACTGAACAATAATCCCTATAATAATTAGCCCCAAATGGCCAGGACTTGATTAATAATGACAACTTTCCTAGTTTTTGCTCTCTTGCTTCCAACTTAGAACCAGCTAGAGAAAGCCAGATATGCACATCTTGGTTTTTGTGGGTTTTAGCTGGCTTCTTTATTGCAATTTGTTTTATCAGCAAGGTCTTTATGACCTGTGTCTTGTGCTGACCTCCTATCTCATCCTGTGACTTAGAACATCTAACTGCCTGGGAATGCAGATTAGCAGGTCTTAGCCTTATTTTACCTAGCCCCTGTTCAAGGTAGAGCTACTCTGGTTCAAATGCCTAGGACATTTCCATTATAAAACTTTCCCACTCCTCTGCCTGCTTTTGAGTCTCTCCCAAGACACAAGGGATGGTGGCTGACTGCCTTGATATAACAAGCTGGGTAATAGCCTTTGCTTGTTCTCATTTGACTGGTCTTTGTTTATTTCCAAAATATGGTTCCATCACTTATTGATCACCTGACCCATCTCTGATCTCTGGACCTCAGCTTCTTCTTCTATAGGGGTTAATACTGCTAACCTCTGCCTCTCCCATAGTATTATGAGGAAGAAACAAGTGCTTTGTTAAACTAAAGCACTGAAGCAATGTAAGTTATTACTTTGGATGTTGATAAGGCTCAGGATACATCATCCCAAAAGATGACCATTGGATACCAGGATATACCACCCCAAAATATGCATCTCTGGCATAATGTTTATTTTGAGAAACTGAAGACACAGGAAAGGCTCTGAAACAGTTGCCCTTTTGTAAGAGAAATTTACAACCATAAAGGAAATCTCCATTTTTAAGAATATCTTCTTCTGTGCACTTTCCAGAAAGAGAAGAATGACTAAATCACTAGAGACTTTTATTAATTAAGAAAACATCTTAAATCTGACATTTTTCTGCCTTTAGAAAGCATCTTAAGGACTTAAATCTGCATAACCAAACTTACCCTGTTTTCCATGCCTTTTCTGGTCATTTCATTTCAACCAGGCCTTTATTCGCACCTTTCTTTCTTTTTCCAGAGAATGATGGGATTTAAGCCTGAAGTTTAAATTCTCTGAGATCTAGAGATTCACTCATTCATCTGTGTTATCTCTTATATATATAGGGGGTATACATATGCTTAAACATTTTTGTTTTATTTTGTTTTTGTTAATCTGTCTTTTGTTACAGGGATCTGTCCCAACTAAGAACTACAGGGAGTAGAGATAAAATTATTTTTTCTCTCCTAAAACGTCAGTGTTGTTCTTTTACCACTCTCTTCCGCCCTCTTCCTTCCTCCTCTCTTTTAGAATATTTTGGTCTTGGTTCAGCATTTCAATTTGAATATACAAAACATGTGGGAAGCAACATAAATGTATAAATTTAAAATTTCAGAAATAGAGACATGTAGTGATGCAAGATTTTTGCTCCTTAGCTCAGCTACGTCTGGGTTCTTGTCTCATGACCGGGAAGAATTAGGCACGTGGACACCAGAGAGTGAGTGGAGTAGAATTTATTAAGCAAAAGGAAAGTTCTCAGCAAAAAGAGGGGTCCTGAAAACAGGTCGCTGGTTGCACCCTTCACAGTTGAATACCAGGGCTTAAGGCGTGAATTCCTAGTGGCTTCAACCCATCCTTCCAGTGCACATGTGGGCCCTTAGACTGATCCACTCCATATTGATTTATTTCCCTTACTGCACATGTGTTAAGGAATGGAATTTTCAACTGCAGGCATGTTTTAGGCAAGCCTCCCGTGCAAGTTCCCTTATCTACACAAAACACCTAGTGTAAGCACTTGTGGGGCATGTCGGAGGTTCTCCAGGGACACTTACCTTACTGTCTGCCTAAAGCAAGCTGTCTAACTCCTTTCATTAGTACTTTACTGTAATGCCTTTTAGCCCCTCTTCCTATCCTGCCCCCCTCCACCTAAGTTTTCTCTTTGGGACCTTGCGGTTCTCTCTTCCTCTTTCTCTCTCCTTTCATTCCTCATTGTTGGTTTTTTCTATTCTCTAATGTTAGATTGAAAATTTTCAAAATTATAAAAGTCTGCAAAGTTTTCCCCATTTGAGGACAAATGTCAGTCTGGTAGGTCTGAGAGCATTTTAAAAGAAATACAGTTTCATTATTTCCAAGAATAAAAAGATACACTGGTTGAAAGGGGAATAAGAAAGTCTTGTGATTTAAAGGATCAGAGTTGTAATTAGCCTATTCACTATTTGGATGAAAATTCAGGCTCACAAATAGATGAGCATTTCCCTTGTTTGTGCTCTTAATTCCATCAGCAAACCTTATTCTCTTAGACGTGATGTGTAATATCCCATTACAGAGTAATATTCATCAAAAAAATTAATCCTAGGGTCTCCTATAATTGCAAATATTAATCCCTGGGACTGGCCCAGGGCCTTGTTGACATGATTACAATAAATCTTCCAAACATAATAACTGCCAGAAAAAGGCAAATCTGAAAGAAAAATTTCTAAAAAGTAGCCTAAGATGGCTGCAGTTTCGACATACAGACAACAGAAACACGACCTATGCATTAAAGCTGAGCTCTTGCCTGCAAGTCTGGAGTCTGTCAAATATTTCACTGGCATGTACTGATTACTACCTTGCCTATCAGATGAAGCACAAAGTCAGGATAGAGTTAATCCTTCCTTTCCAAATCCTAAGATGCCTACATACTCATTAACATTTTACTTTATATAAGTTTGCTTTATCTTATGTACGACATCACTGAGCACCAATTCGAACTATAAACATGTCACCTTTGCTTCAGTGCCTCCTTCTCCTATTTCTGTGTATCAGAACATGTAAATACTGTGCCTCATGTAGGCAACCCTGGGACGCATTCTTGGTTTGTGCTGAATCTGTGTTCCTGGGCTATTAGTTTTCAATCTTGGCTCAGACTAAAATTAACTTTAAAATTTTTTAAGTGTATAATGCCTGTTATTTAACCATTCCATCAATGTAATTTGTATAATAGATGTCACTGGGGCAGCCGGGCCTGCCTTGCTTTTGTGGGTCTAGAGAGATGATTCCTGCGCAGGAGTTCTCAACCCTAAGTACACATCAGAATCATCTGGAGGGTTTGCTAAAATACACATTGCTCCTCCACTCTGAAACCACCTTTACAAAAATTATGATAGTGAAAGAACTCTGACTTCCATTTTGCTTCTAACTTCTAAGCTGCTCTTGCTTATTCCTGGGCATAGGCCTGTCTAACTATGGGAGGAATTTAGTTTATAACTTAACTTTGAAACAAAGATGATAACAGCCTCTTCCCCAAACAAACTCCCTTTTTGTTTAGGAATCAGACTTCCCCTGTAAAACTAACAAATTAGCCACAAGTTTAGAAATTATGGCTCAGGAGTCATTCAGCCAGAAGCCACAAGATTCCTAACCTCCCCAATTGCTCCTACAGATAACATCACTACTATAAATCTTAAGATTGGATTGATGTGTGAGGTGTTTTCCAGTTTATTGGTGCCACCCAGACAAATAAACTGGCTCATCGGGTCTCACTGCCCCCACCCAGGAACTGACTCAGCACAAGAAGACGAGCTCCAATTCCCTCTTTTTATCCCTGACTCAACTGATCACCATTCCTCATTCCCTAGCCTCTTGTCCCCTAAAATATCCTTTAAAAAATTCTAGCCTACAAATTTTCAGGGAAGCTGATTTGAGTAATAACAAAGCTCCAGTCTCCCATTTAGTCAGCTCTGCATTTAGTAAACTCTTTCTCTATTGCAATAACGCTGTCTCAGTAAATCAACTTTTCCGGGCAGCAGACAAGATGAAGCCATCAGGTCGTTACAACTCCCACCTCTCAAATTTTGAGTCAG
This sequence comes from Chlorocebus sabaeus, assembly GCF_047675955.1. Lineage (NCBI taxonomy): Eukaryota > Metazoa > Chordata > Mammalia > Primates > Cercopithecidae > Chlorocebus > Chlorocebus sabaeus. The sequence continues at coordinate 35,549,227 of NC_132918.1, read as the reverse complement.
TAGGTGTGGAGCCTGATGATTTGGATTTGTAAAAGGTTCTCAGGTGCTGCTTCTGATCCAGGGACTAGGCAATGAGAACCCCTGCCTTAGAGGATTGGGACTAACTTGAGCCCAGACAAAGCAACCCTCCTCCACTGATACACGCCACCAAGTTATGGGATTTCTAACCTGGACCGAGCTTCTTATCCTTAGAAAAGAAAAGGTAACCAAAGATTCAGTTAGCACGAAGGTATAAATAACTGGTGTTAGCTCCTACCAGAGCCTACCTTGAGAGGTTTGAGGGGAGAATGCTCTGAGTGAATCAGCTGAAATGGCAGGACCAAAGGGGCAGAGAAAGGGGGTGGTGCACACTAAAACTGAGTCTACACCATTTTGTCTAGCCCCAACTAGCTTTCTCTACAAGAGAGGGTCTCCTCACAAGAAAATGCTGGTTTCTATCATCCTTACATGGTAAGTGAAGTGGCTCACTCCTATAATCTTAGCACTTCGAGGGGCTGAGGCAGATGGATCACTTTGAGCTGATTGAGTTCAAGACCAGCCTGGCCAACATGGTGAAACTCCATCTTTACAAAAAAGACAAAAATTAGCCAGGCATTGATGGTACGTGCCTGCAGTCTCAGCTATTCAGGATGCTGAGGCTGGAGAATTGCTTGAGCCCAGGAAGTGGAGGTTGCAGTGAGCCAAAATTGCATGTCCAGATGGGGTGACAGAGTAAGACCCTGTCCCAAAAAATTTTTAAAAAAGGAAAAAATAAATAAATGAGAAAGACAGGGTGTATTAAATGATCCTGGATCCTTTGTGCCCCACCCCGCTAGTCACCTATAGTCATTTCTTGTACTGGAGAGTTCTTACAGTTTGACTTTAGTTTCTTATGCCATAACATTTAAATCAGAAAGGATGGAAGTCATATTTAATAACTGGTATGTTTCAATTTAGATGTCAAATGAACTGGACAGATTGGTATCAGTCAACTTGACCTGGATCTCCAAGAAGGCTTTGGTTCCTAAGTTCCACTAAATGGTATGCACTGAGCATGATAAAGTATTCATTAGGTTCCCACTACTCTGAGCATGTCTGAAGGATACCTAAGAAAGAAATAAGTGCTTGCTCATATAATAACTTGGGATAGAAGGAACTGTGAGGAGGATTATTCAACAGGTTTGGAGAAACATAAGGAATCAGGAGAGTGCTGAGTCCAGGAAGGACACCCACCTGTGCTGGTGCATTTCTTGCCTGTTCAGATGATGAGTTGAGGTCCCTCTTGATTTCCTTGACTTCCTCAGTAAGACAACCAAGCAATCAAAATATGTGGGGTCAGAGACAAGTCTGGCCTCAAGTGGCACTATAGGGGCCTAGGGTAGCTGGAGAGCAGTGGTTGTATGGGACATGCAGAACATTTCTACCTCAGGACACTTTCTCCAGATTTGGGGCTTTATAACAGCTTTCAACATAATGTGTGAATATGATAGTTGTCAAGACAATGATGAAAGAATTTAAAAATGAAAGCAAGACTTTCTATTGTAGACTTATTCTATTCCCTCAATTTTTTGATTCATTTGTAAGTTGACTAATAGTGTAATAAAAATAGATGCTATTATATAAGCATCATTTGTAGGTTGATTATCTGATACGCCCAAGCTAGTGGTAAAAAGAGCACAATTTCTGAGCCAAATAGCAAGACTGTAATTGCCTCTAGAAATAATTTTGTTGAAAATGTAGGTAAGCAGATCCTAATGAGTCAAATCTAGATTGGTATAGACTTGATTTTCTGTGGATATGTTTAATTGTGGTAACTGTAATTATTACCAATACAGATGCACAATAGTTTTGCTATCGTGCTTATGTAAAATAATTTTGAACATAATGAAGTGCAATTACAAGGGCATGGTCATGAAAACTACAGCAATATTTCTATAATAGGAGAAGCTGCATTTTGAAACTACGATTGGAATGGGTGAACCATTATGGCATAAGGGAGTTTAACCAATCAATCACTTTGACAACGTTGTATAATAACTTTTAGTGATAATTCATCTGCTTAAAAAAGTCATAGTGTTATTGAAAGCAATTTTAAGGAATTTGGTTTTCAAGGGGCTGGATATTTTGCTGTTTCAAGTGTTTTGAGTACTTAAGCTTTTATATAGGTTGGTTCTTGAAATATTTTATATTGTAGAGGGCATACTTCTTGTTTTGAGGCAAATACTTCTCTGATTATAAATATTATTAGTATTCCTGCTATTACTGAAATAAATGACCCTAGATGAGATAGCATTACATGCTGACTAAGCATGTAGAGTCTAGATAGGCTGAGCATTGACACGGCATAATAGAAAGACTATGTTGTGTTAACACCTCAAAATACCTTTATAAGGTGGGCCTTTGGATCATGTAGCATATGGTGTATATTCTGAAAATAATGGAAATCAATCCACAAAGTCACCTATTCTTATAGACAGGACATAGTAGAAATGGGAAAAAAAAACATACTGTAATATATATCGTGATGATTAATTTTACGTGTCCACTTGGCTAGGCCACAGTACCCAGATATTTGGTCAAACTTTTGGATGCTGCTATGAAGATAGTTTTAAAATGAGATTAACATTTACATCACTAGACTTTGAATAAAGCAGATTATCCTGCATAATGTTGGTGGGCCTCATCCAATCAGTTGAAGGCCTTATGAAAAAGACAGCGTCCTCCAAAGAAAGACAAAATTCTGGACACCACTGCCTTTGGACTAGAGCTGCAATGTCACCTCTTCTTTGAGGCTGCATCTGTCAGCTTGTAGAGTAAGGGAGGCCAGCAGGTTGGAAACTCAGACAAGAGTTAATGCTGCAGTTCACAGGCAGAATTTCTTCTTCTACACGAGCCATTAATGTGTTTAATATAGTTGCTGCCTCAGCATCCATTTTTAGACCTGACATGAATGTTTTGAAACCCAGTTGTGCTCAGTCACCTTTGGCCTGTTAAAAATTTCCTCTCCCACTGTGTGGTTGTTTGTGATATAGCCTGCTTGTTCCTCATCTCACTGACCCAAAACCCAACATATCCTGTTGCTCCTGACCACAGTAAACCTAATGGTCAACACTAGAGGTATACAAATGTAAGTTCCCCACTTCTTGTGTGTTTTCTTTAAACGACCCAATCCACACACTCTGCTGGAAAGTCTAGGAGATAATGCTCATGGACCTTAGTAAAGGCATAATCCCACAGGTCTTCTCACTGTCTCTTGCTCTGCACTCGCTGGCTGAGCTCCCTGCCACCTCTAGACTTCCCATCGGCTCCCCATTGGCACCCTTCGCCTTTCTGGGTTTTGTTTGTAATGAATCTCTTCTGGTTCGTGAATGGTTTCACCTCCTCATTGTGTCTCACCTGACTGACACATCCAAACCTAATTCTCCCCCATCCTAGGCTCTCCTGCAGAATGGCTCTCGTGGCTTATGGCTGCTCTCAACAGAGAGACCTCAAAACCAAATTGGAAAGAAACCATAACAATAACAATTACAACAGAAAACCTCAGTTTTTGTTCTTAAGGCCTTCTAGCTGATTGGATAAAGCCCACTCGCATTATCAAGGGCAATCTCCTTTACTTAAAGTCAACTTGATTGTAAATGTTAACCACAAACTATCTTCACAGCAACACCTAGATTAGTGTTTGATGAAATAACCGGGGACTATAGCCTAGCCAAGTTAACACACAAAACTAACCATCACACCCTCCAACATAATAGAAAAATAAAGCCTACTAAGGCTTATCGTATATCTGGCAGTAATTGTATTTCTTCTATGTAAATTAGCTAGTCAGCTGAAAACTGTTACCCTTATTGGCAAAAAAATAATTAGTGTAGCAGCTGGGAAGTATGCTATTGTGTCTAGGACTGTTTCTATGAAAAATGTATGATATGCTCATACAATATATCCTACAAATCCAACTGATGATGTTGCTCATGTTATTTCTATATAGCCAATTATATTATCTTGGTTCCTGAATAATAAGCTAAACAAGAATTTTCTGAATCTACTTAAAATTAGAATAAATCCTTTTGGAATTTCTAAGAATCAGAATAAATATTGATATGAAACTGAGTCTTCACTCTCACTTGATCAAAGAAAATATGTTAATTAGTACAGTCGTTATAGCTTAAAGTACTGGAAGCAACATAACTGCAGTAATTAATACATAGTATATAAAAATGAAAATGGTGTCTTGTTTGGGCTATACCAGATGGTCTTATGTTAATAATTGTAGCAATAAAATTAATGGCATCTGAAATGAGAAACACTTGCTAAGTGAAGGGAGAAGGTAGTTAAGTACTTAGGTGCCTGCATATACTAGGTTGCTAGCTAATGTGGGTACATTCTTCATCCTGTTCCAGCTTTTCAGACCATTAAGAAGAAACTCAAAGGATGAAACTTTATTCCAATAGGTGAAAAGGCATAAGGCCTTTCTGCAATTCTGTAGGCATCACAAAAGGCCAGCCTTAAGGAATTTATGCAAAATTATTTAGATGAAAATAATCTGCCACGGAAACTCTACTTTGAAGCAGCATTATCCCCTGCCTTCTGTCAGTGCCATCTCACATTCCAGGTACATCTGTCCTTGAGAATCAGAGTGAGGTTGCGGCTCACTCTGCAGCCAGGAGTGTGCCTCCAAACATTGAGCAGCCAGCTCTGTGCCTCCAAACCTACCCAGCTCTTCTACTCACCTCAAACTGCTCCTGCCGCTTCCTGTAGGGGCCACTTAGAATCATCTAGGGGGCACTTTCAAGCCAATCCCGCTTTCTGCTTCAAGATCTAGGGGCAAGGTGGGTATTTAAAACACTTGCATCTTTATTAATCTCTTACCTTGAGAACAAATGCTGGGTTCAACTCTCCTAACAGAACAAGGTATCTTCATGGGTCTTAGAGAAGATTACAGATTGGGAACCCAAGGTTATAGCTGGAGATCCTTGAAATATCCATTGGTATATTGACCAGATATCAAGGCCTTTCATGATCTGGTGTCTTCCTACATTTCTGACAACCTGTCTCATTACTATTTTCCACTCCTTTTCCCACACTTTACTTAAGTAGGACCAAGGACTCTACTCATGTCCCCAACAATCACATCATGCTTATCCCCCGACATCCACACTTTTAACATGCCATTTCCTATAACTAGAAAGCATTTTCCCTCTTTGACATCTTGGAGAGTCCATCCTGGTTCGTCAAGCCCCAGCTTGATGAAAGCTGTGGAGTCTTCCCTGCCCTCTCCTGGCGTAAGTAACCACTTCCTTGCCTGTGTTTCTACATCATCACACCACTGTACTGCTAGATTTGCCCACACCTGTCACCCACCTGGTAAACATCCTAATAGCAGAAGCCATATCCCAACCACATTTGTATGCCTCACTAACTCTTTTAATCTCCTATCACAAGACCTGGCATAGAGCAGGTACCCAATAAATGCCCGTTGAAAAAATAATTAAAGATTATAGTCCTCAACCGTATGTATGCTGTTTGTCACAGTGGCCAATTCCATTCCCTTCTGCTTTCCTCCCCTTTCCACCCCACTCTGAGTCACCAGGGTCACCTGTAACAGAATAGAAGAAAAGAAGGATACAAATCTTTTCCACTGGAAATCTATCCAGACTCAGCTCCCTTCTTAGACGATTTACAGACCTTCCTTTGAGGGCCAGCCTTGTCTCCCTGAGGCAGGACCAAAATGCACTGCACTTCATTTGCCTTTTTTTCCTCAAGGGCACCCTTCCACAAGTTATACTTTGAAGTTTTACCCATTTCTGGCACCACCTGCAAGCAAACTAGGAGGGCACTTGACAATCAACTCAGTGCCCTCTTCATTCCTCACAAGGCTAAGGAGCTGTTCTATAAACCAAGCCCTTGCACAGGCTGGCTTGGGAATGTCTTTCTGTTACTTGTATGACGATCTCTGTACTTTTCAAAGCTGTTTCGCCTGTAGCATTTCATTTGACCATCACATCACAATGCAAAATAAGCAGAGTAGATCCAGTAGTCCCACTTTTCAGTTGCTGATGAAGAGATACCAAGAATTCCCAGCCACTAGGTTAGGACCCTAACTGAAACTGGACCTCAGATCCTGAGACACCTAGTCCCTTGCCCCACACACAATACCATAGCAATACATTCCAAGCTATTTCTAAGATCATCTTATCCAATACAAGCTAACTCAGCTAACCATTTACTGTACTAGTCCAAGGAATGCCCAGCTCAGGAAGCAACACTAGCAGCAGAGTTGGTGAACTAAGCTAGAAATACTAGTTTTAAAAAGTAACAACTGGAAGTTCATTGTTAGATATTGCTGGATTGGGATGTGAGTATACTGAAAATATTTTTTGTTTTTTTCAATTAAAAATTTCTTGCTCTAGAACCCTAGGGTTTAAAATTTTTTTCTTTCATTTACCTAATATCTGTCAAATGGCATATTATGCCTTTCAGGAGACCAGCAGAGGCTACATATTTCAGTTGCCAACAAAGGACATTCTGAGGCTCCAGCTCCCAGCTCAGAACTTCTATTCTGAGATGTTAAAAGGTAGCTGAAAAGGAGAGAGGGTGAATTTTTTTCCCCAGGAAGCCCTAGTACAGCTTATTTTCCTACAATCTATTCTGCCTCCAGCCCTCTCTCTTTCTCTCTCTTTCAATTTTATTTCTTAGAGGAAAATCATCTTATCCCATTCAAGATGAAATTAAAGGGATATTTCTTCAAAGAATACTAACGAATGACTGACATTGTCAGGGAAAGGTTTAAATACTCTAATAACCTTTCCCTCGTTTTGGCAAGAATTCATCTTTAAAGAAAAGAAGTATGTGCTTTGCAAAGGTGAAGTGATTTGTCTTATTCATCCAAGGTGAAGTAACCCACACCATTTCATCATTCCAGACTAGCTGTTATGTGAGGTTTCAAAATGAAATGTGATTGCTGAAAGCTAAACATCAAACGCACCACAATGAAAAGTCATATTCAATTTTTTTATCCTTCTCATTTGCATTTTCCATCCTTCCTGTTTACATCTTTTTCAGCTTGCCAATATGAGGCTATTTTATAAAACCAAGTGTTTAGATGTGGGCCTGTCTGCCACAATGTCCCTTTATGTGGAAAAGGACTGGTAGGAAAATCTCAAATATTTTCCTTATCACCCTCCTACCCCCACCTTACACATATCAGGACCTTGACCCTGTTCGTTAGGATCGGACAGAGCCTAAATTTTGTTTTCCTAGTAACCATAATCCTTTGTAAACAACACTTTTAAAACATTGAGGAGGACAAGAGTCAATTTGCCTACTCCAAAGTGCCGGAGATTTCCCAGCATTCTCCCTAATTCATTGAATTTTACAACTTTCTTACACAATGTAGAACTTCATTTACACTTTTTCGCTTCTTCCCTTCTATTCCTGGATAACTTATTTAGACTCAGTTTACATATGACATCAGATGGTGCTCTCTGTGCTCCCATGGAATGCTCTGCAGAGGCTGAGCATCTGAAGGCCAAGGTTTGAGCCCCAGTTTTTCTTCTCATTAGCTTATAACTTTGGGGGGGAAAAAAAAGAACTTAACCTCACTCAGTCTGAGTGTTCTTATCTATAAAATATGGACAATAATAATACCTTCTTCAGTGTGCTTTAAGATGATTCAATGATATGATTCATGTGAAACCCTTAAGATAATGCCTTGGATTTGACAAATGCCCAGTAATGTCAGTTATTAATATAGTTGTTATTATAAACTTATGTGACGTTGTAATTTATATTTATATCTGTACTTCCCCTTACTATGCCACATACTCTTTAATAACATGGAATATGACTTTCAGGCCTGGAAAATTATGCTTATAAAAACATAACAATTATGTCAAGCAAAGCATCTTGCACAGAGTAGGCCTTCAAAATATAGTAGAAGAATGAATGATGAAAGAGATCAGGTTTAACAGGGTATACACGACAGAGCTGTTTTACCTAAACCTAACCAGATCTCAGCACAAACCTTTAAGACAGCCCGAAAAGTTCTGAGAAATTCAAGGCACTCAGAGGCTCAAGAAATATTTATACCAACTCTGTGACTCACATCATAAACACAATAAAAACTACATAGTTAAAAGTATGGACTATAAGGTCAGAAACTTGAAACTTATCTCTGCAACTTAATTGTTATTTGACCTTAAATTCTGCAAGCCAGTTTTTTCATCTATAGAATGGTAATAAGTATATTACTACTTCATTGATTTGTTATGGGAATTAAGAAAAAAAATTCAGCAGTAGTACTTAGCATAATTCTTGGAATATAATAAGTGGTCAATAAATAAAGTTCACTGGCAATGAAAAAAAGTATTTTCCATAATTTTAATATTATTTCTTTTCATTCTTTTTCTCCTCTCCTTTTGAGACTCTAAGTAAATATATGCTAGATCTTTTCATTGACTCCCACATATTTTCTTTTCTTTTTAGAGATGAGCTCTTTGTATGTTGCCCAGGCTAGACTGCAGTGGTTATTCACAGGTGTGATCCCATTACTAATCAACACAAGAGTTTTGACTTACTCCATATCCAACTTGACCAGTTCACCCCTCCTTAGCCAACCTGGCAGTCCCCACTCCCGGGAGGTCACCATATTGATCCTAAAGGTAGTGCAGATACCTGTTTGGCATAACGCAATACAGCCCAGAACTCCTGGACTCAAGCGATCCTCCTGCCTCAGCCTTCCAAGTAGTTAGGACTATAGGTACACTTTGCCACACTCAGTGAGACTCACATATTTCTAGAACTTGTCTCTGTATTTTCAATTCTGTTTTCTGTATATGCTTCAGTTTGGAAGTATTTTATAGACCTATCTTTAGCCTATTCCATTTTATGAGACTTCTCCCTCTACAATACTGAGCAGATCCTCATTCTATTAAGACCTCAAAGTGAGGGAATTTTTCTAGTGTGTTTTTCAGAAGTTCAATTTTGAGAACACCAAGAAATAAGCTCTGGAGAAATATATCTCATTTAATTTCTCTTACTTTTTATTACATGGGTTATTATTCCTATCTGGAATTCATCAGCGTTTTTTCTCTCCTTTATTATTTTGGTTTCAATTTTCTCTATGCTATCAAATTTCTTTGTGGACTTGCTTTTAAAACCAAGACTAGATATTCACCACCAGCATCAGGAGCTTCTGTTATAACCAATAGAAAATCTGGATAGTATGGGTAGAAGGCTAAACATTTTTCAGTATACTTAAGAGCTATAGTAGGAACATTTTGACCCCCCAGGCTCCCCAGAAAAGTCATGCCTATGTTTCTGTCTGGGAATGGTGAGAAAGATCCAGTATCATCTAAGAGAAAAAAGGAAGAAATATCACATGAGAATTAACAGAATTAATTCATGCTCAACTTGAAACATAGTACTAAGTATGTATTATAAAATGCTGAAAACCAAGAAACAAAACCTTGTATGCTTTTAAAAATGTAACGTTGGAACAGCCAAATATCATTTAAACTCTTCTGGATGAAGAGTTTTTGTGGTATCTAAAAATTTATAAACGTGGGACATGAGAAAATATAAAGCCTACATCTTTGGGTTATTGATATTCTGAATAGAAATAAGTTCATTCCAGGCAAATAAATATTGGGAGGTCACCACAGAAGTGTTTCACATTCATTTAAGTAATTACTACTCCTTAAGGAAAATAGCTTACAACTATAATGAGAGAGTGAGGGAACTCATGCAAGTTAAAATGCCTTCAAGTACAACCAATAGCCTGGGGATCCCAGAGAAGGAAGACATGTGCTTAGAAACTATCCAGCCTGGCAAGCCTTAGGAAACAGTTCCAGAAATAGGAACGTTTTGGCCCCTTCAACTGTTCTAACAAGGACTGCAGCAACTCATCTGCTGCCATTGCCAACCACAGCATCTAACCTAGAAAAATGTGGCAGTCTCTGAGAAGAAACTTAAAACTTAAAACTAGAGGTAGAGTTAGCAGGGAGTTTGGAAAATGAGCGGAAATAACTACATAGAGAAAAATATGAGTAAATATAGTATAATTCTCTCATCAGTGGCTCATCAAGAACCAAAAATAGTATTCCCCACCATAGTTTCCTATTAATGGACTACAAAGTCCCTTTAATATTAATATTAATCATTTTTTTCAGATTGTATTTGAGAAGAAAATGATTAACTTCTTTCACAATTCCCAGGAAAATTTTCTGAGTTTCATGTCTTCAATATTGTCTGCCCATTTTTTGCTTTCTGCCACTAAACAAAGCAGGTTAAGCATTATTGAGAAATGAGAAAGCTTCCTCAAGCGTTCCCAGCACGGTGTCATGAGACCCTTGCAAATCCAAAAGCATGTCAATGTTTCCATCTATGTAAGTGGGCATTTAAAAGGAAGAAAAATTAATGAGAAGGAATTTTTTAAGTATGTTCATAAGCACAGACATTTTTGCACAAAATGAACAAGCAAATAAAACTCTGATCTCCTTATCAAACAGAGGCAAGAATGGCTAGACTCAGATTATTTTCCCTGGGATGAAAAGATTTCTAAGCAAGTAACACGGTTTTGTTTACTACTGTTGACTACGGGAGATTCTGAAAAGGGCAGTCACCGAAACAAGCTAAATGGCACAATATCAACTCCATTATCTGTAGCCATTTGAATTTTTATTTTCACTAGAAGTTATTTCATTCTCCGCCCACCCCACTCCTATCACAACAGACCTGGTACTAATACCTCCATTGCTCCTTTTTTGCTCTTTGATGGAATGAAATTAGTTGTTTCCAGAATACTTTGCAAGACTAAGAGGAAATAAATTGAATAAAATATTGTAATTCAAATCTCACTTGGTAAAATGACGGGCATATAAATCAACATTTTTGATGAAGGCCCCCAAATCCTTTTAGTCACCCACTGACTTCACTCAGTGTTCCACGTATGAATACATTCAGAGTAATGATAGTTTAAAAATAATAATTCAGCAAGGTGATTGCAGTGTTAAGCCTCATTCAAATCCTTAAGGTAGAGACATAGGGATCAGTCATAATCTCTTTGTCCTAGAGCTATCAAGGTGAAAGCCTAAAGGAGAAAAGCACCCAGCCTCTAGACATATGAATGATGTCATTCTGCTCAAAAAAGGACTGTCAACACACATGCACATTCATAAACATTTTAGAAGACAGTGCAATAAAATGAACAGACCCTGAACAGTGCTTTGGAGTAGGGAAGATCTAAACTTGAATCCAAGCTCTCTCCATGGTCAAACCACTCTTGACCTTGGTTAAATCATTTAACCTTGTCAAACTTCAATTCCTTCAACTGGAAAACAGAGGTAATAATATCTACCTCCTGGAGTTTTGCAAGGATTACTATGGCATTATACATATATGAACATCCAATGGCAGTCATCACAACTTTTCATCTCCACCTATAACAGGCTAACAAGCAAGAATAAAATAACTGTAACTCAAACAATGACTCTTAAATTATGTGGGGTTTCAAGCCATATGCCTTCTGCCTAGTGGAAAAAAAAAAAAAAAAAAAGGGACACATATGTTCCCTAAAGAACATATGTGGAAAGGGTAGGACAGTAAAGTCTAGATACAAACTGTTTTACTGTTAGCTCTCCAGACATACAGAGTCTAAAAGAATATATAAAACAATTTCCTGATATTTGACTTCTTACTGGAGTGGGACTTCAGTTCTCAGCTCTTGACACTCCCATACAGCCAGCACCTTAGAGACAGAAGAGAAACCTCCTCTCCCTTGGACATCTGACTCCATCTTTATCTTCCCCAAGCCTCTTTAGACCATAAAGATGTTCCTTTTTCTTTTTGCACCTTTAGAATCATGTTTTTCTGCGTGCAAATAATCATCCCTTTACCCATCAAATATCATCTTGGTAGCTCTTAGGCAGAGTGTTCTGGGAGGTAGAGGAAAGGAAGAGCAGAGGGAAAGAGGTCATCATAGATGCAATATCTCCTCACAAGATGCACTGTCTTTTTGATGATGAGCACTTTCACGTTGCACAGAAATCCTGTATCTCCAATGTGTTCTTTCAATTTTTTAAAACTCTTCTATTCACTGAAATCCAACATGTTCTTATGCATTTTTCAACTGGTAAGAAAAAAAGAGGAGACCCACCCTCCCATGTCCCCCTCCGTGAAAATTTCTCAATCCTCACAAAGGCCAATATCCCTCCCTAACTCCAGTGAGGTGTCTCCACACATACTTTGGCTACATTACTCAGTCTTTAAACTTGTCACAGTTAGTTTCCAAGACCAACAGCTTATGCACAGCTGAGAATTGTCCTTTGCCCCCAGCACTCCTGTTGCCATGGACACACACCATGGGTCCCCTCCCTACTTCCAGGACACCACTTGCAGTCCCATCTGATCACTGCTGGCTCCAAACTTAAATTTTTACAAGTGGTGCTCTTCCTTCCTTTTTAGGAATAGTAGACATCACACCACACCTCTGAGAGAAGGAACCACTGAACCCCCGAGCTCCCACCAGACTCTCAAGCTCCCACTGCCCATCTCTCCCTACTTCTACCTAGATTAACCTCCTCATGGGATATATGATCAGCCTTCTGACAAGTGGTAGGTCCTCTCCCCACCAGTTCCCAGATGAAGAGCAGAGAACATGCTGAGTCCTGGCTTTGTCCAACATTCAAACAAACTTTATAAACTTGAAGATATATTAGCTGGCCTTTTATTAATCTGAATGTTGGGTTCAAATCACATTTAGTGCACATCTATTCATTATTCTGGCTTACTGATGCCTCTGTAGGTGATAATGGACTATTACTAGACTTTTTAATCCCAAACAATTGAGACTCTTTTGCTGCTAAATTGCTTTCAAAATTTCTTCCCTGATCAGAATAGACCCAACAGAGAAATAACTAAATTCTCAGAATTTGTTTTTCCTGAACTTGCATGGTGTGTGGGGAAGGGAGTGGGGTGGGAAGTGGGCAAACAGTTCTCTGTCACTAACATATTACAAAAGATTCAGATGTCTAGTCTCCAAAGAAAAAAGTCAACATGGACTAATTTAAGGGGTTTGCTGATTGAATGTTTTCTAGATGGGCTGCCTTTGGGAAACATACTTTCCCTGAGTGCAGCAGACCTAGCGGGTTCATTTTGTCACCACAATCTCCATCGTCAGAAGCAGAATAACTGTCCTAAGTACCTTCAGTATTCCCTTCCTCTCCAAGTGGCTTGAGTCATCATGCATCATCCTGGGTCCCAGAGGGCACTATTTCCAAATGTCCCCATAGCCCATGTATGGTGCACTCAACAACTTTATACATCATCGTGTTTCTAGGACCCTCCTGGTTCTGGAAAAGCCAGGTAACTTCTCTGCTGCTGGGTTTACTTTCCCGCTTTCTTCTGCCCACAGCTCTGAGGCTTCTCATTAAGAGTTTGCCCACCTCTTTCCCACAGTGGGAGTGGGGAGGATCCTTGCCTGACAAAATTTCTGAGCAGAATTGGGTATCTCTCCAAGTCTGGACCACACTGTGAGCCACACTGTCTTCCTGATGGTTGTCTTTCTCTAATCTTTCTCAATCAGGAGTGTTTGTTAACAACCATTTATCCAAGTGAAACGGAAAACAGTGGCTCCTTTCCCAATGGTCTTAGGTGATCAAAATCTGCAGCACAGCATACTGATCTATTTTTGCCCATTTACTTAATATCATTATACTTTCTTAAAAAACCTGTCTTCTTCCATTATCCTAGCAATTTACATGTCCAATACCAGGAAGAGGAAAGGAAAGGAAAAAAAAGCATGTCCTTCTGCTCACAAACACACAAAATCTTGTATAGAATTCCAAGATATACACTAATCTCTGTATTTGTTTGCTAGAGCTACCATAATAAAGAAACTGGGTGACTTAAACAACAGAAACGTATTGTCTCACAGTTCTGGAGCCAGAAGTCTGAGATCAAGCTGTCAGCAGGTTGGTTCCATTTGAGGGCAGTGAGAGAAGGATCTGTTCCAGAATCCTCTCCTTGGCTTATAGCTGATCATCTCCCAGTATCTTTTTACATTGTTTCCCCTCTATGTGTATCTGAGTCCAAATTTCCCCTTTGCATGAGGACACAACCTTATTATATTAGGGAATCTTGCATGATACCACTATACCAATGGCACCATTCATATTAGATTATGGCCCACATTAATGACTTCATTTAACCTGTTTACTCCTGTGAAGAAGATGCTATCTCCAAATATGGTCACATTCTGAGGCACTTAGGGTTAGGACAACACATATTTTTTTTTGTGGGATGGGGGAGAATATGCATACGATTCAGTCCCTACCTTGGCCAATTCATAAACGTTCAGGAGCCCCTATACTAATGCATCATCTTGTTACAAGACTAAGACTCAAGTAGCAATTAGAAAAAACTTTGTCGGGGTGGAGCAAGATGGCCGAATAGGAACAGCTCCAGTCTCCAACTCCCAGCGCGAGCGACACAGAAGACCGGTGATTTCTGCATTTTCAACTGAGGTACTGGGTTCATCTCACTGGGGAGTGCCAGACGATCGGTGCTGGTCAGCTGTTGCAGCCCGACCAGCGAGAGCTGAAGCAGGGCGAGGCATTGCCTCACCTGGGAAGCACAAGGGGGAAGGAAATCCCTTTTCCTAGCCAGGGGAACTGAGACACACAACACCTGGAAAATCAGGTAACTCCCACCCCAATACTGCGCTTTAAGCAAACAGGCACACCAGGAGATCATATCCCACACCTGGCCGGGAGGGTCCCACACCCACGGAGCCTCCCTCATTGCTAGCACAGCAGTCTGTGATCTACCAGCAAGGCAGCAGCGAGGCTGGGGGAGGGGCGCCCGCCATTGCTGAGGCTTAAGTAGGTAAACAAAGCTGCTGGGAAGCTCGAACTGGGTGGAGCTCACAGCAGCTCAAGGAAACCTGCCTGTCTCTGTAGACTCCACCTCTGGGGACAGGGCACAGTAAACAATAACAAACGCAGCAGAAAGCTCTGCAGACGCAAACGACTCTGTCTGACAGCTTTGAAGAGAGCAGTGGATCTCCCAACACGGAGGTTGAGATCTGAGAAGGGACAGACTCCCTGCTCAAGTGGGTCCCTGACCCCTGAGTAGCCTAACAGGGAGACATCCCCCACTAGGGGCAGTCTGACACCCCACACCTCACAGGGTGGAGTACACCCCTGAGAGGAAGCTTCCAAAGCAAGAATCAGACAGGTACACTCGCTGTTCAGAAATATTCTATCTTCTGCAGCCTCTGCTGCTGATACCCAGGCAAACAGGGTCTGGAGTGGACCTCAAGCAATCTCCAACAGACCTACAGCTGAGGGTCCTGACTGTTAGAAGGAAAACTATCAAACAGGAAGGACACCTACACCAAAACCCCATCAGTACATCGCCATTTTCAAAGACCAGAGGCAGATAAAACCACAAGGATGGGGAAAAAGCAGGGCAAAAAAGCTGGAAATTCAAAAAATAAGAGCGCATCTCCCCCGGCAAAGGAGCGCAGCTCATCGCCAGCAACGGATCAAAGCTGGACAGAGAATGACTTTGACGAGATGAGAGAAGAAGGCTTCAGTCCATCAAATTTCTCAGAGCTAAAGGAGGAATTACGTACCCAGCGCAAAGAAACTAAAAATCTTGAAAAAAAAGTGGAAGAATTGATGGCTAGAGTAATTAATGCAGAGAAGGTCATAAACGAAATGAAAGAGACGAAAACCATGACATGAGAAATACGTGACAATTGCACAAGCTTCAGTAACCGACTCGATCAACTGGAAGAAAGAATGTCAGCGATTGAGGATCAAATGAATGAAATGAAGCGAGAAGAGAAACCAAAAGAAAAAAGAAGAAAAAGAAATGAACAAAGCCTGCAAGAAGTATGGGATTATGTAAAAAGACCAAATCTACGTCTGATTGGGGTGCCTGAAAGTGAGGGGGAAAATGGAACCAAGTTGGAAAACACTCTTCAGGATATCATCCAGGAGAACTTCCCCAACCTAGTAGGGCAGGCCAACATTCAAATCCAGGAAATACAGAGAATGCCACAAAGATACTCCTCGAGAAGAGCAACTCCAAGACACATAATTGCCAGATTCACCAAAGTTGAAATGAAGGAAAAAATCTTAAGGGCAGCCAGAGAGAAAGGTCGGGTTACCCACAAAGGGAAGCCCATCAGACTAACAGCAGATCTCTCGGCAGAAACTCTTCAAGCCAGAAGAGAGTGGGGGCCAATATTCAACATTCTTAAAGAAAAGAATTTTAAACCCAGAATTTTATATCCAGCCAAACTAAGTTTCATAAGTGAAGGAGAAATAAAATCCTTTACAGATAAGCAAATGCTTAGAGATTTTGTCACCACTAGGCCTGCCTTACAAGAGACCCTGAAGGAAGCACTAAACATGGAAAGGAACAACCGGTACCAGCCATTGCAAAAACATGCCAAAATGTAAAGACCATCAAGGCTAGGAAGAAACTGCATCAACTAACGAGCAAAATAACCAGTTAATAGCATAATGGCAGGATCAAGTTCACACATAACAATCTTAACCTTCAATGTAAATGGACTAAATGCTCCAATTAAAAGACACAGACTGGCAAACTGGATAAAGAGTCAAGACCCATCAGTCTGCTGTATTCAGGAGACCCATCTCACACGCAGAGACATACATAGGCTCAAAATAAAGGGATGGAGGAAGATTTACCAAGCAAATGGAGAACACAAAAAAGCGGGGGTTGCAATACTAGTCTCTGATAAAACAGACTTTAAACCATCAAAGATCAAAAGAGACAAAGAAGGCCATTACATAATGGTAAAGGGATCAATTCAACAGGAAGAGCTAACTATCCTAAATATATATGCACCCAATACAGGAGCACCCAGATTCATAAAGCAAGTCCTTAGAGACTTACAAAGAGACTTAGACTCCCATACAATAATAATGGGAGACTTCAACACTCCACTGTCAACATTAGACAGATCAACGAGACAGAAAGTTAACAAGGATATTCAGGAATTGAACTCATCTCTGCAGCAAGCAGACCTAATAGACATCTATAGAACTCTCCACCCCAAATCAACAGAATATACATTCTTCTCAGCACCACATCGTACTTACTCCAAAATTGACCACGTAATTGGAAGTAAAGCACTCCTCAGCAAATGTACAAGAACAGAAATTATAACAAACTGTCTCTCAGACCACAGTGCAATCAAACTAGAACTCAGGACTAAGAAACTCAATCAAAACCGCTCAACTACATGGAAACTGAACAACCTGCTCCTGAATGACTACTGGGTACATAACGAAATGAAGGCAGAAATAAAGATGTTCTTTGAAACCAATGAGAACAAAGATACAACATACCAGAATCTCTGGGACACATTTAAAGCAGTGTGTAGAGGGAAATTTATAGCACTAAATGCCCACAAGAGAAAGCAGGAAAGATCTAAAATTGACACTCTAACATCGCAATTAAAAGAACTAGAGAAGCAAGAGCAAACGCATTCGAAAGCTAGTAGAAGGCAAGAAATAACTAAGATCAGAGCAGAACTGAAGGAGATAGAGACACAAAAAATCCTCCAAAAAATCAATGAATCCAGGAGTTGGTTTTTTGAAAAGATCAACAAAATTGACAGACCACTAGCAAGACTAATAAAGAAGAAAAGAGAGAAGAATCAAATCGACGCAATTAAAAATGATAAAGGGGATATTACCACCGACCCCACAGAAATACAAACTACCATCAGAGAATACTATAAACACCTCTACGCAAATAAACTGGAAAATCTAGAAGAAATGGATAATTTCCTGGACACTTACACTCTTCCAAGACGAAACCAGGAAGAAGTTGAATCCCTGAATAGACCAATAGCAGGCTCTGAAATTGAGGCAATAATTAATAGCCTACCAACTAAAAAAAGTCCAGGACAAGATGGATTCACAGCTGAATTCTACTAGAGGTACAAGGAGGAGCTGGTACCATTCCTTCTGAAACTATTCCAATCAATAGAAAAAGAGGGAATCCTCCCTAACTCATTTTGTGAGGCCAACATCATCCTGATACCAAAGCCTGGCAGAGACACAACAAAAACAGAGAATTTTAGACCAATATCCCTGATGAACATCGATGCAAAAATCCTCAATAAAATACTGGCAAACCGGATTCAGCAACACATCAAAAAGCTTATCCACCATGATCAAGTGGGCTTCATCCCTGGGATGCAAGGCTGGTTCAACATTCGCAAATCAATAAACATAATCCAGCATATAAACAGAACCAAAGACAAGAACCACATGATTATCTCAATAGATGCAGAAAAGGCTTTTGACAAAATTCAACAGCCCTTCATGCTAAAAACGCTCAATAAATTCGGTATTGATGGAAGGTACCTCAAAATAATAAGAGCTATTTATGACAAACCCACAGCCAATATCATACTGAATGGGCAAAAACTGGAAAAATTCCCTTTGAAAACTGGCACAAGACAGGGATGCCCTCTCTCACCACTCCTATTCAACATAGTGTTGGAAGTTCTGGCTAGGGCAATCAGGCAAGAGAAAGAAATCAAGGGGATTCAGTTAGGAAAAGGAGTCAAATTGTCCCTGTTTGCAGATGACATGATTGTATATTTAGAAAACCCCATTGTCTCAGCCCAAAATCTCCTTAAGCTGATCAGCAACTTCAGCAAAGTCTCAGGATACAAAATTAATGTGCAAAAATCACAAGCATTCTTATACACCAGTAACAGACAAACAGAGAGCCAAATCAGGAATGAACTTCCATTCACAATTGCTTCAAAGAGAATAAAATACCTAGGAATCCAACTTACAAGGGATGTAAAGGACCTCTTCAAGGAGAACTACAAACCACTGCTCAGTGAAATCAAAGAGGACACAAACAAATGGAAGCACATACCATGCTCATGGATAGGAAGAATCAATATCGTGAAAATGGCCATACTGCCCAAGGTAATTTATAGATTCAATGCCATCCCCATCAAGCTACCAATGAGCTTCTTCACAGAATTGGAAAAAACTGCTTTAAAGTTCATATGGAACCAAAAAAGAGCCCGCATCTCCAAGACAATCTTAAGTCAAAAGAACAAAGCTGGAGGCATCACGCTACCTGACTTCAAACTATACTACAAGGCTACAGTAACCAAAACAGCATGGTACTGGTACCAAAACAGAGATATAGACCAATGGAACAGAACAGAGTCCTCAGAAATAATACCACACATCTACAGCCATCTGATCTTTGACAAACCTGAGAGAAACAAGAAATGGGGAAAGGATTCCCTATTTAATAAATGGTGCTGGGAAAATTGGCTAGCCATAAGTAGAAAGCTGAAACTGGATCCTTTCCTTACTCCTTATACGAAAATTAATTCAAGATGGATTAGAGACTTAAATGTTAGACCTAATATCATAAAAATCCTAGAGGAAAACCTAGGTAGTACCATTCAGGACATAGGCATGGGCAAAGACTTCATGTCTAAAACACCAAAAGCAACGGCAGCAAAAGTCAAAATTGACAAACGGGATCTCATTAAACTAAAGAGCTTCTGCACAGCAAAAGAAACTACCATCAGAGTGAACAGGCAACCTACAGAATGGGAGAAAATTTTTGCAATCTACTCATCTGACAAAGGGCTAATATCCAGAACCTACAAAGAACTCAAACAAATTTACAAGAAAAAAACAAACAACCCCATCAAAAAGTGGGCAAAGGATATGAACAGACATTTCTCAAAAGAAGACATTCATACAGCCAACAGACATATGAAAAAATGCTCATCATCACTGGCCATCAGAGAAATGCAAATCAAAATCACAATGAGATACCATCTCACACCACTTAGAATGGCGATCATTAAAAAGTCAGGAAACAACAGGTGCTGGAGAGGATGTGGAGAAATAGGAACACTTTTACACTGTTGGTGGGAGTGTAAACTAGTTCAACCATTATGGAAAACAGTAAGGCAATTCCTCAAGGATCTAGAACTAGATGTACCATATGACCCAGCCATCCCATTACTGGGTATATACCCAAAGGATTATAAATCATGCTGCTATAAAGACACATGCACACATATGTTTATTGCAGCACTATTCACAATAGCAAAGACTTGGAATCAACCCAAATGTCCATCAGTGACAGATTGGATTAAGAAAATGTGGCACATATACACCATGGAATACTATGCAGCCATAAAAAAGGATGAGTTTGTGTCCTTTGTAGGGACATGGATGCAACTGGAAACCATCATTCTTAGCAAACTATCACAAGAACAGAAAACCAAACACCACATGTTCTCACTCATAGGTGGGAACTGAACAATGAGATCACTTGGACTCGGGAAGGGGAACATCACACACTGGGGCCTATCATGAGGAGGGGGTGGGGGGAGGGATTGCATTGGGAGTTATACCTGATGTAAATGACGAGTTGATGGGTGCAGCACACCAACATGGCACAAGTATACATATGTAACAAACCTGCACGTTGTGCACATGTACCCTACAACTTAAAGTATAATAATAATAAATAAATTAAAAAAAAAAAAAGAAAAAACTTTGTCTAGATGGTATGTTGCTGTTCAACCAACAACAACAAAAAAACAAATGTACTCCCACCTTCCACATACACCCCACTTATTCACTGATCTCTTCAATTATACAGTGTGTAAATATGATTTATTTCTAATTTCTATATTTGATGTGAATTCTCTGGCATCTTTTTTTCTTTTTATTTAATTTTTTATTTTGAGACAGAGTCGCTCTGGGTTGCCAGGCTGGAGTGCAGTGGCACAACCTTGGCTCACTGCAACCTCCGCCTCCAGGTTCAAGCAATTCTCCTGCCTCAGCCTCCCAAGAAGCTGAGACTACAGGTGCGTGCCACAACGTCCCACTAATTTTTGTATTTTTAGTAGAGATGGGGTTTCACCATGTTGGCCTGGATGGTCTCGATCTCTTGACCTCATGATCCGCCCACCTCAGCCTCCCAAAGTGCTGGATTATAGGCGTTAGCCACAACGCCTGGCCTAGCATCTTAAAGCTCAAGATTCAAATGGATAATTTAAAAAATGTTCTTGGTGTTTTTGTATTATATTGTTTTTTATATTGTGTACAATTATGGAAATATTTTTAAAATTTATTATATCTTATGAATTCACAATATGTGCTGAAAAAGTTTCTGGAGTGAATAAAGTTGAATAGAAAGTGACTTGTCCACTTGCCAACATTTTTCTGTTTTTCATTGCCTGGGCAGTTACCAACTTGCTTTTGTATTCAAGCAAGATGAAGAAATTGCCATTTATGCATTTACCCCTTTTTGCTCGGGTCTCAAACAGGAGTGCCACATTAGTAACTTTAAAATAAATGATTAGTGAAAGTTGAAATTTTTCACCTACTATAGAAGCTGTCCTTTGTATCAGACAAATCAAGCCAAACAAGCAATAAGGCTTTTAGAAAGAGTATTGGTTTCATATATATTTGAAATTTCAGAATCACATCTCCCTCTGAGGCCCAGAGTCTATTTAAGAAACTACAATCACTTTTTTTGTTTTCAGCTTTCAAAGCTTGATACAACATAAATACTGTTTTTTATCCAAAATCCAGTCTTAGGAAAGTACTATCTTTTTATAAAGGTCTAAATATGCTTTTATTTTCCTATATAAACATGAAAATAATTCTGGAGACTTCGCTAAATAAAACTCAACGTGAAGAATCAATGCTGAGAGGCAACCTGAACTTTTCTTCTCTCATTGTTCCTTTTCATTTTGCAGAAAACCCTGAAGCGTTTAGTCACCTAACCTACTGAAGAAGGGTGAGGTCATCTGAGCCTTGAGTACTTGAATCAAGTCAATTTCAGAAGATGAAACTAGGGGGAAAGGAGAGATACCCAAGATAATGTGTCATACTCAGTAATAAGTGAGGTAGCTTGTTAATATTCACCATCAGTTTTTGGGTATAGATGATTAATACACTGACATTATGGAACTTAGTGTCTACTTTCAGAAATGTATCCTAGGTAATCTTCCAGCCTATTCCTCCACTCTCAATATTTCAGTCTCAATATACAAAAGGGTTTGATCCCTTTGAACGTACAGCAGGCATAGACATGTTTGGAACGTTCGGTACAAATCTGAGAAACTGACAGTCCAGCTTACCTGGTTCCTAAAGAACAACTCCCATTTCTATCCCTACATCTCTATGTCTGGGTTCCCCAACCCCAGCTTCCATCTTGCCTGTTTTGCCTGGGTTAACCTAATGGGCACAATTATTAGCATCTCCATAGTCTGAAATTTGCAAATTAATGTGCATCAGTTTCTGCTTCTGGAAAGCTATGGATGATGTATCAGTATTCAGCAGTTAAATCAAGCAATTTAGTCACCTAGATTTGTGACTTGGTGGGTGGCCTTTCAGATAGGATGTCTGGCAGTAGGAAGATACCTCCTCCTGGATCATGGCTCAGCTGGCTCTGGGTTCCCACTTTAATTTCTGGTTTAGTGGAAGCTGGGAAGTGATTTAGTGGAAGTGAAATTGAATCTGAAAGCATTTCCTAAATAAGCAGGTGTCCTTTTTTGGTTGATGCAGACTCTGGTTCCCTAAGGCAGACAGAGGGGATACAAAGTATATTCCTACTATTTTTAGGCTGTCTTTGTTTCCAGAGTAAAAGATGGAATAGAATTTTCTTCCCTCAGTCTAGCACCACTTAGTATATTTATTTCCAGTTTATTATAATTATTTTTAAGTTTTAGCTTTTGATAGCATTGCAAGTCTTTTTTTTTTTCTGTCACAAGCAATTTAACTGAGAGCTGTTAGACCACTGTCATTTGAAACAGGCATCTCTGCTACCATCTGCCATCTGTTTAACTGTTATTAAAGTCTCAGATAATGTGTACGATTCTAAAATACACAATAGTAAGTTATTTTGTGGTCATTTATCTGCCTAGAGTCTGAGAAGTTGATTCTTTGAAAAATAAGCCAAGTTGTAGTTTATCTTAAAGGAGGGAAAATTTTCTCAATCAAGCTCCAGCCTTCCACTTATTTGTAGTCTACTGTTTTGATTATAAGTTCTGAAAAACTCTGTATAACGGAAACTTCTCTTAAATTGTTATGAATTGTTACACAAGAGCCACGATTTCTCATCTGATCAGTCAAATAGATGCTCCCAGGAAGTTGCTTGATATTGGATTTCAAGAAATACTCCATTTCCTCAGTATTTGGTATGTTGTGATTAAATACAACTCTGCCATCAGTGATTGTGATTCAGAGTCCCACATGGTGGTGATTCAGTGAGTTGTGTTTCAACAGCATAGTGATTTGAGGCAAATGTTTTTAGAATCCTGTACATGGACAGTGAGAATATTGTTGCCATGTGTGGCAGACACACGGTATTGACTGTTGATTCTGAACACAACCACCATTCTCCTACTCCTTTTTCTAAGCTGACAGAACCTGACTTTCATGAGTGAGGCTGCAAATGTCAGATGCCCCCTTGCAGCTAGAGGTAGTCATATGACCCGGTTCTGACTAGTGAAGCTTAATTGGAAGTCTCTTGCAAGGCTTTTAGGAAAGATTCTCTTCCTTAACAAAGAGTCAGGGTGGGAGAAGAGAAGCTCCACCCCACCTGATTAGAAAAAAGAGGCAGAGAGACCCCCAACCCTCTCTTCCTGCCTATGAATATTGACGTGAGAAGAAGTGGTATTTGGAGCTACTGTAGTCATTCTGTGACAAAAAGATGCCCTCAGCAAGCCAGGGATGGCACTCAAGCCACTGAAACACCCCTGGACTTATCTCCCTCCAAACCTTGCCGTGGTTGCTCCCTGTAATTACCGACATGCTGTTCTTCTGTACTGGACACACAGGGACACAACACTTCTCCACCACCAAAGCATGGCTCCATGACTTGGTTTGGCCAATGAAGTGTAGCCAGAAGTGTTGTGTGCTACATCTCACGTTTGACTCTCTACATGCTCTTCCCCTGCAGCATGTATATTTATGAAGGTGCGGTAAGATCAAACAGCCTGGAACAAAGAGCCAATGCCTGAAAAGCAGCTATTGTGAAGAGCTGCCTGAACCCTCACCCAACTTTGTGACTTTGTGTGAGTGAGACATTAACTTCTGTTGTGTTAAGCCACTGGTGGGAGTTGTTTGTTACCACAGCATAAAGTAGTTTATCATGCCTGATACAATCTGTATTCTTTTAAGCCATTTATCATTGGTAGGCTCCTACGTGTAGCTGAAAACATCCTAATTCATACTATATACAGCAATTTGACATGAAAACAATTTTCCTGTAAAATGAGACATTTGCCTTCATGGCAAAATAAATATCTACTATTTTTGCCTGCCAAGATGCCAATCTCTTTCTAGAAACAGCATCCCCATCTAACTTAAGGAGACCACTGCAGCAGACATGTCCGTGCTCTGCTCATGTCTTCTCAGCACTTGCTTCTACTCACAGAAGGTTGCTCACTACAAACTCCTGTGTCTCTCTGCTTGAGAACCTTTGTCTGGTTGCAATAGAACACTCATCTTGCACATGGGACATGTCAAAAGTGCCCAAGAGTTAATGCCCAGAAGCCCTCAGCAAATCGTGTAAATAATACATATGTTGAAAAATGTCCTGGCTTCCTCACTTCTAGGTTGAGATAACTCTGATATGTGTTTTAGATTGTCTCCTTGTGGGATGAAGCTCCAATTGCTCAGTGCGGGAACTGCTTTGATAACACATCCTTTATCGGCTTCTCTTCCTTTCCTGCCTCTCTTCTCCACTCCCCTACTGATGTTTTCTATGATCACCTCCAAAATAAACCACTTGTTCTTGAATCCTTGTTTCAGAGTCTGCTCTGGGGGAACTCAAACCAGGATGTCATTCTCTCCAAGGGGAACCAATCTTTTTGGGATTGGCAGTTAAGTTAGATTGCTTGCTCTGTCTTTAATATTTGGATCTTGAACAGAATCCCATAAAGACTATCTTTAGGGAGACAGACGCTCTTCAAAGGGTCTGCTTGTTAGTTCCTTCTTTACGGATTCTTGCAACTCCTTTTGACATTTATTTTCTGAGCCAGATTCTTGGCTTCCCTTCCATTCTATTAGTTACCTCATATCCCTTCAATAAATTCCTTTTGGGATGAAATAGCTGGAATTTCTTTCTGTGAGTTGCAGTAAAAGAAACAATGAATTTAAACAATACATTAAACCTCTTTCAGACATAAAGACTGACATAAACGAATGAGTTTATAAAAAGTATAAGAGCACTAAATGCACTATTTTAATTATTCATGAAATCAAATCCATAGGAGTCACTTTAAAATGTCATGTTTTCATGTTTCTTTATATTACATTTGAAATGGTGTCTCTAGCCAGTGAAAATGTCTTCATAGCATTTCAATACAATGCCCATGAAAAATTATTGATCTGGAAGGGTAAAATAACTTGGTAGTGATGGGAGGGGTCATTGTGGTGGTTGTTGTTTTATTTTGTTTTGTTTTTATCTGGAGTAGCTACTAAGTTTCCATTAACTAGTGTAGTACTTTTAATTAAACATTTTTAAGATAAAAAAAGTTTTTAAGGCATTTCCATGCAAAGAAAACTGTATTGCTATAATAATAGAGAAAATTTGTTTATTTTAACAAACCTTACATACCTAACCATGAGAATTCATAGAGTAAAGCTGTTTAAATATTAAAGAAGATCTCCTAATGCCCAAATCTATGACAAGTTGAGTAACAAAATTAATAATGAGAATAATGGACTATAACCCCCAAAATAAAATATATATATTGATGAGTCCATACTGATACAAATAATTTGAGAAATAAGAGAATTCAAATTAATAAATATAGAAGAAATAATGGAAATATAAAATCAACATTTGATAACATTACAGTAATAATTACCTCAATCAAGAATCATTAATTGATGCTAAAATTAGCAGGTAAAGGTGTAATGAAAAACAGGATATTTATCTGACCACAAGATACTTACCAAATACAAAGAGGAAAATAATGTTAAGTGCAGAAATTTGAAAGACTGCCTTATCCAAGTGATCTAAGTTAACATCACTAGTAATTAGACAAAATGTCATTATGTGCCGCCCGATTTGATGTGTTTAGAAGGTGTGATGGTTCATTTTATGTGTCAACTTAACACGGCCATGGGGTGCCCAGATATTTAGCTAAACATTACTCATAGGCATGTCTATGTGGGTATTTCTTGATGAGGTTAACATTTGAATTAGTAAACTGAGTAAAGCAGATTTCCATCTACAATGTGTGTGGGCCTCTTCCAATTTTTCGGAGGTCTGAATGAGCTAAAAGTATTCTGTTGGTGCAAAGTAATCACGGTTTTTGCCACTAAAAGTAATTACAAAATACTTTTGCACCAACTTAATGTAAATAAGAAATAATTTTTTCTCTCTTCCTGTCTTCAAACGGTGAGAGAAGTCTTCTCCGGCTTTTAGGCCTGAATTCAGACTGGATCTTACATCATTGGCTCTCCTGGTTCTCAGACCTTCACTGTCAGACTGGAACCAACACCATCAGCTCACTTGCTTCTCAGGCCTTCCTATTTAAACTGGAATGTGTGTACCATCAGCTCTTCTGCCTGGACTTCTCACTCCCCATAATCACATCAGCCCATTCCTTAAAATAAATCTCTCTCTCAATCTCTCTCTGTCTCTCACACACACATACATTCTCTCTCTCTATCTCCTACTGGCCATGTGTCTGTTTTCATGCTGCTGATAAAGACATACCCAAGACTGGGAAGAAAAAGAGGTGTAATTGTACTTACAGTTCCACATGACTGGGGAGGCCTCAGAATCATGGTAGGAGGAGAAAGGCACTTCTTACGTGGAGGCACCAAGAGAAGATGACGAAGATGCAAAAGCAAAAATCCTTGATAAAACTATCAGTCTCGTGAGACTTACTCACTACCATGAGAACAGTATGGGGGAACTGCCCCCCCTGATTCAAATTATCTCCTGCTGGGTCCCTCCCACAACACATGGGAATTATGGGAGCATAATTCAAGGTGAGATTTGGGTGGGGACACAGAGCCAAATCATATCACCCTGTTTCTTTGGAGAACCCTGGTTAATATAGATGATTTTGTTATCAGGAGTAATTGGTTCTGGGCTTCTAGAATTGAGTGTCTAATCTGATTGGATTTAAAGACACTAATGACTCTATTTTCAGTAGTAAAGAGAGCACTGTTAGTTAGGGTTATCAAGTGGAGATATTTAGGGTACCTCTATGACCAGATCAAGTATGGCTTGATCTGAAGGAAGTACAAGAAGGAAGGAGCTGGGTGACTATGTATATGACACTTTTGAACATTTTTAGGAGTCTAATAAATGTAATGACATTAGATGGTTGTTCTTAATGTCAATGGGCAAAATGATGAGATAAAGATGAGCTCTGGGATTCAAGTTCTCACCTCAAGTGCCACATAAATGACCTCAAAACATCTATGTATTCTATGAAGGAGACCCTTATCTCCTATAATACAAGGCTGAGATTGCTGAAAATTAGATGCAGAATATCCCATTCTCTGACTAACTGTATATTGCAAGTTGAACTCCCAGCCTCACAAGGTCTCTAAAATGAGGATATTGATCAGGAAATAAGTTGGATTCTATAAGTTAAAATGGGTACATGTGGGAAGACTCTGATGACGCTGGTGATACTGAGCCCCTAAATTCTGATGAAGCTTCTTTTCCAATAAAAGAGCCCTCCTCATACCCAGTGAAAGCAGCATTACATCAGATGTATGGAATTTTGCCAACAATGCATAATCTGAATTAAATCTTGACACTCTTCAGAAGTGTCAAGACCATGAAAGACAAAGGCTAAGGAACTTTCACAGATGGAAGGAAATCAAGAAGACATGTCAATTCAATGCAATGTGGTATCCTGGATTAGAATCTAGACCAGAAAAAGGATATTGGTGGGATACATGGTATAATTTAAATAGAGACCATAAATAAGTTAATATTATTGTATCAGTGTTAACTTCCTGATTCTGATCATTTTACTGTGGTTTTTTTAAGATGAAACATTTGGGGGAACTGGGTGAAAGATATGCAGGAATTATTTGTATTATTTTTGAAACTGTTTATCAAGTCTTCATTTCAAAATGAAAAGTTCAAAAATGAAAAAATAAATTCAAAACATTACTTAAAGTAAATCACACAAAGTTGCATTAAAATAGCAACTGGAGGTGAAAAGTATATGAAGAGAGTAAATGTGAAAAATATTCAGAATATTGATTAGGCCCTTTGAAATTGTACTGCGTTCGGCCGGGCGCGGTGGCTCAAGCCTGTAATCCCAGCACTTTGGGAGGCCGAGACGGGCGGATCACAAGGTCAGGAGATCGCGACCATCCTGGCTAACATGGTGAAACCCCGTCTCTACTAAAAAATACAAAAAACTAGCCAGGCGAGGTGGCGGGCGCCAGTAGTCCCAGCTACTCGGGAGGCTGAGGCAGGAGAATGGCGTGAACCCGGGAGGCAGAGCTTGCAGTGAGCTGAGATCCAGCCACTGTACTCCAGCCTGGGTGACAGAGTGAGACTCTGTCTCACAAAAAAAAAAAAAAAAAAGAAATTGTACTGTGTTCAAAGTAAGCTGCAGCCTCACTGTGAAAAGAAAAGTGGAAATAAGAAACTAGCCTTTAGAAAAGTCACAAAACATCATGAAATACAATGCAAAATGACTACTTATCCAATGCATAAATGTCTGGAATTCAGAATAAAGAACTGATTAACGAAGAGAATGGGAGTATTAAGAAAAATGTAACTGGAACCAAGTGAAGGATTTTGATATGAGTTATTTCATTTCTCTATTAATTTCTGACAATAAATTATAAACATGTATTTATGTATAGATAAATATAGATATTCTATTTCTTCTAATAAGTGTGCATCTGTCTGTAAATTAAACATAGAAATTTCTCTCTATCTTTATAAGTAGAAAAGGATGGATACAGGGAGGGAATTATGCATAAGTCAGAAAGGTCTGTGGAAAAAAATTAAAATTATACTCCAGAGAAAGAAAGAAATCAGCCCCGCGGTTATACAATAACTAAATGGAAAGAAGATGTAACAGTATGCCATAAGATAACCATAATAATGATACAGTATAGCAGCAAAAGTTTGAGCATTTACTATGTGCCAACTGCTACTAATTAAGAACTTTACATATTAATTCATATAATCTTCATGTTATTGAGCAAATGGGCTTGCTATCTGATGTACACAGAAGCCAATACCATGGCACCAGCTTTTGAGAAAAGAAAGGTTTTATTGCAAATCAGCCAGCAAGGAGTTGGCTCAAATTGGTCTCCCCGATTTGGAATCTACAGAAAGTTTTTCAGCCTGAGCAACATGACAAAACAGCATCTCAACAAAAAGTACAAAAATTAGCTGGACATAGTGGTGCTACCTGGGGGACTGAGGCAGGAGGATCACTAGATCCCAGGAGGTCTAGGCTGCAGTGAGCCATGATTGTGCCACTCCACTCCAGCCTGAGTGACAGAACAAGACCCTATCTTAAATAAATAAGTAAATAAATAAGAAAAAAAAAAAAGAAAAAAGAGAGTTACGAGGAATCAGAAGGCAAAGAAAAGGATTTAGGAATGTTGACTCGGCATGGGTCTGATTGGCCGGTTTCAAGTTTGACCATTTATGGAAAGGTGTATTGAGGCAGATTTTAGTCCCAGAACTTCAGGGCCCACAGACCCTTTGCTTTGGAAGAATCCCAGTGTTCAGGTTCCAGTCATGCCTCAATCTTTTTGGTTTCCAGGGAAGGAATCATTGGTTCCAGACGTTGTTAGAAGTCAAAGCTTTTTTTAATTATGTCTTCCTGGACTACATGACTTGTGGTTTTGCCTCTGTTATACCTACAAGGTAACTTGACATTTTGTTATCAACAGAGTAGCCCCAGTTTTGGCTGGTCCCGCTGTTACACATAAAAGATGAGGTGGGTCATTATTCCCATTTTACAGGTCATAATAAGATATAAAGGAAATGGGATTTGAATGCAAGCACTTTGGCACAGAGGTGAAGCTTCTAACCACTAGGCTATGGTACTGCCTTGAATTTGCAAGAAAGGACAAAACCAACTAGTTTTCTTTCCTCCTGAGAGACGAAGTTTCTAATTTACAATACTATTATGTGTTAATATAATTAATACCCATAAATAGGATATTTGTGTCAAACTAGGAATGTGATGAACTAGGGAAGGTGAGGCTTTCTGGGAGGAATTGGAGGACGGGAAGAGGGTGGTGAGAAGGAGCTGACCCTGGGATATAGAAGTCACAACCCTCACCTTGCCACTGAGGCTGGTTGCAGCTCCTCCAGAGGCAAGGGCTCTCAAGGGGACTGGAGTGAACTACTCCTGCCACACAGATGCTGTCTTGTCCCCAAGATGGTCCCTACGTGTGGCATGATTAGAAAATAGTCTTTCAGGTAGAATTTGATCTGAACTGTCATTGGTCCTCAATTAGCACCTGGGAGGAGGATCAGCAGAGAACAGTGGATAAATGCTCCTAAGTGTGCATTTAAATTTTAAAAACAGCCTCAGCTAATATATTCTGTGTTCAGAAAATGTGGACACCAACATTCACTACTCACTGAAGTTAATTGAGCAAGAAAAGTAACATGAAAGCATTTGAGAAATATTGGTTCTGGGAACAGAATTTGCAAATGAATTTAGGGTAGGGTCAACTGGAAAGCATACAGAGGTAATGGATTATAATTGAGTAAAACAGGCGAAGTTGTTTCTTTTGAAGAGGCTTTGTTTCCTAATTAAGCACATAGAATATTCTTTACCTCTACAAAGAAATATACTTTCTCCAATTTTGTTTTTAGACACATAGGCTATCTTTTGTTTTCCTGGCTTTGATGAAGACTTACATAGAGAGAAATAGTTCTTGCCTGCAGGACTTTCAGTGATGAAAGCACAATCCCACAAATGAGGACTGACAAGCCCTAATAACAAGGGTGGCAAGGATATTAGGTGGAAAAGTGAAGCTGGAACGTGCATGCCCATTCATGAGCACAGGCTCTGTGTCCCTGCAACTGGTTCTTACCACACAGAATGTGGGCCAATGTTGTCTGCCCTGTCGACTGTTCAAGACAGGCTAAAAATCCGCATTTTATATGAAATATCTTGAACTTCTGATGTTGACTTAAAACTTTTCAAACTATGTGCTGACCTCTTTCTCAATATACTTTCATCTCTTTCTCTGTGATACTCCCATGAATGTCTTCCTCCTTTACTGGATCCTCCTCTTCTGATCATCATCTAAATAGGGGTGTCCAATCTTTTGGCTTCCCTGGGCCACACTGCAAGAAGAGCAATTGTCTTGGGCCACACATAAAACACACTAACACTAATGATAGCTAATGAGCAAAAACAAATACATAAATAAATAAATAATCACCAAAAAAAAATCTCGTAATGGTTTAAGAAAGTTTACAAATTTGTGTTGGGCCACATTCAAAGTCATCCTGGGCTGCCTCTGGCCCATAGGCCATGGGTTGGACAAGCTTGATCTAAAACAAAGGTGCCCAGACCCTCATTTCTGCTCTATTTACATCCCCTACCTGGGCAACCTCACTGGATCCCATGGCGTTAAGCCTGTATCCAGCCTTTACTTCTGCCTTGGACTCCAGACTGTCAACTAGACATCTCCAAAAGGAGGTCTAACAGGAACCTCAAGTTATCATACCCAGAGGAAACTCAGATTCCTCCCTGAACCACTCATACCTTCTCTTCTCTATTTCAGAAAATGGAACTGCCATCCACCAAGACAGAAAAATATACATTTTCTACATAAATGGTGAAATCTTTTGTTTCATGTCCCACTCCTTAGCAGACCCTTTCAACCCCTTCCCCACCTTTTTCATCTGGAAAATTTCTACTTATCCTTCACAGATCAATTTGAGCATCATGGCTGCCTCCAGGCAAGGTGGCCACGTAATTTGGGGGGGCCCAGCGCAAAATGAAAAACGAAAATCTTGCAGGCGGAATTCAACCTGTCCCTTCCACAGGAGGTCATCCCAATCCAAAATATTTGGCCTTTGCACAGGGAACACTTGGCATCTGATTTGGGAACAGGTGAGAAGTTCCTGCTGACCCAAACATGGCTGTTGCTCTGCCAGCCAAGGCGGAAACAACTGCTGCCTTGCCTTGCCCAGCACACTGTGGAGCACAAACCTGAGCTTGACCCTCCACGCTTCTATGCTGTGGCCCCTGCTAGGGAAAAAGAGTGATGCCCAAACCTGACCTTGACCCTCCACGCTTCTACACTGTGGCCCCTGCTGGGCAAAAAGAGTGATGCCCAAACCTGACCTTGACCCTCCACGCTTCTATGCTGTGGTCCCTGCTGGGGAAAAGGAGGATGATGGCCTCCTCCTGCTTTAGAGTTCGAACAGGCTGTAAATGGGCCAGGGAGGAGGGAGGCAGCCAGAAGTGAACAGCACATGATGAGCAGAGGCTTCGAGTGCCCATCACGTGCTCCATTGTCCCATTGGACTTCATTTACAAAACACTAATTCAAAGATGAAACTAAAAATTTCAAAAGGGCGCCACAAAGCATTAAGCCCCAAGTACCAACAATTCTGACAGTAAGGCCCTAAGCTACTTGATTGCATGCCTCTGTAGTTGGTCCTGCCTCCAGAAAATTTTCCCTGACCAGCTCCCTCAAACCAAGCTAGCTGCCCCTTTTTGTTCTTCCTGTTTAACCCATGCTTGCCTTTGTTACTGCACTTAGTACATTATACTAATATTATCTATTTATATGTATGTTTCACAAAGTATTTTATAACTTCATAAAGTCAAGGAATTTGGCTAAATCTTTTTTCTCCAATTTCTAAATCTTAATACTATATTAAAATTGCTTCATCATATGTATTTGGTAAGTATTAAATATGTTGACTGAGCTGGATACACTTTATATGCCATGCCAGATCTGCTTGGCCTCACCAATACTATCCTCCCCATCACTGTCACCCTTGCTTCCCAGGCAGAGCAGCCTCAGCAATAGATCACACCTCACCCATGGCTATTACATCCAAACTTCTGTGGCACTGCCACCACCAACTGAGAAGTTTTCATGCACATCTCCAAATGACAAAGGGAGGTCTTCATGATCTGCCAGAGGGGACCCGGGGAGGCTCCAGCTTCCTTATAGATAGATTAGAAAGTGTAGGTAAGGCCGGGGACAGTGGCTCATGCCTGTAATCCCAGAACTTTGGGAGGCCGAGGTGGGCAGGTCACTTGAGGTCAGGAGTTCAAGACCACCCTGGCTAATGTGGTGAAACCCTTTCTGTACTAAAAGTACAAAAATTAGCGGGGCATAGTGGCACATGCCTGTAATTCCAGCTACTAAGGAGGCTGAGGCAGAAGAATCACTTAAACTTGGGAGGTGGAGGTTGCAGTGAGCCAAGATTGTACCACTGCACTCCAGCCTGGGCAACAGTGCGAGAAAAAAGATAAATAAATTAAAAATGCATAAAAAAGGAAAGAAAGAAAGAAAGAGAGAGAGAGAAAGAAAGAAAGAAAGAAAGAAAGAAAGAAAGAAAGAAAGAAAGAAAGGAAGGAAGGAAGGAAGGAAGGAAGGAAGGAAGGAAGGAAGGAAGGAAAGAAAAGAAAAGAAAAGAAAAGAAAAGAAAAGAAAAGAAAAGAAAAGAAAAGAAAAGAAAAGAAAGAGAAAGAGGGAGGGAGGGAGAGAGAGAGAGAGAGAAAGAAAGAAAGAAAGAAAGAAAGAAAGAAAGAAAGAAAGAAAGAAAGAAAGAAAGAAAGAAAGAAAGAAAGAAAGAAAGAAAGAGAGAGAGAAAGAGAGAGAGAAAGAAAGAAAGAAAGAGAAAGAAAGAAAGAAAGAAAGAAAGAAAGAAAGAAAGAAAGAAAGAAAGAAAGAAAGAAAGAAAGAAAGAAAGAAAGAAAGAAAGAAAGAAAAGAAAAGAAAAGAAGAAGAAGGAGGAGGAAGGAAGGAAGGAAGGAAGGAAGGAAGGAAGGAAGGAAGGAAGGAAGGAAGGAAGGAAGGAAGGAAAAGAGTGGATAAACTGGAAATGTGGACTTCAAATAGTTAACTCCCACCGAGGCAGATTTCAACAATGCAAGATAAGAGATAGAAAAAAGTCAGCAGATAAATTGTTATTTATTCCCCTAACAGACTGCTCTGACATGCAACAGTTTTATTTGACCTCTCTGGAAATGTCTTAAAAGATGGGACAACCAGCTATTTTGTTCTGAAGCCATGGTTATCTTGGTATTATAATATTCTACCTTGTATTTTCTTTCCCTCTTTCCTTACCCCTCTCTTTTCCCCCTTACCCTTGCTTCCCTAGGGTTGTACCTCCATAAAACAATAGCACAAAAGCTATCCCCTTTCGCTGTCTACTCCTAGAAACCCAGGGCTGAGACAACTGGTTCTGGAGTTGGGTAGTTAGTAGTAACAATGGGCAAGCTGTGACATTAGAATTACTAATGCTTTTATTTGTGGCTAATTGGGATAAGGTGGGGGTTTAAGGTAAGTCTTTGAATATCAAGTTGTCACTGCAATTGATCAATATAAGGATGATGATAATTACAGAACTTTGGCAGTGGTTGGATACTTTGATGATATTGAAATCCTTGATAGGTATGAGGCAGCTAATTGCTATTTTAAGGCATTCTGTGACCAGGTTTGATCTACGGCAGGCGGTGGGAGCAGATCATGAATGTATCAAACAAGAACCAGAGAAACATCTGTAGGGGTAAATCTTGAGGGTGTTAGACCAGGGAAGTAGAATTAAGGCTGAGGAGGAAAACATTTATTTGAGTGGATAATTCAACCATAATTTGGAATTTCATGTCTAACAAGGACACCAGTCCTAACAGTTTGCTGAGATGTCTCCTCAAAGCCTGGATTCATAATGGTTAGTAAATTGAGTGAAAATGTTGGAACCACTTTGGCAGAGTAATGAGAAAGACATCAGAGGCTCAAGAAAGGGGGACTATTAGAATAAAGACACTGAATCCCCCATTTGTTTATATTTTCCAGGAAGGCCTGAGGACCAGCATCACTGAGAACCCACAGTTGGTTGTCCTGTCAGGCTAGGGTTGACTCTAATATCAATGGGGATATGGGAAGTCAATCAAGGCAGAGCCCGGGTGGATGTAATGGCCATAATGAGCAGCATGGCCACACGGGCAGTGAAGGTGCCCTGTCCCAAAGTGACATCGTATTATGGCTAACAAATGATGGTTTTCCCAAAGATGACACAGACAAGCAGCCATCTACAGCAGTGGTTATCAAAGTGTGGACCTGAGATCAGCAGCATTAGCACCACCTGGGAACTTGTTTGAAATGAAAATTCTTGAGCCTCATCTCAGACGTAGTGACGCAGAAATTCTGGGGATGTGGCCCAGCAATCTGTGTTTTAACCAGCTCTCTAGGTGGTTGAGATGCACACTAAAGTTTAAGAATCGTTGAACCAGGTTTTTGTTTGATTTGTACAATAAAAAATAATAGAGAAGTGATGAACACAGGATGATGCTAGATAGTAAAATGGACTATCTAGCAATTTCTAGTTACTAGATCTAAGTCAGCTCATAGATCTAGAACCCATGATTGGAAGGAAAGCTGGTTCCTCACAATGTCACACAAGCATGGCAATTATTTCTTTAATCCTTGCCCAAATTTGCCAAAATATGCACTGAACAGACAAAAAGTCTAGGTACTCTCACAGTTGACACCAATACCAGGGGACCTAAAACACCACCACCACCATTGTCTTCCAATTGGAAGTGGAGTATTATCAGTATCAGATTATAAATGGGATTTGGGCTCAAGTCCATCTTATAATGGATCCAATAGATCTAAGGACCCACTCTGTTACTTCTCTAGTCTCTGAATGTCTAATGGGATAGATATACTTAGAAGTTGGCCCTTAGTTTCCTGACCTATAAGTTAAGGGACTTTATGATAGAAAGGAGCACTATTAGCCTTTTAAAATGCAATGCAACCTCCCTCCAGACCAAGATAGTTAATCAGAAGCAATATCTCCTCCCAAGAAGAATTGCAGAAATTAGTACCAACAAACACTTAAAGGATTCATGAATGGCAATTCCCATTGTTTCCCTAGTCATTTCATCTATCTGGTCTCTGCAAACATACACACAAATACATAAAGATAGATAGATAGATAGATAGATAGATAGATAGATAGATAGATAGACAGACAGACAGATAGATAGATAGTAGATAGATAGATAGATAGTGGTGGGTGCTAGTGGACTACTACAAATTCAACCAGGTGAGATCTGCAATTGCAGCTTCTGTGCCAGATATAATTTTTCTTTTTTTAGAGCACACCAATCTAACTTCTGGCACTTAGTTTGTGTCTATTGTACTGCTGTATGCTTTATCCTTGACTTTCATCAGTAGAGAAAATCAGAAGCAGCTCACCTTTACATTTGCAAGGACAACAGTAAATCTTCACTGCCTTGCCCTGGGTCTGTGTTAATTGTGTTGTCTATAATGGTATGTTTTGTAATGATCTCTATCATCTTCATATGTCATAGTACATTATGTTAGACTTCTATATTGATTGACATTTTTTCTAATTGGACCTAATAAAGGAATAG
Source organism: Chlorocebus sabaeus (assembly GCF_047675955.1). NCBI lineage: Eukaryota > Metazoa > Chordata > Mammalia > Primates > Cercopithecidae > Chlorocebus > Chlorocebus sabaeus. The sequence continues at coordinate 35,512,584 of NC_132918.1, read as the reverse complement.
ATCAAGCAACTTGAATGTCCTGGTAAGACGCATACATATCAGAAGTTAGACCATAGGTACCTAATGATTAAGGGGCCTGCAACACCAGTGAAATTTTTAGGGACCCAGAGATCTAGAGCATGCAGGGACATACCTGGTAAGGTAAAACCTGAGAGTGTGACTATGGTCCACCGTGTAACTACAGTTGGAGCTGCCCATCATGAGCATGGTCTTAACAGAAATGCCCAGAAAAAGGTTGAGAGGTAGGAGCAAACTATTATATGAAGAAAATGGTACTTTTAAGGAAAGACTCAAGTAGTCCAGAAGACACACACAAAAAATGTGACTTGTTTTCCCAGACCTTCAGATCACCTACCTGTTTGGCACTGGTGTCACTCCCTTAACTCATACTTATGTCCTCATGGGAAATCCTCTATAACCAACTGATGGAGAAGGGAAGACCTTGAGTCAATTCAAAGAGAGTGTGGTATGATATGTTGAGGTTCTCCAGAAATGGACCACTGCCATCATACAGTTCCTCTCCAGAGTGACTCTAAAGAATAAGCACAGCCACAAGGAGGCTTTTGACAATCAGGTAGATAGGACGACCTATTTTCTGAATATCACCAGCTCCTTCCTTTGGTCAATGCAATGGCTTGCATGATGATGGGCTCATAAACAAAGTGGCCATAGCATCAGGCTCAGATCCTATATATGGACTGGAAAAGCAAGGGCTCTGGGAACCAAAAGGTGGAACTAGGACCACCCTTCTCACAATTATTCTGAATGAAGCATTCAAAATGTGAACGTTCTGTTCCTATGATCTTTTTTTGTTTGTTTTGGTTGTTTTGGGGGGGGAGGTTATTTCTTTATTTTTTATTATACTTTAACTTCTAGGGTACATGTGCACAACATGCAGGTTTGTTACATATGTATACACGTGCCATGTTGGTGTGCTACACCCATTAACTCGACATTTACATTAGGTATATCTCCTAATGCTATCCCTTCTCCCTCCCCTCATCCCATGACAGGCCCCAGCATGTGATGTTCCCCACCCAGTGTCCAAGTGTTCTCATTGTTCAATTCCCACCTATGAGTGAGAACATGTGATGTTTGGTTTTCTGTCCTTGCGATAGTTTCTTGCGATAGTTTGCTCAGAATGATGGTTTCCAGCTTCATCCATGTCCCTACAAAAGACATAAACTCATCCTTTTTTATGGCTGCATAGTATTCCATAGTGTATATGTGCCACATTTTCTTAATCCAGTCTATCATTGATGGACATTTGGGTTGGTTCCAAGTCTTTGCTATTGTGAATAGTGGCACAATAAATATACATGTGCATGTGTCTTTATAGTAGCATGATTTATAATCCTTTGGGTGTATACCCAGTAATGGGATGGCTGGGTCAAATGGTATTTCTAGTTCTAGATCCCTGAAGAATTGCCACACTGTCTTCCACAATGGCTGAACTAATTTACCCACCATCTGTTCCTACAGTCTTATATCTGCTGTGTTAGAGATCCTCATTCCCAGGCAGTATTGCTTCTTAGAGAACACATTGTGTTCCACTGAACTGGAAATTGCAACTATGTTGATCCATGCCAGAAGAAAAGCAAGAAAAGAATTACTGTACTTACTAGTTTCACAAACTCTGATTGCTATGAGAGGCTGGGGTTGTTGCTAACACAATGGGGACAGAGAGTACATCTGCAGTGCAGGACTCACTGAGGCACCTCGTGGCAATTCTGTGACCAGTGACACTTGTAAATGGGCACCTGCAGCAACTATTATGTGACAAAGGAAAACAATTGATAGTTGACAGTTGACATCCATTAGGGATTAAGCAGCTGACTACTGACTGAAGATGTGGGAAACAAGAATAGGTGAGAGATAACGGAGTTGGTGAGTATCAGCTATGACCCTGAACCAACAATGAAGATGGTGAATATCAGCTATGACCCTGAACCAGTTGCAGCAGTGGAGTGCAGCTTGATTTGCCAATCTTTAAACGTTGTTTAGGGGATTGAAGCTGACCACTATCTGGAAGGACTGGCCTTGCCCCTCCATTCTTGAGGAAATAGTGAAAAATATCTTGTTCTCATGCAACATCTGGTATATACGAATATGCAAGAAAATAGAATTAGTGCAAGAGATGCAGTATATGAGACCCAGGTTATGTATTACACCAGCTCCTCTCATCCCTACCCACCCTGTCCCGCTCAAAGTCAACCATTTGTATTGTTTTAGCTACTCAGCTACTTGCACAGTGGTTATGTCCCAGCTACTGTTGCTGTTGCCACTGTCACTGACACCATACACTGAGGAGTCCCCACATGCAGCCCTAGCTGACATGGAGAGACGAGTGAACTGTCCAGGGTTCTGGCTTCCCAGTGGATGCCTGGAGGGGTTGTGTAACACAACCTGGAAATACAGGAATTGAGTGACTTGTAGGGTAGACTTCACCACTAAAAGAAAGTAGATAGGAAAGATATCAGAAGATATCTCATCCTTCCCTACAGTGAACTTCTCTCAGATGCAGTCTTTTCATATGGCTACTCTGGAGACATCCTGTAAATCCAATTATCTGGCTGGTTTTATTGCAAAGCTATGGTCATCTCAGTAACTCATCCCATTGTATTTCCTCTCCTCCTTTCTCTGCCTCAATTCTCTATTACATTATTCTTGCTTCTTTGGGAATGCACTCCCACGCCCCAGTGAAATAGGTATTTCAGTCAAAAGAAAAAATGGATAATTCATGGATGTCATATATACAGCAACAAAACTTTCTATCTTATATTTTCAACTACCATAGGTGATATGTTTCTAATTGTTCAGACATTTGGAACAAAACCAATATATTATATCTCAGCACCTCTACCAGGTGGCTCCATAAAGATAAGCCCTCATCATCAGAACACTAACACCCAGCTGAGTACCTAGCCCAGACTAGATGCTAACTATATGTTTATTAAAGTCTTCGGAAAAGGCAATGGTGTGTAGAGGAAAAAGGACTAATATAGGAGTTGGAATAACCTTGTTCAGCTGCTTCCTATCCCTCATGACGGGCAAATCACAAGTTCAATGAGACTCATTTCTGGAATCTACGAAGTGGGGGTAACATCATCTCCTTACAAAATTGTCATAAGGTCTAGATGAGATGTACTATGTATATAAGTCTCTTTATATTGCAGAATTCTATACAAATATCTGTTACTGTTATGGTAAATGACTAAGTAGTCACTAAATTAAAAGTGAGGGGAAAATAATGGACTGGATGGAAACCAAGAAATGAGAGAACCAAAGAAAAATATAAAAAGATAAACTTAGTCATCACCACACAAAAAAATGGAACAAGATCCTGTGCTTCTTCCTCCTTCTAGGCATACAGCAAACTGGGATAGTAGACTCAGTTTACTCTCACATTTTCCCTAAGTTCCCTGATTTATCAGTTTATCAGATGTTTACTGAATGCACATGGGTACCAGGCTTTGAGCTAGGGAAAGGGAACAAGGCATGGTCATGCCCTTACGGAGGTTGAAGTCTAGTGGAGAAGGCAGACATGTGAAGAGAGCCCTACAATGAAGTGGAATCCAGGGTTTCACAGGTGCACTGGAGGTCCTCAAATGAGATTGTGTAATTCTTGATGGGTTGGAGACAATCAGGGAAGAGGAGATGATCAGGAAAGCTTCCCCAGGGAAAGAGATCTTCCAGGATGCATCTTGAAGAATGCACTGGGCAAAAGAGGAAAGGGAAATCTAAGGCAGAGGAGGCCAGGCTGCAAAAACACAAATCAAAGACTCTGTATGCAAGCTTATGGAACCTTATTCTGTAAGGTGTGGAGACCCACTAAAAATTTTTAAGAGGAAAAGGTAGGTTGATTAGATTCATATTCAGAAGCTTTGCTTCTGTCCTCTGTGGATATAGCCACTGCTGCAGGCAACTCCCCCAGCTACTTGTTACTGTTCAGTCTTAGAACATGCCCTGAAGCCTCTAGGAAAGGAGTCAAATGAGAAAACTTTGAAATTTCACAGATTTGCTCTAGTTAGATTTTCGGACTAGAAACTTCCTGGATTCTGTAGTTCTAGGAAAAAAAAAAAATCAGGGAGCCTGTTAATATCTTGATTGAGACCTCACTTGTGTGAGTGCCTTGTGACCAAATGAGTCCCTTTTCCATCCTCCAGATAAATGAAACCCTGATGAATCCAAAGCTTTTATTAAAATTGAAGCTTTACTACTGCCTCTTCCTTATTAGGCAATCTCCAAATGATAATTATAAAATTGCTTCCTCTTCTCTTCCAATGTCCTATTAGTAGAATAATAATACATGTAAGAGTGACAGACACACATGGGCACTAGAGGGATTGGTCTGATAAACCACCACTTGCCCCAATCATTTATCTTATGACTAGGTCTCCTCAAGGCAGAGTTGACATCCAAATGTAAATATAAAGGAGAAGGAAGAGTGGCGAGGACCCTCTTGCGTCTAGGATAGAAGCTCAGCCACAGCAGAAGATGGTACCAGTCAGAGTCGTGAGACCCCTATTCCAAACACTAGCTCCCAGATGACATTCTAGACAAACCCTGGGCTAGAGGGAACCTGCTGACTTGAAGGAAAGGACCAGTCCCAGCAGCATTCATCACCTGTTCATTTGGACCCCAAATGGACAGCAGCGATACCCAGGCATTATGTCGAGGGACTTGGGTGAGCCTCTGAGACTTGCTGACTTTAGGTAAAATTCAGAGCATTACCAGCTGTGGTGGCTATGGGCAAACTCCTGCTTGAGAAAAGCAAGGGAAAAGTAAAAGGGACTTTCTCTTGCATCTTATGTACCAGCATGGCCACAGGGCGATATAGCACCAAGCATGTTCTTGGGGTTCCCAATTCTGGAACTTGACTCTTAGCATTTATGGACCTGCCTTGGGCCAGAGGGAAGCCCAGTGCCCTAAAGAGGGACTCACAGGCCAGGCAGCATTCATAACAAACGGACTTAAGAGACCCTTCGGCTTTAAGGGAACATTGGTAGTAGTCTAACAGTACTCCTCATGGCCTGGGGTGGCAGTGGCTACAAGATGAGGCTCCTCTGCCTTTGGAAAAAGGAGGTAAGAGGAATGGGAAGGACTGCATCTTGTGGTTTGAGTGCCAGCTCAGCCACAATTCAACAGAACACCAGGTAGACTTCTGAGGTTTTTGACTCTAGTTCCTGACTCCTGGAAGGCACCTCTGGGCCCACGCAGGGTCTATGAGACTTCACCGCCCTGAAAGGCAGGACCCAGGCATGGTTGGCTTTGCCACTTACTGACAGTAGAGCCCCAGGACCTTGAGCAAACATAGGTGGTAGCCAGGGGGTGGTCACAGTAGGCCTTAGATGAGACTCAGCACTGTGCAGGCTTTGGATCTGACTCTGTGCAGTCACAGCAGTGGTGACCACAGGGGTGGTCTTCATCCCCAGGTTTAGGTGGCTTAGAACAGAGACAGAGAAAGAGAGAGAGACTGAGAGAGAGACAGAGAGAGAGAAACTCTGTATGTCAGAAGAAAGTAAGGGAAAAGAACAAGAATCTTTGTCAGGTGATTCAGAGAATTCTCCTGGATCTTGTCCAAAATCATCAAGGTGGTACCTCTATGAGTCTGCAAGAACCACACTGTTACTAGGCTTGGAGTGCCCTCTAAAGCAGATATAGCTTAGATCACAACACTGAAATTCTTTCAAATACCTAGAAAACCTTTCCAAGAAGGATGCCTACAAATAAGCTTAGGCAGTGAAGACTGCAATACATACCTGATTTGTCAATGTTCAGACACTGAAGAACATCTACTAGCATCAACACCATACAGGAAAACATGACCTCACCAGAGGAATTAAATAAACTACCAGGGACCAATCCTGGAGAAACAGAGACATGTGACCTGTCAGACAGAGAATTCAAAATAGCTGTCTTGAGGAAACTCAAAGACGTTCAACATAACACAGAGAAGGAATTCAGAATTCTATTAGATAAACATAACAAAGAGATTGAAATAGTTTAGAAGAATCAAGCAGAAATTCTGGAGCTGAAAAATGCAATTGACATACCAAATAATGCATCAGAGTTCTTTAATTGTGGACTTGATCAAGCAGACAAAAGAATTAGTGAGTTTGAAGACAGGCTATTTGAAAATATATAGTCAGAGGAGACAAAACAATAAAAAAAAATGAAGAATGCCTACAGGATCTAGAAAATAGGCTCAAAAGGGCTAATCTAACAGTTACTGGCTTTAAAGAAGAGGTAGAGAAAGAGATATGGGGTAGAAAGTTTATTCAAAGGCATAAAAACAGGACTTCCTAAACCTAGAGAAAGATATCAATATCCAAGTACAAGAAAGTTATAGAACACCAAGCAGATTTAACCCAAAGAAGACTACCTCAAGCCACTTAATAATTAAACTCCCAAAACTCAAGGATAAAGAAAGATCTTCAGTAGAAGTCTTCTGACCAAAAAAATAAAATAAAATAAAAAAAGGACCCTAGACCAGGTGCAGTGGCTCACGCCTATAATCCCAGCACTTTGGGAGGCTAAGGTGGGTGGGTCACCTGAGCTTAAGAGTTCGAGACCAACCTGGCCAATGTGGTGAAACCCTATCTCCACTAAAAATACAAAAATTAGCTGGGTATGTTGGTGCACATCTGTAATCCCAGCTACTTCGGAGGCTGAGGTAGGAGAATCGCTTAAACCTGGGAGGCAGAGGTTGCATTGAGCCAAGATCGGGCCATTGCACTCCAGTCTGGGTGATAAGAACAAAACTCTGCCTCAAAAAAAAAAAAAAAAAAAAAAAAAAAAAAAAATCCTAAAAGCAGCAAGAGAAAATAAATAACATACAATAGAGTTACAATACAACTGGCTGCAGACTTTTCAGTGGAAATAGTGCTAAAGGAAAAAGAAACTCTTACCCTAAAATAGTATATCTGGCAAAAATATCTTTCAAACATGAAGGAGAAATAAAGATTTGCCCAGACAAACAAAAGCTGATGGACTTCATCAATACCAGACTTGTCCTATAAGAAATGTTAAAAGGAATACTTCAGTCAGAAAGAAAAGGACATTAATGAGAGATAAATAATCATCTGAAGGTACAAAACTCACTGGTAATAGTAAGTACAGAGAAAAACACAGAGTATTATAACACCATAACTGGGTTTTGTAAACTACTCTTTTCCTAAGTGGAAAGACTAAACAAGGAACCAATCAATAATAACTATAACACCTTTTCAAGACATAGTCAGAACAATAAGCTATAAATAAAAACAAAACAAAAAAGCACAAATAAAAACAAAAAGTTAAAAAGTGGGGGAAAGAAGTTAAAGTATAAAGTTTTTATTAGTTTTCCTTTTGCTTGTTTGTTTATGCAAATAATGTTAAGTTGTTATCAGGTTAAAATAATGGGTTATAAGGTAGTATTTGCAAGCCTCATGGTAACCTCAAAGCAAAAGACAATGGATACACAAAAAAATAAAAAGCAAAAAACTAAATCATATCACCAGAGAAAATCACCTTTACTAGAGGAAGACAGAAAGGAAAGAAAGTAGGAAGAAGACCACAAAACAACCAGAAAACAAACAACAAAATGGGAGGAGTAAGTCCTAAAAATGACATTGAATGTACTTGGTCTAAACTCTCCAAAAGACAGACTGGCTGAATAATGAAAAAACAAGACCCATTGCTCTGCTGTCTACAAGTAACACACTTCACCTACACAGACACACATAGACTGAAAATAAAGGGATGGAAAAAGACATTCCATGCTAATGGAAACCAAAAAAGAGCAGGAGGCCGGGTGCAGTGGCTCACGCCTGTAATCCCAGCACTTTGGGAGGCCAAGGTGGGCATATCACAAGGTCAGGAGATCCAGACCATCCTGGCTAACATGGTCTCTACTAAAAAAATACAAAAAATTAGCTGGGCGTGGTGGCGGGCGCCTGTAGTCCCAGCTACTTGGGAGGCTGAGGCAGGAGAACGGTGTGAACCCGGGAGGCAGAGCTTGCAATGAGCAGAGACCGTACACCACTGCACTCCAGCCTGGGCGACAGAGCGATACTCCATCTCAAAAAAAAAAAAAAAAAAAAAAAGGCCGGGCGTGGTGGCTCAAGCCTGTAATCCCAGCACTTTGGGAGGCTGAGACAGGCGGATCACGAGGTCAGGAGATCGAGACCATCCTGGCTAACACGGTGAAACCCCGTCTCTACTAAAAAATACAAAAAAATTAGCCGGGCGTGGTGGCAGGCACCTGTAGTCCCAGCTACTCGGGAGGCTGAGGCAGGAGAATGGCGTAAACCCAGGAGGCGGAGCTTGCAGTGAGCTGAGATCCGGCCACTGCACTCTAGCCTGGGCGACAGAGTGAGACTCCATCTCAAAAAAACAAACAAACAAACAAACAAACAAAAGATCAGGAGTCACTATACTTAGATCAGACAAAATAGATTTTCAAGACAAAAACTATATAAGAAGAGAAAAAGAAGGTCATTTCATAATGACAAAGGGGTCAACTCAGCAATAAGATATAACAAATTTAAACATACATGTTTACACATATATGCACTTAACAGAGGAGCACCCAAATGTTATTAGAGCTAAAGCAAATGTTATTAGAGCTAAAGCAAACGTTATTAGAGCTAAAGCGAGAGCTAGGCCCCAATACAATAATAGTGGGAGATATCAACATTCCACTTTCAGCATTAGACAGATCTTCCAGATAGAAAATCAACAAAGAAACATGAGACTTAATCCGCACTACAGACAAAATGGATCTAATAGATATTTACAGAACATTTCATCCAAGACCTGCAGAATACACGTTCTTTTCCTTACCACATGGGTCATTCTCAAGGACAGACCATATGTTAGGTCACAAAACAAGTCTTAAAACATGGAATAATATAAAGCATCTTCTCTGAGCACAATGGAATAAAACTAAAAATTAATAACAAGAAATTTTGGAAACTATACAAATATATGGAAATTAAACAATATGTTTTTGAATAACCACTGGTTCAAAAAGAAATTAAGAAGAAACTTTTAAAATTTCTACAGGATCTAGAAAATGATAATGGAAATATAACTTACCAAAACCTAGGGGATACAGCAAAAGCAGTACTCAGAGGGAAGTTTAGAGCTATAAGTACCTACACTTAAAAAGAGGAAAAACTTCAAATAAACAATCTAACAATGCATCTTAAAGAACTAGAAAAGCAAACCAAACCACACCCAAAATTAGTAGAAAAAATAAATAATAAAGATCAGAGCATAAATAAATAACATTAAAGTGGAAAAAATTACAAAGAATCAATAAAACAAAAAGTTAGGATTTTCTAATGTAAACAAAATTGACAAACCTTTAGCCAGACTAAGAAAAAAGAGAGAAGATCCAAATAAATAAAATGAGAAATGAAAAAAGAGACATTAAAACTGATATTACAGAAATGCAAAGGACCATTAGTGGCTACCAAGAGCAACCATGTGCCAATAAATTGGAAAATCTAGAAGAAATTGACAAATGTCTAAATACATAAAACCTACCAAGACTGAACCGGGAAGAAATCCAAAACCCAAACAAATCAATAACAAGTAATGAGACCAAAGCTGTAATAAAAAAGTCTCCCAGTAGAGAAAAGCCTGCAACCAATGGCTTCACTGCTGAATTCTACCAAACATTTAAAGAATGACTTATACCAATCCTACTCAAACTATTCCAGGAAATAGAGGAAGAAGGAACACTTCCAAACTCTTTCTATGAAGCCAGTATTACCTTGACACACACACAAAAAAAAAAAACAGAAAAAGACACATCAAAAAAAGAAAATGATAGGCCAGTATCCGTAATGAATATTGATGCAAAAATCCTCAGCAAAATACTAGTAAACCAATTCAGCAGTACATCAGAAAGATCATTCATTACGACCAAGTGGGATTTATCACCCATGAATGATTGATATGCAAATCAATCAATGTGATACATCATATTAACAGAATAAAGAATAAAAAACATATGATAATTTCAATTGATGCTGAAAAAGTATTTGATAAAATTTAACATCCCTTTATGATCAAACTGAGGCTAGAAGGAACATACCTCAATGTAATAAAAGTCATATACAATAGACCCACAGCTAGTATCATACTGAATGGGGAAAGACTGAAAGCCTTTCCTCTAAGATGTGGAACATGATGAGGGTGCCCACTGTCACCATTGTTATTCACCATAGTATTGGAAGTTCTAGCTAGAGCGATCAGACAAGAAAAAGATATAAAGGGTATCCAAATTGAAAAGGAAGAAGTCAAATTATCCTTGTTTGAGGATGATATGATCTTATATTTAGAAAAAAACTAAAGACTCCACAAGAAAATTAGTAGAACTGATAAACAAATTCAGTAAAGTTGCAGGATACAAAAATCAACATACAAAAATCAGTAGCATTCCAATATGTCAACAGTGAACAATGTGAAAAAAATTAAAGTAATCCCATTTACAATAGCCACATATTAAGATCTCTATAATGAAAACTATAAAACACTGATGAAGGAAATTGAAGAGGACACCAAACAATGAAAAATATTCCATATTCGTGGATTAGAAGACTCAATATCATTAAAGTATCCATACTGCCCAAAGCAATCTACAGATTCAATGCAATCCCTATCAAAATACCAATGACATTCTTCACAGAAATAGAAAAAATAATCCTAAAATTTATATGGAACCACAAAAGACCCAGAGTAGCCAACGCAATCCTAAGCAAAAAGAACAAACCTGGAGGAATCACATTACCTGACTTCAAATTATGTTATGGAGCTATAGTAACCAAAACAGCATGGTACTGGCATGAAAACAGACACACAGATCAATGGAACACAATAGAAAATGCAGAAACAAATCCACACACCTACAGTGAACTCATTTTCAACAAAAGTGCCAAGAACATACACTAAGGAAAAGACAGTCTCTTCAATAAGTGGTACTGGGAAAACTGGATATCCATATACAAAAGAATGAAAATAGATCCCTATCTCTTGCCATATACAAAAATCAAATTAAAATAAATCAAAGACTTAAATCTAAGACCTCAAGCTATAAAATGACTACAGAAAACATTGGGGGAAATCTCCAGGACGTTGGTCTAGGCAAAAACTTTTTGAGAAATACCCCACAAGCACAGGTAACCAAAGCAAAAACAGACAAATGGGATCACATCAAGTTAAAAGGCTTCTGTATAGCAAAGGAAACAATCAACAAAGTGAAGAAACAACCCACAGAATGGGAGAAAATATTTGCAAACGACCCCTCTGACAAGGGATTAATATCCAGAATATACAAGGAGCCCAAACAACTCTACAGAAAAAAAAAAACTAATAATCTGATCAAAAAATGGGCAACAGATTTGAATAGACATTTCCCAAAAGAAGACATACAAATGGAAAACAGGCATATGTAAAGGTGCTCAACATCATAGATCATCAGAGAAATGCAAATCAAAACTACAATGAGATATCATCTCACTCCAGTTAAAATGGCTTATATCCAAAAGACATGCTAATACAAATGCTGGTGAGGACGTGGAGAAAAGGGAACCATTGTACACTCTTGTTGGGAATGTAAATTAGCATAACCACTATCGAAAACAATTTGGAAGTGCCTCAAAAAATTAAAAATTGAGCTATCATATGATCCAGCAATACCACTTCTAGGTATATACCCAAAAGAAAAGAAATCAGTATATCAAAGAGATATCTGCACTCCTATGTTTGTTGCAGCACTGCTTATATTAGCTAAGATTTGGAAGCAACCTACATGTCTATCAATAGATGAACGGATAAAGAAAATGTGGTACATATACACAAGGAAGTACTATTCAGCCATAAAAAGAATGAGATAATCATTTGCAACAACATGAATGGAACTAGAGATCATTATGCTAAGTGAAACAAGCCAGGCACAGAAAAATAAGCATTGCATGGTCTCACTTACTTGTGGGATCTAAAAATCAAAACTACTGAATTCAGGGACATAGAGAGTAGAAGGATAGTTACATAGGCTGGGAAGTGTAGTGGGAGACTGGGAGTGGGGAGGTGAAGATGGCTAATGAGTACAAAAAGAAAATAGAAAGAATGACTAAGACCTTCTATGTGATAGCACAACAGGATGACTACAGTCAATAATAACTTAATTGTATATTTTTAAATAAAGAGTGTAATTGGATTGTTCATAAGTCATTGAGTAAGTCAAAGGATAAATGCTTGAGGAAATGGATACTCCATTCTCCATGATGTGCTTATTGCATGCCTCTGTCAAAACTTCTCATGTACTCCATACATATATGCACCTACCGTGTACCCACACAAATTAAATAATAATAAAATTTTTAAAAGAAAGGATTTAAATTCAATATTCACCAAGAAATAATACATGCTTTTGATTTTTTAAAGGGAAAGTATCAGCGAAATGAATGTGATAATGGATTACACTTAATGGAAACAGAACCTCTGAGCCTCAGTTTTTTCATCTGTGAAATGAACTTGATTTAATCCCCATCCATTATCAAATTTGTTTATCAAATATTTCCATTTAAGAACTTTAAGGAGCAAAGGAAAATGAATATTTCCTGGGAGAGCCAGAAGTACTGTCCATCCAATCTATTTTCTTCTTTTGGGAGGAGGGTACGTATGATAATTTAGTATGTTCATATAATTTGTACAGAAGAAACCAGTGTACCTGGGATATCTATCATCTAAAATATTTGTCTTTTCTTTGTGCTAGAAACATTCCTAACCTATTTTCTGAAATTACTTGTATTTCATTTCCCACAATTTTGGGGATTTCATAATTCTAGTCCATAAAATGTCAGTGTTTACCTTAAAGAAACAAAACAAAACGAATGTAAACTCCTGGATCTGTTTTAGAACAAAGATACCATCAAATCCTAAAGAGCAACTAAATTCTATTCTTTGGCAAGTGAATTTTAACAACTGCACATCATGTCAATCCCTTCTAAAACAAGGATACCTTAAAAACAAACCATGATCTAAGGATAGAATTAGGAGGTTCAGAACTCACAAGAAAACAAAAATGTCTTGGGCTCACTAAGGGCATAGAAATGGTCACTTGCCCTTTCACCATTACACATCAGCCCCAACCAGATTCCCAGTGCTTGTCCAGAAAATAAAGGACCCCCAACCTTGGGGAAAAGCTCAGAGTTGGGGACCAAGAGAACCAGGGACCAAGTGCTCTCCTCTGCCCTCTTCCCCTACATTGCAAAGCTTCAGACAGTTTCATTTGCCAAACATAGCATCTCACTTGCCTTCCCCACATGGCTCCCCTACCCACCACCACCATCACCACTACCACTGCTCCCCTCCCACCGCCCACCACCACAACCAGTTCGGAAGGCTTATTTTTAAACTTGCAATAGCAACGCCAAATGCAAAGAAACTCATTACATTTGATTTTCTTTCAAGTCACCTCACAAATATGCTTTTTAAAGCATAAGGAAAACACTCAGAGACTTAAATTGCTGCTTAAAACTGTCCTCCGTGATAGCTTTCTATTTTGCCGCAAACACATGAAAAATAGGTCCGAGTGCTCTGAGTGCTTTTACTCAATAGTCATCGTATGAATTTCAATTGTAAAAAAAGTTCACCAAGTGTTTAAAAATGTGTTTTAATTATATTTTCATGAATTCCAAGAAGAACATCATTGCAGTTAATGTTACAAAAAAAAAAACAAAGAGGGACATCTGAACATGCAATAAAAAAGTGAATTCACAGTGAAAATAATGCATGTCAGTACTAAAATAGAGTTGCTTGGTTCCCTGAAGGAAAAAGGTTTCTTCTAATTATCTATTCACTCGGATTTTATTATGAAAAAATATTCTTTGAAAGCTTTGGGGAAGTTTTCAGTTTGTGCTACTATTATCATTAGCGTCTGATGGAAGTCCCTCATTCTGAAAGCCATTGTTCGCAGTCTGTCATTCAATCAGAAAATTCAAAAGTACAAGTAGTTTGGCAACTGGCTTCTTGTTACATACAAAGCCATTAGCAAAAATATGTAACAAAATTTATGTAAAACAAACAATTTTGTCCTTATATACAAAAGACGGCCTTCTTCCTCACACCCTCAGAGCCTATTCCAAAAAGTGGGGAGGGCATGGGGAGCAGCTATCCATCCCCTTTAAACTCTCTTTATGGGTGGGATAAGAACATCCTAAAAGGCAAGGTAACTATTTTAAAGTTTTTAAAACTGAGTTATAAAAATGCATCTGGGCTTCTCAACAAAGAGGGAAACATAGGAAAAATGATAACAGATTAAAGTAAGGAATTCATCCCTTTGTCATTTGCAAAGTCTCTTAATCAACTCAACAGTTAGAGAGTAAAAATGACTACATTTGTGACGCAATCTGAGGACACAGTAAAGGACATCTTGGTGAAACACACACACATTATAACCCGAGCTGCTGAGGAGTTTCACATCTAGGGCATGCACATATTTTATACTGATAATAGTTTACAACACCTCAAGGGAGAAAGATCATAATAGGTACATGGGAAACATCACTAAATCTATATACAAACGCATTAACAGGGAGAACACATGAAGTCAAAAGGAGACCCAAATACAAGTTTAAAAATACATTTGAAAATCATTCCAAAGCCAAGGAACTTATTTACTGAAAACTCCGACATTCTATGGAATACCTTGTAAACCTTAAGAATGCAGTTTTATATAATTCACAGTCTCAAAAGAAAATAAATTTCTGGTTTATCATCACTGCTTGGCTCAGTCTGCAAAACAGAATTATCTGAACACAACTGGTCAACATGGCCATAGTGAAGAGCTGTGCATGCCCCCTCCGGGATGCCCCGGCCTTCAAGGCCACCCCCTTTCGTGTTCTTCAGGTAGCCTGCGATGTAGGAGCCGGTGGAGTGGCGATTCACTGCAGGGGTGGGTGCTGAGGGTTTGTTTCTAAGAACCACGCCTGCCCCATTGCTGGGGTTTGGAACTTTCTGCTTGTTGGCTTCCTGTTTCTCCTTGGCACGGCTAGCAATATTGCGCACTCTGCTCTGACTTCTGGATGACAACTTCCTGACTAGTGCCCGGGGGAGCTGATTGGCATCCTGCTTTGAATATATTACTTGGCAGCTGTCTTCCTGGTCAAAGGACACAAGCTTCCGAAGCTGCTCGGTCAGGGCATCTATAGGCTCTAATGACTTTTTCTTCACAGTCACACCCTTCTTGTCTTTAATGCCAGTTGTAATAAAACTCTTACTAATACACTGGTACTTGCTCTCAAAATTGCAGGCAATGTCCTCTGATGTTAAGTCCCCCAGACTTTTGGATTTGCAAGGACTGGGCAATTTCAGAGCAGGCAAAGGAAGATGTGCCAACTGCTTGGGTACAGGAACATGCATATCTTGAGCACTAGACTGCTGGGGCACACAGGTCTGGAACATTTTTGCATCTGAATCTGAGAAATGGTTATGCACAAAGCCAGCACCCTGATAGGCTAGATAAGAAATACTTTGAGTTTTGACATCCTGAATACTGTTGAATATTTCAGGGACAGAAGGGTGGTAGGTCTCTTTACAGTAGCCATTTCTCAAACCTCTTTGAAAGTGTTCTACCACACCCTGACTATACTTGAGTTTTAAAGGAGAAGCAAGTTGACTTGTGCTCTCTCTCCTATGTTCACAGGTTGTTAGAGAAAGATTTTCTGATTCTCCATCAATTTCCACAAGGCTGCTCTCCCCAGAATTGAAACAGAGAGTGGGATCAGCTATTACATCCTCCAGGGTCAAATCAGGGGAAGAGGCAGGGCTGCAGCTCTTCAGTGTTTCCCAGTCTTCTCCCTTGGTAGGACTTTTTGGTAACCAGTCATGAGAAGTATTAGGGGACCCAGGAAGGTTGCTTTCTACAGCCCCTGTCTTGGCCTTACTAGAAAGGTCATCATCTGGTTTGGTTTTAGAGATGGGAGTGCAGGTAGTTTCATAAACTGTGTTCATTGCATGTTTGGTGGTCTCAGGACTCGAGAGTGCTATCAGCTCCGGAGATGAGCACAGGAAGGAAGACTTGGATTTTCCCTTGGAAAAACCATGCTTGATGGGCATTTTTAGGCCCACGCTAGGCAAGGGACAATGGCCTGACATCACACTGGTATTATGAAGATGAGAAACAACTGTGAGAGCCTGATCATTGGTCTCATCAAACTGGCCAATCAGGGCTGAGATGGAACTGCCTGGCTCATTCTCATTTGTTAAAGTGACATTGTCAATAAGATGGGAAATTTCACTCTCCTGCAGAATTGCAGTTGAATGTAGGTCAGGTATGTCAGAACACAGCATGGAGACATCTGACAAAGAAAAGGATGTTGCAGCTCGGCCCTTACCCCTATTACCTTCCAAGTCCTTAATTTCTAGGTTGCTATGAGAAAGGATACTTCCTGACAAGATGCTTTTCCCTTCTACAAAGCCCTCAGCATTCCCCTTTTCCTTGATTTTCACACCATGTAGATCTTGTGTGGGGTTAACTACAGGATCAGGAGCCAAATGCTGCCTTGGGGAGAGAGACTTGCTGGGACAGGGGTTTTCCTGGCAATGACTTGTGGCATTTGATGTGGTTCTCCCACCCCTAGGACTTGACACGCCCAGCTGTTCTCCTGTGACTGACATGTGGGCAGTAGATACAATGGCGTCCCCTTGGATGATATCTTTGTGGAGAAGAGCACTGGAGGAGGACGATAACTTTTTGTTGAAATTTAGAAAATGTGGATCTTTTATACTTGCTTTCCCTTTTCTTCTGCCATCTTTATCTTCTGCTGAAGGAAACAAACAATATTTTAGGTGACATGTATCACTTTATGTACGACCTGCAAACACTCATGTTGTCTTCAGACAGACAAATGGAGAATGTAAATCCGTTACACTGTGACAGAATATAATTATGGATTGCATAGGTTTGCAACAAAGTGTCTGTGTGATGAATAAATGGTAAAATATATTTATAGGAATTTCACTGAAGCTTCCCTTTGAATATCTATTACATCTGCTAAGGATGTAATATTCATTGTCAAAAAAATGTCAATGAGTTACCATACTTTTACAGTGAGGATTACCTTAAGTTGTTTCCTATTCAGATTTGTACTACACAGAAGCATGGCAATAGAAACAGAACAAGACAGCTCTGTTAAACAAAGCATTGTGGTACCTGTAAGCAAGATACTATAAGCTTTCAAAGTTATACATGTATTAGTTAAAACAAAAAAAGAAGAAAAGAAGAAAAACATAATAATGTCATTTTCAAAACATTTTGGGAGCATATTTAATTTAATCAATTTCTAAAATAATTGGAAGGTGTAATAAATGCATTAAAATATCAATATCCATTGAGTTAAAATGTAAAGATAAAAATTGGTCATCAATTCCATGTCATTGCTAATATCTATTTTTTGTTAATGATATATTTCTTTTTAATACACAAATTTCATATTGCATCCTTCCCTAAAAGTGGCAGTAAGTTGTCAGACATAGTAAAAGAAAACCATAAAAACACAATTCACAGTAATTTGGGATATCCCAGCATGGTTAGTATACTGCTAGGAGAGTATGAGGTATTCAATTCTTGATCAGGTTATTTTAATAATATAATGCTTCCAGAGTCATGATATATAAGAAAAAAGAACTTGTTCAACTTAATATTAAATAGTTTCAAAACTAAAAATATTCATCATAAAAATTTTGAAAACCTCAAAAAATTATAAAGAAAAAATTAAATACCATATGATGTTACCACCGAGACAGCCACTGTTATATTTTGCAGAGGAACAGAATAATATATAGAATTTTGTAGTCTGGGGGCCCGGGCGCGGTGGCTCAAGCCTGTAATCCCAGCACTTTGGGAGGCCAAAACGGGTGGATAATGAGGTCAGGAGATCGAGACCATCGTGGCTAACACGGTGAAACCCCGTCTCTACTAAAAAATACAAAAAACTAGCCGGGCGAGGTGGCGGGCGTCTGTAGTCCCAGCTACTGGGGAGGCTGAGGCAGGAGAACAGCGTGAACCCGGGAGGCGGAGCTTGCAGTGAGCTGAGGTCCTGCCACTGCACTCTAGCCTGGGCGACAGAGCGAGACTCCGTCTCAAAAAAAAAAAAAAGAATTTTGTAGTCTGCTTTTTCTGTACTTAATGCAATATAACTATGTATCGTTTTATATATACCAAAAGTTTAATACACATGACTAATTTATATAACTGTTTTTTAAAAGTAGAAAAGAAATATTACCTCAAAATTGCTTTCTAACTCATCTTAATGGTATTAACATCTTAACTGTGGCATTAACAGGATAGAACCAATTTCTATTGAATATAGCTTTATTTTTCCCAAAGATGGGATTTTAAAATACATTTTAAGGCATATATTTTATCTCTTCTCTGACACTGCTCTTAGCAAAATTTCAAGCTTTTAAATGTTCTTTTTCTCCTTCAAATAAACCATTCAAGAATATCTTATAACAAAAAATCAATACAAGTAAAATGGTGTTTGTGGGAAAAGAGAGCACTGAAATTAGACCATTTGATAAAAGATAAAAGAACAATTTTGCTAAAGGAAATCAGTACCACATTTTAGTTGTCTGAGATGATTCTGATTTAATTCAAACATATTTGTTGCATAGATATCAAATGCACACAGTTTTGGCACTTAAATTTACCCCCAGATAGGATGGGATGGGAGTCACCGACATCAGTCAAAAGCTCTCTGGCACACTGCAAGGCGGTCTTTACTCTGTACTGAGCTCCTGATATGAGCCAATGATACACTCAAATTAAGGAAAAAGACAGGCAGCACCTGGTCCCTATGCTTGTGGAGCCCACGACCGCGCTAAAGCTGCAGGCACACGTCCATCCCTGCCAGCATCCAAGGATCAGGGAAGTGAGGCCATAGGAAAACACTGCCTGAGCCACCTCTTAAGAAAAAAAGATTTGCTTGTTTTTGAAAAACGTGGCTTGTTTTTAACAACTGGTTTTCTTTCTCCATAAACATTTCCAATCACGGAAATGTGTTATATGTAAGAAAAGTAATACAACCATATTCCCCCTCAGAACAATCAGTAAATATGGCATTCATTTGGAAAACCAATATTTCGAATCCTATTTTGCAGGTTTCATTCTTCCTCTCTGTGCCATCACACCTAATGGCTCCCCCTACTCTCATTGTCAATTTCAGATGTTGATATTATAAAGCTCTTGGTGAGCAGGAAATGGATCTACCTGGCCCCCAACATTTAAAATCTTCTCGTCTAGAAGATCACATTAAAAAGTATTTATTTTTCAGTATATTTTACTTTGACTACAGAATGTCAACCTCTTCAGAATGGTAAACAGGGACTGAAAAGCAGCCTAGAAGGGTTTATTCTTAGAGAAACTTAAAGTATCTTACCCAGAGAGTTTTCTTTTCCTTCATTGTCTTTTGCTGTTTCAGATACAGGCAGCGACAAAGCTCCCAGAAGGTTTCTGTCAACAGGCATAGAGACAGGACGTGCTTGCAAACTGCGTGTGGTCCTCCTCAGCACGCCATCTTGGTCTCTTGTGGCCTCGGACACTGAATCCTTTATCTCCACCATTTCTTGGAAGCCCATTTTGCTCTTTTTCCTGCCTTTGGCGGGGGCGCTGGCTGTGCGTCGCAGAATTCTATCTCCAATCGATCGTTTCCGTACATAATGGGAATTGTTTTCTGCAGAACTGTGCCTAGGATTCTTATTGAACAGTCCCTTCAGACCCTGGAGTTGTCTATTCTGAAGACACAAAACGACCAACCACAAGTTAAGCAAATGCCATCACGTCAACAACTTGCCTTTAAAATAACAGCTCCATGAAAAATGAATATAAACCGAAATTGTACAGCCACTGAAATATATTCACACCAAGAAAGCAGCAGCTCACAGCATGTTTGCACAACTTCATGCACATCTTATCAACCTTACTTTGCAAGGACTTCAGCCTTCCATTCTTACATCAAGCTCTCCCAGAAGTTTCCTACCCAGAGATGACAAAATGGTAGGAAAAGTCTCCACAGCTCATAGACTGCTACGAACTTCAGGCGCCTTAAAGCAACAGATACATGTTTCAAAGTGGTAAGCAGGAAAATGGCGTGATATGAAAAAGCATGCTGCCATAACCACTTAAAAGAAATATGCCAGCCAGAACAAAGCACCATGCTGAGAAACTACCTTTGTAGCTCCTAGAAAGTGCAATATAGTATAACTGGGATTGAGTATTAAAGGGCTCCACTGTGAAGGAAAAAAACAAAACACAACAAAACACAATTGGGGCTCATTGAAGAGGGTGTCACAAGTAAACACAAAAGAAAAAATGCATACATGTCTATAAACCCTTTCTGTTAGTTTCAGGGATTTTCAGTCTTATGCTCATTCATTGTTCAACCAATACCACTACACTGTGATGTGTGGATCCCAACCCGAACACATCTTGAAAGGAATAAAGAGTATGACTCATAAATGGACATTTATTTAGGAGAGAAGATGGGCATGATATAGAACACTTTCAGATTTTAATTTATTTCTGGCTCAAGTTTTAAACAAATTCAGAATTTAATTGTTTCCCTCAATGTGATAAACGCTAGAGATAATCTGTAGTTAACCTGGGATTCCTAGAATTCAAGAATCATTTTTGAATTATTTACATTTGTGTCTACTTAGATGAGAGGCAAGATCCCAACAAGCAGCACAAACAGAAATCCAGGACTAAACACAGAAAGTTATGGTATAAAACTTCACCAGTCTTAGAAATTAGGATCCTTACCCTCACCTCCACACCCTTGCTGACTGATATGAAAATAAACATTACACTCCCTAATTCAGGCTGAAATGGTTCATTCCTTATTAGCTGGATTGTAGTCATAATCACATTAATATTAGCCAATATTTCTGAGCATTTACTGTGTACCAGACAGCTTTCTAAGAAATATATTTATTTATGAGGCAGGTATTATTTTTATCCCACATTCACAGATGAGGAAGCTTCCAGCTATACAGATTTTCTGGTAAAGAGCACGGGACATTTCTAGGCCCCATTCAATGCTTTAACAGTCCCTCCAAATCCCATGTGGTCCTGAAAATTCATACCGGTAACCAAGTCCCCAATTACTTGACATGACCAGAGGACAACCTACTGGTTTGTAAACCTCAAATGAGTTCTATAACCATGACAACAGCATCAGGAAAGAACTAGAATGCATTTTTGTGGTCTCCTTCTTTTCAGTCCTGTAGGTAGCTTTAAAATCCATTCACAATTTTTAGATTTTCAGTTAAAAACATTGGTACCAAATGAATGTAGCCTGCCTAGAAGTGGCTGGGATCACAGACCAGTTAGTACAGGTAATTCATCAACCATCTGAGACACTACGTTTCCCACTGAGGTCAGTTGAGTCTTTTTAAGGATTAAAATAAAATTCAACATTTAACTGTATCTTCATTGTTTTAGCCAAACACATTACTGCCTGAGAGAATAATAGTTTTCTCAATTCTATTAAGCCCAGAGAGGGCCCCTGTGTAGAAGGAATGAGTACACACCTTAAACAGTGAAAAGAGTACAGGTGGATCAGGACATGACTGGAATAGCAGACTGGGCTTGCTGGGCTTCCTTAGTTTTTGGTTCAAGCACAGTTTGTCAAAATTTACATTCCTATTATGCAATTAATCAGTAGCATTGTTAAGGACCATATTAATGTATATGACTTTAAATCCTATGATCTTTCTCACCTTTCCATAGATTTCATTGATGGTTATGTGTACAAATATGGATGCTTCTGTCAGTCCTTCCAAATAGACATGCCGGTAGCCTAATAAAAGGAAAGACAGTCATTTCTTTTTAGTTGAACTTGCATTTGACTTTCTCATGGGTGCAACAAAATTAAGTATCTGACTTGACTATAGCTCTTTTTTTTTTTTTCTGAGATAGAGTCTTGTTCTGTTGCCCAGGCTGGAAGGCAGTGGCATGATCTCGGCTCACCGGAAACTCTGCCTCCTGGGTTCAAGTGATTCTCCTGCCTCGGCTTCCCGAATAGCTGGGATTACAGGCATGGGCCACCACACCTGGCTAATTTTGTATTTTTAGTAGAGACAGGGTTTCTCCATGTTGGTCAGGCTGGTCTCAAACTCCTGACCTCGGGTGATCCTCCCACCTTGGCCTCCCAGATTGCTGGCATTACAGGTGTGAGCCACTGCACCCAGCCCAACTATAATCCTTTACATTTTACAAAGCTTGTTAAAAGTCACGTTTATTATATGACATATATTTTATATATCACATATGCTATTATGTAAGTAACATATGATGTATTATATCTTCCAAAGAAAAAGGAATGGTCAGTCTAGAGAGAAAAGGCCAGCTCATACCTACCAGGCACTAAGCTGCTGAAGGTCACGGTTCTTTGCCCAACAAAGTCTCGTCCAATGGGATCATGATCCCACACGAGGAACCGAACCAAAGCTATTTCTGGCATGTGTACTGTAAATGTCAGCGTTTCTTCCCACACAGGGTTAAATCCTCAGAGAAATAGGAAAAGAAAAATCAGAAAAGCAAAGGACTTGGCTGAAAATGAGTTGGCGGCAACATCTGCAAAGCAGACGGTGAAAATTGCTTGCAGTGGTTATTAAACTCATGAAGACAACTAAGCCACTCTGGGATACCTTACTGGAATAAAGCCTCGAAATTTACCCCCTTGCTAGAAAATAATTGGTAAGAACATTGCCTGTAAATTATCACGTCAAATCTATTAATCTTTGATGCCTAACTGTATTGTAGAGAAGCTCGTTAGTATTCAGAATGCTTCAGTAAGTTAAAAAATTATCTATAGTAGTGATCTAAGAATAATGTTTTAGCCGAAACAATAAAGAATGATATCCTCTCCCAACAGAATTATGCTTCTCATGCACCAAAGAGTCCGCTGCTGTAATAACCACCAACAAACATTTTATAAGGTGCTTTTGCAGGTTTCAACTCCTATTGTACATACATCATCTTAGTTCTTATAGGAATCCTCTAAGTTTTTTTAGAGGATTTTTAGAGTTTTTAGAGTAGAGCAGGGTTTTGGTTTTTGTTTCTAATTAGAAACTATGTATTACTGACTTTCAAAAATATATTACTTTCAAAAACTATACAAGTAACACTCATCTTTTAAAGTAGGGAGTATCAATATTTATAAGACATTTTGTATTTGAGAAAATTGATGTTCATAGACGATAATGTGCCCAAAGCCACACAAGGCCTTATAGTTAATGACAGGGTCAAATTAGACTGTGCACTATTGATTCCCAGTAGCTTCTCATGAAGCAAGACCTTACTGCATGAATGATGGCATATTTTCACAGCTACTGAAAAATACGTTAAAAAGGTATATTTCACCTCAAATACTAAAATGCAAAAATACATTTACTTGGCAAAATTCTCTCCAATAAAATAACTATAAAAGCTGTTAAAAATTCAAGTACTCCGTAAGTTTCTGTTTTTTTTCCTTTCTAAAAAATGAAAATAAGTTTTTAAAAATGTATGCATTTAGAAGGTATCAGCCATTGAACCCTATTAAAAAGCCTCAAGCTAATGAAATAATTATAAGCTGAAAAATCACTGAGATACCCCTCTTGAATAAGAGAAGATCTTTCTGTTGACTTAGTGATGACCTCTCAATTATTTCTGAGACTAAAAAAAGAAAGAGTTATCTATTGAACATTGGTGGGAAAACGCAATTTAAGAAGGTTTCTTTCTGTGTACGTGTTTTTCCTAAGTTACAGGTTTGTCCTACTCTGGAACTGTAGTGTTCTTTCAGGGACTCCCTGTGAACCCCTAATTTCTCAAATTAATAATTGTGCTTCAAATGTATTTTATAGTATTAATCACAAGACATTGAGAAAAGTGGGTATGCAATAATGTTTGTGAAATGTATGAACAAACAAATTTTAAAAGATTACAAATAAAAAGACATGAGGCTTGGGTAAAGAAAACTTTCTTTATATTATGGCCAAAATATAAGAAGAATGCTACCCCTCCAATTGTATAAAAATACTCAAGAAGTAAACTCGCCAGACTACATTGGGCTTGCCTTTAGAGTTTTACATGCTCCAGAAAAAGTGAGAAATTATCAAGGCACATAGGCTTCACAAATGAGAGCTTTGAGAAAACTCATGTCATAAAAATACAATATAAACATATAATGGACGCATTTCCTCAGTGAATTTTTAACCCAGTTCTTTAAAATATCATTTACTCTTCTTACTAGAAGAAAAAAATTCCTTTAAAAGCAAAAGTCTGGAAAGCCTAGATTACAACACCATCAAAATAAACCATGCATCAATCCCACAGTTACTTAGTTCCATGTGTTGAAAAGTTTTTAACATAAACTCAGATGGGAGTTATGGATTTTAGAGATTTCTTGCTCGTCTACATAGACACTTTTTTTAGTGTAAATTCTATTTCTAGACCATCTTCATTAAAAAGTGAACACAGATTATGATCTTACCATTGTCATCTACCACACGGGTTTGATCTTTACAACAATCTACCGGCAATCCAATAATTTCAACTTCAACAAAAGGGTCAATGATCTATTAAATAAAGAGAAAGTACTATTACAAATAATATATTTCTATACATATGTTAATTAATCTGAGAATATTGGCCAAAATGTCTACATTTTGACAGCAACTGATTTTACAAGGTGCTTAGCAAGAAAAAGAAATGGTTCTAGGTGTGGTAGATTCAGATATATGAGACAAATATAAAAAATATTAAATTGCTGTTTGCTAGTATTTATTAATGCCAACAAACTTTACCCAGTGAACCTACAACTTTAGTTCAGGGCAAATACCTGACAGAACTGAGATGTTTTGCCCATGCACAAATGCTCAGAGCAGCTGTATTTGTAATAGTCAAACACTGGAAACAACCTAAATTTCTATCATGAATAGGATGGATAATTGTGGAATATGCGTTTTTTGTTTTTTGTTATTTTGTTTTTTGAGATAGGGTCTTACTCTGTAGCCCAGGCTGGAATGCAGTGGCATGATCTTAGCTCACAGCATCCTCCACCCTCACAGGTTTAAGCCATCCTCCCACCTCAGTCTCCCGAGTAGCTGGGACTACAGGCTTGCGCACCACACCTGGCTAATTTTTATATTTTTTAATTTTGTAATTTTGTTAATTTTGTAATTTTGCTAATTTTGTATTTTTGTATTTTTGTAGAAATGGGGTTTTGCCATGTTGTCCAGGCTGGTCTCAATCAAACTCTTGAGCTCAAGCAATCCACCCACCTCAGCCTCTCAAAGTGCTGGGATTACAAATGTGAGCCACCATGCCTGGTCAGAAATATGTGTTCAATGAATACTCTCAACAATGAGAAAAGAATAAAGTTCTGCTATATAACATAATGTTGAGCAAGCCAGACATAAAAGAGTACCTACTCTAAGAGTCCATTTATATAAAGTTTAGGAATAGACAAAATTTCTGTTGTGATAGGGGTTGGTGTTGGCATGAGAGGCAGCGGGGAGGGTAGATATTGACTGGGAAGGTGGACAGGAGCCTTCTAGGGATTCTGGATATGCTCTGTCTTGATCTGGGTGGCATAATAATTAATCAAGCTATCCATGTTTGATTCATATACTTTAATTCCCATCCTCTCCTCTAGGGGGAAGGATCTTGTCTTGTTGGTCATCTGTAGACTCTCCTTCGTGGTGCCAGTTCTGGGTAATGAACAATGAAGGAATAAAACCCAAAGAATCTAGAAAGAGCTGATGTAAGAAAGTCTAAAGCAGAGAAAGTAGAGTTCTTAAATAAAGCATTTATGGCAGTACCAAATTGTACAGCTCTATAATTTCCTTCCTTAAGATCCCAAAATGATGGTTTAACAGGCAGGAGCAACAAAGAGCCTGAAATAATGGATCAGCTCTGAGAGGAAGGGCAAGAGCATAGGAGAAGCTGCTATGTAGGGAGAAAGCAAGAGCCAAGAAGGTCTAATGGAAACAATGGGCTAAAAGCTCTGGAAAGAAAAAAGACTGTGACCACAGATGAAGATATTTTAAAATCACACTACACAGGTACAGCAAATGATAATAAGAATCAGCACACGGCCAAGGAGCAAGTGGCTGATGGGCAGCAAAGAGGAGCACTGCAGGAGGAGAGGTATGTGGAGGTTATATTATTAATGGAACATTGCCTTCCCAGGTTAAGATATACTCTTGGGCAGTGTTCCATTAATAATATAATTGTCTTTGCACTCCAGTTTTAGCAATGCCAGTGTCAACCTTAAATTGTGAATTCAATTGTGTGCACTCATGCCTTCAAAATAGATGATGAACAGCAGTACAACAAGAACTGTGTGACTTACCAATAAATCAGTTAATGTCTGATAAGCTGAGGTCAGTGCTCAGTTACGAACACACATACATCTCTGAAGACATTTCAGATAAAATGTAAATGAACTAAGATAATCACATAATTAAACACTTAGACATGTAGTCATAGGCAACTTACCTCGCCTCGATCTCCAAACATGGAGTCTGGAGGTTTGGGGAGTTGCTGTCCACTGATAACTTTTAGGATGAGCTGCTTTTTGGGGTTGGCAGGAAGAGGGTCACCAGAGAAAGGGTTGAAAGTACCTAGGCCAAGTAAAGTATAAGTTGGTAACATAAGAAGAAACACGCACACATGCACAGCTTAAGCTTGTAAACAAACAAACAAACAGACAAAAACAAATGCTGAATTACATGATCACATAACTATCAGTGTGGCATAGCTGTGGTTTTCATTAGAATCCATGTTCCCAAAGGCCAGTGGAGTGGGCCAACTTAAAGCAAGTGTTTGCAATGCAATGATCAACTGTGGAATGGAGGAAAAGAAGCATTTTATTTGAACACCAACAGTGTGGAAAGAACAATTATGTCAGATTCAAATAATTTTCTAACCTAAACTATCTCAGGTATGAGTGAATATAACAAACAGAAAGAAGACCTGAAATTAAGTAAACAGCAGAGCAAGAAAATGTGCAAAGCATAAAATCTTGAAGATAATCCTGTCAACAATGTTTTTATCTGAATTGTTGTAAATGTAATTTGGAAATTTTAAAAATAATTTTAATGAGCAGAACCAAAAGAAAGTGTTGTTTGATCTAACACAACATTATCATTTTTTTGTTTTGTTTTGTTTTGTTTTGTTTTGTTTTTTTGAGATGGAGTCTCACTCTGTCACCCAGGTTGGAGTGCAGTGGTGTGATCTTGGCTCACTGCAACCTCTGCCTCCCGGGTTCCAGCGATTCTCCTACCTCAACTTCCCGAGTAGCTGGGACTACAGGCATGCACCACTATGCCCAGCTAATTCTGTATTTTCAGTAGAGACAGGGTTTTACCATGTCGGCCAGTCTGGTCTTGAACTCCTGACCTCAGGTGATCCGCCTGCCTTGACCTCACAAAGTGCTGGAATTACAGGCATCAGCCCCCACAACCAGCCTATCCTTTCTCTTTTGTTAGCACTGTTTTGTAATTGGACTACACTGAGTAAAAGAGCTTGATAAAATTGTTTCAGGTGGAATTGAAGCTTGCCAGCAGGTCACAGACTCACATTACCTAAGATAGTTTCTGAAAGATAGGGCTCAGACCTTAAAAAGCAGTCCAGCTTACACGTGGCACTGGATTTCAAATGATAACCCAATGCCATCCATGTCCCTCTTTCACACACAACCTCTCAAGATAACATTCTAAACATCATGGCTAACCAAATACTAAGTAGTGGTAACAAGAATTCTAATCCACATTCAAACACCTTAACCTATCTTTTTGGAAAAAAAAAAATGTTGAAAAACTCTAGGGTATCACACTTTCTAAACAGCTTCCTTAATAAAGGTTGCCTGTATTAGACTATGAAATTAACATACACCTGCATTTATGACTGTGAAATTAATACACACCTTTGCACATTTGCTGGGGTTTGAGGACGTAGCCACAGTTGCCATTTGTCTTGAATTTGGCTCGGTTTAACTGCATCATTCGTCCTTCGGATTGATAATTCAGTGCCACTGTGCAAGTTAAAAGTTGGAGAGAATTAGGCAAGATGGTGGCATAGTCAGAACGTACAGAGAACCGCTCCTTCCCAAGGAGTACGCACCTAGCTGGCAGCCTGCGTTCCAGTAGGGGAGCGGGTTGAAGTTACTGGAATCAATGCGGTAGGCAGAGGGGTAAATCCTCGTGAGTTGCTTTTGATTATAAATCATGAACTGCTCTGATTTTTGCTGAACAACCTGATGTGCTCTTGTTTCACTGAATGATAAAACATTTCCTGTGGTTCCTGGCAGTTTTTAATAGAGAGAAAAAGGAAGTGAGGACTACAGCAAAGAAAACGCCGCGCACAAAAGACCTTATAATAATGTCAGAGTATACCAATAGCAAAAAGCAGAGCACTAGAGAGTGGATTCAACCAGAGTAGAGGCAGCTTCTCAACAGGAAAGACCCATAAAATTCCATGTTTAGGAATGGAATTTTGAGGCCAAATCAGAGCTGTGTGTCTTGCTCAAGTAGGTGTCTATTTCTGGGTCCCCTGTTCTCCCTAAGAATTCAATCATCCCACTAATTTATGACTATCTGGCTAGCATGAAAAGAACGGGTAGAAAAAAAAACTTAAACAGAATATCTTTGCCAAACATATAGGCAACCATGGATAAATAAAACTGGATAGCTTCTTCCTGATAACAGGAAGACATTCATTGAAGGCACTCATCTAAAAGGCACACGTGTAAAACATGTATTCATAGTAACATTCAGGATCCAAGAAAATAAAAGAAAAATAACAATTACAAGAATAAAAAGTTGAGTTTTAAAGTTGATTTGAATAAGAACTATGGAACAAGCCAAAACCTGTTTGGGAGAAAGGAATAATAATGGAGAAAAAGAGGTCAAAAGCATTATAAAGGAATAAAACTTTTAAGAACAGGGACAGTCATTCACCTAGCCACGCATATAAACTATGGAAAAAAGTAAAGGGAGGTAAAAGTACATGAAGCCTGTAATAAAGTTTCTGCCAGCACAATCATCAGGAGGGGTCAATCTAGACTCACAGAAGCTGCAAATTTGGGGGTCATAATGGAGTAAAGCTCCAAACATTTAATATTCCACTCTTGTCTCCAATCCCACCTTTTGTACCATATCTACAAAGCCCCACTATTCCCACTCCTTCACCAAGCACCCACACTCTATCCCCAAAATGGCCCATATGTCCTCTGAACATGCTGGAAAAGACCAGCCCAGATAAAAAGACCCAAAGTTACCGAGAATCTCATTCTTATTTAGCCCTAATAAGCTGAGTGTGTGTGAGCCCAGACAGAGAGATATGGTCCATGAAACCAATGAGTTGAACTATATATGTCTTGCTGAGCCAGCTGGGCCTGAGTCATATCTAGACTCTGCATGTTTATTAACACACAGTTTCCCAGGGCCCCTGTGGTCCTCAGGGTTGTATGCCCTTAGATGTTAGACGCTGTTCAACTGACAATGTACTCCAGAGTTAGAAGAGTCAGGAATACAGATTGTGGCAAAGAAATTAGAGGATTACAGTTTTTAATGTGATAATGTTTCTAGTTTAGACCCTTTCCTTAAAGATATGTCTTCAAATATATTTTACTGGCATAACCTATTAACATAGTTTACATATCTCAAGCATACTAATATTGAACTTATTTGCAGATTTTGATGAGGGATGTTTTAAACATTACAGGAGAAAATATCTTTTTGACAAGCCTAATTCAGATGGAATAGGACTATAATCAATACTACTGTTTTGTCTGTCTCTCCACATAAATATGCACATCACAATATCATTAATATGACCTTGCTAATTAGGCACATATCAGTTAGTAAATTAATAAAGTTGAGTTGTATCACATTAGGATAAGCCATGCATTCATTATCTAGTTTTCATTTTGTGGCTGGCAAAAAAATTAAAACGACAAAAACAGTTGAAGTTCAAGAGCTAAACAGTGCTCAGTATTAATTTTCATTAAATTAATAGTATTATGTTTTCCAAGCCATTTATTGGAAATTTTTATTCCCTAAACCAAATATACATTTAAACTTAATGCAATCATTCCCTGAGTTTATTTTTGAGCTAAGGGCAATTGTTATAAGAGTTTGTTGCTCCGTTGCTGAGAATCCTACAGTTTCTCATGCTTTCACATGTGAAATTCATTTAAATCTTGTATAATTGTTACCATTTGAAGAAGGAATCAAGGCCAAAGGGAAGAAATCTTTCTGCAAATAGAAAAAGATACATTTGTGGAGTGGGGGCTGGGCAGGGGGCGATGGGAGGGAAGAATCCTGGAGGTTTGTGAGGACACAATGTTGATTCCCTTCACTAAAACTTGTTGAGAAATTTGGAGGTTCTGATTTACATTTCAGTTCCACTAAAATTAAAATTAGATGAAAAGCCACATGACAGTAGGTTATTTCTGTAAGCATTCAGTAACTAAATGAAATACAAGATAAAGGAGACAAGAGTAACTAGCAGGAAAGCCAAGGATATGAATAGATGTGACTAGAATTTCTCAGCTCTGTGTGGCAACTGATAGGTGAAAAACAGTAACGGAGACAATGCTACTGAGATTTCTGCTCTTTTTGTTAAAACTTCAATCTGGATTAAGCTATTTTCACCCAAGTCAAAACTTTCACTGAGAAAATATAGGGCTTTTCAAGGTGTGGTTTTAGCCAATTAATTTCTTCTTTTGGTCATTAGCATTTGGAATGGCCATCTATGACCTGGTCCTCAAGCCGGGCCTGGTCTTCACAGTTCAAGTGCTGCAGGAAGGTCTTGCCCTGATGCACTTGTCTTTGTACAGTAATAAAGTCCTCCTCGGCCCTGTGGGAACTTTCTCTGGCCTCTGGTCAATCAGGCAACCACAGTAATCAGTAGAACCCTCCATGGCAACTCAACACTATGGCAGCAGTGAGTTTCCTGACACTCAAATTGGTTTCTACATAGTCCCAAAAATGTGTGTTGATAATCGGATTAACAAAAATTCATTAACAATTGAAAGAGAAAGGTCAAGAATGTTTATTCAGAGTGGAAGGAGAAAACTCCTCATTCTTACCGTCATCCACAATGTCCTGAGCGGCCACGGAGTTTGTGTACACAACCAAATCAGAGAGTTCTCGGCAGAGCTTCATGGTTTTCCTTCGGCGACCCAATCTGTGAGGTACCCACATAGGACGCATGACATTTTGGAGTTGAAAGAGGTTTGGGTTATTGGTTATCCCACTTTCCTTATTTAAGACAATGATTTAATAGGGAATACCTGCCCCAGGTCCTAAGGGAGCCAGGATTGGAACCCAAGTGTGATTCCTAATTCAGTGCTCTTTCTACCACAAAAATCCTACCACAGTAGTCCCCTCTTAACCTCAGTTTCCCTTTCCAGAGTTTCATTTGCCCATAGTCAACCATGGTCTAAAAATATTAAGTGGAAAATTTCAGAAATAAACCATGAGATTTTTTTTCCTTTTTTGAGACACAGTCTCTCTCTGTCACCCAAGCTGCAGTGCAGTGGTGCAATCTTGGTTTACCGCAACCTCCACCTCCCGGGTTCAAGTGATTCTCTTGCCTCAGCCTCCCGAGTAGCTGGGACTATAGGTGTGCATCACCACGCCAGCTAATTTTTTGTATTTTCAGTAGCGACAGGGTTTCACCATGTTGGCAGGCTGGTCTCCAACTCCTGACCTCAAGTGATCCACCCGCCTTGGCCTCCCAAAATGCTAGGATAACACCCGGTCATGCATTTTAAATTGTGTGCCATTCTTGGTGGCATGATGAAATCTTGTGAGGTCCTGCTCCGTCCCACTCTGGACGTGAGCCATCCCTTTGTCCAGCATATCCATGATGTATGGCTTCTTATGTGACTGACTGTGGAGGTTTTGCAGTGCTTATGTTTAAGAAACTCTTATTTTACTTAATAATGGCCCTAAAGTGCAGGAGTAGTAATGCTGGCAATTCAGATATCCCAAAGAGATGCTGCAAAGTGCTTCCTTTAAATGAAAAGGTGAAAGTGCTTGACTTAATAAGGAAAGAGAAAAACAATACATAGAGAGGGTTCACTACTATCTGTGGTTTCAGGTGCCCACCGGAGTCATTTCTCATGATAACGTGGGGACTAATGTAATGTGGTTTTATTCACTGCTCTGCCAGGAATCACAGCCTCTTCCTCATGCATTTGTGAGTTCTGCTGTGAAAGGCTGGATTCCCACTGTGACCCAGTTAGAGAGTAACACCAGAGTTCATCAGGAAACTATATGGCCTTTGCAGGGAGGAGACCTGGGCTAAAATGGAACAGAAACACTGTATAGTGGGTAGTGGGCCACAAGAATTATATACCTAAAGGGTAAGATGCCAAATTTCCATAGTGATTATTGGACAGGTGTCATTACAAAGGATATTAACTTTCTTCTTTATACTTTTTCTATATTCTCCAGCTTTCTTAAAACAAACATTCATTACTTTATCTAGTGCTGCTTTTATCTTAGATATTTTAATAGTCTTCTCTCTCCTACAAACCACTCCTAGGATCTGCTCTGCAACCTTACAAATTGTACCGCCACTCTCTACTGCAGTCAAGTCCTCCACAGACCATCACATTCCCCTCACACACACACTTTTCTCCTATGGGAAACATAACTACCAAAAACAAACCTAAACGTTAGTGTTCAATTAAACTTTATATTTTTAAGCTCCAACAGAATATCTATACATAAAATAGTAACTAATTAGGAAGAGCAGAGGAGGCGTATGTGGTCCGTACTCTAGGGAACAGAAATAATATGTGTTATTGCCTGCCTTTTTGGTTATAAGTATCCTAGTGGATGTGAAAAGGTAGTTTTGATTTATATCTCCCTAATGTCTAATAATGTTGAGCACCTTTTCATGTGTTTGTTGGCCATTTGTATATCTTCTTTTGTGAGGTTTCTTTTCAATAGTTAGATGTTCCCCTATAGGAGAAAAGTGGGTATGTGAGGGGAATGTGATGGTCTGCTGAGAACTTTACTGTGGTAAAAATCAATAGAAAAAGAATGCATGCTCCTTCTTTACCATATAATTAGGAAACTCTACAGCCACTGGTGAAAATCTGATTTTGTGAAGGCTAATGATTATAAATCAGTGTGAAGTCATGCCTCAAAATTATAAAACTGTAAGACATTCCGTGAGATGGAGAAATTCTACAGAAAATTAACTCTTTTTATTCCTCATCCTAGAGGTGCCTTAGGTTACTGAAGTCCCAAAAGGACATCATCATAGATGCTCAGGCCCTGATAACTATTATGGGAAAACCTATAGTTGACACTAAGCAGCATGCAAAATGATTTCCTATGATACCTGTATTGACGTCTCCTTTGCACACATTAAGATTACTGTAGCTTTCCTCAAACACTGCCTTTCACCTGGCTATATGTGTCAGAGTTAAGCCTTTCTCAAACTTACATATGACAACAGTCACAGCAGAGGTCTCCCAGAAGGTGATCCTATTATTTTCTCTTTATCCTTTACTGTAACTATATATTCAATTTTCTGTTCCCTAGAGTAGGGACCACATACATCTCTTCTGCCCTTCTAATTAGTTACTAGTTTGTGTGTAGATATTCTGTTGGAGCTCAAATATAAAGTTTAATTGAACACTAAAGTTTTATTCCTACAGGGCTTCTATGCTTCTAATTTCATTTTTCAATAAAGGCAAAAGTGTGTGTATGCATCCATATCTATCTAATGTATATAATTTGTATTTCTTTGTGAATGTTATGGTATAAATAAACTGCCAGGAACTCCTGTAATGAATCATGTGTCACCATTTGGATTCTGAAAATACGGTCATGTTACTCATCACAAATACTATTGGCAATAAAAACAAACAAAAAACAAACAAACAAAAAAGAACTTTTTTTGGATACTTATTTAATTGGGCCAGGGCTTTCGGGGCTAATTAGTTTAATTCCTTTAATCCTTACAATGACTCTAAGGGACAGATACAATGAGGAGCCAAACACATCCTATGTTAAAGTTGGTAAGTGGAGGAGCAAGAATTTGAAATCTGGTTGATTTCAGATGCTTGGCTCCTAACATGGGCTTAGCATCCATCTTCTTTAGTCTCTTGTGACGGCCTTTGTATTAGTTCATGTGCTCCCTCCCTCTTCTCTGAAAATACCTTTGATTAGACAACTGCTGCAGCTAACATTTATAAAGAGCTCATTATGTGCCAGGCACAGTGCTGAGTTCCCTACATAAACTATCATTTCATATTCGGCTGTTCTTCACATGTTCCACAGCACAGAGTACTTTCCTTGTGATCCAATTCTCTAGACATGTACAAGAAAAATGATTAAGCTGACACGGATGGAGGGGCCTCAGGAGTGTGAGCAGGAGACACGGAGATGCTTTCTTACCTGTACAGCTGTCCACCCTCCTTGACAGTATTCTGCTGTGTGTCTTCCTCATCATCAGTACTGTAAGATTTAGACCGTGATTTTGTAGTTTTCTGCCAGAAAAATCAAAACAAACTTAACAAACTCATTGTATCAAGTATATTTACAACATGCAGAAAATGAGCTGGGCTTTAAAATGCACATGTCTTGCACAAGCATAATAACTTGGAGGGAAAAAATGACCAAATATTGCAGTTTGCTTTACCATTAATAACAAGAATATCTAAGGCCATAATTATATTAAAATGTTAATGCAAAACTGAGAGTTTCATGCTCAGAAACTGACTTCAAAGACACACAAAGTTGATGTATTAGAAAGACTTTATTAGTCATGCATTTTGAAGGTTTCTACTAGGGGTAGAGTCAAAATTGCAGTATCTATTTAAATGATTATAAGGGACAAAATGCCCTTTTGTATGGGAAGCTCACTATTAATAAACTGTAAAAGGCACATTTGTTTTTTTAAAAAAGGACATGTAGTAATTTTTTTTAAAAAAAATTGAATAACTACCATTTCTGCTTTTGATCAGTATGCACTCAAATGACCATCTGAATCAAATCTCCCTTTTGAGATTTTGACCCATTTTCACTTCTATCAGCAGGAAAAAATATTGCTACCCACAGAATATAGGCTGAAAGGCTCCAGGTTTAATCTGATGTCTTTTGGACAGATTAGCTGTTTCACAATAAAACTTTTTTGGGATGGTATGATTTCATCCCCATCAATTTGGAGATAGCCCCAGTATTTAGGCAACACAGACCTCAACAATACAAATGATGGGCAAGGTGTGGTGGCTCACACCTGTAATCCCAGCACTTTGGGGGGCCAAGGTGGGTGGATCACCCGAGGTCACAAG
Source organism: Chlorocebus sabaeus (assembly GCF_047675955.1). Lineage (NCBI taxonomy): Eukaryota > Metazoa > Chordata > Mammalia > Primates > Cercopithecidae > Chlorocebus > Chlorocebus sabaeus. Next base: position 35,477,218 of record NC_132918.1, on the reverse strand, counting down.
TTCAAGACCAGCCTGGTCAAAAAATGGTGAAATCCCATCTCTACTAAAAATACAAAAATTAGCTGGGTGTGGTGGCAGGTGCCTATAATCCCAGCTACTTGGTAGGTGGAGGCAGGAGAACCGCTTGAACTCAGGAAGTGGAGGTTGCCGTGAGCCGAGATCCCACCATTGTACTCCAGCCTGGACAACAAGAACGAAACTCCATCTCTAAATAAATAAATAAACAATACAAATGATGGGGAAGGACCACCCCAATAATTGCAGACAACTTTGCCTTCAAAAATACAGTGTCTACAAACAAAAGTAAGATGTTTAGACAGAGAACCCTGGACGTCAGGAATGTGGCTTAGAAAGGGAAAGGGTCTCCATCCCCAAATTACCATAGGACCAGCCACTTTCTAGATTTTCTCATGTTTCCCCCAACCCCCACCCCAAAATCAAAAAAGCTACACAGCTGGCATAAACATACGCAACTTCTCTCTATTGCACTGACAGTGAGGTGCCAGTTTGGTTTGGAACTTTCTCCGGTATTATTTATGCCTTGAGAACCTCAGCATGCAGGTATGGAAGCCCTACCATTTGAGGATCTCATGTTCCACCTTTCACGAAGCTGGTAACCTGGCTAACCTCACTAGCTTCCTATTGGATCTTTAGAAAAAGTGTGGCAAGAACATCTATTTCAAAGGATTATTGTTGTGATAATTAAATAAATGGCACAGAAAGTCATTCTCTAATCTATATAACATTAACTTTCCATTTAAAATACTGTCAATATTTATTAAAATAATCTATAAATAGTCTCATGGACAACAATTTGTTCTTATAACTTGAGGTATGATAAATTTTAATTAGGTGAAGTACTCCCTAAAACATCTATTTTGAAAGACTATTTTAATTGTAATGACAAGTTGCAAACCAGAAGTGAAATACTCTCTAATTCCACATAGTAATTTGAGTTATACAATAATAAATGTCTTTTTAAGCATCATTTTTTTTTTTTTTTTTTTTGAGACGGAGTCTCGCTCTGTCACCCAGGCTGGAGTGCAGTGGCCGGATCTCAGCTCACTGCAAGCTCCGCCTCCCGGGTTTACGCCATTCTCCTGCCTCAGCCTCCCGAGTAGCTGGGACTACAGGCGCCCGCCACCTCGCCCGTCTAGTTTTTTGTATTTTTTAGTAGAGACGGGGTTTCACCAGGTTAACCAGGATGGTCTCGATCTCCTGACCTCGTGATCCACCCGTCTCAGCCTCCCAAAGTGCTGGGATTACAGGCTTGAGCCACCGTGCCCGGCCTTAAGCATCATTTTTACTATAAAATGCAAAAATTAGAAATAATAAATGAATCACCAATGACAGATAATAACATTCAGAGAGTGATATACATTCTGGACATCCAGTTTTGACACATCTTTTCATGGTTATCGTATCATAGAATCAACTTCTCACCTTACTTTTTCATTTAATGTTTCACATGTTGAGCTCTTCCAAGGGATCATATTTTAATGGCCACATAATTGTCCATTATGTGAATGACTCACAGATTACTTACACACTCTTTGGGGGTGAACATTTTGGTTGTTTTCAATATTTTGTGACAATGACTAATCTGACTAGTCTACAATAAATTATCTCACTGATGGGCAGGAAATTCTATATATGACATTCCTTAAAGTAGAAGAAACGGCCTTACAGAAACCTCATGTATAAAGTAAAGTTCACCATCTAATAATCGAATTCTTATGTGAGTTTTACTGTCAAACAGCTAATCTGTCCAGAAGACACCAGTTAGTGTAACTTTTTTTTATTTTATTGAAGTATAACATACAGTTAGGACAGCACACTGGTCCTAAGTGTACAGGTTGATGTCTTTCACAAATCAACCACACGTATGATGAAATAGAATGTTATCTGTCTCCCAAAAGCCTTCTGATCTTCCAACCCTGTCATTCCTTTCTCTGTGGAGGTAATAACTATTCTGATGTCTACTCTATAGGGTTTCTTTTGCCTGGTTTTGAATTTAATATCAATGGAAGCAAACTGTATGTACTCTCTTGGGTCTGGTTTATTTTGCTCAACATCATGTTTATAAAGATCATCATATTATTGCATAAAGTTGTAATTTTGTCATTTTCTTAGTTGTTAACTATTCTCTTATGTGAATACACCACAATTTTTATTCATTCTATTATCAATGGACATTTGTATGTTTTCCTCTTTGTACTATTACCAATCTCAATACAAATATTGTTATTTCTGTCTTTTTTTACTTTTGTAGATGGAGTTTCACTCTTGTTGCCCAGGCTGCAGTGCAGTGGCGCAATCTCGCCTCACTGCAACCTCTGCCTCCTGGGTTCAAGCAATTCTGGTGCTTTGGCCTCCTGAGTAGCTGGGATTACAGGCACACACCACCACACCTGGCTAATTTTTGTATTTTTAGTAGAGACGGGGTTTGGCCATGTTGGCTAAGCTGGTTTTGAACATCTGACCTCAGGTAATCCACCCACCTTGGCCTCCCAAAGGGCTGGGATTATAGGCATGAGCCACTGCACCTGACCTATTTCTGTCTTTTGACATATACCTAACAATAGAACTGCTAAGTCATAGTACGTAGTCAGATACTGTGAAATAGTGGGCCAAAGTAGTTGCACAAATGTGCACAACCATAAGCGGTGTATGAGAATTCAAGTTCTTTGGCCTCACTAACATTTGGTTCTTGCCGTCTTTTAATATCTGTTGTGGTGGGTGTATATGGAATTACATAGTCATTTAAATTGTGTTTCCCAGATGACCGATAGGTGAATCCCTTTTCTTTATTAGCAATTTGGATATCTTCTTCTGTGAAGTGCCTGTTTAAGGGTTTTGCCCATCTTTTAGAAATTAGGGTGCCTCTCTTTTTATTTATTTATAGAAGCTATTTATAAATTCAGGATAGAATATATAATACACACCCCAGTTTTAGTAACACATATTCATTATGTATTGGATATGTGTATTTAAGATGTTAAATACAGTTTTTTGGGATATATTATTGGATATATGTATTCAAAATATTATTTCCCAATATGTAACTTGCTTTTTGATACTGTTGATGTGTAGAAGTTCTTAACTTTTAAAGTACTTTAAATATCAGTCTTTCCCTTTACCGATGTCCCGTTTAAGAAATCTTCAGTTATTCCAAGGTCATGATGATATTCTCCTGTTACCTTCCAGAATCTTTAAATTAACTGAATTATGCATATTTATTACTCTTAATTCATACCTTATGTTTTCCGAAGTTGGTCATGAGCGATCGTCCATGTGATTTCTTTCCACTTTCCTTTACATCTGGACTCTGAGTAAACAAAGGCATAATATAACTATTTATCTTCTTTGCTTTTGTCTTTTTCCTTAGTTCTGGTGGAATGGCAAGGGGGCCCTCTCTTCTCTTCTGTTTGCCTCTAGGTGAGAAACAAGCAGACTCCACTCATTTCCTCCTGCTCCACACTCCACTACCACAAAGGTGGCTCTGCCTGACTTGGAAAGGGAAATATTGGCACGGAGAGATGGATGCCAGCCAGGACGCAGCAGCTGCCTGTACCTTCCCAAAGCTAAGGTCAAGGGCTCTCAGCAGTGTGCAGGTGTGCTGGCCCTCATGGCGCCTGTTCACCAGGCTCTCCACAGCACAGGATGTGTTCTTTTAAATGTTCTGAGTGGGGTTAAGTCATTTTCAGTTAAGTGGGGATTCAGTTTTGGAAAATGACCAAAAGTCATTAGCAGCCAATTCTATTGAATAAAGAAAGTGGATCACATTGACTAAACAGTGCTATGTGGGATTTTAAAACATTATAAATAAATAAAATCCAAGGATATCTATGACACAATAAGATTGTTTTTGTTTGTTTAAAGTAAACCAAGCAAAGTGTATCTGTTCGCTGAAATAATTCTCTCTGTGATGAGCACTGGAAAGAGGTATTGTAGCCTCTGAATTTTTCCTTACATAGGTTAATTTTCCAGTTAGAGACACTGGGCCAACTCTCTTTCCTGGAGCCTATGTCTCATTAGGGAACAAAAGGCCACCTGCTAAGAGGGTTTAAACTCTTATTCATTTGTCATCCCTAAAAATATGTTAGGTGGTTCAATACTAATAACATGGTATAAGGAGAGACCAGTAGGCCCTACCTGACCAGGACTCCAGCTAAACAGAGGAGAAACAGGTGACCACATAAATGGAACAAATGTGGGTGAGCAAAAACAGTTAAAGCCAAAAGGTTGGGAAGGGCATCTGTATATGCCCATAGACGCTAATCAAAGATGCAAGTAGAGGTGGGAAGAGGTTGGGTGAAGTCCAAGAACTGGTTGGGGAAAGAGCAGTTCAAAAAATGCTGGAGGAGTAATGGTGAGGGGTTTACAAGGTGACTGATGTTAGGTAACTGTTAACTGATTCATGTATGTTTATTGCTTTTGGAGATCTATCAATGCAAATCATTAACTGTTCAAAAACTGTGGAAATTTTTTTTTTTTTTTTTTTTTTTTTTTTTGAGATGGAGTCTCGCTCTGTCGCCCAGGCTGGACTGCAGTGGCCAGATCTCAGCTCACTGCAAGCTCCGCCTCCCGGGTTTACGCCATTCTCCTGCCTCAGCCTCCCGAGTAGCTGGGACTACAGGTGCCTGCCACCACGCCCGGCTAGTTTTTTGTATTTTTTTTTAAGTAGAGACGGGGTTTCACCATGTTAGCCAGGATAGTCTCCATCTCCTGACCTCGTGATCCGCCCGTCTCGGCCTACCAAAAGTGCTGGGATTACAGGCTTGAGCCACCGCGCCCGGCCAAAACTGTGGAATT